>NC_067164.1:2151092-2868592 GCF_903995435.1 Acomys russatus | reverse complement strand
ACCGTGTCTGACTTGAACTTGTGCAAAAGTCCCAACACAACACGGGTTTATGGACTTTACTCCTCATGTGGCCCACTGGATCTGTTAGCTTGTTCTCTGTTCTGAGTTGCAAAGTACTTGACAATGAAATATTCTCACTATAGTCTCACCTTTGTCTCCAGTTAAGTCGGTGCCGGAAAAAAAAAAACCCACAGTGTTTTCCTCCAGAGAAATTATAGAGGGGGAAAAGAAAACCATATATATAAAATTCTCTAAATCATAAAGTAGATGATTTTCTCTTTCCTTTAACTGACCAGTTTCTTTTATGTGAAATAGAATTATAAAAACCTCTTTTAACTTGCCCCATTTTCCACTGGCTTTCCAACTTTATTAAGAATTTCCATTTGTTCCATTTTGTAAAACAGTTTAAAACTTTCTCCTCAGAGTGGGCTCAGTTGTGGCATCTAACCATAGATTTAACCAATTCCTAAAAGATCCTCCAAGGCATTGGCGGCAACAAAATTTTAAACAGTGTATTTAATCCAAGGACTGTTATTTAAAGTACAAGTTCTCGTGGCGACACCGTCACACTTAGCTGACCCACCCGGATTTGGAGTTTTCCAAGTGACAGCTTGAAAAATATAGCACTGTGGACTGAGCATTTAACGCCACTCAGCTTTGGGTAAGAGAGTTTTCAGAGCTTACCAGGCATCTATAAAGAAGGTCTTTTGCCTTCAAGGTGTGAGGGACCTCTTTTTTCCAGAAGACAAGAACACACCGTTGAGACCATAGCTGCCCCTCAGCATTTCCAGATGTGATGCCAAGTGTCAGCATAAATTTCTCCACATTTAGTCCATGCGCGGGCTTGGCTGGTCTCATTGCCTGGAACACACAAGGAGACCGCGCCGAGGCCGCGGCCAGCATCCTATGTGGAAAGGCTGGCCTTCGGTTTCTCCCAGAATTTAGCTCTTAAGCTTAAAAGCCATCTCCCACGAGGCAAGGCCCAGTCAGTGTTGCCTGTCTTGCAACAAACTAGAAGTCCCAAGAAATGCAGGAGTCAGGAGACTTCCGACTGATGGAAGAGCCCTCACACCTTAAGCTTTGCTTTAGCGTTTGTTGAAATATTTAGCTTCCTTCCAGAGCCTCTTCTACTGTAGCCCCGTGTTTCTACCTTTATGCTAATTTATATCATTGGTTTTATTTCCTGACGTATCTTCTAATTTAATTCACAGTCCCCTGTTGGAAATCAAGCCTTTTTCCTGTTTGTTCAGCATGTGTCTCTGTGTGTATGTTTCTTGTGCAATTTTCTTGTAACTCAGGTTCTTTTACTTTTTTTATTTGCCTGTTTATTTTCTAAAGAGAGGGAAAAGGTGTGGACTTGAATGGGTGGGGAGAGGAGAGGATCTGGGAGGAGATGTAGGGAGGGTACTGGGATCAGAATATATTGTGTGACTTTTCAGTTTAAAAAAATCTGCAATTAGTAGTTTCATGAATGTGTAAAGCATTTTGTGGTGTTTCCTGTTGTTCCATGTGTGTCTTTCCCATGAGATTCCTGTGAATCCTGAGAGTGGTCATGTCAGGTCTTCTTTGGTCCTATTGTCATATCGTCTCTAGAAAATCAAACAAGGAGTGGTGGGAAAGGAAGGAAGGAAGGAAGGAAGGAGGAAGGGAGAAATGGAGTTTAAGAAGAAATGAGAAAATGTGATTTGGATAAACTCTGAGTGGAAATAGGCAGATACGTATGCACTCCTTTAAAACTCAAAATTATCTTTTAAATACAAAAACTAAAGGGGAAGACAAAAAAAAAAAAAAAGCCACACCCACATGCACCAGGCTTTTTCTCAGTTTGTCTGTTTGCAGTTTCTAAGCACAGCATGGGCTCACTCTTTGCTGGGTAGTTTTGGGTGTTTGTAAGATTTATTAACTCTTTAAAACCGTAGGAAAATCTGTAAGAATATGATTATTAATCTTCTTATTTTACAAGTGGAAACTGGCACCAGTGAGGTCACAGCACTTGGCAAGGTCACCATTGTGCTTTTGGTTTGTTTGTTTGGTTTTGTTTTTCAGTCAGTAACCCTGACTGACTGTCCTGGGAGCTGCTCTGTAGGCCGGGTTGGCCTCGAACTCACAGAGATCTGCCTGCTTCAGCCTCCTGAGTGCTGGGATTAACGGTGTGCACTATCTTGTTCTTAAACTTTCCTCAGCTGCCTAGCCATCTGTACCTTGTCAGACTGTAGGGTCCCCAGTTTCCTCTGTTTGTGGAGAGCCCCGAGCCTGACTCTGCAGTCCCCCCACCCTTGCTGTCATCTTGGCCTCTCCCTTATCATTAACCACCCCCATACCTTACCTTTCTCTCTTGGCATCTCCCCTTCTGTTTGCACGCACCTCTCTTTTGGTTTACTCTTCTAGTTCGCCAAGGCACCGTTGGGGAAGACTACACACAGGAACAGTCCTTAAGAACTCGGGTTCCACAAAGCCTCTTGGGTGCTTGACATGAACTCCTACTCTGACAATATTTTGTTTGCATATTCCTTTTGGTTGATAATTCTAGTTTTTGAGGCATATTCTCATTAGTCTTGAACTCTCTGTGTATCTAAGGTGGCCTTGAACTCATGAAGCCTCAGCCTTCCAAATGCTGGGATTACTAGAGTGTCACTGTGTCCTTACATTATGTGGCGTTGTCACTATGGTAACAAGCAGTTTTCTTCAAAATGTTCAAGGAATTGCTGCACTGGTTTCCCGCTTGTGCTGCTGAGAAGGACTCAGGCATTCTGAGTCTCGGTCTTTTGTGCAAAACCAACTTTAGCTTTCTAGAAGCCTTGAACATTATACTGTTATCTAAGTTTAGGTAGGTTGGGGGGGCCCTAAAAATAGAGGGCCACTCAAATCCGTGAGTAGATTTGAGTGTGTGTGTGTGTGTGTGTGTGTGTGTGTGTGTGTGTATGTGTGTGTGATTAACTGGGAGATGACACTGAGGAGAAACTTAGTGAAGAACATGGGAAAAGAACTGACGTGGTGTCCCCTAGAGTCTATATTCTGCGTGGGAGTAGGATCTATAGAATTGAACCACAGATTTGGCTACCTTTCGAGAGAGAAAACATGACAGGCCTTTTGAACCTTCAAGTCTGTCAGTCATTGGCTTGATCACCATTCAGTGCAGGGAGTAGTGGTGGGTAGGACTTCATATGAGGCGTGGCTTCTGATTGGCTGAAGTAATTCTCCAGCTATGGAGCTATGAGGCAAAGCCCTGCAGTGGTTTGAATGTCTCCTCAAAATTGAAAACTTAATTCCCCAATTCATATGTTGATGACAGTTTGGGAGCAAGACCTTTGGGAGGAAGTTAGGCTACATGAGATGCTAAGAGTGGGTCTCACAGGATGACAAGGGCATTGGTGACTCTGGAAGAGCAGGATCAAGTGCACACTTGTTCCTTCTCATCACGGGATCGTTCAGGAGGGAGACAGTGAACGCATGCTGATGCGAAACTCTTAAATTCCCAGACTCCAGAACTCTGTATTAGGCTCTAGTCTCTAGTGTTATAGCAGCAGAAATGGGGAACAGCCAGCACACCCTGACGCGCCACACACTGGATAGGTACAGGGGACAGAGCAAGCATGTTTCCTGGACTTGTGCTTTGACGCTGTTCAGCCTTGGTCTTCCCGTAGGTAAGGGACATTAGAGTCAGCTGTTTTATGGATGATGTGCACCCCTTTTCTGAACGCCTCTTGTTCAGATATGGGGGCTCTGGGACTTTTCTTCATACATTTTCTTATGTCATCTCGTAGGGTTTTTTTTTCCTTTTTCCTTTCATTTCATCTTTATCTTTCTTCCTTTAGAGCTTCTGATGAATTTCTGAGATCTTGATTTTCAAATCTTCTCCACTCTGATTCCTGCTCATCTTTCGTGGTTGTGATATAATATTTATGTTTGAAGATTTCTTCTGAAGGAGTTGTTTGTGTGTTTATATATGACAGTAGGCGCCTCGTGGGAAACTGAGTCAGTGAGTAAACTGACCTTGATCTTCGTCCACAGTAGAGTGAGCTGGACAAGCCAGGCGGGTGGTTGGGGACATGGAGAACAAGCTGCCTGTATCACCACACCTGCCCTGACACGATATAGAGCATGCCCCTGAACTGTATGTCAAAAGAAATCCTTCCTCGCTCATTTTTCTTAGGTATTATAATAGGTCATAGCGGACCCACGACTGGTCAGGGTACCGAGAGCTAGAGACCGAGGAATGTGCATCCCTAAGTGGCATCTCTGTGTCACTTCTTCCCTTCAAGGCTAATGGATCATCATAGAAGAGGGGGTGAAGAGATTGCTAAGAGCCAGAGGTCATGGATAACAGTGTCTTCCAGTCATAACTGGAAAGTGCACATGAACTCTCAATGACTGTGACGACATGCTCAAGGTCCGTGCTCAAGCCAGACGCAATCTCAGAATGGAGAGAGTAGCTGGTCAGCTACTGGGGGAGGGGGACAGTCAGTTCTCTTTAAGGGTCTGGTCCCTGGGAGGGTCACCATACCCCAGTGGAAAGGCCACATATTCAAGAGTATGCATGCGGGCAAGACAAATTGAACTTGATGGATTTAAAAAAAAAAAAAAAGATCAAAAACAGGAATTCCAAGTGATTTTCTTAGTCTCTGATCTAGTTCTAATATCCTTAAACAGAATTACCCACCTCCTTCATTCTCTGTTTGAATGAGTAATGTTTGACAGTGGGCCCCATTGACACTCTGTCAATAACACATGCCCACTGTTGGTCACAGAAACCTCACCAATGAGGCCTCATCACAGACTCTCACCTCCCAGGCAAACAACAAGTCTAAGAAGTAGCACAAATGCTCAACCACTGCCAAGTACAGCAGCTGCTCGTATGGGTGCAGCCGCCGAAGATGCTCTCCGCCACCAGGATGCTTGTCTTTCTCCTCTCCCCAACACAGAGATGCTTTCAGAGACACTGACTGTTTGCACTGCTGCTCTACTGCACGGACAGAAACCAAGCCACCGAGTTAGTCACAGAGCTAGTCACAAAACTTGGGAAGCAGGGAGCAGTGGGCCTGAGGAGTGTGATGGAGACAGGGTGCTGGGAGGCAGTATGAGTCCTTGAGGTTAGGGCTCAGATCTCAGTCACCTTGTCTGCGAGCCCAGGGACTTAGCACTGAGGCTCACTAAGTCCCGTTGCTTCAGGGAAAATGAGAATGATAACATTTAAGAAAGATTGTTTGGGGCTGGCAGAGTGGCTCAGTGGTAGAGCACTTGCCTAGCACTTGAGGCCCTGGATTCCACCCCACCACCAGAAAAAGAAAAAAAAAAATCAAGCATTCATTGTGGGATTGAAAAATATGTTGCATAAAACATCAAATTATAGGGTAACGGGCAAGTTATTACCGTGTTTCCTCACCGCTGGACTGGTGTGGTAACTAATACCCCCACTGCTGTTTGAAGGACTCAGCCAATCCGAAGTAATTACTAATTTCAATTCAAGTGCTTGTTATTTGTTTAGGCTGTGACGACAGGTCACTTACAACACATCAAACACTGGCTTTTGTTCTTTGTGACATTGCCTCATTTAAGTCACTTTTCCTTGAGACAGTGTCCTGCAATGCACACCAGGTGGCACTTGAACTTTTGATTCTTCTGCCTCTTCCTTCTGAGTGCTGGGAATACAGATGTGTGACACCACATCTGGCTCAGTTAATTTTTAGAGCGGTCTAAGAGATGAGACATCTCTCCCCGATTCACAGGTGGAGTTACATTTATAAAGACTATTGACCATGTTGTAGAGTGGAGATGAAAGCACAGGCTCCATGGACCTGTGCCCCTTGGCAAGCGCGTGGCTGGAGTTGGAGCTGGGCCGCGGAGTGTGGGAGGATGCTGAAGAAGGGTGTGTCCAGGAGAAACAGGACATGCGGAATCGGCCAAGCTGAGTTTAGGCAAGGATTCAACCAGCCATGTGGTGCTTCAGGTTGTTAGACGTATTCTATTAGATATGTGTGTGTGAGAGGAGGGGGAGAGCAAGAGGGGGAGGGGGAGGGAGGAGAGGAGGAGGGAGAGAGATGGAGACATGGAGGGAGAGGGAGAGAGAGGGAGAGAGAGAGAGAGAGAGAGAGAGAGAGAGAGAGAGAGAGAGAGAGAGAGAGAGCTCTTACTGTAAGACATTGGGCTGCAAGGGATTGAAGGCTCACCTGGAACTGGCCTAAAAAGAGGGAGTTAGTCCCCCACAAAGCACAAAGCCCTTAGAGGGAGGGTCCCAGGAGGGTCCCATTTGTCTGTCACCAAGAACACAGGTGTTTTACATCTTTTCATATACCCTCCTCACAATGCCCACAGTTTTCTCTCCCTCCGACTTGCACAGTGGTTGTGGCAGCACTCAGCATTTCATGTAGAAAACACACACAGAGCCAGTTTTTCCCTCTGCGCCCGCTTCTACAGAGCCTAAGGAAAACCCTTTCTGGAAGCCCTGACAGACTGTCTTCTGGGTTCCATGCCCAGTCCATGGCACAGGAAAGGATACTGTCTGTTCCCAGTCTCTGCAGGGGATCGGGACTCAGATTTCCCCTGGATGCTGTCTTAGTCGGCAGCATTCTATTGCTGTGAAGAGACACCATGACCACAGCAATTCTTATAAGAGAAAGCGTTTAATTGGGGCTGGCTTACAGTTTCAGAGGTTTAGTCCATTATCATTAAGGAAAGGAGCATGGTGGCACGCAGGCAGACATGGGGCTGGAGAGTAACTAAGAGCTCTACATCCAGATCTGCAGGCAGCAGCAAGAGAGAGACACTGGGCCTGGCTTGAGCATTTGAAACCCCAGAGCTCACCCAAAGTAACACACTTCCTCCAACAAGGCCACGCCTACTCCAACACACCTTCTAGTCCCTGTCAAGGATTCAGTTATATGTATATATGCCTAAGGGAGCCATTCCTATTCAATCCACCACAGATACCCAAAGTCCAGGAATTCTCAATTCCTTGTATAAAATAGCATCGCATTTATGTATCTCCTGCATACTTCAAATTATCTCCAGACATCTTCTAATACTAGATAGAAAATACTGTGTAAGTAATTACTATACTACATTGCTTAGGTAACAACAAGAAGGAAGAAAAAGTCTGGGCGAGGTCAGGTCCAAGGCAAGCATTTTCCGAATTATTTTTAGTCCGCAGTCAGTTGTATGCATGGATAAGTAGGGACAACTGAAGTGTAATTAGAGTCAACTAAATGATAATCACCTACATGGACCAGAGTGAGGAGTCTTTTTGCCTAAATGGTGTGTGCAGGGGCAGGAGGGGTTGGGACACAGGCTGCCAGACCAGAACTGAGACTGCTACTGAGAAAGAAATATGTGACCCCGTCTCTCTCTGTCTCTCGCTCTCTGTCTCTGTCTCTGTCTGTCTGTCTGTCTCGCTCTCTGTCTCTCTGTCTCTTTCTCTCTGTCTCTCTGTCTGTCTCTCTCTCTCTCATGTGTGTGTGTGTGTGTGTGTGTGTGTGTGTGTGTGTGTGTGCATGTGTGTGTCATATGAGCATCTGTGCAGAAAGCTGTGCAGGAAGCTGTTTGTACTGTCAGCTTTGAGAGCAATGACAAAGTTTTCATGGTATTAGACAAACACTGATGAACCTGCACTGAACTTTCCAAGCCAGAGGCCTCCCTACTTGCTGGCGTTTCTGGAGAACCCGCCTCTGCTCTCTTTAATTGAGACTTGCTTCAGTCACCCTCTCCCTAATGGCTGCTGTAAATTCTTCCCAACAACCCCTAACATGAACCCCAAGGCCTTTGTTCTCCCCTCCTGTCCTCCAGGCCACTCATATCAGTGGCATGAAAGCAATCTAAGACTTGCAATATCAACGATTCATACTATTTAGAAGGAAAAACAAATCTGCAAAGATTGTTTTGGGGAAAGAGTGTTTTCTCCTAAATGTTCCTGTATTTTTAATTCCTACTCAAAAGTATTTTATTAGACACCAGAAAAAAAAGGAAAACACGGGCCCCCTCCCTTGCTCCCCAGGGGTGCATCTCAGCCACTGCTTCCCTGGCAGGCACACACCATGATGGGGACCCTCCCTGCTCACTCTCTGGTCATCGGGGAGGGGGGCTGTTGGGGGGGGGTGGGTGGTGGGGGGGGGAGAGCCTAATACTAAACAGGGCTGCTCTGGTTCTGAGATGAGCGGTGGCAGGGAGCCCAGAATTAAAGACCTAAATAAGCTGCAGGTTTTCAGAGACCTGCCAGCAGCCCTCTAAAACAGGAAGAGGATACTTGGAAGTGCCCTGCTAACTCTCAGGCTCAGTTCTTGCTCAGGGCTGAGAGGCTCTGGCTCTGGCTGCTAAGCCAACTTTGTGGCTGACTCCCAGGGCAGCAGACTAAGACTGCTGCCTGAGACATCAGAGCACATGGGGTTGGGGCAGGCGGTGGGGGTGGGTCACATCCCCAGTCTTTAGAGATAACTCTTCTATTTGCAGGAGGGGGTGCGATTATAACTGTCATTCCTTTTCTGGGAGATGAGCTATTAGACGCCAGTAGGCTTCTAGGAGAACTAAAAACAAACAAACAGAAGTGAAAGGGCTTAGGATAATGGGTAAGCGCAGGCTTGCTACTTGCTGTAGTTTTCAAGGCTGTTCCCAAGTGCCTTACATTCCAGGGCCTACACTCACCAGGGACTTGGAACTATATTGTTCATATGTAGAAAGAGCTGGACCAAGCGTTTTTAAAAACTCTACTGCATTCAAACTAGTATGTGGGTCTCTCAAGTCTGAGCCTTAGATGCCCACGGAAAGCCATCACTGACATGACAAAGAACACAGCAGAGACAGAATCTTTATGTTGGCTCTGCAGCAGTCAAAGTGCCGCTGATGGTCTGGTCACATCAAGAAGCATTCGATAGCAATGCACCACGGGCTTAGAACTGCATGATACACCAAGGAGACAGCCTCACACGTCATATGCTCAAAGACTCAAGGGACGTGTCTCCTACTTTTCAGAAACTTACTATGACCACAAATGCATAAACCTAACAGTTTAGGTGATAGATCAAAAGTGCACAAGAGGTCACCGGTGTCATTTGAGAAACTATGATGGACGCTGTGATGCCTTAGTGTCCCACGTGTGTTCAACTGTAGACATATCGAGTGATCTACGGAGGCTTCCCAAAGGAGATGGTTTGGTGTGGAGATGACAGAACAAATGGCCTGGGTGGATGAGGAGACGGAGAGGGTGCTGAGGACGGTGCAATGGCTGCGTGTGAACAGTGCCGTTTCACTTGGGAGTCTCGGCCATCCATGTGTCTACTTGTGCTCATCCGCCTGGATAAGCTGCCCTTAAGGGTTTTTTGACTCTAAAGCTTCATTCTTTTTCTTTTTTCTTTTTTTCTCTTTTCTTTTTCTTTTTCTTTTTAGACAGGGTTTCTCCTGAACTCACTTTGTGGATCAGGTTGGTCTCAAATTCACAGAGATCCACCTGCCTCTGCCTCCCTGGGCACTGGGATTACAGGCTTGCAGCACTAGGCATGGCTTAAGACTTCATTCTTTTATTTGTATTTTTTAAATCTGAATTTGTTCAAATATAACCAAACTACAATAGATTGTGCACATGACACACCCTTTAGTAGGTCTTGGTGTGCGTGGGCCGCTCTGGCATCACTGCAGTCAATGTGGGAACCATATCTACCCACTGCTAGAACATTCTAGCCTTGTCAAGTAGGAAAGTCAGCAGTGTGACTGCAGCATCCTCACCCTTCTGGGGTGTTAAAGACCAGCTTCTTCCCTTCTCAGGGACAGGACCACAGAACATAGAGTTCTTTTTCAGAAGGGCAGGGCCTCTCTTTTTTCCTCCCTCCCTCCCTCCCTCCCTCCCTCCCTCCCTCCCTCCCTCCCTTCCTTCTTTCCATTCTCCCTGCCTGCCAGGCCTGTCTGTGTGTCTGTGTGTCTGTGTGTCTGTGTGTCTGTCTGTCTGTCTGTCTGTCTGTCTGTCTGTCCTTGAGAGGGAGCTTTGAACTTGAAATCCTGCTTCATTCTTCTGAGCACTGGAGTTCCATGAGTGTGTGCCTACAATGCCCAGTTCAGTGATGGCCACACCAGTCTTCTTCGCTGACAGCATTTGGCAGGTGGACCTGTACTTGTGCTGTTGGTCCTGAAGAGAAGCTAGCAAGGGGACACTGCGATTTTTAAAATTAATTTATTCAGATTACATCTAAATTGTTATCCCATCACTTGTATCCTCCCGTTCCTCCCTCCCTCCCACTTTCACCCTATTCCCCTCCCTTATGTCTGTGACCGAGGGGGACCTCCTCCCCCACTATATGATCATAGGCTATCAAGTCTCATCTTGGTAGCCTGCTATCCTTCCTCTGAATGCCACCAGGCCTCCCCACCAAGGGGACATGGTCAAATATGGGGCACCAGAGTTTGTGTCAGAGTCAGTACCTGCTCTCCATTCAACTGTGGAGAATGTCCTGTCTGTTGGCTATATCTGAGTAGTGGTTCAATGTTTACTGCAAGTATTGACCTTGGTTGGTGCAGTAGTTTGAGCAGAACCCCTGGGCCCAGATCCACCCATCATGATGTTCTTCTTGTAGGTTTCTAGGACCCTCTGGATCCTTCTATTTCTCCGTCCTCCCATCCTTCTCTCACCTAGAGTCACAATAGGATGTCCTCACATCTATCCCAACCTCCTGGGAAGTGAAGTTTTTCATAGGCCATGCCCCTTGGGCTAGTGTTCAATTATAAGTGAGTATATACCATTTGACTCTTTCTGCTTCTGGGTTAACTCACTCATTATGATCATTTCTAGTTCCATCCATTTGTCCACAGATTTCCTTGTTTTTAATACTGGAGTAGTATTCCATAGTGTAAATGTACCAGTTTCTTTAGCCATTCTTCTACTGAGGGACACATAGGCTGTTTCCAGGTTCTGGCTTAGTCCCATTCCACAGGAAGAGAAAGTGAGCCATAGAAAGGTCAGTCACTTGCCAGCTATGGCAGTTGGTAGATGGAGGTGCTGTACGTATGTATGTACGTATGTATGTATGTATGTATGTACGTACGTACGTACGTACGTACGTATGTATGTATGTATGTATGTTTATATGTGAGCCTGACTGAGTTTATGCATAGCACGTGCATGCAGGAACCCCTGGAGGCCAGAAGAGGAACTTGGACCTGCTGGAACCAGACTTAGAGGCTGTTGTGGGCAGCCACACGAGTGCAGACCTGGGTCCTCTGCAGGAAGAGTGAGCACCCTATAACTGTTGAGCTTCCAGGGCCTGGCACCCAGTGAAGGATCAGCTGGATCACCCTGAAATCTTGACCATGAACAGTCTAGTGAGCTCAGGTTGGCCCAGTCGGTTTTCAATCTCAGCACAGGGCACATGGCCCCCCTTTCTCTCCAGCTTCCCTGGTGATGGTACTCATGCTTGGTCTTTCTCTCCAGCCTCCTTGGTGATGGTCCTAGTGCTTGGACTTTCTCTCCAGCCTCCCTGGTGATGGTGCTCGTGCTTGGTCTTTCTCTCCAGCCTCCCTGGTGATGGTGCTCATGCTTGGTCTTTCTCTCCAGCCTCCCCGGTGATGGTGCTCATTCTTGGTCTTTCCAGCCTCCCTGGTGATGGTGCTTGTGCTTGGTCTTTCTCTCCAGCCTCCCTGGTGATGATGCTCATGCTTGGTCTTTCTCTCCAGCCTCCCTGGTGATGGTGCTTGTGCTTGGTCTTTCTCTCCAGCCTCCCTGGTGATGGTGCTCATGCTTGGTCTTTCTGATAACTGTCATCTTAACAGATGGGTGATGATACCTTGACGTGCCTTTGATTTGCCTTCTCCCAATAGTTAGTTCCTATGCTCACTGCAGCATTGTTCACAACCACACAATTACACACGCACGCACACACACACACACACATGCATGCACACTGGAACATGATTTAGTCTTAAACAAAAGAGGGGACTGCTACCATTGGTGTGATGAATGAGGCATGAGGAACGTGGAGTATATTATGCTAAGTGAAATAAGCCAGATGCAGAAGCCCAGGTGCTGCGTGATCTCATGTGTATGCGTAATCTGAATGGCTGAGTCCATACAGGGAGGAGAATAACGGTTACCCAGGCCTGGGGACTGTCAACTGTGTGTTCGTATAGCTGAGGGCAGGGAAATGTTTGACCATGGGTTCTGCTTCCTATAAAAGAGCCTTGGTGGTCTTTAGTGGGGACAGTGTGACTGTCCTTCTGTCCACTGCTGCCCTGTGGTCCCAGAGTCATCCAGCCTTTCCTTAAATGGAACCATGATGCCACATGCCTGGCAGAAGAGCCTCAGCCCAGATAGAAGAAAATAGGCATTTCTTGCTGTCCACGCTTCCTTCTGGACTGTTCCACACTTGGGAACCAGGATTCTGCTCGAAGCTGCTGTATAAATGTCCTGTCAGCCTGTTTATCTTCACAGGGCAGTTTCTTGGCTGCCCCAGCACTGTTAATTGCCCCCAGCTCGGTAGTCTTTGAAGGGATAAAAGCCAGATTGCAGACACACACCAGTGTTTATCACGCACGTCTTTCCTGGGGGTCCCTGTCCTGGGAAGGGGGCAAGTCTTTTTCTTCACATGCCTGTTCTGCTGCCTGGGGTTGCCTTGTGTCCTTCTACCAGCTGCCTTTGAACTGAGCTTTTGACTCACAGAAGATAGCTCATTCTAGCCTAGGAAGCCGCAGCTTGGGATGGCAAATGCTGAAATGGATTGTTTTGTTTTGTTACCTGTGTGTTTCTGTGTCAAAATATTCCATCCTCCCATCAAGGCCAGATCTGTGCTGTGAGAGTCTTTTCTCTCCTGATCCCCCAGGCAGCGTTCCCTCCTGTACCTTAGACTTCTCCATTCAAGTGCTCTGCAGTGAAGTACGCCACAAGGGCTCTTCAGAGTTTGTATTTGTAGAGCGCCGCGTTTGGGGGTAAACGCCACATGTGCAAGCATGGCTAGAATACTAGAAACAACGTGATGTCTCCAAAGAGACTCCACGAAATGCAGACCCTCGAGTGAGGAAGAGAGGGCACCCAACTCAAGAGCACCAGGGGCTGCAGGTCTCTGGTTTCACCTTCAGAATAACTTTACTGGGGAAGGGAACTGAGCAAGCACTGGAGGATGCTGGACTCTGACGCTCAGCCTTCTAGGGAGCATGGGAGGCAGTGGAGGAAGGACCTGCACGCTGAAAGCCTGGCTACTGTTTAATTCTTATTTATTCCTGAGAATAAATACAGATATATAATAAATGTGATCATATATCTCCCTTACTTCCTCCATATAATTTCTCTAAATCCCCTTAAAATTACACCCCCAAACTTCATAGGGATCCCCCTTTAAGTTCAGTTAATTCCGCTTATGTGTGCACACATGTGGGACCAAATTATGGGAGCATGAAATCCTCACAGGAGTCATGTCTTCCCCAGCCACGATCAGCTGCCAATAGCTCCTCAGGAAGGGGAGGAGTCTGGCTATCACCTGCCCATGTAGCCCAGGACTTTGGCTGGCTCCATTCTGTGGCGGTCTGCAGGTAATTTCAACTGCTGTGGGCACATGAGTGTGATAGCCATGTCGTGTCCAGAGGACCGGGCTTCATTCCTCTCCATCCCATGGCTCTTAAAGTCTTTCTACCTCCTCTTCTGGATGTTCCTGAGCCTCAGTGAGGGTAAGTGGGTGCTGATACAGGGATCATCTCATTCTTAGCACTTGCAACCGCTATGGCTCTCCATTGACTGCTGCCCAGTGCAGAAAACCATGGCTCACCAAGGCTGAGAGCAGCCCACATGAATGAGCCCAAACACAAATATTTAGAAAGTATCTCGACAGCATGGCCATGTAGCCCAAATCCCCAGCTATAGGTTTTTGTAGGATTGCCAGTGTTAGGAATGAAATTTCATTCCATGCACAGGTCTCAGATCCAGCCAGAAAGTTGTTAGTAACCCCATAGCATTAGTGCCACGTTTGCACCAGTGGCACATCGTGCTTGACAGGCCAGGATTGCAGCATCCAGGGTCAGACCGTTGATACTCTTTCTCCTCCCGCACTCTGCATCGCATGTTTAGACATCATGAAAGCTAGTCAGCCAAGAAGAAGTTTCCTGACGAGTTTGAGGTTGGTTTCTCTATAGTCTGCAGTCAAAGTACATAGTTTCTTCAGCAATAGGGTCTTGCCACATGGCTTTAGAGAGTAAGCAAGGGCGATGGCAGTAGCCTGGGGGTATTTTTGAGACCTTGGGACGACTTAATCCTTCACACCTTCTTGTCCCCTCAGCCTTTCACTCTGTGTGTATTCCACTACCCCATCAATCATTTCCAAGATTGGGTTGTGAGACAGCAGACTTCCACGTGGCTCCCCACCCACCCTTCCTTCTCATCTTGTCTTCTCTTGCGCCTTTCAGTTTTCCGTATTCACATACCCCTCCCCCGCTTAAACCATCCCCTCTCCAGCACCCCATCCTCGGCTTTTGTTTTACATATAATCTGTGTAGCACGGTCCCTACAAAAGGCCTCTTTCTGGCTTCCTAGGAAGCTCAGCTCTTGTCCACAAAGTTCAGCTGCAGAGCTGGCCTTGGACCTGATGTGTCTGAAGGATGAATGGAATTGGGGGGTCATAAGTGGAAGAGAGCGTTCCCATTGTCAGCAGCAGGCAAAAGAAAGGGAAATGCGAGAAGAGAGACAACCCGCCTTCGAGAAAGTGGTTCGCCGTTCATTTGTACATTCATTTATTCAACAAAGAGTTATTGAACTTGTGCTGTGTGTGTGCCCGCCTCTTAGGGGCATAAACTCTGGTGAACAGAGATCGCCTACTTCAAGCACTTTGTTTGTCCTATGGGGATAATGACTCTGAACGTAGAGTATTTGAGAAGTTATAGAAAATGCAGCCAGCTGAGAAGGATTGGAGAACGGAGGCAGTGTGAGAAGGCAGCAGCTGATACAGGTGGTGACCGGTAAGCCCATCACTTAGCCACTCTCACAGTCTAACCCTCCTCCCTGCCTGCCTTCCTTCATCTGTTTGTCTAGCCCAGTAACCTTTGAAACCATGACATTCTTCAGTCAGTGTCTTAGGACAGATTCTTCCTGCTGCACAGACAATCCCAAACTGCTGAGGACACAGCCCTCACCAGCCTGGAAGATGCTGTGACCCCAGAGCGTTCTGATCTGCCTCCAAGGCTGAGTGCGCTATCTGATGCTTTCTGATCCCCAGGCCAAGCTGGGCCTGCTGGCTTCCTGTTTACCACATCTCACTTTGCCCCCTCCATTCCAGAGGGTCAGCTCCTAGAACAAGGTTGGGGACAAAGCCTCCCTGGGTGTGGGCAGCCAATGGCTTTGCTGCAAAACACCCCGCCAGCTCAGAGGAGACACTGGAGGAATGTGGAGTGTGACTCAAGGAGGGAGTGCAGAATTCTGCTGAAAAAAAAAATTCCCGGCACCCTGGCCTGGATTCCTAAGTAAACAATCTGCACACAAAGTAGCATACTGAGGGACTGTGGAGACAGATAGGATCCTGGAGCCTTTAGGGGGATTCAGGGAAGAGGCCTGGGTCAATTCAGAGCCATGCCTCTCCCTATCAACTCAGCCACAGAGACAACTCAGTGAGGACAAGCCGTGTGAGTGCATGGTGCCCAGGCAAAGCAGGATGCCTTTGATCCCTAGCAACACTAAGGAACCATTTCTTGACCTCCAAATCAATAACGCCCCACATCACAAGCACACATAAGCCGTGCGATGTCCTCCCCTCTCCTGGTTCTACTCCAGTGGGTCTGCTCGGCCCCTCACTATGTGCTTTCTGGTGGGACTGTAGGAAAGGCTGCCTTGCGCTGGATGACACAAGGCTGAGTCTGGATCCCGAAAGTTCACAAGTGGCTTTCCTAGTTAGAGATTGTTTAGTCACAAGAACTGAAATCCACTCCAGCTGGTGGAGACTTTATGGTCACATGAGGAGAAGGGGGACATGTATAAAAGCATCAAATATACCTGGGGGTGGGGACCCCAGCCAGCTTCAGGAGGCCTGGGCTAGGAATCCTGGGACCGAGCCCCCTCTGCAGGCTTCTGTCTGCATAGCTTCCCGTGTTCCCCTCTCCCTTGCAAGCTGAGTACCCATACAGGCCATTTCTTGTTTCTTGCAGGTCCAGTTCTCAGGAGACCTTGGCTGGGACTTCTGGACTCCAAATTCCCGTGGACAGACTCAGTACACCTTAGCTCAGGGTATCTTTAGGTTAGGCCAAAGGATTCTTTCCTACAGAGTAGTCCTGGAGGTTTCTGGAAACGAAGCCGAGGTGTAAGTAAGTGGAGGACAGTAAGGAGAAGTTGTTGCGTGACACTGTTCTTGGGGTACATGAACTAATCACCCTAGATAGGGAAGCAACATCAGACCAAAGCAAGGATATCACCAAAGTCCAACTTGGTGAACCAGTGCGCTTTATTTGGGTTACTTACAGGAGACCAGGTGAGAAGCAGAAATGACTCAAGACAGAGCTGTATCACCACCAAAGCCCACACCAGCATGGGTGACAGTTGACAAAACCAGGGAAGCCTGGAGGCAGCTCAACAGATAGGAGAGCATCCGTTCTGGGCGGGCTCTGTTTGTCTGAGTGTCTTCCAGGGTCCACTCGGATGGGTCTCTTCTCCTCCCTGGACAATGTCACCCATTGCCCTCCCTCACAAGGTTCTTTTCTCAGCTGGTCTCTGCTTCTTCCAGTCAGCTCAGCTGGGCTGAAAGTATCACTCAGCAGTCTTTACTGCTTACACATGCTTGTGGGACAGAAGGGCCTGGAGAATCTGGTCAGTTTCAGTGACTTCCTGAAGCTATTGAGTTCGGGAGTTTCCAGAGCTTAAGGAGCTTTCCTGGAGGGCAGAATGTTACATCTCCTTACAACAGCTCTGCTGTCCCACTTCCCCGTTAATATCCCATGTCTTAACAAGTTTTCCTCCCAGATGTAGGCTTTAATCTTAGAAGAAACTGCTACACAACAGAGGGTTTTTCTAGGCAGACATTCCAGGAAACACTTATTACATGGTCCTCACTGACAGGAGATGTTCCAGAGAGCGAAACAAACCCAACCCTATTGATTAGAATACAGGTTGGCACTCAAATGGGAATTGTGCTTTAAGATAGTCGGTTGCCCCGGAACTGAGAAGTTCTTCGCAGTCGACAGAGGAGGAAAAATTATTCAGTTGGGAAGATGTGGCCATTGCTAAGATTCTCACCCTCCAGGGATGTCCCCACACCTGAGCACACAAGGGTAATGTTAACTAGAGTTAGTGGTCCTTTAAGAAAAAGGTATGGTGTTCCAAGGAGTGGTTGTGCAGTCCTGGGATATGGCGAGAGTGGGAAGGGGGGAATAGGGACTAGAGAGGATCCTGTTTTAATATATATCTGTTTGAAATTCTCAAGAATAAAGAAAATATTCAAAAGATGGTTGTTTAATTTTCATTGCACATTAAGGTTGTAGCGTTAACAGACTAGCCCCGAGACAGCAGCTTCTCAGTGGCAGATCTATAGTACACAATCCGATAACGGCTCCTATGGTCTTATCCTCCTAGCAGCCATGGCTTGCATAATCCATTCCCTTTGGGTGGCATAAGATCCTCTGCCCCAACACGAACATGCACGCACACAGACACACAGAAACAGGATGTCATTTCTGAAGTGGCATGGGACATTCATATGGCAAAGAATGAAAGTCTGGGACTAACAGCCAACTGAGGCCCAGAAGCTGTCAGCAGCCACAGGAAGCAGTTAGGAAGTGGATCCTCCCCTAGTTGAACATAGGAGTTCTGGCTAGACCCTTGGTTAAGCTGCCAGAGAGACGCTGATCCAAGGAGGGGCCTGCAGAGCTGTGCTTTCACTTTACAATGGGAGGAACAGTGGGTTTATAAAGGTCACCGAAGCCACCAGGGTGAGAAGTGGAACACCAGGCTTCTTCCAACTTGTCTCTCCGCCATCCCTGGGTGTCACCCCCCTTCATGTGGGGACTCACCTCCACCACCTCGGCATCCCAGGCAGCAGCAAGAAAGAATGGAAGTGGGAAGCTGGGAAGCCGTGTATAACGTCTCCACCCACAAGCTACTGAGCAGGCCTTAGCTGCATGGCTGCCCACAGCTCCTAAGCAGGAGTGGAAGGTCACGGTTGTGCTCAACTGAAAACCAGAGATTCTATTCCAGTGGAAGAACAGGAAATGACCAGCAGTTTCTGCCACAAACATTGATAGCCCTGGTGTTGATGCCCATGGTCTAGAATAGATCCTATGGGTACCTGGAGCATAGTGAAGTCAAAGCAGACAAGACACAGGGGCTGGGAAGATAACTAAGCTTATGAAGTGTTTACTGTGTAAGCATAAGGTCCTGAGTTCAAGCCCCCGGGGCAACAAATAAAGGCCAAGGTGTGGTAGCATGGGCTTGTAATCCCAGTGCTGGGGAATCAGAGCCACGAGCATCCTTGGGGTTTGCTGGCTAGTCAGCATAGCTTAGATGGTGAGTTCTGGGCCTGTGACAGACTTCCTCTCAAAGAAGGTGGCTGATGTCTGAGGAACAGTTCCTAATGATATGCGCATGCACACACACACACACACACACACACACACACACACACACGAAGAAAAAAAAAAACTGGGCACACACCTTCAATCCCAGAACCTGAGAGGCAGAGGCAGGCAGATCTCTATGAGTTCAAGGTCAGCCAGGGCTACATAGTAAGACTTTGTCTCAAAAGAAAGGGTAAGAGAAATGCCTTAGTGATTAATAGTGTATGGTGCTTTTCCAGAGGCCCTGTGTTCGGTCTCCAACACTCATGTCAGGTGGCTCACAATTGTCTGTAACTCCAGCTCCAGGAGATCCAGCATCTTCTTCTGGCATCCTGTACTCAAGTGCACATACCTTAAAGAAAGAACAGAAGGAAGGAAGGAAGGAAGGAAAAGAAAAAAGTTAAAAGAAACAGGGAGAAGATAAGATAACTTCCAGAAGGAGCCTCATAGACTCAGCACTGAGCCTGCATGGCTAGTGACAATTGCTGGATTGTGGGGTGCTTAAGAGGCTAAGAACCCTGACCCTGCCTGTGATTCCTTCAGCAACACAGCTGTGCAGCAGCAGAGCCAGGATCACCCTTAGTTTCTGCCTCTCGTCCCAGGGCCCTATGTTGGTAAAGGGTAACTGTAGCACATTTATTGTGGGCAGGACTAACATGAAACATGATCATGAGGCGAGAGTGACACACAGCCAAGCCCCCATGACAGTCGCATGTGAGAGTGACACACAGCCAAGCCTCCATGACAGTCACATGCGAGAGTGACACACAGCCAAGCCCCTATGACAGTCGCATGTGAGAGTGACATACAGCCAAGCCCCCATGACAACAGTCGCATACAAGAGTGACACACAGCCAAGCCCCCATAACGACAGTCGCATACAAGAGTGACACACAGCCAAGCCTCCAGTCGCATGCGAGAGTGACACACAGCCAAGCCTCCATGATAGTCGCATGCAAGAGTGACACACAGCCAAGCCCCTATGACAGTCGCATGAGAGAGTGACACACAGCCAAGCCTCATGACAGTCGCATGTAGTCCCAGCATTACTTTTCTCCCCAGACACAAATGGTTTGATTTGGAGCCTGTCTTGTGTCACCGTGGGCTCGCCAATGCCTCGTTATCCCGAGCTGTCCCTAACTGTGAATTCAAGTGGCTTCTCCTCAAGTGACAAGAGAAAGCCTTTGCCTTTGCAGCCGTAGCACACAGAAGAAGAAATAGGTAAGGAATGGTCTTCTCCTTCAACGCAGTTTAGTTTACTTACAGATGCACTGGTGTTTCCCCTCCAACAAAGTCCTTTTTCTTGGAAGATTATCTAGCACACACGAGTAAATGTTTGTTAAGTGAAGTTACAGTTTCACCCCAAGAATGACCGAGGCACAGGGGAGACTCTGGTCAAGCCTGTCTCATCGCTCTCCATACCCAGCCTCCCACTTTTTGCTTGGACATAAGATGCCAGTCTTTGTGGATGGTCTGTGAGGGGCCATTTCCCAGCCTTATTTGCAGCTGGATTTGGCCAATAGAATGTAAAAGCAAGTGACGCAACGTCTGGCTCATCTCCTGGTCACTGGGCAACGGTGACAAGAGGCATGCAGCAGCATTCTTGTTGTGTTCAGAAGAGATGAATATAGATCTCAAATCTCAAGGCCCGGGTGGGCTGCTGGCTTTGAACCTCCTGCCCACCCAAGACCACTTGCACAAGTATGTGTGCACATCACACGTGTGCCCGGTGCCTATGGAAGCCAGAAGAGGGCGTCAGCACTACAGACTGGGGCTGGAATTCCAGACAGCTGAGAGCTGCCATGTGGGTGTTGGGAATGGAACCCAGCTCCTCTGTAAGAGCAACACAGATGCTCCTAACCACTGAGCCATTTCTCCAGCCCACACTTGGACTTTTTACATAAGAGAAATAACCTTCCATCTTGCTTCAGGCTCCACAGCTGAAGTCCTTTAGTGTGACTTAAGTAATCATCAGAGTTTAGTGTATTGGTAAGTTGGAGGCACAAGTTAAACAATATTTAGGCTTTCTTTCTTTCTTTCTTTCTTTCTCTTTCTTTTTCCCTTCCTTCCTTCCCTTCTTCCTTTTTCTGGAACCGTATGAGCAACCTTAAAATACTTAATGTTTAATTATATTGTATAAAATATTTTCAGAGCCAGCCATTACAAATCCTCTAAGGGATTGGTAACAGAGGGACCACTCCACCGCCCAGTGCAGGCGTGCTGGATCCAAACAATGGCATTGATCAGACTCTGTGAGAAAAGAGACACAATAAGAAAATGGTTGTTGCCACAAGAAAACCTAATCTCAGCTAGCGCAAGACTGAACCACCACACAGAGGGCATGCATGAGACAGACCTAGGCCTCCTGCACACATGTAACTGATGTGCAGCTTGGTCTTCCTGTGGGACTCCTAACAGCAGGAGTAGAGACTGTCTCTGACTCTGTTGCCTGCCTTGGGATCCCTTTTCCTCTCTAGAAGAAGATAGGCCCAGTTCTACAGCAACTTCCTATGCCAAGACAGGTTGATGTCCATGGGAGGGCTCTTTTTTTCTAAGGAGAAAGGGGGTTGGTAGGAGAACTGTGGGGAGGGGAAGGGAGAGGGAGGGACTGGGAGAAGAGGAGGGAGAGGGGAAACTGAGATTAGGACATTAAGTGAATAAATAAATAAATTAATTAAAAGGGAGGCAGAGGCAGGTGGATCTCTGTGAGATCAAGGCCAGTCTGGTCTACAAAGTGAGTCAGGACAGCCAAGACTACAAGAGAAACCCTGTCTCGGAAAAAAAAGTCTAATAAAGGGAAATTTAATCACTAGAAAAAAAGAAAATGGTTATCAGCAATTACACAAAACACCTTTTCTGTGAAGCACAGACTCTTAGGAGAGAGAAGATAGTTGAATTGTAGTTTATGAGTCAAGAGTGTAAGAAATTTTGGCTAGATAGTAAAAATGCATATTATTTAAAAATATTACCTGCAAACCCTACTGGTTCCACAACTGTTATGGAGAGCCCAGAAAATGTTCGGTGAAAGAAGAAGAGTTTATCCCATCACAGAATGGACTTGTCCTTGCATTGTTCATGGTGACATCTCTGCCTGGAAACTCACAAATGCCATTTCCTACCTCCGGGTTTTTACCATGTGCGGTCCCTGTCCTTTCTGGCCATGTTAGGCATGTAACAGGGCTTCATGCATGCTAGGCAAAGTCTTTACCACTAAGTAGACCAGACTCGTCTTGATCTCACAGAGATCCACCTGCCTCTGCCTCCCTTTTAATTAATTAATTTACCACTACAACTTGAACCTGCATGTGTTGAGTTTTTAAAAATAAATTCCTTTTCAGGATTTCTCTGTGTAACCCTGGCTGTCTGGACTCTATTTGTAGACCAGGCTGGCCTCGAACTCACAGAGATCCTCCTGTCTCTGCCTCCCGAGTGCTGGGAGTAAAGGCGTGCGCCACCGCGCCCAGCTCCTAAAGATAAATTCTTGAATTTTGGTCATGATCTCTCTCCAAAGGACCTAGGAAGTAGCCTGGCATTGTTCTTGTTCTGGGTGGACCTGACTGATTCTTGCAGCTGTAGTAACACCATCTTGTCTTTGTAGCACCAATCTGCACTCTGAACTTCCTCATATGAGGTGAGCTCTGTGTGTGTGTGAGAGAGAGAGAGAGAGAGAGAAAGAGAGAGAGAGAGAGAGAGAGAGAGACTGAGACAGAGTTACAGACACACACACACAGAGATAGAGAGAGACACAGAAAGAGAGGCACAGACAGACAGAGAGATAGAAGGAAACAGAAACACAGAGAGGTGTTTATGTATAACTGAATATATTAAACATTAGATTTTCTAATAAGAAAGCAACTCTTTTCTTTCTCATCATTTCTTGTCAGACTTTCTTGGAGGATTGAATTAGTCTGTTAGGTGAAAAATTGACAGACCTCAAAGATTAACTTTGTCAGTTTCACATACCACAAGTCCAGTGTTGTATCATGTTAAAACTATGAGGTACCATCCAATGAGACTGTGTTCTCCTTCATCTCAAGCAAATGGGCTCCAGTGGGAAAGCACGTGGTCATTTCTTCTCCTGTCCTCATCCTCACTGTCTCCTTCCTATTTGTAGGTGCCTCTCTCTCTCTCTCTCTCTCTCTCTCTCTCTCTCTCTCTCTCTCTCTCTCTCCCCTCCCCCTCTCCCTCTCCCTCTCTCTCTCTCCTTCCCCCTCTCCCTCTCTCCCTCTCTCTCTGGTCAGGATGGGATGTCAGGAGTGGAGGTGGGAGAAGTTGAGAGAACAGGCAGTGCCGTAGCAGCTAAGCATCAGGGCCTCTCTAGGCCATGTGCCCAGCATTTGCTCTTCCCTGTGTTCCTTGGAGCCTTCAGTTTTGATGACTTCCCATGCAAGGTCCCATGGACACAGCGCTTCCTCTAACTAGCTATGGCAGCCCCTGCCAGAGCCAGTAACGGGTGGATGCTTCTTGTAGTCACCTCTGGCCTCCTGGCGGCCCTGTTGTACAGGATCCCTTTGGGGATGATCCACAAATGGTGCTCCCTTCCTCAGAACCAACACTTGGCCAATTGCCGGCTCTGTTTCAAGCTTGGAGAGCTCTGGATGTCTCTCCTGTGGGCGCCGGTTTACATCACAGGCTTGTGACCTAGATGCAGCAGGTGGGAACGTCACTGTCCCAGGATTCCAGGAAACAGGTCAGTTTAAAGACACCACAAGGGACTCTTCTTTGACTCTTTTTTTTTCTCTCTCTCTTTTTCCTTTTTTTTTTTTTTTTTTAAAGATTTATTTATTTATTATGTATACAATGCTCTGCCTACATGTACCCCTGCAGTCCAGAAGAGGGCATCAGATCACATCATAGATGGTTGTGAGCCACCTTGTGGTTGCTGGGAATTGAACTCAGGACCTCTGGAAGAGGAGTCAGTGCTCTTAGCCGACGACCCATCTCTCCAGCCATTGACTCTTTCACTTCATGCCATAGCAAGCAGATCTGGCTGAGATGCTGTGCCACCAATCGAGCCTCCCAGGCTGGGCCTCTGGCTCCCTACCCATTTCTGGCCTGGGTTCTTTCTGCAGGAGCCCGCATGACATTCCACATCCAGGAAGGCCAGTGTCCTAAGGTGCTTCTTTTGGGGGCGGGTGGTCCACTAGGCCATCAGCTGCGTGGTGTCATGGAGTGGGGCCTGTGTGCATACAGAGACCTCCCAGCTACCTTGGGCCCTGCCGGCACTTCAGCAAGCAAGCATGAGCCAGTCCCTGGGTGTCCTGTGGGTGAAAAAGCCTCACTTTCACAGAACTGTGGCTTAGGTCTAAAGTGGTCCAAGCAGAGTACAGAAGAGAAGGCCCAAGAGAGCCCATGATTTATGGCTCACCAGGCTCCCTGCAATCTGCACATACATTTAACCAAAGCCTATTGATTCAGCACCCATTTATTGTCTGAATAAATGTGCCAAAGTTTTTCTCTAGAGAAAGTGTTGGCTATTTCACCTCCTGATAATAACACCTTCTCTGGGCTGTGGCTAAGGACTAAAGCTCATAAGTCCTCTGGCTCCTCTCAGACCTTGCTTTCTGTTGGCAGTAGGGGTGGGAAGGTAGTGAATACAATTCTCTATGTGCCCACCTTCACCTCAGGTCAATGTACCCACCTTTACCTCAGGTCAGTGTGCCCACCTTCACCTCAGGTAAGTATGCCCGCCCTCACCTCAGGTAAGTATACCCGCCCTCACCTCAGGTTAGTATGCCTGTCTTCACCAGAGTTTAGTGTACCCACCTTCACCTCAGGTCAGTGTACCCACCTTCATTTCAGGTCAGTGTGCCCACCTTCACCTCAGGTCAGTGTACCCACCTTCATTTCAGGTCAGTGTGCCCACCTTCACCCCAGGTCAGTGTGCCTGTTTTCACCTTAGGTCAGTGTGCCCGCCTTCATCTCAGCTTGTGTTTGAGAGGAAGAAGAGCTCTGGTTAAGAGCCCAGGTTCTGCAGCCTGGCTAACTAAATGTGCGTTCGGGAACTATTGGTTTCCAGCAGTATAGCCTGGAGCAAGCAAGACTTAGTTCTCCATAGTATGCTCCTGTTTCCTATGCAGTCAGTCGTCTTGTGTGAACAGAACAGAAGGGAGCTGAGAATACAGGAGCGAGATGGTTCTATTTCTCACAGATCCCTGCTTGGGATGGTCTCTTACCAAACCATGGATCTGTATCTGACTTTGTGGACAAAGATGCCAAGGCTCAGCATGGTTGCAGGTGTGCCAAAGGTGTGTGGTACATGTTACATCAAAGCTGTTGCCTCACACACTCCCCGTTCCAGCTGGGTCTTATAAAGGCCCAGCAACATTATTTTAGGGACCCATAGTGGGAGAGTTGGGACAATCTGTTTGGAGGAACCCCAGATCTCCCAGCATTTCTCTTTAGTGGGTTTGCTGAAGGACATGAGTCCCAGCCCTTGCCAGTCTGGGAGGCTGAGTCTTTCTAACCTAGGAAAGTGCTTGGTCCAGCGTGTTTTTATGTCTTGCTTGAACATTCACCCATTCTTTAGAGTGTTCCCTACTCTAGACTCCTTGCCGCTAACTTGGTTACAAGTAGATCCGTGACATCTGGAAGTTCACCTGAGCTAGGTTTTCACTTTAGATTTTGACAATGACAGAGTCGCTTGAGGGCATTCCTGTCTTCCCTTTTACCCTCTCTGAGACTAAGAGAATATGTTTATTTCGTGATTAGGTCCTGTTTAAATAAACTCTTGGCTTGAAAGCTGACAGACCAAGCCTGTGCTATTAACCTTAATTTGAGTTGTATTTTCTTCAAGTGTTTAAAAAAAACCCTGATAACTAGTCAATATACACATAACAATTTTTCCCTATTGGAGCCTTAATGGATGGCAAGTGGTCTATGTTTTGGTTTTGAAGGAGCAAAGTCTGTGAGTGCTGCAGAATGCTGCCCTCTGAGCATAGCAGCCATTATATCATCACCAGAGAACAGCTGTGGCTACTCAAAAGAGACCCCCCCCCTTCCTGAGATCAGGCCTTCTCACATTCTCCCCTAGAAAAGGTGGGTGGGGAGGATCATTGGGGCCTCCCCTGGGATTCCAGCCCCTCCTTCCAGAATTACAGAGTTAGTCTGCGTAATTCTGCCTACGCTGCGTGTGTTCTTGTGGTCCTCGGAGGTGGGTACAGTGTATAGAGCGCGGAAGGTTAACTGAAGGGGCATTCTGTCTATGCAGTCTGTAGGAGAGTAGTTATTCATGCTTTGGTGAGACTTTTTTGGTGGTGTAGCTACTTTGGGGTCACCGATGATTCTGTAATTAACCCCTCGTCAGTGCTATGTTCTCAGGCCCAATAAACTCATTGATTCACCAAACCATGGTTGGATGGAATTGTTACTTTGGTCTATCTTTTCTCTTTGCATTTTATTTTTAAACTCCCCCTCATAGTTCACCTTTAATAAGAAGCCAAAGACATCTAGTCTCCTGGAAGTCCCTCAAAAAGCAAGCACACTTGGAGATGAACAGCAACCTTGAAAGCAACACAAGCGTATATGGCCATTTTTGATAAAGGCACCAAGAAGATAGTGGGGAAAAGGATATTGCTGGAAAACTGATGTCAAGAAAACTGGGTATTTACTTGGGAAAGAAAACATATACAAGATCAATTCAAAATGGGTTAAAGAGCTATCTGTAAGACCTAGAACTATAAAAACTTCCTAGGAAGTAATGTTTCAGACATCATAGCAAAATCACAGGCAGTAAAGCAAATTAAATAACCGAGGCTACATCTAACCAGAGGTGCTTGCACAGCATGGGAGATAGTCAACAACATGGGAAAGGTGTCTGCAGATTGAGAAAAATATCCATAAACTGTTTATCTGGGTTAACAGCCAAACTATAGAAGGAGCCCACACAAGATAATAGTAAAGCACCAAATAACCCAATTAGAAAATGGGCAAAGAACCTGATTAGACATATTGCCAAGAAGACATAAAAAGGGCAGTCAGTGCATGAAAAAAAAAGGTACTAACATCACAGGTCGTCGTGAAAATTCAAATCAATAGCCCAGTAAGGCATCTCTCTACACCAGTTAGGCTGGTGCAACGTAACAAAAATAGTGAACATCAGCGGACCAGAGAGAGAGAGAGAGAGCAAGTGACCGTGAAGGTGTGGGAAAGTACATGTGTGCCCTGCTAGTGGAGCATTTTGTACAGAAAACAATGAGGACATTCTCCAGAAAATTATCAATGAAAGCCTAGCATACGGACAAACCATCCCTTTTCTGGGAATTACACCCAAGGTAAGCAAAATCCATAAATAGAATTCTAAAACTAGTAGAAGGCATTTTAGAAGCTTCACTTCTAATAGGTTGCACTGTCTAATGCTGATTTATACCACATTGGCCTTAACCAGCCCCACTCTAGTGGCTTCAAGAGAAAAATAGGAAGCCACAAGCTCAGTGCCTTTCTCTTGATCTTAAGTAGGGCCCTGAACTCTTTCTTTTCTTTTCTTATCTTTTCTTTTCTTTTCTTTTCTTTTCTTGGGCAGGAGTTTGAGTTAGGATTTCATTATACCCAGGCTGGCCTTGAACTCCAGCAGCCAGGGATTATAAGCATGGGCCACTACATCAGGCAGATGTCAAAGAGATGGGTCGTTATAAGTTGGCACCAGTGGCAGAGGACGTAATTCTATAGTAAAAGGAAGGCTGGTTCTCAGCCCTGGAGGAAAAGCCGGGCAGCCCTGTCCAACACATCTTCCATCAACAGCGCTTCGCTCCCCAGCAGGCAAGCGTGCCCCAGCTTTGCTGCAGCTTCAAAGCACGGCCTATTTTTACCAGATACGTTAGCACGATGAGCAGCTGCAGCTTTATGGGAGCCTCTGGAAGCCTCTGCAGCTTCAGGGAGAATCTCCCGCCTTGACGAGCTTGCACAGGCCTTTTCCAGGCTGACCTGAGCCCGGGGCGAGATCTCTCGTGACTGCAGAAAACCCGCTGCAACCGTCTTGTACAACTTTCTTCCCAGTACAGCTGTGTTCACTCAAACCTACAGCCAGCTCTGGGCTGTGTTTAAAGCACTGTGCGTAAGGGTGGGAATTGGGGCGAGGGTGCTCTCAGAACTCAGATATGGTTTATGAATCATTGTGAAGAAAAGGCCAGCTGGTAGGATGCTGAGGACTGAAGAGTGGTTCTCAGTCTCTCCTGTATCCACCCGGTCATTGGTCCAGCAACCTAGAGTTGTCTGGGCTGGAAGTGGCAGACCTTCTTCTTGGGGTTGGCCATCACTTGACCTTACCACACTGCCTGAGGAAAGGCTGGGCATGACAGGTGGCCTGCGTGTTTGTTGAGTGAAAAGCTGTGGTCATTTGTAGGATTCTCCACCTGGGCTGGACACCCTGGCTGTTTCTCAATTTTTTTCTTTCTTTCATTTTCTTCTCCCTACCCCCTTTTGGTTTGTTTGCTTGTTTTTGGTGTTCCAAGACAGAGTTTCTCTGTGTAGTCCTGACTGTCCTGGAACTCTCTCTCTCTGTAGATCAGGCTGGCCTCAAACTCAGAGATCCGCCTACCTCTGTCTCCCAAGCGCTGGGATTAGAGTTGTGTGGCACCACTGTCTAGATCCCCTGGTTGTTTTCTCTAACACAAGCATTGGCAGTCAGCACATATCCCTTAACGCCATTTTCTTTTTGAAACTGAAAATATGTCTTGCTTAAGTCTACGAGCTATTGATCATTTCCACGATTCATTAGAGAGCGCCCTTTGCAAAATTCGTGTTACTTCATTTGAAGTTTCTCCCCCAGATAAGTTTCTCCTAATTGATGGAGTAAATTCTAGCTGACCCCGACCACCATATCCTAGCTCTGGCTCTGGGTTAAACGACATAAATCCCACGGCTGCTGAGAAGAGCCATGCATTTGAGTCTCGCCACAGCCTCTAGCTGTCTGTCTGGAGAGTGTTTAGCTACTACCATAAAACCTGGGGCTGTGGCTACTCGCTGGGTCCACCACAGTAGCTTAGGCTGCTTAGAAATAAGGGACAGAAAGAAGAACAAAGGATTTTGGCAAGAAAGCTGAACACCCAGGTTCAGCTGGGCCTGAAGATGGATCGCCTGGCTCTCTCCGCTGGAGAGACAGATGCTCAGAGTGTTTAAGCTCGTGGGCGTTTGGCTTCTTTTACCTGCAACCGTAAGAGCCCTGACCAGTATTTCATCATCTGATATTGAGACCAGCTCGAGCACAGGCAGGTGGGACTGATCAGAGCTTTGCAAAGCCACGGATTTGCTCAGCACGACACACAGTTTATTCTAACAGCCACGCCAGACTTGGGGGCCCAACTCCGCTATCCCTGAGGTACTTCTCTAGAGAAATGAATCAGTTGAAAAAATAAATACAGCCATTAGCTCTATTTGTGTGTTCTGAGCAAGATCCAATCACATTCTCCAACGTTATTTCTTCCGATGCACACCCCGCTGCTGCGAAAATTATATTTCTTCCCCATTTCAACGCCCACGATTAACCCTGGTGACTTCTTCCCAGGTATTCAATAGGAGGGCCTCTGAAATTATTTCTTGTTTCTTTCTGGTTGTGATGAAAGGGTACAGCTTGAGTTTGGATGACAGGAAATCATGCATCACTTTGAGCATGTTGCCCTTTTTATTATAAATATGGCAATATGGCTAGGTGGGATGGTTTCAAAGAGACAGGATGTTACCTTAAACATTTACAGAGCTGTGGTTAAAACAGCCTTTTAAAACTACCTTTTTAACCCACGGAGCTTACATAAATATTTGGCTGTTGGTGACAGGCCTAATAAAGTTGTTTAGAATGGCGCAGCACTATTTACTTACAAAGTAATGTCATAAGCCCCCTTTGGCCAATAGTTTTAAGAGGAAGAGATGCTACTCTTTAGCACCTTAGATAAATATTTGCAAGACCTATAAATTTAAGATAACCCACCTCTTCTCCAAAGCTATTTACTGCTTCCTATCCAAATGCCCCTTTTACACGTCACTCGGTTCAATGGGAGTGGCTGGATATTTTCTTAAAATATATTGGAACATATTAGCTAATATGTACCAGAATTCTTGGGTTTCTCACAGCACAAGGTCCTGCAGGGTGGTTTCAGCCCGGAGGGAAAATTGATATATATTATTTTTGAGCCTAAAGAATGCAAATCAGAACATGAACATGTCTGACCAGAAGCTAAAGACACATTCTGGGTGACCGGCCACATGATAGGCATTGTTCCTTCATTAAAACCAAGATGGAAACTTGAGTTGTTGAGTGTGGCTACAAGGCCAGGATATGGATCTCTGTCCCTGTGAAGCAGAGGGTGGGGGATGTCAGCTGATCTCCTCTGGACTCTTTTCGAGACTTGAGTTTCTTCCTTGTTCCCAGAGATGATTCTCTAAGGGAAGAGAGACCAACAGTGACGAGCCTCTCTTCATGAGAATCAAGTCACAAGCCAGCTTGCCATTGCCCGTCACACCAGTGTTAGTTCATTTTCTTTTTTTAAAAACATAGTTGAAGGTTGTTGTTGTTGTTGTTTTTAATCCAAGAAGCAGTCCCTGCTTGCTGTGTGGTAGAGCATTAAGGTTTTCAGATCCTTGTCCCACACGCAGATGCTGCACGGATACAGCGTGTATGTTGCTATAAGGTCTAATTCCCAGTCCATGGTAACTAAACAAGGACGCACAACACGTAAGACAACAGCACTGAGCGACTCACAGAGCTGGCAGGTCAAGGCTTCATGTAAAAGCTGCCTTTGTCCAGGTGTACAGCGAGGCCCCTTGGTCTGAACATGTCTAAAGAGAACAAAAGAGCTTGGCTTTGGGATTTATATTATCCAGGGGTGGAAGAAAAGATGATGACGACTTTGAAGGATGGCATTTATCGTGTTTTTTTTTTTTCAGTGCATGAATCTAAACCAGATGGGCCATTCACTGTGCTCCTCACTCTCAGCCATTATTCTCCGTTCTGAACCACTTGATTAAGTGGGCCCTATGGAAAGTTTCCCCCTCCCCGTCTTGCCATAGCCTCTGAGGACTGGCAGGCTGCTGTGCTTGCTTCTTTTGCCAGCCTATGGGAACACACCTGCCTAAGTATGGCACCCTGCAGAGGACTCCAGCAAGAAGTGTCTTCAACTAATGCTATTTAGGTCAAAGCATTTTCTTGCCTCTGGGAATGACAAATGTAAAACAGAAAACAACCTGGTTGGTGATGGTTTCATTTACTCCCGGGAAAAGGGAAGAAATTGTCACAGAGATTCAAGAAGTATGTCAGTCAGGATAGTCTACATGCCGTAACAAGCATCCCCAGACTTGGTACTAAGCTCTGGGGACATGGTGATAAACAGAACAGAAGCCCTGTGCTCAAAGGCTTCATTTTTGTGGCTTTCAGGATTGTATTTCCGTGAAATATTAGTGCTGGTCTTCCCCATGTCAGTGTCAAGAGCTCTTGAGGAAAAATTCTGATGACTGGGTCCTTCTTACAAATGAGACTAGAGAAAATAACCTTAAGTAGTTATTTCCTGACTGAAGGAACCACTTCCGGGTCCTCTCACCTGGTCTTCCTGCTGGCCTCACAGCCTCTCCTGTGGTTTTCGACCCCGAGTGCACACTAAAAGTATGGGAAAGGTTTGGAGAAGCCTGAGGGGTTGACTCTGTGGGTCAGCAGGGAAGGGCTGTAGGTGAAGCTTGGCCAGATGAGGCCGATAGGCAGCCATGGCTGATAATCATGGGGCGAGCCTCCTGGCACTGGTGGCAATAAGAAAGCCCATTTTGATTACCCTGGCTGCAAAACTTTAAGCTAAAATATGCCATGCGTATTGATACATCATTTTACAGAACAGGTTTCTCCAGCCGCAGACCTATGTTCAGTAGCTTCCCCAAGATGGAGAGTGATGCAGGGGCGTGGGGGTGAGGGGTGGGGATGGCGGGGAGGGGGGAGAGGCTACAGTGTCATCTGTGGCCCTCACCGTGAACTTGTAGGGAGATGAGACAAGGAATGGTAACCACTTAATGACCAGGAGAAAATGTGCCGGTAAGAACAGTTGTGTTTGATTTTTCACTGGTGTACTAGACAGTGTTTTGCTAGGGACAGTATAAATAACTGGGGTGAAGGGAGGCTGGGGAGATGACTCACAATTGCCACACGAGCCTGATAACTGAATTTGGGTCCCTGGGACTCACATAAAAACCCAGATGCCAAAGTTCAAACATCTGTGTCCCAGTGCCCCTAGTGGGAGATGGGACCCAGAGACAAGAGGACTGCAGGAGGCAACCAGCCCATTCTCACCTGGCACATACAGGAGTGAACAGGAAAGATCCTGTCACAAGTGAGGTGGAAGGCAAAGACACATACTTAAGGATGCCCTGTGAGCTGCCCCCCCCACACACACACATGCATGCACACATACACACACATGCACGCACACATACATGCACATGTGTGCACACACATGCACACACAGAGAAAAGTAATACTCTGGGGAGGTTGTAATGATCATTCTTGCACTTTGATTCTAACATTATAAACACATCTAACGCTTTCCAGAAAGCAATTAGGAAGTAATATAAAGCCCATAAAATATCAACACCAATAAACTCCTTTCCTGGATTTTTTTTTTCTAGGAAAACGAAGTAAAAGATGAAAAGATTATCTTTTTGATGGCATTCATCAGAACAACTCACACAAACCCTCATTAGCTACAATATAAGGACGCCTGTGTTAGCCAGCACAGGCACCACGGTAACCAACGACACCTTCAGACCAACACCTCAAACCCTCATTAGCTACACTATAAGGATGACTAACACAGGCACCGCGGTAACTAATGATACCTTCAGACCAACACCTTAAACCTTTCTTTCTCATTTGTAATTTAGTGTTGGATGCGTGGTTTACCAGATGGTGATTCTCGGATTTTGGGATTAATCTCATGGCTCTACAGTCCACATCTGGCTATCAGATGGTGAGGAGGAGGAAAAACAGAGGATGGGGCCCTTCAGAGGCCATCAAAAAAGTGATGCGTATCCTACCCAGAAGACAATGTTTAAGAGAGCTAGGCATGAACTGGGCACATCAGGACCAGATAATGAGATGGCTTGATAGATGGAAACTATCATTTATGCTGCAATATGTTCGCTGCACATTGTAGGGAGAGGTGGGGGTTGCCAGGAAACAGGCAACATATTGTGTTATTGAACAACCTAGTTTGGATCAAGTTGAAACCTCTTTTTGGGTCTATTTTAGACCATAAAGCCTTAGCAGAACTGGAAGATGGCTGTAACACAGTGTTTCTCTCTTTCTCTCTCTCTCCCTCTCTCTCTCTCTCTCTCTCTCTCTCTCTCACGCACACACACACACACACAGAGACAGAGAGAGAGAGAGAGAGGGGAGAGCGGAGAGGGAGGAGAGCGGAGAGGGAGAGGAGAGGAGAGGAGAGAGAGAGGGAGAGAGAGAGAGAGGGGCAGAGGAGAGCAGGAGAGAGAGGAGAGGAGAGAGATGAGAGGAGAGAGGGAGAGAGGAGAGGGAGAGGGATGGAGGGGAGGAGAGAGAGAGAGAAGAGAGAGAGAGAGAGAGAGAGAGGAGAGAGAGAGAGAGAGAGAAGATGCAAATGATACATTAGCCTACAGGGAGGTTTGGAGCAGTGGCTCTCAACCTTCCTAACCCCACGACCCTTCAATACAGTTCCTCATGCTATGGTGACCCCTAGCCATGATGTTATCTTCATTGCTACTTCATATCTAATTTTGATACTGCTATGAATTATAATGTGAATATCTCATATGCAGGATATCTGATATCCGACCCCATGTGGAACAGTCATTTGACCTCACAAAGGGGTTGCCACCCACAGGTTGAGAACCGCTGCTATAAGGTCGCTTCCACGTTTAACTAAACATGTAGCGATCATTACACTGACATGTTAGGAAAGTCTACTTGGAGGGTAGCCTGGGGAGAGAGATTGGAAGGAAGGGAATTTGTTAGGAATTTGTCTTTCTAGAAGCATGTTTGGTATCTCCTTGAATCGTTAGTACATTTAGGGTTCTTCTGAGGTCAGATGACATGACCCAGGCAGCCACTGTTGAGTCTACGCTACCTGACACTACATGGGTTCTGCACTTGAGGAGTCTCCAGTTATTTGGAGAAGACAAGGATGATAGAAAAGAGCTGAGGGCAACTTCCAGTGTCCCCCGGGTCTTCAACAAAATGTGCCAGACTGGAACTTTTGAGGTTGAATAGTGGTACTTAAAGGGAACCCATCATATATGTAGTAACTAAGCATAGGAATGGGGTTCAGATCCTGGGTGGCCCCCACAATGACAATTTCCAACGCACAATTACTAACAATCAATAGGTCATCTGTGTTAAGTGGAAAATGTCCCGAGAAGCAGATGTGCCTGTCCTGTGGCACCTAGTGATGGCTAACTAGACAATTTAGACAATAAGAAGCTAGAAGTCTAAAATCAAGCTCTCGTGCCCCCCCCTCCCTCTCCCCTTCCTCCCTCCCTCCCCCCTCTCTCTTCATCTCTCTCTCTCTCTCTCTCTCTCTCTCTCTCTCTCTCTCTCTCTCTCTCTCTCTCTCTCTCTCTCTCTCACACACACACACACACACACACACATCGAGGCTCTGGGGAAGAGAGCAGATGCTTGATTTTGTCTAGTGTCTGGTGGCTGCCAGCATCCCTGGATTCCTGACTCATCAACTCTAGTCTCTGTGGTCAAATCTCTTGTCCCTCTCCTGCCCATTGCCTCCTCTTTGGGTTTCTTGAAAGGACACTTGCTATTGGACCAAGACCCATCCAGATGATGCAGGATGGCCTCTGTATCCCCAAATCTCTGACAGTATTCATCTGCTGGTACTTTCCTTAGTGAGATCGTATCATGTGTCTAGGATTTCTAGAATTTCTCCTTTAGCACCGTTTTACATTCTGTCCTGTTTCTCAGTGGGTTTACTTCTTCCATGTGATAAACTAAGGGCAGAAACTCCTTCTGATCCCTGTGGCCTTTCCTACAAACACGCTGAAGAATCTTCTAGAGCACATAATCACTCCAGTCATGCTGAATTGTGTTTATAATGGTAGGTGTCTCAGGTGGTGCCTGCCATGTTTGTTTTAAAAGCAACCATCTACCTGGCCATGGGGGGGGGGGGCGTACATAGAAGTTATTTTAGCACGTGAGAGTCTGAGGCAAGAGGATTGCTGTGAGCTCAAGGCCAGCCTGGGTTACATAGAAAGATCCTGTCGCAAGGAAAACAACACCAACATGAGGATATAATGTATATGCATAAAGGGAATGTAAGTTTAGACCCATACAAACACCTGCACATGGATACACAGTGCCTTTTCACAACTGCAAAAACTTGGAAGCAACCAGGTCTTTCAAAAGTTGAGCAGACAAACTGGTAGATCTACAGGATGGAATATTGTGCAGAAAGGAAAAGGAATGCGCTGCCAATCCATGAGAAGATGTGGAGGAAATACAAATGCATTACTAAGTGGAAGGTCACATATATTATGACTCCAATCATATGACATTCTGGAAAAGGTAAAACTATGGGGGCAATTAAAGTATCCGTGACTTCCAGGATGGGGACAGTGACTAGATAGATGTGCTCTGTTCTACAGCAAGAGCTCTGTTCAGCGTGGTTGTAGAATCTGATGCACATTTTTATGTTGTCAGGACCTTAGTCCACCACCAAGGGTGAACCTCAGTGTAAATTATTGGACTTGATTGACTGTGCTGTGTCCATGTTGGTTCACTTACATGCACCCTTTTGGGCAAGATGCTGATTCAGAATACACACACACACACACACACACACACACACACACACACACACACACACACTGTGAAGTTTGCTGTGACCTTAAAACTGCTGTAAAAATTAAATTACATTGAAAGCTTTTAATTGGTACATACATTACACAAAGCCGAACCCCATGTCCTTCTTCCAGTCATACCAAAGAGTCATAAACAAATCTTGACAACTAACTCCCACACAGGCTCTGACACTCACGTATTTTCATTGTTTTTTTATAAGATTTATTCATTATGTATACAGTATGATCAGATCACATTATAGATGGTTGTGAGCCACCATGTGGTTGCTGGGAATCGAACTCAGGACCTCTGGAAGAACAGTCAGTGCTCTTAACCACTGAGCCATCTCTCCAGCCCCATCTTTCCCTTCTTAAGACAGAAACAGGGGTTGATGCTCAGATCGTTAGAGAAACGGTATTTCTGGACTAGAAAGTGAAGTAAGGGCGTCATGGGAGCAGCGTTTCCTTCTGAGTGCTTCCTCTGGATGGAGGAGGAACGCTGCCTTTCTGGTGTGTTCCTTGGGAAGGAGCTAGATTCAGGGCTTTCTTTTCAGGGTGTTCTATGAGGGAGCAAGACTTCTGCTCAATGGTCTGACAAAAAAGGCAGTGTTCCTCACGGGGTAGGCCTCCCAGCTGGTGGCCCAGACCTACACGGCTATTCTACAGTCACAAAACCTGGTGTCTGACATCCAAAATGTGAAGTTATACTTGTGTACCTTTTGGTAAATAATGAATCCGATTAGATTTGCCATATTTCAAGATCAAGGGGAGACTAGGGCACACTCAGCTCCTTTTGCTCACATGACGAGGCAAACAGGCAGAAATCAAATAGAAACGCCAGCTGTCAGCAGGTACTGAAAATACTGGAATGACAAATAGTCTGCCAGACATTGCAAGGAAATTTGGAAAGGCTGAGTCATCCAGTCAGTCAGGAGGTCTATGAAAGGCTGCCACACAGAGGCTTTCCTGGTTGGCACTGGCATAGCTGGAGAAACACGCGTTACTTGCCATGCTGTGTTGGTGGCTCAGTCGGCCATGGCTCTTCTCTGAGTGGCGCCTTCCCATAGGTGATGGTGAGAGCCCAGGCACTGGGGGAGTGTAGGAAGGGGCTCCAGGGATGTTGTGAAGGAGAAGCAGAGATGTGTCAGGCTCGCTGGGCACTAGCCTGGCTTCCCCTACAGGAGGAAGGAGCCTTGCTTTTGCCACGTCCTGTAAAATCTAGGATAGCCGATGTTTATAAACATCCCGTTGTGTGGAAACATGGAAACATGTGCATCCTTAATGGAAGCTCTCCCTGTTAGCTGGAGCTCAGGCCAAAAGGACAATGGGAAACTGAGGCCTGTGTTGCCTTCTCATGTCCGGAAGACTCCATCTTCATGGTGTACAGCCAACAGCTGCTCATCACAGGTCCCCAGGGGCAAGAGAGAAAATAGATCAAGACATATTGTGCTGCTTCTGGCTGGCTGGGCCACATCCGTTCTGTACATTGTGTATCACAGACAACTCGCCAGGCCTGGGGCATGCCTAGGTGTGTGCAATACAAAAGTGTATGTGTCAAGTACAGAGCCCTGCCATGGGCCAAAGTGTTTAATCAGCTGGCACTACAATGTGCTGTGTGGCCACACTGTAGGTAGGGAAGAGTGGAGGTAGGAGTGTGTGGGGTGACTTGGGTACCTAAGGAACTATGAAATACATCAGTGGCCTTTAAAATAGGCATATCCCAAGAGATGCACAGCCTTGGGTAGGACAAAAGGACCAAACATAAGGCCGACCAGGGCTGTGTGGGCGGAGCCTAAAACACATTCTGAGAGTTCAGAGGCCCCAGGCTGAGAGGAGGAAAAAGAGAAGAAAAAGAAAACCAATACGGGAGTGGGAAGGAAGGGAAAGAAGTGACAGCAAAGGCAGACAAGTAAGTGACACACTTCACTACCTAAAGAGCGGCCTACCATGTGATAGGCTAACCATCACCACCCGGTCACGTGACATGATCCCACCACCACAGAGCCACTCCGCCAGACCTTTCTTACCTGATGGGCTAACCTTCTGGATCTGTTCGCTGAAGGAAATTCCTTTTTGACTTGCTTCTGTCAGATATTTGGCCACAATACTGAGAAACCTAACGAATGCTGACTGCTCACCATCCGGGGGACCAGCTCCACTGGGGAATCAGTGAGGAGCTCCTAGCCCAGCATCAGCATCCGGGAGGCTGTAAGCTAGAGGATGATGGGAAGAAGAAGGAACATCTTAATGGACTTGTTGATGAACTGCGAGGTGTGAAGTCACAACTCAGGTCTAATGAATGTAGAAGTATGAAAGGTGGACTGTCCATGTACTCGTGGGAGCCTGGGCACAGTGAGATGAAGCCCCCTCCGGTCTTGTCAAGGCCTCTACTACAGTGTGGCCATGTAATGCGATAACCACAGCGCTCAGGCTATGGGCATCCCGCTCTGCCCTTTTCTAGACTTGAGACTCTCAGCGAATGACTTGACTTTCCCAAGCCTGTTTCCTCAGGTATGTGATACAGTAAGTCCAACCTCAAAGGACAGTTGTAGGGTTGGAAAACCTGTAACAGCCAGCAGCAGACATGTGGTAAGCAATCACCACATGTCAGTTGTTTGTATTTTAACTATAACGTCAGAGGTGTTAACTGTGTTCTCTGACTCTGCCACATGGGTGCTAAAACTTGGGTAATGTATAAAATCCCTGTGGCAGGGAGCACAGTTGTCAGCACCGCATCTATCATCTTCTTCCCACTAAAAGAACTCCTTGTTTTATTTATTTATTTATTATTTGGGGGTATTGTTTTTCAGTACAGGGTCTCTCTGTGTAGCCTGGACTGTCCTGGCCTCACTTTATAGACCAGGCTGACCTTGAACTCACAGAGATCCACCTGCCTCTGCCTCCCTGAGTGCTGGGGTTACAGGTATACATCGCCAAGCCCCGGCTTCCTTGTTTTAACTAAGAGAGCACCACACCAATATTGTATGCCGGCACACCTTTCTCTAGTTTCCCCTTGTAGCTGTGCTCACCTGCAAGCTCTTTAAATTGGCATCTCAGCAGGCACAGAGCATTTGGTCACAGCATTTTTCTTCCTTTTTCCTGCCTGACATATGCATGTCAAGGCTGAAGTTTAGACGACCTGATTGCTGCCTATGGCGCTCTTAATGATGCAAGCTGGACAGATAACTGAGTCCTACATAAACAAGGAAAGGCAGTGGGAGAGTCTTGGGCTGTCTGCCTCTCAAATTCTTTTTACACGATAAACATAACTAGTTGAGCTGCACCTCGAACGCCATTATATCTTTGGTAGTCACCATGGATTACAAAACTGATGCATTTTTTCCTTGACCCAGAAACTTGACTAGGGGCTGAGATGACTAGCTGCTGGCAAAATCCTGTGTAGGCAGCTGGTTCCCCCTTCAATCTGGTCTTTTTCTTCTCTCTCCAATGGGTCCAGTGAGGCTCCCAAAAGGCATGCCCATGTCTTAATCCCTAGAACCTGTGAATGCAGCCTGATCTCAGGAAAAGGATTTTGTAGACATAGTTGAGTTAGCCAATTGGAAACAAAGAATGCATCTTGTGCACCTTCCAGATGGACTGTAAATCCAACAACTATACTTGGCCTTGTGGGAGATGGAGAAGAGACAGATGGGAGGAAGAGTGTGACTGAGGAGCAGAGATGGAGTGACACAGCTATGGCTGTAGGAAGGTCACAACCTCCAGATGCTGGAAGAGCCAAAGACTGGATTGTCCCCTAGAGTCCTCACACTGACTGTGGCCTTTGCTGTCATCTTGACTTTAGGTTTCTGGTTTCCAGGACAGTGAGGGACACCATGCCTGATGCTCTAAGCTTGTGACTCTCAATCTGTGGGTCATGACCCCCTTGACAAAGCTCTATCTCCAAAAATATTTACGTTAAAATTCATACCAGTAGCAAAGTTACAGTTGTGAAATAGCAACAACATAATTTTATGGCTGGGGTCACCACAGCATGAGAAATGCACTAAAGGGTTGCAGCATTAAGAAGGTTGAGAACCAGTGCCCTAAGCCACATCCTTTGTGCTCACTTGTCAAGAGACCCTCCGGCATATCCATTGGGCATGGCATCTTAGGTCCACCGTGAGCAGGATTGAGTCCTTCAGCTTTTCACAGTTCCTCAATGGAATCTTTTTGAACCTGACAGATATGTTCTCACACCAGGCCATGTTGTTTGCTCTCTTTTCCTGAGTGAGAAAGAAGCAGGCCCCATGACACTGACATTCCCCACACATTCCACGTCCCAGATTCTGTAAACAGCTGTACTCCCGTGGCAGCTGCAACCTTACCAAACACAAGAGTGAGACCATTTGTAACCATCTGGGGGACCCAGCCAGGTCCCTCTTGCTCTGAAATGTCTGCAAGGTTAGGAATCTAAACACAGATTCCAGTTTGTCAAACTTCCCAAAGCCTGGGCTGTATTACACGGTTGCATAACAGAGCCCTGTGGATCTACTGCCCACTCGTCCCTCTACACCACATGGACCATGTAAAGAGTCAGGACGTGGGCTGGGGGTGGCCGGAAGCCAGGAGATGGGAAGCAGGAGGGAATAACTGTCTGCGCAAGAAGACTTGAAAGTCAAGAATCTTCTACATGCTATAGTATGTGCCTGGCCATGTATGTATACATGTATGCATGTGTGTATGTATTATGAACTATGTGGATGGTACTATGTACTATGTATGTATTTATGTAGTGGCAGGTTATTGCTGTATAGCTCAGGCTGCCTTGAAATCCCAAGCCTCCTGCTTCAGTCTCCTGAGTGGTGGGGTTATAAACACGAGTTGCCACACTCAGCTGTCATTTAATTTTCAACATATTCCACAATAAAGTAGCACAGGCTTCATCAACTATACACAAGTCACTCAGCCCCAACATGTCTCTGTCTTCCTGGGGTTTCGTTTTGTTTCTGTCTTCCAACAGGGATGGCAAACACCTATTCTATGATGGTCTTTCCCCCTCACTCATGTCTACAGCCCCACTGATAAACCCTTCCCTCTGGTAAACTCTAGAGCGTTCAGCAAACCATCCACAAAGATATAGAGAATACTCCATGGGGACTCCCATGCATTCCCCCTCCCTTTATTTTATTTATTTATTTATTTATTCATTCATTCATTCATTTATTTATTTATTTTGAGACAAGGTCTCAGTATATAGTGCTGGTGGCCTGGAGCTCTATATAGACCAGGCTGGCCTCAAACACAGAGATTCCCCTGCCTCTGCTTTCTGAGTGCTGGGGTTAAAGGCGTTCTCATTCTCAGCTCTCTCACGTAATCTTTTTCACACAATTTTTTTATTACCTTTTCAATGCTGGAGATGAAAACAAGGACCTTGCACACACCAATGAAGTACTCCACCCCTGCACTCTAGCACCCTGCTTTGCCCTGTAGCTTTAACTGTAGAAAGAAATCGCTTAAGAGAGTGACTCAGGACAGATTTGCCTCCAGAGTTGCCCATGCCTCCTAGATAAACATTTCAAGGTTCCTCTGAACAGATTCCCCCACGTGCATAGACAGAGTGCTCTGAGGATGAAGGTAGTTTCTGTTTGATTCCCTCTCAAGAGAGGACAAGCAGAGTTGCCTCAGAGGTTAGGGCCTACTGAAGGGGTTGATGGCTTAAGGAGATGAAATGGGGCCGGAGGCCTGTCTCCACACACTGCCTCCTTTGCCTGAGACAGCTCCTTCCAGGGTGTGCACTCACCAACAAGGAGCCCACAAGAACCAGATAGGCATTTGAGCTTCCATGTGGCTCTTGTTCTACAACTCAGAAACGTTGTCACTTGTCTGCCTGTAGTTCAACCCAACAAGATGCTCAGAAGCTAAATGCGGAACTCCCATCTCAGCCTTTAATAATAAATTAATCCTTCCTTGTGCTGCCAGGGAGCTGTGGGACGGAGACAGGGGAGTGGGGGTAAGGGAATATGGTTGAGGCAAAGTCCTAGTCAGAGAAACAAAACCAGCAAGATTTGTGTGTGGCACCCAGGGTAGGCTTATGTTAAGGAACTGGCTCCCATGACAGGGGGGTGCTGATCAGTCTAAAATCCCTGGGACAGGATCGCAAGTCAGAAACCCAGAGAAGAGACAACAGTGCCACTTAGTCCAAAGCTGGACAGTCCTCTTTCCTTAGAAACGTCAAGGTTCTCCTCCTTCTTAGGTCTCTAGGTGATTAGATAAGGCCTACGCACACCCAGGAGAATAATTTGCTTTACTCTAAGTTTATGGATTTTAAAATTGAATGTTATCCAAAGCCACTTCCCCAACTATTGTGTTTACTACATAGTTGGGTACCATGCTTGGCTCAGTTGACACATAAAATTGACCATTCTAGCCGTCAATCTACTATTTTTCTTTGAGCTCACTGAATTAGCCAAATATCTCAGGTGATCTTATTATGACTATGCTATTCTTGACGCAGAGCAACCCAGGAGCCTGTGAAATGAAGCCAGGAAGGGCTAACCAAGATGAATGAACACAGAGCAAAGGTGGGGGTGAACTCAGGACAACACTCCCCGGGCCAGGAATATGTCCTTAGGAAACTGGTCATACAACAATGTACTGTGTTCACCTAGTGCCCGGTGCGTGGAACGTATTGAGAAGGAATGAGAGGACACAGTGCTTCAAGGTGGACCTAGAAGCAAGGTTCATGCCACAAAGGGCTTTGAGCCTTGTCCTGAGGGCATCCGGGTCTATCAAGAGTTGGAGGGAGAACTGCACAGTTGATTGGTATTTTTGAAGGATCATCCCATGACCTTGTCTGATGCTCAAAGAATTTCTAACTCATCTAGGTAAATAATAGAGATCATATGAAGGAGAACACGGGTGAATGGGAGGGGCCAACCTCTCTGTGTCTCTCCTCCCAGCCAGCGGCGGCAGCATCACTTCTGAATGCTGGGCTGTCTGTTGAGATAACGAGGATCTTTGTTTACTTTAGCCCAGCAAAACTGGAAGAGCAGACCTTTTTACAGTGAAATATTTGTTACTAATCTATACAATGGCTCCAGTGGTTGATGAATTAATACATCACTCACCTCATTAACGCGCTTCCGGAAGAATCTGCATCTTTGCAATGTTTCAGATAGTCTTGCCTATGCTCCGGCTCCTTAATGCACACTGTAGTTCATTGGATTTGCCTTTCAACTTTTCAAATAAATCAGTGTCTTTGTTGTGAGGTGGTGGGGGTGGTAGTTGGAGACAGACACTGAGATTAGCTTGAAGTGTTGACACAATGCTGTCACAGAGCCAAGACACAGAGTCTGTAGAAGAGACCTTTAGAGTCTCCTCTCTCCCAGCAAGACAAGCCAACCCGCAAGGGCAGAGTGACTAGCCCACAGGTCTGAAGGTAGTTAGTGGAAAGAGCAGCTCAACCCGGTCTCTCAGACTAGGACCGCTTCTACACTTGGCTCATTGCCAAGGCATCCAGCACCCATAGCAAGTTCTCAGTCTCTGCAGTATGGGCCGGGTGGTGAATTCTCATCTCCCATGGACTCGAATAGAAAAGGTTACAGAGAGACTTGTGAGGAAGCCAATTTCAGTTACGGGGAAGTCTGGGGAATCTGTCTTGTCTTCAGGACTCAGGCACTTCTGTTTCTTGGGTTATTCCCTGGGCTAATTTCTTTCAGGTGTGCTCTATCCAGGCTACCATAGGAGAATAAGCAAAAATCCCAGCTCACTTGTCCCAGTGTTTCCCTAGTGGAAAGGGTGAATGCTGTTCTTCCAACAATAACAGTAGACATGTAGAAATTGAGTTGTATCGGTTGAGTTCAGGTCATTGACAAACTCATTGACAAACCATTCATGGTATCATAGGTAAATAGATTACTGATTAGCCAATCACTATTTTGCCCATGGAAACATCAAAAACAATTATGTAGTGTGTCATTCAAGGACATATATGCTCCCGTACTGCTTAACAAGGGAGGGTGGCTTCTGAGAAATATGTCGTTAGGCAATTACATTATTCTACAAATATCACAGGGACTGTACCTACACAAACTAAGATGGCTCCAACATCGTCAGACAAACTTATCTGTGGGACCACTACCCTATATGTGGGTCACAATTGATCAAAATACTCTTGTGTGGAGTGACCGTACTTGAAGACTAAGGATAGTCACAGGACCAAACAAACAGACCCCAAAGTTCCAACAATCCAAGAGAAGAAATTTAATTACCGGATAGGCATAACTGAGCTACAGTCTGAGCTCTGAGACTTAGTCAGATGGTGACTGTTTCTAACTTGGGCATATCCTATTGTACAAAATGACTCATTTAGTTATCATGGACTTCCCAAAGGACATGTACCTGCCACACACCTTAGCCCTGCCAGCTCTTCCTGTAAGCCTGGTGCTCTGGAAAGGTACTGGTGGTGAGGAGCGGAGACAGATCACTTTAACATCCTGAGCATAATCTGGGACCAGTTCCCCAGCGAGGAAGTTCTTGCCTCTTAAATTACAAGCAGACCACTCAAGCTATTTGGAAAATAGTGGCAATGGCTCCCCCCCCCCCCACCCCCCCCCGCCGGGAAGCTGAGGCAGGAGGATTGCGACGTTGAGGGCTGCCTGGGCTACAGAGTGAGATTAAGGCCAGCGTGGGAGATTAAAAATCTTTGTAGAGGTCTGGTGATATAGCTGGAGGATAGAGCATTTGCTCTGTTGTGTGAGGCTCCGGTTTCAATCACTAGTCATTGAACGCTGCCCCCCCCCCCCAATTAAACAACAACAAACAGTCATGAAGGTTTGACGAAGCCATGCTCACTGTCTCAATTAAAAGCCACCGCCTTCTCCTGTGGGGCACAGAGGGAAAGGGGACTTTGTAAATAAACATGATTATACAGTCAGAATCATTGTTTTAAAAAAATCTGAAAATAGTGTACAGTAGTCAGTAGGGAGACGGTCCAGTCAGTAGGGCGTTTGCTGGGTAAGTGTGAGGGCCTGAGTTTGATTCCCAGAGCCTTGTAAAAAACAAACAAACAAACAAACGAGGCATGAATTGTGGGGAGGCAAAGACAGGTAGATCTCTGGGGCCCACTGGCTGGCAAGGTGAATGTAATCAGTAAACCCCGGGTTCAGGGAGAGATCCTGTCTCAAGAAGCAAGGTAAAGAACACCTGAGGAGTTGACACTCAAGATTAACTTCTGGCCTTCATGTGCATATGCATACATTTGCACACGTACTGTCCCAACACACATGCACACGCGAACACATACACAGGAACAGTGAGTTGAGAAACTGTTAAGGGAAAATGGCAAACGTTGAAGAACTGTACAGCTTGTGCTCAAAAACGACACAATATTTTTATATAAAGGATTCTTGCAGAGGAAAAGGATAAGTGTCACAGTAAATAATAGTCCGGCTAAATGAATAACAAATGAATTAAAAAACACATATATGTACACATACATATGCATATACGTATATATATTTGCTCCCATGTTACGGGACTAACATGGAAGGAACAAAGAGACACCGCATTCAGAGCAGCAGGTGAGCAGAAGTAAAGATTGACCATTTCAGAGTCAGCCTCCAGCACACTAGTTGGGAGTTAGATTGCTGAGGCTTCCGGGGTAGCGGTGCTGGGTGACGATAAACAGGGAGGTTTTGTCAGTTGCCATTCTAAGAAGCCACGGGTGTAGGTATGTTTGACTCAACAGCTTTAAAGAATTGAGCTGCAGAAGACGTAGCTGCAGGTTGTTTGTGATAATAAGACACTAGAAGCTGAGCTACCCCCACAGAGAAGAGCTAATTGACTATATTACGATGTTGTCGCTGTTTATGTGACTAAGAAGGGGAAAGGTGTGAATATAAAATGAAGTTTCCAGTTCTCTTTCATTGGCTTTGTAGGTGAAGGTTTTGGAGAGGTTCACACTGGTTTTCTTTCCCTCCCGTCTGTACCTTGCTAATCACAAATGGCCATAAAGGAGATCGTGGTGTTATGAAAAGGAATGGTAGCCTGTGTGCTAAATGGGGTGTTTCCTTAACCGCTCTTCTCTCCCTTTTGGGGAGAAGGTAGAATGTGACTGTCCATTCCCCTCAGAGATCAGGCCTCCGATGTCTGCACCCACCCCCCTCCCCCGGTAGGTGGTCTGAGAGAGCTCCTGACAATGATAAGCAAGCTTGCACCAAATGGGAGGCTTTGGATCTTTAGGCCTGGGCCAGAAATTCCCAGGTTGAGCTGAGTCTGGTCTTCTGTTTCCGTGTTAGGGCAAAAAAGGCCATTTTATATACAGAGCACACAGTTTCCTCTTATTTTAGGAATATGGTGTTTCTTAAATTCCCAACTCTCTTTCCCCATAAATACTTCTGAGCTTTTATGGAGAAAAGAAAAATGGAAGGAAAGGCAAGCTGGTATCACCTGGCCTAATTTGTCTCCACATGCTCTCTGGTGTGTGTTGGAAGTCGGCTGCCTTGCATCGCCTGCTGCAGTCTCAGCCTCGTGATAAGGGTCCCTGCTGAAGTCTCGGCTGCCCAGGAGAAGAGGCTCCAAGGCGAGCGGAGCCCTTCCACGCCGGACTGATAGAGCCTCTGTTTGTTTAGATTCTGTCACATTGCATTCGTTTCATGACTGCGTATCATGTCCCTACCCTGATGGAGAGGTCCGCCGATGCTGTCTTCTTTCCTCCTGTTAAGTCCACTCCAAGACTTCTGAGGAATTTAGGAGATGTGAGCCAGTGCTTTGTGGTAGGCTAACAAACACACAAAACAAGACAAAACTAAATCAAGCCATACAAACAAACAAAAAACAAAAAACCCAAAAGTCAAACCCAAGGTTCAGGTCCTAGCTCTTGCAATCAGTTCTTCACACCAGACTCACTTCCTTCACACTGGACTCATCCCCCTTCACACCGGACTCACCCTCTTCACGCTGGACCCACCCCCTTCACACCGGACTCATCCCCCTTCACGCCGGACTCACCCCCTTCACACCGGACTCATCCCCCTTCACACCGGACTCACCCCCTTCACGCCGGACTCACCTCCTTCACACCGGACTCACCCGCTTCACACCAGACTCACCCCCTTCACGCCGGACTCACCCCCTTCACACCGGACTCATCCCCCTTCACGCCAGACTCACCCCCTTCACACCGGACTCACCTCCTTCATACCGGACTCACCCGCTTCACACCGGACTCATCCCCCTTCACGCCGGACTCACCCCCTTCACGCTGGACTCACCCCCTTCACACCGGACTCACCCCCCTTCAACCAGACTCATCCCTCTTGCACTAGTTTGCTTTTTGCTTCCCTTCGTTTTTTGCATGCTAGCCACTTCATTTTTCCAATCGTGGCTCATCTGGCTGGGATTGCTGCATCACCCGCTCCCACCTGATGGATAATTTCCTGCGTTGCATGTTGCAAGACAATCTGGTGAACACTCCTTCCTCCTGCTGAGCCAAAACCTTTCATAAGCTTTCAGTCCTGTTGGGGGAGGGGGCATCTAGTGTGGAAGCTGCAGAACTCAGAAGTGTATGGATGGTCTCTTAGCTCTAACATTCCCCCCCCCCCCCACACACACACACCTTAATTTCTAAGCGCGTGTCTTGAGCTTTATCAGGATAGTGTGTCTTTATAAAGCCCTGATTTCCTGGAAGTTTCTGGGAGACTCCCCAGAGGGGCTGGGGAGCCCAGACATGTTGCTGCCTCCCCATCTGTTTATAATATAAAGACCTATAGGGCCCCTTCCAATGAGATGAGCCTAGTTTATGAAGTGCTCAGAAATCCTCAAAGAACATTCCTCCTTTGCCCCAAGTGTCCTCAGCAGACCCACAACAAGGAAAGCAGGTATTCTGGGTAGCGGGGTGGCTAGGCCCCCTCAGTTCCCAAAGTCAGGCTTGTGAAAAAGCTGTGCCCCCGACTCCCAGCTCCTCTCTAGCTCCACCATGTGTATTGGGGTCTTTGCTGCTAATTATAAACCCTGCCTTTGTTTGTGTTGGAAAGAAGCCACATGTTTTCAGAGTAGGATAAAGGGGCATTAAGAGTCCATCAAGAACTTCTGGGACCAAGTCACATGTCCTTTTGATTGGGTGTGATGGTGGTTTCAGGGATGTACACATACCTCAGGATGTATCAAGGTGATAACTTTTCATGTGTGCACTTGTCTTCAGGCCAGTGATACCCTCGATAAAACTGGCGGACAAAACAAAACATTTGTCCACCCCCACCTCCAGCCTAGAGCCTCTTCCATTGCCTTGTACTATTATTAATAAATTGGGTTAAGTTAGGGGGAAAAAAGCAACACAACACTCCAAAGTAGTTTAGGTTCGGATAAAATGTTCTAAATTGAGCGAGGTGTGGTGGTCAATGCCTTTAATGCCAGTACTCACAGAGGCAGAGGCAGGAGCATCACAGTGAGTTCCATGCTGACTTAGTGAGATCTAGGCTAGCCAGAGTTCCATAGAGAGACAGTCTCAAAATGAATGCCGTTAAGCAGTAAGGGTCTTGTTTTATCTCATTACTTCGGCTACTCTCAGAATCTAGGACCTTGAAGTCAGAGACTCTGTTTATAGGAAAACAAAGATCTAAAAAGGCTGGTCAGCACCAGAGGGGATGAGGATAAACCAGGAATCACTTAAGACAAAGCTGGATACAGGAGACAGCTGCAGGTCCTCCCTTAAGGAGCCTCTCCAGCTGGAAGACGTCTCACTGGACCACCTTAAACGTTATCATAAGGCTTACTTATCTGCAGTTCGCACGGGCCTGTGATCCAGGTGATATTTATGGGCTAGTGTTAAGGCTAAAATTTCAAAAAGTATCTGTAGATCAAAACTGCAGAGAGGAGACAAAAAAAGAAAAAAAAAAAAAAGAAAAGAAGTGACTGTCATTCAAATGGTGAGAAGTTGCCGTCTCTCTTTCACAATTGAACACATATGTTTTGCTGATGTCCTTAAATAAAACGTGATGTGATCCATGGATGACAAGTTCATAGCAGATGTGGAGGAGAGCCAGTGGCTTGCCTGGGCAAGGAGGAGTCGCAGGGCAGGTCTGGGGTCCCACCTGGCATACACTTTCTTTCCATGGAGAGCGTTTAGAAGTGGAGCAAAACTTAGAAAGCAAGTACAGTTTCCACCTTGTGACGGCCAGACTTGCTGACTTGCCATATGCCTGGTGCTCTATCTGTGTCATCCATACATTAACCTCACACTCTGAAGCAGGTTGTCACTTTCCTGTTTTACAGAAGGACAGGCTGAAGATATGGAATACAAGTTGCCATGGTCACAGCAACAACAGCAGTAACCAGTTGTAGAGCATTTGCTTTGTGCCAGACTCCACCAGCTGCTTCTGTGCTTATGAACATGGCACATTATAGCACAGTGCACACGGCACACAGCACAATGCACACGGCACACAGCACAGTGCACACGGCACACAGCACAGTGCACACGGCACATAGCACAGTGCACACGGCACATAGCACAGTGCACACGGCACACAGCACAGTGCACACGGCACACAGCACAGTGCACACAGCACAGTGCACACGGCACACAGCACAATGCACACGGCACACCTTTGTTTCCATTGAAGATGAGGCTCCTGTAATGCCACACACTTGGCAAGTGAGAGCCTGTGATTCACAAAACATAACATAACATATGAGTCTTGCTAGGATGTGCGTGTGTGTGGTGTATTCATGTTTTGTGTGTACAAGCAGGATGAGAGGTCTGTTTAACAGTGCTGGATTAGAATTGACACTGGTAGGAGGCTTCTGCCCCACCAGACCCGCAGACTGTTGTTCATCATGCTAGCCAGTTTTATTTATATCTCCCAACGCCCTATGAGGAGCTGGACCTGTAGTTCAGAACCGATGTTACAGTGTTCACCCAACTACAGGACTTGGACCATCTGAAATCCACCCACTGGAGCATATGATTGGCTCAGCGCTGAGAATTGAGAGATGAAAAACTCAACTCTCTGGTTTCTGGAAAATTTCACTAGGAATTATACTCTTGAAGCTAAAGTCACGCTCCATTTATTCTGTGCTTCCCACGGCAGCTAGAATAGGAAATGGCGAGGCCAGAAGGAAACAGAGGTGGGTGACAAGGACAAATAAGGAGGAAAAGAGACAACAGAGGCCAGACTTTCATCTTAAGAGATTTCTCAGGCCCACCCAGTCCCTACCTTTCCTAGTTATCTGTACCAAGAAATGTATCTACAGGCACACCCAGGAAACATTCTTTTTCCTTTATGATTTCATTTTTACTTATTTTAGTGTTTTACAGCACTGGGGTTGAAACCAGGGCCTCGTTTATACTAGGTAGGCCCCTCGCACCGAGGTGTTTCCCCAGCAGTTTTCCCTTTTGAAAAATATTAAAATCAGCCAAGTGCTGTGGCTTCCAACTGCCATCCCAGCATCTGAAAAGTAGAGGCAGGAGGATTGTTAGTTCGAGACCAGCCTGAGTCTTGCAGGGAATTCCTGGATCAACATAACAATAGGGGTCCTGGAAACCTCCAAGAAGAACTTTATGACAGGCAGATCTGGGTCCTGGGGTCCTCCTCAAACTAAGGCACCAGCCAAGGAGAATATAGGCAGTAAACTTCGAACCCCTACCAAGACCTAGCCGACGAACATGATACTCTTCACCATTGAGTGGAGAGTGAGATCTGACTCTCACACGAACTCTGGTGCCCCTTTTCTGACCATGTCCCCCAGATGGGGAGACCTGGTGGCACTCAGAGGAAGGATAGCAAGTTACCAAGAAGAGACTCGATATTCTAAGAGCATATATAGAGGGAGGAGGTCTCCCTCAGTCACAGACATAGGGGAGGGGAGAAGGGGGGAAGTGGGAGGGAGGGAAGAATGGGAGGAAACAGGGGAAGGGCTAACAATCGAGATGTAATATGAATAAAGTAATAAAATGAAAAAAAAAACAATAAGAACATATTTAAATCCCGTTCCCTCTAAATTAAACAATAAGCCTTAACAAACGTAAGATTGTAAGGGGTCAGGGTTGTGGCCATTTGTTTTGAAGCGAGTCTTACTACAGGAATGGAATGTCTTGAAGAGTAGGAACTGGAGACCGAGAGTATGCTGGACTCCTGTTGATGTTATCTGGGCTCCGCAGGACTCCTGTTGATTGATGTTATCTGGGCTCCGTGGGACTCCTGTTGATGCTATCTGGGCTCCTGATCATTCCTTGCCAGAACCCTTGACTCTCGTGGGTCTCCCAGCCTTCATTCTGTCCTATTCCTTTCACTGGTTTCTTGGGATCTTTTTCTTCCTGTATGAATGTGTTTGTGTCTAGGCTTGTTTTTCTTTTCATAATCCAAGAAACCATAAAGCACGCACCAGTCAGTTGTTTTGCCACCAAAATGAATCCTGAACTCAAACGACGACATTTGGCGTGTTCTTCTCCACTTGACTAACTTCTCTAAGTTTTTCTCTTCGATACTACTGCCTTCCTCGGATGAATGCTATTCATGACCATTTGTTTGTTCCGCACTTGTCGGTTGGTCATGAACTTCCGGGTCCAGATAGTTACTGTGTGTCATTCATGATCATCGTGACAGAACCAAGAGAGCAGAGATATGATTTGGAGACAATTAATGAAATCCACTGGGCTTGGGATAAGTCATGTAGCTGACTTCCTTTGACCACAAATTGAGCAAGAACAGTAAAAGTTGGGCAACATTCAGACTTTTCGCCTTAAACCAGAGTGCATTTGGATGTTCCCTACAAAATTTGTCTCAAACCAAATCGATTTTCAAAGGCAGGGTTCCCCACCCCTGCCCCCCGTTGAGGGGGAATTAAAAAGCAAATGTATTTTATGTGCGTGGATTTTTGTCTGTGTGTATGACGCTTGTGTGCTTGCTGCCCTCAGATGCCTGAAGTGGGCATCAGATCCCCTGAAACTGGAGTTAAAGATGGTTGTGAGTCACCATGTGGATGCCAGGAACCTAACACAGGTCCTGTGCAAGAACGTTCACTCTTAACCACTGAGCAGTCTTTTCATCCCTGACAGTGAACTTTATATGGAACAATATCTACTGCTCCCAGACCCCAGAGAATATGGCTGCCTGGGTCTTCAATAGAATATGACTACCTGGGTGTGTAAATATTTTTGAGTTCACTAGTAGAGGGAATTTATATTCCTTCTTCATCTTTTTTTTTTTTTTAAGGAAAAAATTTTCTTGACAAGTAATAATTACATCATTTGTATTTTTTCTTTCTTTGTTTTGTTTTGTTTTTGAGACAGGGTTTCTCTGTGTAGCCTTGGCTGTTCTGGACTCACTTTGTAGACCAGGCTGGCTTCGAACTCACAGCGATCTGCCTGCCTCTGCCTTTCTGAGTGCTGGGATTACACTCAGCTAATATCATTTGCACCTTAAGACATTAATTTTATGGTGATCAAATCCATGGATTTGAGGCAGACACTCTGGGATCCATCTCTGGCCGTGTCATTGATTTACCGCCTTCCTTACCTCCCTCCTTTCTGCCTTCCTCCTCTGTCACATGCGCATGATAATAGTGGGATTAAAGGTGATGCTATCTGCGTGGCTCCTAGCCTAATAGTTGGTTCATAGCACACTCCCAAGCAATGGAAGTTGTCATTCTAAAAGTGGGCCATCCCGGAAGAGAAGTGGAGAACCAAGCAGGAGCCCCCTCCCAGCCCCCTGCTCAGCTTGTTCTCCAAACTGTGTCCAAGCTACCCTATCCAGATACATCTCGTTTTCTCCCCACCTGATAAATGGTGATTCTAGTGTCCCATCATGCCTCGTTCCCAATGACGGCAAACCATTTTGAAGACAAAATGAGGAAATAGGAATGAAAGAGGTTATAAAAAGAGGACATGTGTTTTTGATCAGTACTCTCAGAAAAAAAATAGTTTATTCATTCAATGAATATTTCCCAAATGCTTACCAGGTCTAAGGGTGGAGCGCAGCCTTATCTTCAAGTAGCTGCTAAAACCTGTTCCACAATAGAGAAATTCAGGAGAAAGCTTGAGAGCTCCTTAAAAATGGGGAAGTGATGTGGACATGGTGGCACACACCTCCAATCTCAGTGTTTGGGAGGCAGATGCAGGTTGATCTCTGTGAGTTCCAGGCCAGCCAGGGTTACATGGTGAAACTCTGGAAACAAAACAAAACAAAAAAAAAAAAAATTGGGGAAATGAGCCAGGCGTGGTGGCACATGTTTGTGATTCCAGAACTCAGGAGGGAGAGGCAAGAAGATCAAGGAATTAATTCAAAGCCAGCCTGAGCTACAGAGTAAGACCTTGTCTCAAATAAGGCAATGACTTGGGATGTAGACCCTGGGTTTAAGTCTCAGCACTGGAGGATGGGGGTGGGGGCAGAGGTAGGGGTGCAGATGTCTTGTCTCTGTGGAGAATAAAAAAGACCAAGCTTGGGCTGGGGAGATGGCTCAGTGGTTAAGAGCACCGCCTGCTCTTCCCCGGAGGGCCTGAGTTCAATTTCCAGCAACCACATGATGGATCACCACCATCAAAATGGGATCTGGTGCCCTCTTCTGGCATGCAGGTGTACATGCAGATAGAGCAGCATATGCATTAAATAAAAAAAAAAGTATTATTATTTTTTTTTTTTTTTAAAAAAGGCCAAGTCCTGGCCGTCTTCCTGTTTTCTCTGCAGGCCAACTCTACTTCATGGGACCTCCATAAGGTCTAAACCACCATAAGATCAGGCCATGGGACAGACTATAGAGCATTTATTTCATCAGTGCTTGATGGGGGAGGACACAGCCCATTGTGGGTGGTGCCATCTCTAGGTCTGCAGTCCTGGATTTTTATAAGAAAGCAGGATGAGCAAGCCACGTGGGAGCAAGCCAGCAAGCAGCACCCCTCCATGGCCTCTGCCTCAGCTCCTGCCTCCAGGTTCCTGCCCTGTTTGAGTTCCCCATCCTGTCTTCCTTCGATGATGAATAGTGATGTGACGTGTAAGCCAAATAAATCCTACCCTCACCCCAACTCACTCTTGGTCATGGTGTTTCACTGCAGCAATAGAAACCCAAATTAAGACATTGACCCCCTTCTCATGTGGCCAGTCCAGAGCTCTCATGTCATCTGTTCTTTGGGCTGGTGTCAGTTGAGTGAAGTCTGGCGTGTCTACACTCACCAACGGCTGTGATCTCATACAAGCTGTTTTCCAAAGAATAGAACTCTTTTTAAAGAAGGATCTAAGATAATTACTCCCATGAAATTTGGAACTTGGACCACATTTTGCCCTTTCCTGCTCCCAGTTTACTAAGCGCCCTCTGTGTGTTTTCAGAGCCACCAGGCTTTGGGCAGGAGTGATGCTGTTGCTCTGTGGTGCTTGTGGTTCTGGGTCACAACCTCATATCTGTGTCCTTGGATTTCACCCTTTATTTATTGTTCCATGCTCCTACGTTTTATGTACAAACAGGACCCTTTAGGGGAGCAGACACAGTGTATGAGCCACGACCCATTGGACACTTTTGTTTAAGGGGCTTAATGTAGGGTTTTGAGATTTTATCAAGCCAAGTGGACACTGCAGCTGGCCCATCACATGGCGCCTCCAGAGACCTGTCTCCTAGATGGTCCTAGACCCTGTGGAGTTAACAATCTCCATTAACCATCACAGACCATAACACTTGAGTTTTATGGACTAAAGCTAATAGCATAGGTGCTCTTTCTGTCTGTCCATCCATCCATCCATCCATCCATCCATCCATCCATCCATCCTTCTATCTTTCCATTCATGCATACATGCATCCATCCTTCCTTCCTTCCGTCCAATCATCCATCCATCCTCCCATCCATCCATCCATTCATCCTTCCATCCTTCCATCCATCCATCCATCCATCCTCCCATCCATCCTTCTGTCCATCCATCCTTCCATGCCTTCATTTAGACAGTTTATATTTCAGGGTATTATGCCAAGAGCCGGGGTACAGTGCTGAACAAAAGCAGACTGAGCCCCTCTGAGTTAGAAGAGAAGAAGTGAAACTTGGTGAGGGAAAACCAGGAGCGAGGAGTGTAGATCACAGAGGCTGACAATACATGATGGAGGTCACTGAATTGTTGGAGGATGGTGGAGGAGCAAAGATGCTAAAAGGGCAGCAGGGAAGGGCTCCCTATGGTAAACAGCACTGAGCACTACAGAACACCCAACTGCCTTCCCAAGTTGAACTCTACTCCATGTTTGGTGGCAGATAGGTGCTTATGTGTCCGATTCATGACAAGAACACTAGCGTGCTCATTCAGTCTGTTACTTAAAGGATACAACTTTAAACATAGACTTAATCTTCATTTGACCCTTTTTCTCTTTAACTCTATTGTTCCTTGTCACTCCAGCCATTTATATGTTAATGTCCTCAAAGATGAAATAACACCAGTGTGCCTCAGTTCTCTTGAGAGTGTGCCTATAGCTATGCTATAACAGTGTTCTGCATTCTCCATCTGTCTGCCATTTTCCAAGTGTTTCTGCTGAATTGAGCTGCTTGAAGAGTGCCTGTATGGCATCGTTCAGACCCAAGACAGCAGGGGAGGCACTTCTGTCCCTTGGCTTTAGTAAAACGAACCAGGCAAAACATCCCAACACTTTACATATGACAATCTAAAAACTCGCCTGACTTACCAGGGGCCAGGTCAGTTCCAGAAGATAATGATGATATTAATAGCTAATGCCTCTTGAGCTTCTATTGTGTGTTAATCACTTTATGTGCACATGTCAAGTCTCAGGTTAGCACCAAGGAACATGAGCTGGTGAGAGGGCTCAGTGGTCATGCATTATGCAAGTGTGGGCACCATGCAAGTGTGAGCATCTGAGTTCATACCATCTGTGCCTACATATAGGAGGAAGAGGTAATCCCAGTCATCCTATGATGACATGGGTAGTGGAGGCAAATGAGTGCCCAGAAACGTGTGGACTAACTAGCCTGGGGTAAGCAGAAGCAAACTACAAAAGACTCTAATTCCAGCAAGGCAGGTGAGGGCAGACTCCTGAGTTGCACTTTGACCTCCACCCATGTGCTGTGGCATGTTTTCACTCTCTCACACAAATTTATACAGATTAGAAAAAAGAAGCAGATGTTGTGCTGCCATTGTTTCCATTGTATTCATAAGGAAGGAGAGATACAGAGGTGTCATAAGACTTGTTCAAGTTCACACACTGTTGTGGTACGACCAGGTTTGGAACTGAAGTCTGACTGTTCACAAAGCCCACCAAACAAGCCCCCTCCTGAAACCTTCAAGGTCTTTTTTTCTACAACCTCGAGAGCATCAGACATTAATATACATACAATTAGCAACCAGTTCCTTTCTGACTAGGAATCACAGGTCTCTAGACACAGTAGCCCAACACTGTTAGATTCTAAGAGGAGTGAAAATATCAAAAGTGCACAGTATTCTGGCCTAGTGTTTGCATGCTTAAAAACACAACTCACCATCATCTTACTAAAGAAGGATTAACTGAAAGTGTAGAAATTAAATAATATAAAAATCTAAAAAAAATTCTAACCATGTGAAGAATCACTCCACCCTTCTAGGTTGCCTCATTTTCCTTCAAATCAGTGTAAATAAGGCCCCAACTCTGACTGGCACCAGTACAAAAATGGGTGTTTGCACCCAGCCTTTGCTTTTTAACACAATACTCTCCTTTTGAATGCAGCAGGAGAAAACAGGATGGTCTTTATTATGGTCTTTTATAACTCAGACTTTCCGTTACCTTCATCTGGTTTCTATCCTTCCCCACCACACAATTAGTCTCAATAGTTGAGGTTTCCCTATTGTCTCTGGGAAGGTTCTTGAAGACAAGGTCAAATCAAGGGCGAGTCTCAGAGGTTAGGAGTCCTGCGCACTGAGTCATCTGAACGTGCCTCTCGATAGTTCTGACAAAGCCGAGTCATTGTGGTGCTGAAGCTATTGAGTGTTTAAACCAAAAGGCTGAGTAGGTCTTGGGCCCAAACCAAAGAGCACATTTTAGAGATGGTAATGATTTAAAAATGTTCATCCATCACAGTGCAACTGGGCCAGAGAAGCAACGTCAGCTGGGAGGGGGAAGTCCGGGCTCTGATTTGTTTGGGGTCAGTGACCTTTCTCCTCTGCTCTAGTATTTTTGCAGACCTGTGTTGACTGTTGGGCACCACACGGTTGGTAGTTTATGAGGGTCGGGTTATCTTGAGGGCAGCGTCTCCTTTCCTGGGGTGTTGGGTGGAAATTCCACCAGGTAGATTGTGTGCCATCACTTTACCTCAGGATTTGTTCCCTGAACATTTGGAGGATGACCTGTTTGAAGTGTGTGAGGTGTCTTAACATTTCCCCTTTAGGCAAAGCACCCACCAAGCAAGGTTGGTCTCCATAAAATATCTTAACTTTAAAAATGAGTCTGATGCCACATCTTAAAACCAGACTTCTGTATCTTTCTGTGGGAAGTGTAGGTGACTTCCCCAAGGTTGCAGGACTTTAAGGACTCTTTCTTCTTGGGTTTCAGAGTGATTCAGAAATCAAACAAAACTGAAGATGAAGATTTTGAAGGGTTTGGTGCAAAATTCCCCCATCAAATCAAATGAGGAGAGACATCGGAAGGCAGATGAAAATTGCTGGAAGGTTCGATCATTTACTCACCAATGAGCTTGAGCCACGCAACCTCAAAATTTCCGTCTCTACAAGAAGAAAAAAGAGCTAAAGCAAGAGATCATTTGTAAGATCTTGTCACTGGATTCTGTGTGAAACCAAAGTGCCCAAAATGCGGCAGAAACCATCGTTGCCATCAGAATGTCCCATGGGCTCCGCTGCGTCTCCTGACTTCCCTCAGTGCAAGACACCTGGGCAAGGGCACTTAAAAGATGGGGTGTTCTTGTGCTCCCCCACCTCTCTCTCATCCTTCTTTCTCCCTTTCCCTCCCTCCTCTTTCCTCTCTCCCTCCCCTTTCCTCTCGCCCACTTCCATAGTGACCTGACAGCCCCATGCTGAGATGACAGAATAAGACAGAAGGATCCTCACTATTTGGAAGAAAAGTCATGCTGAGTTTAATGTAAAGGCACACTAGACTTTTCCTATAAAGACATGGATGTTTTAAGGAATGCCACTATGATGTCACATTATTAACTATCAAAATATACCCAGAGTAAAAATACACACACACACACACACACACACACACACATTTATATTTATATTTCAGATCATCACGTCACACTTTCCCCCTAGCAGGAGTCCATTTTCACTGTGCTGAGTCGGTTTTTCTGGGTAGGAAATTGAGAGACGTGTCTAATCTCATTCATAGTTTGTCTCCTCTTGACCTCTAAAGGGGATGCCCCACTTAACAGTCTGACCGCCACCTGGCCATTGACTGAGCCACTGTGGTCAACCGTAACTACATTAGAGCTGGGAGCATGCTCTGTGAGGCTCCGCAGATGACATCTAGTCAGTATAGACACATATGCTTTCCCACCACTACCCACAGTCCTCCTGGGCATCAATAGTAGATATAAGAGCAAAAGGAAAGCTGGCTACCTCAGTTCACTAGAGCTCCCATAACAAAACTGCACAAACTGGGTGGTTTAAACAAGCAAAAATTGTTTCCTTGTGGCTCTGGGTGCTGGATGTGGAAGATCAGGGTGATTTCTGAGGCTACAGGGTCTTCCTTCTGCACCTGTGGGTAGCTAGCTTCCTTCTCTTTGGAGCATGAGGACAAGCCATATTAGACCAGGGCCTGTGATAATGGCTGTTTGTTAGCTTAATTATCTCCATAAAGATCCTGGCCCCAAGGGTAGCCTTGTTTCAGGTACTGAGAGTTGGAGCCTCCATATGCAAATTGTGGAGAGACACAATTGAGCTCTGACCACTGCACAGCGCAGAATGAGTGGGAAATGAGGCACAAGTGTTAGTGCACACGGACACTGTGCCTGCCTGTGTGCCTGACACAGGCACAGGGGTTCCTGTGGTTTGACTCCACAGCACAATTCTTGGAATCCATCAAAAGCAGCCTGTCCTCTGATGTTTTTTTCTCTTTTTATTTAGTTCACATAATGATTTCACATCTATCATGATGCACCCAGAGCCGGTTTGAAGGATATAGCATTTTAAAAAGTCATTTAAGATTGAAGTATGCGTGGGCTTGCCAACGTTCCCTTCCTCCAGCTTTGTAAACAACAGCACAAGATGTACAAGAAAAGAACATTCAGTTGACATTCTGCTTTTTGACGTCTGCACCTTTGCTGGCACTTTGTTCTTTACCTCTTGAACAGAACCTTTGTTTGCTTTTTATTTACCTGTCAGCTGGAGCGGGGCTCAAGGTCAGTCCACTCCACCTCTTGGTTGAAGTGCTTGGCTTCCTAGCCTCTCCTTGGGTGTGCTGCAAGCTAATCCAGCTTCAATCAAATGCATAGCGCTCACCCACAGCCATTCCCAATTAGATGAAAAGATTCCCTTTTAAATTGGGTTTGCTGCCCTCTTTGAACATATAAAAGACTAATTTGGGGGTTTCGTATATCTTTTTAGATTGTTCTATTGTTTCAAATTCATGCATATGTGTAAAACCATAAAAGGAAGTTAAAGAAGGGCTCAGCGCAGGGAGCTGTGATTAATTGCTGGCCTTATTAAGACAAGTCACTACACAAAGCTAAGCAATAAATTAATAACGTCTCAGATCATAAATTAATCAAGACAGCTTGTCTACGAGGTAAATGATCATTCGTAAAGCCTGTTGCAGGCAAAGTGTCTAGGGCAGCCCTGGGGCAGTAAAAGAATTTGGAATTGCTGGCCATGACAGCCCATATGTTCTATATGATAAGAAAATTAACAGACTGTATAGTGAACTCCACTTTAAATCAGAGTGAAGGCTTCATTGTGTCCTGCACAGAGTTTGGGCAGCGATGGGGAGGTTGCTTGTGGCGATGCAGGGGAAATGGTGAGCTGGGGCTCCCACAAGATGCTGATCTAAGCCAACTTCTCCGCATTTGTTCTTGCAAGGAGGCGTGGTAAAAAGAACCATGTGGGGCCAGCAAGATGGCTCCCTGGGTAAGTGCTGTTGCTGCCAAAGAGTTGCATTCCCAGAAATAACATTGTGGAAAGAGGGTCAACCCCCACAAGTTGTCCTCTGACTACCACATCATGTCGTTGCGTGTGTGTGCTCACACAATGCATAGGCGCCATAAATATATGGTTTTTGAAAAGGGAAGGAAAGAAAGAAAGGAGAGGGGGAAAGAAGGAGGACGAAGAGGAGAAGATGATGGCAACAGCTCCAACAAGAACTGTAGGTTTAACGGATTGGTTCCTGATAGGCAGTGGGTCTGAGAAAATGCACAAACTTAGATTAGGGGTTCTCAACCTGTGGGTCACAACCCCTTTGGCAAACCACTGTTTCCAAAAATGTTTGCATTATGATTCATAACAGTAGCTGAAAAGCAATGAAAATAATTTTATGGTTGTGGGGTCACTACAATATGAGGAACTGTATTAAAGGATCACAGCATTAGGACGGTTGAGAACCACTTAGATAGACTTCTACAGACTTCATCTAGCAACTGTCCCCAGCCTTTGTGTACTGGTGCTGCCTCCAAGGAGCTGGCAGGGCCACCTGTGCCAGCCCAATTCGGTTGTCCTCTCCCTTGGGATGGTTAGGAGATTTCTTCCAACTGCATCTTGCCTCAGGTTGGGCTACTCATTACAGATTCTGGAACTTTCTGTGCCTGGGTAATGTTTGGGGAAAGTTTAGCACAGTCCAGGTGCTAGTAAAGGTGTTTTCCGACAATGTGTGTTCCAGAGCCTGGCCACACCCACCTGGTCAAGACACCGATGACCAGTAGCCTGAGGTCAAGCTGTGTGCCATGGGGCTTGGGGACAATATCCGTGGCTACCTGTGCTGTGTGCTGCTGGGAGGAAAAAAGCTGAGACCCTGAATGCGAAGAAAGGCACAGTTCTCAGGATGGGGGAGCAATGGCTGCATACTGACCTCTGTGGACACCCTGTGCGCAGCACTGTTTGGCAGGCCTCATGTCTTCTTGAGCAAAAAGAGAACTGGAGAGCCAAGTGGGTCTTGCTCCTGGGGAGTTGGAATTCCCCTTTGTGAATTATTAGTCTCATTGATAAAATAATTTAAAAACAGACTCAGACACTGACCATTTCATTAGTCAGAGAAGAAAATCATAGTCAGACAATCTGTGGATCCCAGCAGCTGCCAGGACGAGGGAGACAGAGAAGACACAGAGAGAAAGCCTGTCAATTCTCCTGACCCCTAGCAAGGGACTGGACTGTGTAAAGTCCCGTCTGGAATGGTTCCCAACAGTGAGGATATACCAAGAGCTAGATTGTTTGCTTCTTTTGTCCCTCTGTCCTTCAGTCAGACAGTCAGTCGGTCGGTCGGTCAGTCAGTCAGTCAGTCAGTCGGTCAGTCTCTTTCTCTGGCTGAGGCATTTGAGATTTGATTGCAGTCATAATAATAATTCACCCCTTATTATTTCAATTTATCTTTCCTAGTAGCAAGGACATTCTCCTTGAGAGGTACAGAGATGGCATGCAAAGAATTTAACATGCATGCAGCGCTACCTTACATTAAGAATTTATAGCCCTTGTTTATAAACCTTCCAAACTGTACCAATAACAATCTTTGGAGGTTTCTTCAGTTTAATCAAATGCAATCAAAGCTCTTTCCCCCACGACTTCCAAATGTCCCAGTGGACATTCATGAGAGTGAAACAACAAATAAATCTTTTTGCTTCTGAGACGAGACCCTTACTTTGTTTTTAAAAATAAACACAAAGCAATTTCATATAATTTTAATAGACATTATATTTTATTCAAAAGCAATTACCAGGGCGGTCGAGGACAAGTGTGCCACACTTTGTTTTGTCTCCGGTTGGGTACTGATGCCAGTGGGAACGCTGTGCCTGGTGTCTGTGCCCAAGTGCACGTGTGTCGGTCGGCTCTGTCACAGAGGCCTCACAGCCATTCTACTGCGGGTGTCAGCAGTGACTCTTCTATGAGGTCTTTTATTTAAGCCTATGTAGCCACATAATAAAACGCATACCATTAGGAATGGGCTTCTTCCTAGTTCTCATTTGTTTCATGGTTAAGGCATTCGTTACATTGGGTTGGCTCTTCAAAAAAAATGATACATCACAGGCAAGTGTAATAACAATTTTTCAGGGTACTGGAGGGGATGTTATAGGCATTTATTATTAAAGGGACTTGTTGACCCATTATGACAGGAATGATGACACCTGCCTTGCCAAGGGTTGGTGGGGATACAGAGCAGCTGGAATGCTCCAACACAGCAGGTGTGAATGGTAAACCGTGTACCAATCTGGGAAAGAAAGTGTAACAAGCTCTGACGAAGTCAAACCTGTTTCCACAGTCTTCCCAGACATTCCTCTAAGAGGGATATTCAAGGACATTGTAGGCATCTCCACATGTATGATGTTCATACATGTTTGTTGGCCTAATGTTCTTGTGGACTGTGCACAGTTTACCCTTGTTCATTCAAATGCCGATTTCTCTATCCCAATCTCTGACTCAATCTGGACATTGCATTGTGATGTTTCTTCTAAGTATCTCCTGTCTCAAGTTTGTGTAAACACATCACCATTTGTTCTCTGTATTGCCAATAAAAAGCCAACTAGCCAATGCTGGGCAATAACAGAGAATAGGGTGGGACATCCTGATCCAGTGAGGGGAGGAGGAAGAGAAAAAGGAGAGGATGGAGTCATGAGGAGAGACCAAGAAACATCAAGAGAAATGAACTGGGCCCAAGAGATGAGTTAAAAGCAAGTATAATGTAGGAAATCTGATTGGGAAGAAACTGTGTGATCATGGATGTTTAGGATGGAGTAATTATTGCGCAGCCTTGTGCTATAGGCTGATTAAATAGATCCTGGTCTCTCTGTGTAGTTATTTGGGTATAAAACTGGTTAAGGGGTAAGCGCTCATTTCACTAAAATAATAACTTAATACTAAGTATTAATAACCATTCAGTACATGTTCTACTTGAATGTTCATGTAAGATTTTATTTTGTTTTTCCAGCACTCTACACATGACAAATGTCTAGGTGAATGGAACAAATTGCAGCAGAGCCACACAGTAGCATACTGCCAAATCACAGCACACTACCAAACCACAGCAGAGCCACACAACAGCACACTACCAAACCACAGCAGAGCCACACAGCAGCACACTACCAAACCACAGCAGAGCCACACAGCAGCACACTACCAAACCACAGCAGAGCCACACAACAGCACACTACCAAACCATAGCAGAGCCACACAGCAGCACACTACCAAACCACAGCAGAGCCACACAGCCGCACACTACCAAACCACAGCAGAGCCACACAGCCACACACTACCAAACCACAGCAGAGCCACACAGCCGCACACTACCAAACCACAGCAGAGCCACACAGCCGCACACTACCAAACCACAGCAGAGCCACACAGCCGCACACTACCAAACCACAGCAGAGCCACACAGCCCCACACTACCAAACACAGCAGAGCCACACAGCCCCACACTACCAAACCACAGCAGAGCCACACAGCCACACACTACCAAACCACAGCAGAGCCACACAACCGCACACTACCAAACCACAGCAGAGCCACACAGCCGCACACTACCAAACCACAGCAGAGCCACACAGCCGCACACTACCAAACCACAGCAGAGCCACACAGCCGCACACTACCAAACCACAGCAGAGCCACACAGCCGCACACTACCAAACCACAGCAGAGCCACACAGCCGCACACTACCAAACCACAGCATAGTCACACAGCAGCACACTACTAAACACAGCAGAGCCACACAGCAGCACACTACCAAACCATAGCAGAGCCACACAGCAGCACACTACCAAACACAGCAGAGCCACACAGCTGCACACTACCAAACCACAGCAGAGCCACACAGCAGCACACTACCAAACCACAGCAGAGCCACACAGCAGCACACTACCAAACACAGCAGAGCCACACAGCCGCACACTGCCAAACCACAGCAGAGCCACACAGCCGCACACTACCAAACACAGCAGAGCCACACAGCAGCACACTACCAAACACAGCAGAGCCACACAGCAGCACACTACCAAACCACAGCAGAGCCACACAGCAGCACACTACCAAACACAGCAGAGCCACACAGCCGCACACTGCCAAACCACAGCAGAGCCACACAGCTGCACACTGCCAAACGATAGCAACAGTCAGCTTATCAGCACACCGAAAGCTGAGTGAACATTAGGATGATTTTGCTGAGTGAAGGCAGAGAGACAAGAGGAGCACACATACACTCCTGCCTCACTTATACACGTCTAGGAGATGCCAGCTAACCTATGGGGATGGAAAGTCAGGCAGGCAGGTGAGGCGGGTTTCTCAGGTCACCACTCTTTTTATTAGTGTGGTTGTAATGATGGCTTCAGAAGTCAAAACTCACCAAACTGTGCATCTTAGATCTGTGAAAGATATTAATGTATCAATTACACCCCCCAAAAAACAACTAAATATAAAGAAGGGGTGTAATCAGATACACCTGGCCTGTTAAATAGAGTCTGTGTAACATCTTCACAGTGTGGCCCTTTCTGATTTGGGGTAACTGGTTTTCTCCTGAGTCGTGGATTCTGGTGGTTTACATTAATTATGATGGCTTTATCTACCTCCTAGCTCAGAAATGGGTTAGATATGAACATAAACAACCACTTTGGATGATGAGAGAGCAAGTCTGAGTAGAGGCTTCTGGGAAAAGTTTGCTATGGAGAAAAGCGAACAGAAAGAGTTGGACCTTTCTCTTCCTCTTGATGTGGATGTGTTGAGATGTGATAGCTGGAGCTTATGCAGCTGTTCAGTACCATGGGGGGTGGGATCTGGGAGCCACAGCTAGCACATGGAGGGTGGCAAATAAAGTCAGGCAAAAAACTCAGTCTTGATGATCTTGCCCAGCAGCTGATCAACTACTGGACTCTAGACTCTGGGTTATGAGTAATCTTAATAATAACTCTTTGGAATAAGGCTTCCTCAAGACCCAGCTATTCCACTCCTTGGAATATACCCAGAAGATGCTCCAGCACACAACAGGGACATATGCTCAACCATGTTCATAGCGGCCTTATTCATAATAGCCAGAACATGGAAACAGCCTAAGTGTCCCTCAGTAGAAGAATGCATAAAGGAACTGTGGTACTTTTACACTATAGAATACTATTCGGCTATTAAAAACAAGGAATTCCCGAAATTTGTGGACAAATGGATTGAACTAAAAATGATCATAATGAGTGAGTTAACCCAGAAGCAGAAAGACTCAAATGGTATATACTCATTGATATCTGGACACTAGCCAAGGGGCATGTCCCATGAAAATCTTTACTTATCAGGAAAGTGGGACAGAGGGGAGGGCATCCTATTGGGACTCTCAGTGAGACAAGTATGGGAGAATGGGGAAATAGAAGGATCCAGAGGGTCCTAGAAACCTACAAGAAGAACATTATGACAGGCGGATTTGCACCCAGGGGTCCTGCTCAAACTATGGCATCCGCCAAGGACAATATGTGCAGTAAACTTCGAACCCCAAACCAGATTTAACCAATGAATAGGACAGTCTCCACAGTTGAGTGGAAAGTGGAGAGAGAGAACTGACGTTCATACGAACTCAGGTGTACCATATTTGACCATTTCCCTGGAGGGGGAGACCTGGTGGCACTCAGAGGAAGGCTAGCAGGCTACCAAGAAGAGACTTGATACCCTATGAGCATATACAGGGGGAGGAGGTCCCCTCCAGTCACAGCCATAGGGGAGGGGAGTAGGGGGTAATTGGGAGGGAGGGAGGAATGGGAGGATACAAGGGATGGGATAACAACTGAGAATGAATTAATAATAAAAAAATAAAAATATAACAACCTTTGTTGTGTAAGGCTATTGGGTTGAAGGTATATTCATAATTCTAGCTATAGGTTTCTATGTACATATATGCTGTCTTTGAAGTCCCCCCGTGCCTGTCAAAGCCCCACTCCAGGCTATCTCTCCAGGCTGAGAGAAGAAGAGGAAGCCATGCCTCTTCCTCAGCCTTCAGGCAGCTGCTCCTGTGGCTTTGGCTCTCTAAGAGGACACACTGTCACTGTCCGGTCCATGCCAGCAGGCATAAAGGACCTGTGTGTCACTGGCCTCTGCTTGCTCTTCCTCCAAGGCTCATTGGAGTTATTTTCTGTCTTGACTCAGGATTCCTCTGTTTGACTCATTCACTTGTCTTGGCACCTCCCAAGAATACCAGGTCCAGCGAGACTAGCAGGGGATATGTGCCTGCCTCCCAGGTTGTTAATCCCCGAGAAACATGGAAACCCAGCCAATGCCTGTCCCTGGGCCTCTGCTAAGTGTTTGTCTCCTTTTCTGGGAGTTGAACCTCAATGCTGGAGGCAATGCAATTCATCATATTTTGGTTGCAAATTGTGCAGGAAGGTGGTTCCTGGTTTTTTGAACAAAGACCTTATTGCTAAAACTTGTGAGATGTGATGTTGCACGCCATCCCTTACCTGGATTACTGACAAAGAACTCAGACTCTAGGAATTGAAAACCCAGTTCTAAACCTATGTTCTGTCCCTTGATAGCTGCCCAAGCCAGAGAGGAAATTTAACTTCCCTGAACCTTGGTTCCCTCGTCTCCATAGCAACAACTGATAGACTGCACCCATCTGCTGCAGTGGGGTCGAGCATTAAGGTGTCGTGGTGCAGAGGGCTCGGGTCCATGGCTGGTATAAGGTTGGCACAATGTAGGTGTTAGGAGAAATACCACCTCTATGACTGGCAGTGACATGGTCAGTGACTATTTCCTGTGTCCCTGGTGTTTGTTATTTCAAGCGCTTTAAAAACACTAGCCCACACAAGCTGGTTGTGATGGCGAGTGTGTGCAATCCCAGCTGCTCCGGAGGCTCATGTCTCAAGATCACTTGAACCCAGGTGTTCAAGGCCAGCTTGGGCTTGGAAGCAAGACACAAGCCAACAAACAAACACCCCAAGGCCACTTAGTCACTAGGTCTTGAGGCAGTGGATGAAAAAAATAAAAGAAGAAAAAAAAAACCATTTTTGAGCACTCTGTGACTGGTGCTTTATACATTCTACGTGTTAGTCTAGTGACAGGGAAACTACGGGTGAGATGAATTGCCATGTGTATGACTGAGGGTCAGCAAGCCACACTTCAGGTCAGTCTAACACCACGGTTCTCACATGTGAGCTCCTCTGATAGTTGAGAATCTGCTAAACTGCAAATCCTGGTAGCTTAACCAAGTTAAGTCTGGGGAGAGGACAGGGGGTGTATGTTTCTGAACTGTGTCCAGGGACCTGGGGTGCGGGTGCTACTTTATTCTTATAGTAGGCTGAATCCTTCGGTAGGAGTCTTACATTTTGTCAAGAAATTGTGACCTGGATCTCAGATGCTGCTTAAAGGATTTCCAGGCCACTTCCATTTTCACATCCAATAAAACTGACTCTCTTTATCCATTCTTCTACTGAGGGACATGTAGGCTGTTTCCATGTTCTGGCTATTATGAATAAGGCAGCTATGGACATGGTTGAACATATGTCCCTGTTGTGTGGTAGTGCATCTTCTGGGTGTATTCCAAGGAGTGGAATAGCTGGGTCTCGAGGAAGCCCTATTCCCATTTTTCTGAGAAAGCACCAGATAGATTTCCAAAGTGGTTGTACTAGTTTGCATAGCCAATGGACAGGACATTCTCCACCATTAAGTGGAGAAGGAGATCTGACTTTCACACAAATTCTGGTGCCCCATATTTGACCATGTCCCGTGGATGGGGATGCCTGGTGGCACTCAGAGGAAGGATAATAGGTCACTAAGAAGAGACTCGATACCCTATGAGCATATACAGGGGTAGGAGGTCCCCCTCAGTCACAGACATAGGGGAGGGGGATGGGGGGAAAGCAGGAGAGAAGGAGGAATGGGAGGATACAAGGGATGGCCTAACAACTGAGATGTAATATGAATAAATTAATAATAAAAAAAGGAAAAAACTGACTCTCAAATCCCAACTCTGTCTATAAGAACATACATTGTGATGGTGATTATGATGGTGATGATGATGAGGATGATGGTGATGGCGATGGTGATGATGATGGTGGTGATGATGGTGATGGTGGTGGTGGTGGTGATCTTCCATAAATCTCATGTGTCCCATGAGCTTTTATGCACATGCATGTCAACCTTGTGCTGCTAATATGTCAGACTTCAAAGCCACTGTATGGCGATACAGAGGAGACCTGAGAAAATGGAGCATCAGTCTGAGTGTTTCAGCAGGAAGGGATTGACTGTATCCCTTGTGAATACCAGATCTTTATTCAACATGGAAGATTTCTAGAACAAAGTTTCTGAATTAGAAGACACAATTGGTACAAGCTCGCCAGTTGCCACCTTGCTTCCCCTTGGCTAAAATCCAATCCACCCATTTCACTCTGCTGTGGAGTGTTCAGCTGGGCCTTGCAAGCATTTTTCTTATCCTAGCTGCCTCAGAAGGTGCTTTGACATGTGAATCTAGAAAGTCCTAGGAAAAGAAGAGGCTCACCTCCAGAGTTTCAGTGTGTACAGCTGCCAGGCCCAGAATAGCTGGAGGCCCAGAGTAGCTGGAGGCCTAGAGTAACTGGAGGCCCAGAGTAGCTCATGCAGCGGTGAGTTTCTCCCATAGCTAGCAGAACACTTTTTCTAGACCAACTCTGTTCAGGTTTCACTTCTGTTTCTGAAATAAAATAAATTGGTAATGAGAAACCTAGGAGAAAGGGATTATTTTAATTCATACTCCCAGGTTACAGTGCATTATTGCAGGGCAGTCAAGGTAGCGGGAACTTCAGTCACATGACACCCAGAGCCAAGAGCAGCGAGCAATGAATGCATGCATGCTCACTTGCTTGCCGGAGTCCCCCATGCCTACAGGGCCCTCTGTCTAGGGAATGGTGTTACCCAGAGTGGGCTGAGTCTTTCCACACCAATTAATGTAATTAAGACCCTCTGCTCATAAACATGCTCAAAGGCCAACCCAATGTAGATGATTTTATACCATGCCAAACTGATAATTGAAACTGACCACAGCAAGCTCTAACCAGCCAGTATGGCTTCAGGTGGCTTCCTGTAAAGCAGCCTGGGTCCTCTGATTCCTCAGTTAGCCACCTCCTCCCCAGCTCATCCATCAGGACCCTCCAGAGAACACCTTCCCTCACCACCCAGCTTTTCCATTGCTTCAGGTTTGCTCCAGCTTACCTTTACCTTCTGCTGAGTTCCTTCCCACCTAGGAAGGTATTCCTGCACACAAGACAGGCCCCACTCTGGCAAACTTCTTCATTATGGAAAGGCTATGTACATATACTTCTGCAGCCAGCTGGCAGGGCTCAGCTTCAGCCCTGGAACAGTCCCTCCTTTAACTTATCTCTCGGTCCCTCCTTTTATAGTTCTCTCCCCTAGAGGTGTAGCCTTTTTTTTTTTTTTTTTTTTTTTTTGGTGTAGCCTTTTTAAATGTTTATATTCCTTCTGTTTTGATAACTAACTACCTTTTGGCAACTATTGACTTTGTATATTAAATTTCCTCAATTCAAATTCTGGTGTGTTTGCTTTGTGGCATAGAATAGAAATCAGGGGTGGTCCCAGAAGACACACCCTCAGCTGTGAGGCTAGGTATGAATGTGGCTGTGGCTGTTGTCTTAAGCGCGATGACAAATGCTTTGCCAGCAGGAAGTGGATGCTAAGCATCTATGCCATGCAGTTTATTGTGCTCGGGAAACTGGGTTGGATCTAAGCAGAAGCACATGTCCTTCGGTAGTACCCTGTGGTGCTGGCTGGATGCTTCCAAGTGCACCGGAGCGTGTTCAGGAAGCGAAAACCCTCAATTCTCTCTTCAAGTCATGATCTGAGAACCCGAAATTTCCACGGCTGTCCTAAGAGAATTTTTTATTATGACCAGAGGCTGACATAATTAAAACTCAAGAATGACACTTAATTGGGAGTCCTGCAGCAGCACAGGGTCAGCCGAGTTCACGGCCTTATTGAGTTTTGCAAGTGAACGTCAGGAAACCGAAGCAAAGGAACCACACAGAGGCCCACAGTGGGGTCTTGGAGGAACTGGCTGCTTAGTGTTCGCACCAGTCCCAGCCTCTCTCTCTTGTCCTTTCATGTTGGAAGAAACCAGCTTTTCCTTGCTGTTTCCTGGGATGGGAGGCTGGTAAGGAGTTGCTCATTCCCCCCTCAGGACCTCCCACAGGAGCCCCTGTTGCCACTAGACCGATGACTAGGTTCTTTTTTTTTTTTTTCAATTCAACTTTTAAAAAAATATTTTATGAATTTATTCATATTACATCTCAATTGTTAGCCCATCCCTTGTATCCTCCCATTCCTCCCTCCCTCCCGCTTTCCCCCTACTCCCCTCCCCTATGACTGTGACTGAGGGGGACTTCCTCCCCCTGTATATGCTCGTAGGGTATCAAGTCTCTTCTTGGTAGCCTGCTATCCTTCCTCTGAGTGCCACCAGGCCTCCCCATCCAGGGGATGTGGTAAAATATGGGGCACCAGAGTTCACATGAAAGTCAGTCCCCACTCTCTACTGGTGCCATAGTTTTAGCAGGATTCCTAGACCCAGATTCGCACCTCATAATGTTTTTCTTGTAGGTTTCTAGGACCCTCTGAATCCTTCTATTTCCCCATTCTCCCACGCTTCTTCCATCTAAAGTCCCAATAGGAAGTCTTCCCCCTCTGACCCACTTTCCTGGTAAGTGAAGATTTTCATGGGACATGCCCCTTGGGCTAGTGTCTCCATATAAGTGAGTATATACCATTTGACTCTTTTTGCTTCTGGGTGAAGTCACTCACTATGATAATTTATAGTTCAATCCATTTGTCCACACATGCTGGCAAGGATGTGGAGAAAGAGGAACACTCCTTCATTGCTGGTGGGAATGCAAACTAGTATAACCACTTTGGAAATCTGTCTGGTGCTTCCTCAGAAAAAATGGAAATAGGGCTTCCTCAAGACCCAGCTATTCCACTCCTTGGAATATACCCAGAAAATGCTCCACCACACAATAGGGACATATGCTCAACCATTTTATAGCAGCCTTATTCATAATAGCCAGAACATGGAAACAGCCTACGTGTCCCTCAGTAGAAGAATGGATAAAGAAACTGTGGTACATTTACACTATGGAATACTATTCAGCTATTAAAAACAAGGAATTCCCGAAATTTATGGACAAATGGATTGGACCAGGTTCAACTACAATGTGTTTCCTGACTCAGGGACACATTTGAATCTAGGAAGAACTGGTGACCGACTTTATGTATGTATTGGAAGAAGCCTGACAAGCACGTCTTCTCTATGGGGCCTCAACTAAGGCCCCCTTTAAAGCAAACAAACAAATAAAGCTATTTTGCGGGTGAATTTTGTAACACAAGCCTGTAGCATTTAAAACAGAATGATGCCAGGACATGAGTAAACACAGGGTCAATGGAACAAGATGGGGTCCTGAAAACTATCTGCAGATGAGTAGAAATTTGTTTTATGGAAATAAGTAAATGGTGGTTATAGGAAATAAGTAGCTGCTACTCATACAAAAGGGAGGAATGAATCTACTTAATTTATAATGAACTATCATCAACCAGAAGGAAAAGAGGCAAAGATGGGGCAGGAAAAAAAGAGACAAAAGATAAAAGCAACCGGTTCCCAATACGAAAAGTCTAACTGAATAGTCACCAAACAAGTGAATGCTCAATTTTAGTCTAAATCCAAGCGTATACATGAGTCAGCACACCGAAAACAGCATGCATCTGGCTGATAACCAGGGCTGAGGGGCGTGAGGGAGAGGGAGGCGGGCCAGCACTCCGTCTGTGAATGTTCAATCTATGAAGATTTGAAGTGTACATGCTCTCTGACCCAATGCTGGAGGGTTCATGAAAGGCAGGCTCACACAGCTCCTCAAAGGGTTTGAGCATAATACTTACTGCTGGCTTGCTTGTATCCGCGTGGAAATGCAGTAAAGGGGTGTGTGTCCATTTTGGAGAGCTGGTTAAACAGTTGTTTATCTAGCCCATAGTTCTAAATCCTCCTAATCCTTTGACCCTTTAATACAGTTCCTAATGATGTGATGAGCCCCAAGCATAAACTTATCTTCATTGCTACTTTATAACATAACAGTTTGCTACTGTTATGAACTGTAATGCAAGCATCTGATATGCAGATGGTCTTAGGTGACCCCTAGGAAAGAGTCATTTGACCCCCAAGTGGGTAGATACCCACAACTCGAGAACCCTTGGTTAGTCAAACATGGCGGAGCCACTTAAATTTAATGAGTTGTGTTATTTGTTTGTTTGCTTGTTTGTTTTTCTGAGACAGGGTTTCTCTGTGTTAGCTTTGGCTGTCCTGGACTTGCTTTGTAGATCACACCGGACTCGAACTCACAGCGATCTGCCTGCCTCTGCCTCCCTAGTGCTGGGATTAAAGGCATGTACAAACAAGGTCTTCTATGTAGCCCATGCTGGCCTGGAACCAACTGTGTAGCCTGGGCTCATCTTGAACTCTAGATCCTCCTGTCTCAGCATCTTCAGGGATGGAATTGCCATCAGGAGGCATCATGTGCTCTTGGCCAAGCCACGTAAAGCAATGAGATAGCTCTACAAGCAGGGAAGCCAGAAGATGTGCACAGTACATCATTAAGTAAACAAAGAAACACCTTGCTAAACAGAAGGCATGCACAACCTCACCCGTGGGGACCACAAGCACACACCTACACTCTAGGTACATGGACAGCCTGACGGATGCCTTAGGCATTGACAGGTTCACCTTCAGGGAACAGGACAAGGGAGGATGCTCCACTTGATGAGAGCTCTGGGTTGCTTAATTTTTTATGTCATTTAGTTTATAACTGCTTAGTGTTCACATGTATATTATATGTATACATATGTTTATTTCAAAATTGTGTTAAAGTTAAATTCCCTTTAGTTTAAACAAAACAGAAAGGAAAAAAGAAGAAACATTCTTTTTCTTTCTTCTAAAAATGTCTTTGCTCCAGCACTTGTATGAAATTTCTGATCTCCTGCTCCGCCAGGCTGTGAATCTCCCTGGAGAAAGTACTGTGGGGCTTCGAGGTAGAAGACCTGGGCTTCTATCCTGAGTTCCACCTCCATCTCACAGTGGGATCATGGACAGGCCAACCTCTCTCCACCTGGTGTCTTTGCGTTTGTTTGTTTGTTTGTTTGTTTGTTTTGTTTTTGTTTTTCAAGACAGGGTTTCTCTGTGTAGCCTTGGCCATCCAGGACTCACTTTGTAGACCAGGCTGGCCTCGAACTCACAGCGATCCGCCTGCCTCTGCCTCCCGAGTGCTGGGATTAAAGGCGTGCACCACCAGGCCTGGCTGTCTTTGCCTTTAAAATGAAGCTGCAGATTCAAGAAAGGCCTCCACCTTCCACTGCCCCTCCCTGCCTCAGGGAATAGCGCTGCCTTATATGGGAGGCATGTGCGAGTCCCACCTCACCTCTCACATGGAGGTATCCCTGACACTGATGGGTCCCACAGGGCTTTTATTTCACCCCAATCTGCCCCATCTGGGCCTCTATCAGCCACTCTGCATCTCAGACTTGCCTTTGTTATCTAAATGGCCTCTTTGTGGCTGAGAAACAGATTGACCATCAGGGAGAGCTAGCTGTCTGTGTCTAGATTTAAAGTGGCTCCAAACAGTCTTGTCACCCGACACCTGGGTGGCTCCTGAGTTGAGTAGAGACACTGCAAGCGAGAGGATCTGTCTCTGGAAGGGCCACACCCACAGAAGTACACACAGCACACGGCTACAAGCATGACACTGTGTTTGTGTGCACACGTGAACATCGATATTTCATCAGAACCCCCTTCCCCTGCCAGGGTACTGCCTGTTGTACATGGCTTCCATGATCTTATCCTCTCCCAACCCCCAAAGCCATGTGTCACTAATCCCATTTCACAGGTGAGGAAAACTGAGAATCAGAGAGAGAAAGCCACCAGTTGATTATGGGTTTAAAGAATTTGAGTTAAGAGTTTAAAGCAGTGTTTCTCAATCTGTAGGTCGTGACCCCTCAAGGGTAAAATGACCCTTTCACAGAGGTGGCCTAAGACCATGGGAAAAATCCAGATAGTTACGTTATGATGCATAACAGTGGCAAAATGACAGTTAGGAAGTAGCAACGAAATAATTTTATGGTTGGGGGATCACCACAACCTGAGGAGATGTATTAACAGGTCACAGCATTAGGAAGGTGGAGAACCACTGCTTTAAAGAGATGAGTCAATAGATTTAAGAATGTATTATTTGGCTTAGGATTATACTTGCTTCCTATGTCTAAGCCCTGGGTCCAATCCCTAGCACAAGGTGGGGAGTGGGGCAGAATTGAGCCAAAGGATCATCACAAAATTTTCTTTGCCTCAAGCAAGCCAGTCTGTTGGTTGGCAAGGCCCAAGCAGGTTACTGGAAGAAAAGGAAAATCATTCTGACTTTTCAGTTCTTCCTCTCACTGCTCTCCGCTGCCCCCTCTGCCAGCCGCCACCATGAGATCAATCCCATCATCTCTTTCCCATTCATGTATTTGCTCAAGTAAATAAAAACCTTCTGATGGTCAGTATTTGCCAAGTCTGGGGCAGCTGAGGGGACAGGCACAAAGCAAATGTTGAAACATTGTTTGAAATGTGATCGGGAGCCTGTGGCAAAAGTTTGCACAGACTTCTGATCGGTTTTGTTGAGGCAGGCAGCTTGGGGTGGGGTGGGGTGGGGGGGGGGGGGGTGGGGTGGGGTGGGGTGGCTCTACGGTGTATCTTGGAAAATGGAGCTGGAAAACAGCCTCACTGTGGCTCATTTTGCAGTGACAACTTCTAGCTTATCTCCAGCACCTCCCTTCCTAAAATTACAAGCATATGCCCCACCACTGCTGAGAATAAATTTGTCCAGACAACAAGCTGGCATGGCACAGGGCAGTGTGCAAAACAGGATGTGGTGGCAAACGCTCCCACATTTCTTCAGAGACAAATTACGCTGCTTACCCCCCCCCCCAACTTGGAACCAACTCTAACACTGAGTATTTTATTTCTTAGACCCATAAAAGCCTAATTGGTGCCCGTATGTCAGACTATAGGAGTCTTCCCAACCTTTAAAGCCTGTTGCATGCTCCAACGAGCAGCTCCACCATAATTGAGTTCTCTCTGACTGAACACAACGGCTGCATGTGGAAACCCTCAGGATGTAACCTCTGCTTTTCCTCACCTCCTTGTGAGTGCCTCTCAGCCAAGCAACCGAACCACACCCAGTCTTTGCGTGCTCTCTCACAATGTACAAGTGCAAATCGCTTCCTGTGAGCCTAAAGATTGCTCCAGTCTCCTCACAATAGCTTTATAATATCCCAGAAGATGGCACCCATATGGTTCTTAAGCAGACACAAGAATCAACTTCATCATTTATTAAGAAGAAATAACAATGTCTGGTAAAGAACTGTCTTTGGAAGGGTGAAATGGCCCAGATGTGTGTTTCTTCGTCAGACTTATACATTGGATTCCTTTCCCCCAGGTATGAAGAGGTGGGGGGGCCCTCGGGGACTGATTACATCGTGACAGTGGGACCCTCATGGGTGGGGCTAATGGTACCCTAAGAAAGGGTCCTCTGGAGCTGGAGCTTCATCCTAGAGTGCTCGCTGTACAAGCATGAGGACTCCTAGAACTGCTGTAAAAAGTTGAGCTTGGTGTGGCATGCACAGATCTCCAAAGCGTGCTAGCCAGTCAGCCCATTCAGCGAGCTCCTAACCAGCCTAGCCCACTGGGTGAGCTCCAGGCCAGTGAAAACCTTAAAAAGGAAGATGGCTGGCTGGTGGGGATAATAGCACACATACAAAGTGTTCTCCGGTGAAGCAAATGGCCTACTGCTGTGATCCCAGCATTTAGGAAACCAAGGCAATTATGAATTGGAGGCTAGCCTGGGCTACAAAGGGAGACCTCACCTCAAACAAAACCAAAGAACAAAAAACAAACCAAAACAAAAACCATCCAAACAACAACAATAACAAAACCAACCAAACAACCAAACAAGCAAAAACCACGAAACCAAAAGGGCTGGAGAGAGCCGCCTTGCCCTTTTCACTAAGTGAAAACACAGTTAAGGTCCTGTCTTTGAACCAGGAAGCAAGCGCTCACATTCACCACATCCTGGATTGCCATATTTTAAACTTCTGAGGCTCTGGAACACTGGACAGGGCATTTCTGTTGTCTGAGTCCTCCCGGAACCCCCTCCTCCCACTGTGGTGTTTTGCTACAGCAGCCTGGATGGGTGAGGACAGAGAACTGTGAGTTTTGCCTTTTGCCTCACTCTGCAGCCCCAGCACCCAAGACAAAGCCAGACACACTCCTGCATTCAATGAATACTGTTGACTCAAAAAAAAAATTTTTTTTAATGAATGGTGACAGACCTCTAGCTGGTACCTATTGCATCCTTTGTGTTCTTCTTACTAAGCACACCTAGAGGCTAACAGGATGGCTCACATCTGTGATCTCCAGAGGCCAAGGCAAAAGGACCCTGAGAGTCTGAAGCCAGTTGTATTTTGGGTTCCAAGCCAGTCTGGATGACTGAGTAAGACTCTGTCTCAAGAAAAAAAACAAACAAACAAATAAATAAAAAACAAAGCTTCTAGAATGTTCTTCGGGGAACTTCTTTCCTACTTCCGAGCATAGCCTTCCCCATAAAGATGGTTGGCTCAGAGATGGGCAGATAATACAATAGGCATCATTTCTGGGGCTCCTGTAAGAGCCCTGGGAGTAAAGTACCCACACACACATACACATACTGGTACCGATGTCTCTAAGAGCTATGGGAGCCAGAAATTTTTAGGGTTTAGTTCATAGAAAGGGCCTGCCTAAGAGTCAACTCAAAACAGAGAAAGCAGAGCTAAGGGAGAAGGGGTCAAACCCACGTCCTAACCATTAGTAGTCTAACCATACAAGGGACCAAAGGTCTCTTGGAACTGGTGGTTATTCAGCCCAATAGCCCCAGCAAGTCAGCCAACCTTCCAGAAATACGGCATCTAAAAATAACGAAGAGTACACTACAGAATTGGCCATGGTTTTGGCATCCTGATAGTTATGGCTTCTTCTTCTTTTTAACATGTGGGAGCAGCTGCAACGAGTCAAGAGCCAGGCTGATGTTTCATAGACCTCAAAATACAAGTGCTTCAACACACTTGACATCTCTCTGCCATGGGGAAGACTGCAAGGCTGTCTAGGATCTGGATTGTGGCTTAAGCAGTCATTCATCCGTACTAGGCAGCCTCTTTGCCACGGATCCAGGATGGGGCTAGGGCTCTGGCTTTATGAGTCTCCCTGCCAGCCAGTAGGAAAGGTGTGTGGATGCTCCAAAGATGCTACTGGCTTGCAAAAAGAGGAAGGTCAGAAGAAAGGCCAAAAAAAATCAATCTTTTCCTCTCTCCCTCTGTCCCTCCACCTTTCCCTCCCTCCCTCCTTCCTTCCCTCTCTTTCTTCCCTTCCTGCCTTTCCCCCTCCCTTCATTCATCCTTTTCTTCTCCTCCTTAGTACCCTGCTCCCCACCCCCCACCCCCCCCACACACACCATTGCACATCTGCTACCAGCAGTTTGGTGTTGACTCTCAGGGACATAACACTAAAAAAGGAGAGACAGTTTTCTCCTTCAAGTTTCTGTTTCTGAGAATGTTATTTCTTGTTTGTAAAAAAAAAAAACAAACAAACAAAAACAAAACAAACAAACAAACAAACAAACAAAAATGCCAGAGGCCCAGCTTTATTGGTGCCTGCTCCCAGTGGTATTGCCTGACAGCGGGATTCAGAGGCCACCTCCAGAGAGAGGTTCCAGCTTCTTGTGTCCCAGAACAAAGAAATGAACACAGAGGTGACGGCAAAGGAAGCAAGGACACATGGGACACACTGGCAAGCAGCAAAAGTGGTGGGAAAAGACAAGCAAAACTTAGCAGCTCAAAGGCACTGTAGTGCAAAGTGGTGGGAGCTTCTGTTACTTTAGCTTAAGTTTTTCAGCATTTGCCTAGTTTCTTTGCTTTCCTTTTCATGGATGCTCTACGTTACATGCAGATCCACATATAACTCTGCGTGTCTAACACTCTACCCTGGGTGTGTGTTTGGGTGTCAGCGATGAGCCGAGTTATTCACTGCACTCTGGAATGGCTCTGTGTCTTAGATGCTGGCTTCAGTTGGCTGCCCCTGCTGAGAGAGTTTTCAAATCCGTTCTTTGTCAACTTGTTCTGAATATGCTAATTCTGTAGCATTTGGCATAGGGCCTTTTGAACTTTGTCTTTTCACCTTCCTCTCCTGCAGAGTAGACTCTGGGTCACCCTTTTGGTAAAGCTTGAAAGTCCAGCCACCCCTAACTTCTAGGAGCCTGTGGCTTCCAGTTTTCTGAGCCCCAGGCCTATTGAACTGGGAAGATCTGCCCCGCCCTTGCTTACATTTTCAGTAACATTATTGATCTGCATGCCAGTTTTCTACATCATGTATGTCTGGCAAATCTTTGCTCTCCTTGCCATTAAAGCCTTTGTCTCCTCTTAAAGGAATGAAACACATTTGTTTAGAGTGGCAACAGTGTTGCCTAGTTCATGATATTTTGTGAAACTTAATGGAATGGTCCAAGTAAAGGAGAGAGAGAGAGAAAAAGACTGTGTCTCTCTGTGTATGTGTGTTATGAAGAGTATAAAAGAGAGACTCAAGCAAATAAAGCCTTAAAAAACATGAGCATATTTGTACACACTATTTTAAAGTAAAATCATAGATTTCCTAGTGCTTGAATTCAACATTAGGAAGTTGAAGGGTTGTTGCCCTTTGGTTCAATGCTCTTTCACACAAGAGATGTTATTCCTTAGAACTCTCTCTTGGGGGAATAAGGTTAAGAAAAGAAATCATGAAAGATGTGAAAAGGTTGGACTCACTATTTTTTTAGGAAAGTGTTTCAATTTTCCACTGTATTGAATGACTCATGCTTATGAACAAAGAGAAACGCCTTCCAACTTGTGCTTCCCCTCTGTCTATTCCTCACTCCCAAGTCTGCATGTTTACCATGTATAATTGTTGGGATAATCTGACGTATTTTGATGCTAATTACTGCTTGCTGTCTGACCCACCTTTTGCTTAATAAAAAGCCATCCCACCTGGGCGGGGCAGGAGATAGGTGGGGCTTAAAAAGAGAGAGAAATTCTGGGAAGAAGAAGGACTGCTGAGAGAGGAGGAAGGAGACCTGAAATGAAGAGAGGAAGGCCGCCATGGGTTAGCTGGAGAAGCACATGACCTGCCACATGGATAAAAAATCCAGCCCAGATGAAGAACATGAACAAGTATTTGGGATTATGGATGGGAGGTTGCTTGATAGAAGTTATTAAAAGCAGATGCCATGGGATTGAGGCAGGGATCCCATGCCTTCCCCACTATGGGAGGTAGTTTAGAGGATTGAGATCTGCCCTGCCCCAGGTTAACTAAGGCTATCTTAAAATATTACAAGTGTCTGTGTCTTGATTGATTGTTAGCCGGGCCTACGGATAATACATGTAATTTTAAAAACAATATATAATGCTCCCATGAAGTTTTGGAGACATCTCTTCCATAATGTTTTACCATCAATCAAACAGTCGATGTGTTCATGATAAATTCTCGTGTGCACCAGCATATCCGCCTCCAGCCATTTGTTATCATTTTCATCTCTAATGACAGAGTGCTGAGTAGGCAGGGGAGGGGAGCTGGGTGGGGCTGAGGGACAGGGATATAACCAAAATACACTGCATAAAATCCCAGCTAATTAATGGAAGTATTACTTTTTAAATCCCCCCCCCTTTGTTCCTCAGCTTTCACTTTTTACAGTATATGAATCGACGTTATGTCCATTCCCTTGGCTACTTCCTGTTTAGAGGCTGGCTTCTCTATTTTTCCTTTATTCTGCTGCCTTCTCCAGGAGTCGTGCTGTTTATATTTATTTTTATCTATCACAGTCAAGAAACTGTATATGAAGCACAATGAGCAGACTTTTTTATTTATTTATTTATTTATTTATTTATTTATTTATTTATTTTGAAAGAGGGTCTTATACTGTAGTTCAGTTGGCAAGGAACTCACTTTGTAACCCATGATACAGAGTGGAATTAAGCTTATAAGCAACATACCTGGTTTCAAATATTGGTGGGTTTTGTTTTAAATAATAGAATCTTAAGGTTACAATAGATCGAGGATTGTGTTTTAGTCTCAGAAGAAAAGCCCCGAAAATGGCTTTTGCACCACCCATGATGGGAGCTTTCCTGGGCACAGCGCTCAGAGTTTATCTGCCTATATTTAGGCAGAAGCGTGCTGTTCTTATTTTCAGGCCTACTGACCTTCCCGGTGGCATAATGAACAGTCTTCAAAAATGTCCCATTGTAGGGATGCTAGCATCCTGCAAAGGAAAATATTAAACTGGAAGATTCAATGTGTTGACATGGAAGCACAGATCGTAACAATGTACTTCAGTCACTTCCACTTGTGCCCAAATACAGCAGGAGGGAAAAAAAGTGAGTTGTGGAAATAAAATCCCTGCTTGACTCTGTAACGAGCTGTCAATTTGAATGCAATGGAACCTTGTGCAATCCTCATCCAGCTCAGAGATAATCGCTCTTGCCAGTGTTGGCAATCTTTCAAAAAATTAAACAGAGGGTTGCTGAGAGCTGGCCATTAGCACCTCTGTGCTGAGTAAGCACTTGCTGAGTGAGACCTGCCTCCGAGGGCTCAGACCCCTTCCCAGGGGGGACCAACCCACAGAGCACTTTGCTGATCAGCCTGCAAAACAAAACAGGCAAACAGCCTATTCAGAAATTTGCAACTTTCCTGTCACCACCTTTTGTAAATATGTTTTAAAAATATGTTTAAGATTTAACAATATCCTTCCAGCCTGAAGAGAGCCGTTTTGGCATGTTTCATCAGCTCGTTTTGTTGTTGTTATTTTTGTTTGTTCTCCGTTTGAGAGCCTGTGTTCTGGCGTAGGAAGCTACTAAGGTGCCTGACACTCCAGTGCTGTCCTCTTTCAATTAGCTAGAGGGCTTACGGTGGTGTGTAGCTCTCTGGTGGCCATCGTTAGAGACTTTTGCCTCCTTCCCGTTGTCATGTCTACCGTGGTTGACGGCCCTGGTCCTTTGCTCACTTCCCCCAACCCTGCACAGCCCTTAAGACCCGTCCAAGGAGTCGCGTTTATACACCAACACGCACACACTCGAAGCCGTTCGCACGCCGTGCTGCAGGTCAGAGAGCCTTTGTCAGAATTTTACAGTTCTCCTCACTGCGAAGTCTGGGACAAAATTCTCCTCAATTGGCAAGATGGGCGCCTTAGGCTTCTGATTTCCCCTTCGCATCTATTCCTCGTTTTCCAGTTCTGGGAAGGGGTAGGTTGATTTATCCTGGCGGACGCTTGTGCTCCTAACTCTAATCTCATGTAAGACCTTGGGGGAAGACAGGACTGGTTTGGTCCTTTTTCTGACTCCACAGAGACTGACATGTACAGAGCACAGGCCACAGCCCTGGTCCTTCCTCCAATCCACTTTGTCCCAGGGCTAGTGTACACAGAGCACACTGCACCGAGGGCCAGCAGCCCCTGCGCCGAGGACCAGCAGCCCCTGCACACAGCGCCTGTCTCCCCTTGACTCCCTATTTTGCATATTAAGAAAGGGAAGGTTAAATAAGAAACCCAGAGTTGCTGGTGGAGAGAAAAGACTTCAAATATAAAGTTAGCGATTTTGAGTCTAGAGCACGTATCCACGCTGCGGTTCCCATTGCATTTACAACACACACACACACACACACACACACACACACACACACACACACACACACACACACGAGTCAATTCGCTATGCTTACAACCTGTTAGCCCCAGGCTTCCGTGTGTTCTCCCGGACATCCCGTGAGCAGCCCGTTCGGTGTTTGCTCTCCTGAGTGGTCATGATGCTCGAATGATCTCACAGGGGCCTTGCTCAGACCTAATGGGATTTCCATTTGGGACAATGTGATGGATCGCACAACCCAGACCCTCCTGCTAGGAGACACCTGTAAAAGCAGCATAAAATATAAGTAGCGCCCCCCCCCCCAATTTTCCATCTGAGTTCAAAAGAAGGAAGAGGAAGTCGCAGGAACTGAAAATGAAATGAAACTGGAGTCCAGAGTGTAACCTACAGGCTAGCGTGGGGCTGCCTGGTGCATCAGAGGATCTCAGAAATTGTCTGGGATGTAGTGATTAGTCCAGGCCAGAGGAAAAGTCAGTGCCCCACACGAAGCTGCCGCCCTCGGTGAAGTGGGAGGGGGAAATGAGTCTACCCTCCCTCAAGGAAAGAAAAGAAGAATGCCAAGGAAGTTTGCATCCTTGGCGTGAGCTCTGAATGGAGAAAACTGTTGGAGCCCTAGGCCCGCCCTCACTAATGTGGAGTTTCAGAGCTGCACCCCCTGCACGGTAAAGTCCTCAGATGTTACATTAGCGTAGAGTAGAGACCATTCCCAATGTTATGGATAGAGAGCGCATGGGAGAGAAGCCCTCACTCCGGGAGACCCAGGATTCCTACAGATCAAACATCACAGAAAATACACTTATCAATGGATCTGAGTCTGCCCCAAACTCAGATATGAGGTAGAGACTAAAGAACCTTCAAAGTGACTGAAGAAAGAACTACTCAGGGGGAAAAAAAACCATCAAAAGGGGCCAACAGTTAATACTAAATAGAACTTGGAGAGGTGCGCATTACACTCATTAAGGGTAAAAACTCCAAGGCAGGGCCAGGTGTGGTGGTGCAGGCCTTTAATCCCAGCACTCAGTAGGCAGAGGCAGATAGATCTCTGTGAGTTTGAGGCCAGCCTGGTCTACAAAGCAAGTCCAGGACAGTCAAGGCTACACAGAGAAACCCTGTCTCAAAAACCCAGAACCAAAACAAAACAAAGTTAAACCAAAAAAACTCCAGGCCAGCCAAACAGAGATTCAAGGAGCCTGTTGACCATGCTCGCTCTCAGATGTCTGAGACAGACATAAAAGAAAAACTCCAGAAGGCAGCACAGGAAATAACATGGTCCCATCAAAGCAACCTTCATTCTTTTCCTTAGAGCAATGAACAAGGATTGCTCTATTTGTGATTGAGCTGCTGTGTGGACAAACAACAACCTTATTATTATTATAATAATTATTATTATTAATACTACCATTACTTCTTTAAGGAACAGATAAGCACTGTCATTGGCTTTACCATTCACTGTCCCTTTTGTTGAATAGTCTTCTCTGCATTGTTTTTGTGACCCACCGAAAATGTTGATATTTTCTTTAATCCACAGACTGTATGGAAAGAGGTCACAGCTAGGATTTTCTCCAAGGGCTGCATATCGACTCACACAAAGCCATGTGTGTGAAGCAGCATAAGGGGAAAATCTGGTTGAACCCCTGCTTCCCTCACAACACACACACACACACATGCACGTGTGCACAAACATACACACATGCACACACCCGTGCACACATACACACACATATGTACACACATACACACATGCACACACACACACACGGGCGCACACACACAACTGCCAGGAGAACAGATTCTTCCTGATGTAGTTTCCATGTCCAGGCTCACCGTGTACCAAAGATTTAACCCAGTGACTCTTAGTTAATGGGAACCAATAGACGCTGTTCTTTCTCCAGAACTCAGGTGCTTTGGTGTTATGTCACTTGTAAATAAAATGAACAGCATGTGAAATTGGCGGCAGTGTTTGAAGCTCACTTTAGAAGGATCTGGAACCTTTCACGTGCGATAGTCTTCCTGCCTAGATCATATCTAAGCTGCAAATGCTATTACTGGTCAGGGATTACTTAATAGATAAGCCCAAAGAAATGCAGTATTATTTTCCAATTAGTCACTAAGCAGGGAGAACAATAGGAGAGAGGGAAGTAATAACTTGCTGCGCCAGGCGCTGTGAGGAGAATTTTGTATATTGTCTCATTGAATAATCACAGTGGGAAACTAGATGTGGCGGTTTGTACCCTGTAATCCCAGGCCTTGGCAGGAGGATTGGAGTTAGATGCCAGCCTGAGCTACACAGCAAAACTCTGCCTTAGAAACGAGGCCAGATAGCCTTGTGATCCCAGCCCCAGCCTTAATCTAGAAGCTAGAAAACCCATCTCTGAGAGGTGATGTAACAGCCCAGCTCTACTTGTGGAAAGTGACAGGCTGGTCTTGGATTTGCCACCACAGTCTGTGCTCTTGCAAACCCCACGTTGCCAATGCCCTACCTCGGGGATCAGCAAGCTTTTCCACAGAGGGCCAGATAGTAAATAGTTTTGGCTCTGTTGGCTACACATCATCTCTGCTGAAATAACCGGATTATGCTAAGTAGAGTGGCCGTATGGAGATGAGCGGTCGGGGCTATTGTCAAACCAAGCTTTGCTTACAGAAACAAATGGGGGTCCTACAGAGATGCCTCAGTGGGTAAAGAAATTTGCTGCATAAACATAAGGACCTGTGTACGAATCCCAAAGGTCTATGTAAAAGCTAGATGTGGGTGAATGTGCCGATAGCCACAGCACTGGTGATCAGAAACAGGCAGATCCTCGGGCTCACTGGCCAGCTGGTCTAGCTGAAATGGTGAGCTTCAAGCTCGGTGAGGGACCATGTCTCAAGACTTATAAAGGACACATGGCATCCTCCTCTAGTCTCTATACACACGCACGCGCGCACACACACACACACACACACACACACACACACACACACACACACACACACACACACACACACCCCAAACAGAAAAAGTGGTTGGTTGGATTTGGTCTGATGCTATGGAGCTGACAGCTGTCCTTCTTGATTTCTGTCTTTATTAAAAATGAGCCGAACTAGTCCAAGAGATCTCCAAATACTACCCCAAAGCATTAGTGCTTCCTCAGTATTGCACTAGGAAATCCTTGCCTGAGCATGGTGGCACACACCTGTAACCCCAGTATGTAATAGGGAGGCAAAGAGAGTGATTTCATCAGCAGCCAGGGCTACACAACAAGTCCTGTGTTTTACGGAAGAAGACAGAGAAAGCAAAGCATGAGGGGAAAGGGGGGGGCGGTTTAATTAGAATCTCAACATGGCTGATCTGAGCAGCTTACTTGGAACATTTATCTATAAAATATTAATGACCTTTCCATGTGTCTCTTGCTCTATTGAACGTCCTTTAAGGAGTAGAGTTGTTCATTCATTCTCTAGGTCAGCAGCAAATGCTGCTCGCAGGTACACTGGCCCCAGTAAAGGCCACCTCCAAAGCTTTCCTGTTTTATTCACTTGTACATTAGCTAATTTTGTTGGACAGTGGCAGAGTTGGGGAGTTAGAGTAACAACCCTGTGGCCTGGGGCGGAAGAGGGGGGGCCGGGGGGACGGTCTTTGAAAGCCATGGAGGCAACATTTCGGTTTCTACTTGAAAGAAAGAAAAAAAAAACAGTTTTATATTTATAATCTGCTATGTTTAGAGTTTTCTGATGCACGGAGTCAGATCTAATCCTACCTGAATGTATAGAATAGGGCACATTAGGAGCTAAGGACACAAGATATTAGGAAAGCAAGGCTGCCACATAGCAGGTGACAAGCCTCGAGGATGTGCTGGGAGGGGCAGAGGAGGAGGGCCTAACAAAAGCAAAGAGGAGCGAGACAAGAAACTAGACACATCACTGGAGGACCGGTGTGAAGGCAGCAAGGCGCTGATACGTACCATGCTTTATGCACTCTTTGAAGTGCTTTGTACATGCGAAATCTCACAAGCATGCTGTAAAGATACTGTTCCAGGACCGCTTGGAGATGGAAAAACTGAGAGACAGACACAGAGAGATCTAGTCATTTACTCCTTCTTCCAAACCTCATCTGGAGATCAGTCTTGGACCCCAGACACACCGGGCAGGTGCCCCAACGCTGGGTGGCATCTTCAGCCCTCCACTACCTTATTCTAGTCTTCTGTAGGAAATGCTGGACCAACAGGTCATCCTCTGGAGGCCTCCCCACAGCGTTGCCCTTGGGAGTGTTCTGTTCCTATCCCACCTACCATGCCCCTTGCCCTCCCTCACTGGCATCTCCCTGGCTGTGCTGGTTCCTTCTGTCATTGAAAATGCTAAAGCTCTTCCTTCCTTACGACAATGGCTCCTCCCTCAGATCCCTGAATGGCTTGGTCTCTCTCCTGACTCAGGTCAGAGTCAGAGCTCCCTTCAAGTGGGTCACCCTGGGTCAGCCATTGGGGGCCTACTGCAGTGCACGTTTCTCATACAGAATTAGAACCCAGGTCACAGCCTCAGATGTCTATGGCTAGCTTTTCACACTAGAGTTAAGCTGGCTGGCCTTTTTAATGAAAACTAAAGAAAACCCTGGAACTTCAGAGCTTGATAGTCACCTGTACCCTTGACCCTTCCCTAATGGTGGGGACACAAGCTCTGCCAGTGCTGCCAGAGAAGCCTGGGCCTGGGCTGGGGGCATGGCTTGGCCTTCAGTGCAGAAAGAACTCCTTCTGGAGGGTCCATCACCAGTACTCAAGGGTAGAATGTCATATGTCCCTAGTTTCTTTTATCGCCTTGGTAACAGGAGCCCTTGGTTTTTGTTTGTTTGTTCTCTTTTTGTTTTTGTGGAACAGAGTTTCCAAAAACCAAGACCACATTGGCCACTCTGTTTAGCCACAGATGTGTCTACGTGGCAGTGTGAACTCCATGGGAATTCCTAAGTGGAAGCTCCTGGGAGGGATCGCAACGGGGAATGACAGGTTCTTTGGTTTTTTTGTTTTGTTTTGTTTTTTTCTTCTTTCCTATGGGTGTAAATGTGGATTCAAGGGCTGGGTGTCAAGGAGCCGTCCTGGCCGGTGATGAGCAAGCTACATGGTGGACAACTTGAATGAAGACATAGAAGAACGTGGCTTCCAAAAGGCTAAAAGCCACTTGTCATATATGAGGGGAAAGGGGTCAGCTTTTCCATAGTGAACACCATTGCTATTTTTATTTTTCTTTCATTTACAACTAAATTCAATCCTGATATAGTTAGGGAGTTTTCCATAGCAAATATACTTCTAAAGATGAATCCTAAACAGTAAAACCATTATAAGGAATCTTAAGAAGATCACACCTCATCTTGTAGCAATGGAAGAGAAGAGATTGCTTAGTCAGTAGGGAGTGAACAGAAGGGTAACTGTTAAAAAAAAAAAAAAAAGACAATCAGTCTTTGGAACATAAATGGTTCTAGGGAAGAGTGGGCTGAAAGTAGCAAGACCGAGAAAGGTGGCCAGTTTTGCAGTCGTTAGATACGCTATAGCAAAGTGGTTGAGCTACGGCAGCAAGTCCAGAGTTAAGGAAGCTGGCTGCAGGGAAAGCGAAGGCAGAGAACAGCAGTTCTGAGCCTGCGGGTTGCGACCCTTTGGGGAGGGGTCACGTATCAGATATATCGGATATTGACATTACGATTTATAACAGTAGAAACATGAGGGACTGTATTAAAGGGCCTCAGCAGTAGGAAGGTTGAGAAGCACTGCTCTAGAGCTTGATTTATGAGGGCGCTGGCTGGGGAAAGGGTGAACCTCACTATTCTCACCTGGCCAACAGCATCACTCACAAGAAACAGCTTTAGGAAAAGTGATCTGTTGGGCTGAAAACAAAACTAGTAAACATAAAAGAATGGTTAGTTCAGGGATAGTACTTCTAAACATACAAAAACCATGCCATGGAAGGTTCTAGAAACATGGTGTCAAACCAGTTATAAGACTGCAAGTGTACTGATACTTTAGGTGAGAGTAGCATGGAAGAATGGGGAAATAGTAGGATCCACAGGGTCTTGGAAACCTCCAAGAAGAACTTTATGACAGGCAGATCTGGGCTCTGGGGTCCTCCTCAAACTAGGGCACCAGCCAAGGAGAATATAGGCAGTAAACTTCGAACCCCTACCAAGACCTAGCCGACGAACATGATATTCTCCACCGTTGAGTGGAGAGTGAGATCTGACTCTCACACGAACTCTGGTGCCCCTTTTCTGACCACGTCCCCTGGATGGGGAGGCCTGGCGTCACTCAGAGGAAGGATAGCAAGTTACCAAGAAGAGACTCGATATTCTAAGAGCATATATAGGGGGAGGAGGTCTCCCTCAATCACAGACATAGGGGAGGGGAGAGGGGGTGAAGTGGGAGGGAGGGAGGAATGGGAGGAAACAGGGGAAGGGCTTACAATTGAGATGTAATATGAATAAATTAATTAAAAAAAAAAAAAAGACCGCAAGCGTAACAGCCAGGTTTTTGTATCTTTTGTTGTTTTGTTGTTTTTTTTTTTTAATTTTTGTTTGTTTTCTTTTTCTTTCTGTTTGTTTGTTTGTTTGTTTGGCCAAAAGCGTAAACCAAACTTAATTGGTCCCAGTTTCACGGAGACCATTGCTTGACTTTGAGCTCCCTGACTTTCACCTTCTAGACCTTTAGTTTCTTTTATTTGCAAAACTAACTCAATCCGAAAGACCTCACTAGATTCTGTGACAAGCAGCAAAATTCCTAGTTTTTGACTTGACATGGTAAGTAGTTGGTGTGTGGTGGCGTGTTACACGCTGCGTGGCTGGGTGTTTATGTCATCTGCAAGAGTGTGTCTCCTCCCCTGCTTGGTCTTGTTGTAATGGCATAGCACAGAGGGCTTTCAGTCTTAACTGAGTCTCACTGGACAACACATTCTCAATCAAAGCAAGCTCAGAGGGCAGCCCAGTGTGTCCAGCAGACCTTGCTATGCTACCTTGTTACCTTGCTTTGCTTTTCTTTCTGTATCCAAGCTTATTCACTCATATGTGGCGTTTCTATTTCACCTCCTACCAGCAGGGTTTTTAAAAATAGTGTTTCTGGGTGGTAGAGAAATGGATCAGCAGTTAAGAGCACTGTCTGCTCTTCCAGAGGTCCTGAGTTCAATTCCCAGCAACCACATGATGGCTCACAATGCACATAGTGCTCTCATATACAATAAAAACAAACAAACAAATAAAAATACTGTTTCTGGGCTTGGAAGATTGCTCGATCGGTAAAGTGTTCAGCTTGCAAGCATAAACGACCTGCATTTTGAACCCCATGACATGTGAAAAGGTTGAGTGTGTGAATCCCAGTGCTGGGGAGGGGGAGACAGAGAGATTCAGGGACTTGCTGGCCAGATGCCTAGCCTACTTGTTGAGTTCTAAGCCAGGAGAACCCCTGTCTCCAATAAAAAGAAAAAAATGGTGGATGGTGCCTAAGGAATAAAGCCAGAGGGCTGCTGAATGATCTCAACATAGTCTGACCTGCACACACATATGTGTACCTTTCACTAGCGTGTACACACACACACACACACACACACACACACACACACACCTACTCACATTTTTTCCAGTAAAGAATTTGACCGATTCCTTGATGTTTTAATGTGGTAGGGGGGAAGAAAGGATTGCCTTTTTATAATATTTCCCCTCACTTGAAAGTATTCAAGCTTCAGATCTTCCAAAGATCTCAGTGTGACATATACAACACTGGCCAGCCATAGATCTGGAAGAAATTAAAAACTAAAGACGAATGTCTCTGATTTTTAAAAAAAAAAAACACACATATTTAATCATTTTAAAAAATAAAGTGAAAGGCCACAAATCTTTATGGGCATCTCAAACAGTGAAGAAATGACTTTTCACGAGACTCTTGTTGCCCTCCTCACACTGACACTGTCCCTGTGTGGTGCTGACAGCCTTGTCCAAGACTGCGCCTGAAAACTGTGTATTTTTTCAATCATCCTCTGGAAGCAATGAATGAAATTCCAGAATTAATACATTCCAGTCTTGGACTACTTGCTGACTCATCCCAAAGTCCCCGATTTTCTTTTTAGTGAAGTCTCCATCCTCAGCCTTCCGTGATGTGAGTGACGGCCACACAAGCACATGCACATTTGTGCACTGACAGCTTCCTCTTTATTTTTGGTTTGAACCGATGGCTATGATACATCAACATTTTCACAGCTAATCTGATCGATTTTTTCCACTCACAGCTTCCGTTTTCTCATCCCAGATGGAGGGGAGCCATCTTACTTCCCACCTGGATGGTCTCCCAGACTGGCTAAGCTTCAGGGAAACTCTGAACTTAGGTAGGCTTGGTTGGTTCTTTCTGCCCATAAATCCACACAGCTCAGCAGCCTCAGGCAGAAAGATGAGGGCTGTGTGTCACTGCTCCCTCGAATGCCGAAACTGCACCGCATTCGCATTTATTGTACATTCTTCACAGAACAAATTATTTACCTGGGAAGCAACACGGAGCTTCCAGGAAGATGAACTTTCGGTCTTCTTGCAGGGATGGAGAGGGGGAGAGAGTGCCCAAGATGAATCGGCTTCAGAGTTCAAGCTTTAAGCTGCATAATAAATTTCTATTAAAAGATTCTTAAAAGATGTAAATTCACATACATAAAATTGAATCCTCTAAAGGGTACAGTCCAGCGAGTTCTTAGTGTATTCATACATTTCCACAACCCTTATGACTATTTGTTTCTAGGATGCTTTTATCGCTCCCAAATTAATGGCACGGTCAGTACTAGTCAGCCTCCAACCCAACTTCCAACCCAAGGCAGTTGCTAGTCCGTAATCCATCTCCTTAGGATAAACTGTTCTCGGCAGTTGATATAAAAGGACTCAGATAACAAGTGAGCTTTGCCTGTGTCTTTCTTCCACTTAATCGTATTTTAGGACTTTCTAGATGGGATCTTGCGATGGTATGTTGACTGTTCCCCTAATCACACCAACTGTCCCTATATACGGCGTGTCCCCATGCTACAGGGCTCTGCATACACACCCCACTTCATTCCAACAGTAGCATGACAATATCCATGTTTTGGACAAATAGACTGAGACTGGTAGAAAAGGGAAGTAATGTGTTCAAGGTCAAACAGATAACAAGCTGAGGATTCAGGGCTTCATCCAGGTCTGCTGGACTCCAGACTCCAACACCAGAATTCTTAAAAGACGAACTCAAATTTCTTTCTCTTTCCCAGCCCTGTATTCTGAAGAAGCAAACGGGTATTGTGATGAAGCAAAGGCAGGGCCCCGGTTCACAGAACTGGGTTAGGGAACCGCAGAAGCCAGCATCATAGATGAAGCCTCAGAAACCAGGGTCTCTAGGGAGAATGAGCCAGCGTTCTGGCACCATATACCACATAGAACAGTGGGAACTGTGAAGTGTCACTGCCCTCTTCTTTGGGTCTTTGATTTAGGACCCACTATAAAGCCATATATATACATATATTAAATTGTTTAAATAAGCCCATTTACACATATAAGATGCTTTCTCTGACAATCACCACAATAAGAATGAATAAAAACCCTGCCTGTCACAAAACTGTCACAGCAAGATTCGGTGTTAAGCATCTGGGGATGAGATTTGATGTCTGTGAATTTCTTTACAAACACAGAAAAACATCCAAGCAGGGAGCCGTGGAAACCTGTCCATCTTCCTGTCTCTCCCAGATCGAATGACACGAATGACACCCGAGCTCACAGGTGGGTCTTTTGCTGTTGTTTCTGTCCTTGTCATCCCAATGCTGACACGTCAGGAAGGCCAACAGAGTGGTTGCTTCCCCTCTCTCCATGCTCATCTTCCAGGATGCAGGCGCCATGGCACCTAGGAGTCGGCAGCCCGTGCATGGCTGGAAGTGGGCCACGTGGCTGCAGAGGACCAGAGTGGGGACTCTGGGACTCTCCCTCTCAGCCTCAGCCTCTGGATGCACTCCGGGTGCAGGTGCGGAGGAAATGGCCTTTAAATGATGACAGATTATTAGACTCATGATTAAAATGAAGCCATCCAAGCTCAAATGTTCAGATCTGCTTCCCAGTTCAATTTGGAGCTGAAGTTGGGTCCTTTAAGGAGAAAAAAGAGAGCATAATTCTTCTTCCCTGACTCCATCTGTCCATTCTTGCTGTCTATCCTGCTGTTTCTGGCAACTGGAGTCTGCTCTGCGGGCTGAGGCTCTCTCTCTCTCCTCTTTCCTTCTCTCTCTCTCTCTCTCTTTCTCTCTCTCCCTCCCTCCCTCCCTCGCTCCTTCTCTCTCTCTCTTTCTCTCCCTCCCTCCCTCACTCACTCCTTCTCTCTCTCTCTCCCTCTCTCTCTCTCTGTTTTGTCTCTCCCTCCCTCCCTCCCTCCCTCGCTCCTTCTCTCTCTCTCCTCTCTCTCTCTCCCTCCTCTCTCTCTCTGCTCTCCCTCCTCCCTTCCCTTGCTCCTTCTCTCTCTCTCGTCTCCTTTGCCCGTCTCTCCCTCTCTCGTCTCTCCCTCCTCCCACGCTCTGCTCTCCTCCCGCTCTCACGCTCTCTCCCTCGTTCGCTCTCTCTCTCTCTCCTCCCTCCTTCCTCCCACGCAAGCCACCCTCGCTTCATTCTCTCATCTCTCTCTCTCTCTCTCTCCCTCTCTCCCCCCCTCTCTCTCTTCCCCCCCTCCCCCCGTGGTATTAGGAGATGCTCCATCTAGCTCTGGAGTGAGACAACAAGACATGCGTGTGAATTCCCCTCTGCTGACTTACAGGTGCGTGAGCCAAATCACTTACCTCTCTAAGCCTGTGTTTCCTCACTTGCTGACTACAGCCATTCATACCAACCTCTTAAGGGTGTTATGAGGATTAAACAAAATAAATATGTAAAGTACTCAGCAGGATGTTTGACATAGAGTAAGTCCCAGTAAATACTAGCTTTTTTTTTCTCTCTCCATAAATTTCTCTCAACTCCTCGGAAGCACATCCAGTGAGGCAGCCTGTGGTCTTTCTCACAATGTACAAAATACACATCTGATGGAGAAACACTAAGAGTCAACAGGAACGAGAACTGTTTGTAGTAGGAACTTTCTGGTAAGCTTTGCATCTGCAGGAAAAACCGTTCCAGGTGGCTTAGAAACGGAAGTGATTTTGCACTTTGCTCTCTTCTTGGAGGAGGCAGGAGAGAAGCCAAGGAAAGAGCCCATTTAATGGAAGATGCTGAGGCAGGAGGTGAGAGCAAAGGCTAGCATTCCTTGGAGCAGCTGAGGTCCAGACAGCAGGAGTGGGGAGGGTAGAAAAAGGCCATGAATGACCTGCTGGGAGCTGGTTAGGAGAAAGTGCTACCAAGGAACGTACTCCCTCCCTGTGAGATATAACTGTTGGTGTGAGGCTGGCTTGGGTACATCTCTAGTGGTCCTTGACATCACAATGTCCCTGGGCTAGGGACTGGTTGTCAGTGTGTGCATTGAGACCCTGGAGAGTAAGGGGTCAAGGAGGGAAAAGAGACAGCTGTGGCGTGTAGGAGATGGAGACGGGAGATCTCAAAGAGTCTCTCCACTTTGCCACATGCATAGGCTGCCAGAACAAGCAGGATTTTTCAGACACTGGAGCTGAATTATGGCTGGGATTACAAAGTATTTGCCAGGACCTAGCACCCTGGACTAGAGAGGAAGCAGCAAAGCCAGGTGAAACTGCCATGGGGGTCTGACAAAGTTTTACCCAATGCTGCGAGAAAGGAACATGGCTGGACACTGTGAGAGGGTCCAAAATCAGAGAAGGGCACGGCTTCAGGCAGGCTGACTCTCTGGCTAAGGGGAACTCTTTAAGTTAAAGCTTGCCTACCAACCCCATTCCCCATGGTCATACAGTCCTACCAACCCCATTGTTCATGGCCATACAGTCAAGTCTACCAACCTCATTCCCCATGGCTGTACAGCCACGTCTACCAACCCCATTCCCAATGGTCATACAACCAAGCCTACCAACCCCATTCCCCATGGCTGTACAGCCAAGCCTACCAACCCCATTCCCCATGGCTGTACGGCCAAGCCTACCAACCCCATTCCCCATGGCTGTACAGCCAAGCCTACCAACCCCATTCCCCATGGTCATACAGCCAAGCCTACCAACCCCATTCCCCATGGCCATACAGCCAAGCCTACCAACCCCATTCCCCATGGCCGTACAGCCCAGCCTTCCTTGGAAGATCAGAGTGGTGTGTCTACCACAACTACCTCTACCACTCCAGGTTGTGTTTATTTGTGTTCTGTAGTATCTCTGCAAACACTGAATCAGTAATACCGGACCATGACTCCTAGAATAACATAAAACTAGGTTCCTTTGAGCCCCTGACCAGAACATCTCCACCAGTCAAAGATTAAGCTTGTGTCCTAACCTTACTTAGTATATACGGTTGGCTTATTAGTCTTGAGCTCATGGCCAATGGCGCCATAATTCATCGTAATGAAGCTGGTGCCCTTGTGACTAAGAACAATAACCAGCTCTTAAGAGCTGTACTGGGGTGAACAGCAAAAACACCCTTTGTGCAGACCCTTGTTTACAGTAAGAGAGCTGGGAAGGGCATTTAGAGCGCTGTCTGTTGGACACAGTGGCCCTCTGAGCTGGATACCACGAGGAGCAAGAATCTGAACTATCAACAGCTCAGTTTTCCACCTCAGAAAAGTCTGTCTCGCCTTGGGTTTCTGAGCAACAGAGAACCAGCTTCTCTTCCACATCCACTCAGTATAGATTGTGTTCATCCACTTGCTTAATGCAACGGCAGCTTGTGTTTAATTTGAATTGATTCAAATTAGAGGATTCAGCCACTTTCCAAATCCACCCACTCCTTCCTGTGTGGTTAAGTGGTCCCATATTCGATGAAAATGGAGAAACGAAAGGACACAGGATTTGGATACTATCCTTAAGGTTATTTACTTGCTCTTAAAATCTTAATAGAAGATCCTTCCAATTTCTTTTTCATAACTTTGTGGAAACCAAGAGTAATTTCTGTGAAAGAGTTGGTTTTGAGCAAAAATTTTATTTAATTCCAAAATACACCATAACCCAGCTTTAAGTGCCATAAGGCATTTGTAATTTGAAATGTCCAAGGCCAGTAGCCCTGCGCAGGTTCTCTGATGGGACGGAAATCACAGGGTCGCAGATTGTCTTCTTTTAGTGAAGTGCTTGTTAGAAAAGCACAGTAGCTTTTCCAAACTGGCTTTCCCCACCCTTTCTGTACGCTGTCGTGTAACTGCTGTCCTGTGGTTGGTAAGTGTTAGGTTAGTTATTTATAGATGGAGCTAAATATTTGTGAGTTCAAAGCAGATAAGATAAACCAAAGCAAAGACGCATGTGTACGTTATAGAAGTCTTGGACCTATGGAAAAGCATCCAAACCCAATATCCGGTTCCCTTATTCACTGCATTTTCTGATGTTTAGTGATGTCCGTGTCAGGCTCTCCTTCTAATTCTCTCCCAGTTAATTAATTATGCAGGAGGGAAGAAGGAGAACCGAGTCAACAGCTGGAGTCCCTAGGCCCTCTCACTGGAGGGGCCGTCCTACACTGAGTACAGATCCCAGAGGAAGAGAGAGTCTACGGTCTTAATGCTCTGTCATCCTGTAATCCTCCAGGACCATTGGGCTTTGCCAGGCTTTTAAAGTACTTGATTTTCCTGCTCTGTTTTGTTATATGATGGTAGCAGCGTATTTCATTTTCCTGGAATCCACATCCTAACCACATGCCATCCACTTTGTCTTTTCTTGCTAACTTTGATACCTGTACTATACACCACAGCATGTGGATGTCACAAACCATCTCAGTCTCCGCAGTGGCCAGAGAGACACTTGGCCTCAAATAGCTTCGTCTGTGGAGTCAGGTGTATAGCATAAGAATTGTCTTTTTTCTATGTAGTCTGTGACCTGTGACAGGAGGAGAGTGTTACTCAAGACAGACGCCTTTATCTTCAACCACATTTTCTTGACTGTCTAGTGCAAGGGTTCTCAACCTGTGGGTCGCAAGCCCTTTGGAGGTGATGCCACATACTTAACATTATAATTCATAACAGTAGCAAAATTGCAGTTGTGAAATAACAACGAAAATGGTTGTATGGCTTGAGAGGGGCACGACACATGAGGAACTATATTAAGGGGTCATAATATTAGGAAGGTTGAGAACCACTGATCTAGTGACTACGTCCCCAAAACAACTGGATAGTATTGCATTTTGAGCTGAGACTGACCTACTGGGACTGACTAAATGTTGACCAAACCCTCGATTCCTGTCCCAGGCTTGGACATAAACTACATTTCCCAGGTTCCAGTCATCCAGGTGAGCACAGAAAACCAGCTTTGCTGCTGCACCGTAGTTGACTATGATTCGTCACTCCTGGGTCGAGGCTGCTAACAGTGTGTGCCTTTTACATTTCTGTCCTCAACCCACACTGTTCTTGGACAAAACACAGGCTGAGGACAGCAACTGGGGTTGATCAATTAGGGGAGCATACTGTTCTTCCAAGAGGGCCTGAGTTCTGGTCCTAGGACCCACGTCAGGCAGCTCACAACTCCAATTCAGAGGGATCTAGTGCTCCTGACCTCTGTGGGCACATGCTCATGTGCACACACACACACACACACACACACACACACACACACACACACACACAGTTAATATATATATATTAAAGATAGCAGCTAGCTCCCTTTCAGGCTGCAGTCCAAATAGCTGTCTCACAACCTTTAGCTGCTGGGAATGGATTTCACTGTCAGTGAAAAATACCTAGGGTCTCAGAATTTATCAGTTGTGACAACTGGTATCTTTTAGCACAATTGCTCAATTTCTTCAGCCTCATGGACCCACAGGATGTTCTGTACTGAGCAATGCCATCTCTCTTTGGCCTCATGCATTGAAAGTCCCATCTCCTGGAATCTCAGAACATAACCGTAGTGTAGATAAAGAGATAAGTTGAAATGAATCTCTCTATCTCTCTCTATCTGTGTGTGTGTGTGTGTGTGTGTGTGTGTGTGTGTTGGGAGGTGCATGTGTACATGCGTGCTTACAAATGCATAAGCCAGAGGTCAATGTCAGGTATCTTTCCCAATAAATCTCTACTTCAGTTTTTCAAGATAAGGTCTTTGGCTGGCCAGAAATATCCAGGGTCCTTCTGTTTTCACTTCCCCAGAGTTAGAAGTACACACGGTCTTGACCTAGCTGGGCCTCTTGAGTGGATGCTGCCAATCAAAACTAAGGTTCCCATGCTTTTCCCACAGAGCCAGCTCCCTAGGCCTTCAAGCTCCACCGTTTTTCTCTCCTTTGTGTCACCTCCTTAGCCACTGCTTGCAAAGCTTGCCACTGCTAATGTCCGCTGACCTGAGTTGCAGGTTTCTTTGACCCGGGATCTGCAGTCTGAAGACCTCAACCGACAGCACACCGGTTGGTGTGTAAGTGCAAGGTCAGCGGAGCTGCTCAGCTCCTGCACCACACCAGAGCCAGGACCTGCCTAAAGAATCCAAAAGGCTTAAACTGTGGGAACCGCCACACTGGGTTCAAACTAAGCTCTGCTGATGGAAGAAGGCTGTAAAATCCTGCAGAGCCCACAAACCCCAGCATACCACCTCGCACAAGCGTTGGTCTGGCTCAGAGCTTTTGAACACCCAGCTGCTCTGTGAACAGTTGGCGGTTCCAAAGCATACACAGGACCACCTGCTTGGCCGATTCTCCATCAGCCTTCAGCTTGTGGAATTTGTTTGAAACGGCTCCCTCTACTGGGCTACTCCTGACTCTGAAGGTTTCTGTGTTAAAACTTTGGAAGAAAAGAAAATAGACCGATCTGGAAAAAATTATATTAAGTGAGGTTAAAAAAAAAAAAAAAGAGTCAGAAAGACAAAAACCACACTTGTCTCTCTCACGCAGATCCTAGCTTATAATGTTTACGTGAATGTACGTAAGTGAGGCTGAGTGTGCACGGAGGCGAGGAAACTAGAAAGAAGACCACAAGCCACGGGATGGGGGTGGGGAGGGGGTGGGGTGGGGGTGGAGAAGGAGTAAGGAGGGGTGCTGAGGAAGTAAGAAGAAGGCAACAGAGCACATGAGGCATGAAAGAACGAGGAGGTAACAGAGAGCGCGTGGAAGGGGACAAGGAGAGTCAGGGCCATAGGTGAGAAGAGGGAATCAGCAACAATAACAACAACAAATTTTGGTTTGAAAATGCCATAATGACAGCCGGGCGTGGTGGCGCACGCCTTTAATCCCAGCACTTGGGAGGCAGAGGCAGGCGGATCGCTGTGAGTTCAAAGCCAGCCTGGTCTACAAAGTGAGTCCAGGATGGCCAAGGCTACACAGAGAAACCCTGTCTCGAAAACAAAAAAAAAAAAAAAAAAAAAAAAAAAAAAAAAAAAAAGAAAATGCCATAATGACGCGGGGCATGTGGCCCAGGTCTTTCATCCCAGCACTCAGGAGGCAGAGTTCAAACCTGGCCGCATAACTAGAACTTATTTTTTTAAAGGTTACAGTGAAACCTAAAAATGTGTGTGCTAATTAAACAAATATTAAAACGTATAATTTAAAGAACCAACCAGTTGCCAAGTAAGGAACTGGCTAATAGGCTTGACGAGTCCAGTACAGTGCCTGAAATGGGACTAGAAGGGGTGTGTCAGTGGGGGCTCTCTGGGATCTTGCAAATCCTTTTCTGGGTGGTCCCTTACCTCCTTGCTTCTCACTCATCCATCACTGAAGAAAAAGCAGCCACCCTGCCCGAGGACAGCAGATCCCACCCATCCTTCTAAGCTTCAATGTAACCCGAGGTTCAGCTCTACAGGACACTGACACGAGAAACAGAAGGGCAAAGGTATTCCAAAACACGTTTTCTAAAGGGGCCTTCCAAACAGAAGGTGTCTTCCGAGGAAGAAAAGTAGCTATCCAGAGCATCTTCTCTAGAGATGAGGTGAGCTCTGGGTTTGGACCAAAAGAAATGTCCATGACCATGTGGAAACGGTACCCACTTGAACGGAACCATGTGGTCTTGTTTCTTTCATCCTGCATTCTCCTTTTGAGTTCACTGCAGAGCTGGGTCAGAGGGGAACTAACTGCAAAGGTGGGCTGGGGCTGGGGCTGGGAAACCCGTCCTCCAGAGCTCAAGGTCAGTCATTCAGGTCTTAGCACATGGGATGTTCACTCCTGTCAATCAGGCCAGAGTGGTGAGTGCATGCCCACCGTCCGGGTATGGACCACACTTAGGTATCATCTGTGTTGTGGTTCAGATGAGTCTAACTACTTTCTCCCTTGCCATGGGCATCAGGTGATGAAACCAGGAAACACTAACGAAAGCTAGGCTGTTGAGTGCAGTTTTAAAAATATTAGCCAAAATGGCCTTTGCACAATCTACCCCCTCCCCATCCTGAACTCACTCTCGCAGCTACAGTCCGTACCTCCTGGCAACGACCATCTTCTATAAACTCCACTCAGGCTGGGAAGGGAGTGACCCACCCTAGAGAAGCAGCTGAGTCACCCTGTCCCAGTTTCCTCTCTGAACTCCTGAGTCTCCAGTCACATAGATAAATCATGAGTGTTCTCTTGAGGAGGCATGGGTAAAGGGCGGGGGGGGGGGGGGGGGGAGTGGGAGAGACCAGGCGTGGTATTCTGTACTGTGGCTCAAGCCTTGGTAGCTTGGAGTTTTCTGAGCAGGAAGGGCACCCAGCAATCTCTCCCTGCCTCTGCCACAGCACAGATAACCCCCACTGCTTAGCATACAGAGCAAAGCAGGACTTTGGGCTTTCCAAGCTCCTAGCTGCATCTGCCACCACAGCTGGTTCCTTTTCATCTCCTGCTCTAGATTTTGAACTCCTGGAAGTGAGGGATCATAGTCATTATTTTAAAATTTATTTCTGTATTCCCAGAGCCTTGTTCAGGACTGTTAGGAACGAGTGGATGAACAGACAGGAATAAAATGAATGAGCAAAGAAAAAAAAAGCATGGGATCCCACAGAAATGGGGTGCTATACTTTGAATACACTGAAGACTTAGCACCCAGCTGCTAGTGCTGTTCTAGTAGGTTCTAGAAGCCTTAGGAAGTAGAACCTAGCTGGAAGAAGTAGGTCATAACGGACATGCTCTTGAGAGCTGTAACTTGTCCTAAAACCTCATCTCACTTCCTCTGCTTTCTGGCCACACATTTTTACCACCATGGTGCACTGCGTCAATACAGGCCCAGAAACACAGAACCAAGTAGCCATGCACGGAACCCTTGGAAACCGAGAGTTGAAAGAATTCCTCCTTTTAAACGTTTCTATTGGGTATTCTACTCACAGTACCGAAAGTCCTAACACATAGGTACCCGGGCCCACCCCATATACACCATTTGATTCAGTCTAATGGCAAGGTTGTCTTAGCTCTAAGGGGAGGCGTGTGCTATCATAGGGTCAATATCCCTGAGGATCCTGCACTAAAAAGACAACCGAGATCTGAACTAAACTCTGCAGAAAGCCGAGAGTTCCCAAGTGACATGAGGCCTCACCGGCTGGCACTGGCCCTGCACTGAGTGCTGGCCTTGCATAGGTGTCTTCTTTATCTCCGTGTTGGTTTTTTCCCCTCTTCTAGGTGGGTAAGAACTTTAGCTCAGGCCTGCACCTGGGAGTCTCTTCCAAAGTACAAGTCTTGGTAATAAGATAATCTCAACATTCCTACACTACACATCACACCTTTTTTTTTTTTTTTTTGCCTGACTTCAATAGTATGTTGGTTATTTGGGTCTCAGAAATCATGTTAGGGGCTGGAGAGATGGCTCAGAGGTTAAGAGCACTGGCTGTTCTTCCAGAGGTCCTGAGTTCAATTCCCAGCAACCACATGGTGGCTCACAACCATCTATAGTGTGATCTGGTGCCCTATTCTTGTGTGCAGGTATACATGCAGGAAGAACATTGTATACATAATAATAAATGAATAAATCTTTAAAAAAAAAAAAAAAGAAATCATGTTAGATAAACACTGTTTGCTATGTTTAATTAGGAGGGCAAAAGAGAGAGAGTACCTCAGACTTGAATAGAAAGAAGACCAAGAATAAGAGGAATTATGAGCCCTGACAGATGTTCTCTGCCGTGTGTGTGTGTGTGTGTGTGTGTGTGTGTGTGTGTGACAATCAGTCCTGCCAGCTTGTGTTTGTGTCCTACCCCTGTAGCACTTCTGACATGTCCTATCATTTTTCTAACCTGCCGTTCTTTGTCGCCTGGAGATAATAAATAACTGCAAATTTCATAGGCCTGTTCATTGAAAATTAAACAGAAGGACACACATCAAATGTTTTCTATACTATTAAGCATGTAGTGAGGATTTGGCACCAGTAGTTTTGAATCATGGATACTGTTTTATTGTTTTTCCCCCAATCAGTTAAGATTCTTAAAAAAAAAAAAAAAAAAAAAGGCAAGCAGCCAAGGAGAAAAGATGATTAACAGTTTCCAGGGACCCATGCTGAAGTGGTAAGGCTGGAGTGACCCCTTGCTGGGGCACAGATGTTCGAGCCTCCAGATGTTCACACCAGACTGGTTTTCTGCAGAATGAAGGTGCGGTGCGGGCACTGGTCTTAAATCAGCTGCAAATAAAAGCCGCTGCAACCTGGAAAGCTTCGGGGTTTCTCCACCTTATACAACGGAGTAGGGAAAGGAGAAAGGAGGCCAGAGGGGAGAAGAAAGAGGAGGAAGAAGAGGAAAGAGATGGAGGATAGCGAAGGAGGACAGGGAGACTTTTTAAACACTCCTCCCCCAACTTCCTGCCTCCCTAGAGAGAGGAGACGTGTCCCTTGGCTAGCAGCCATCTGAGGTCTTACAGGGATGGATGCCTTGTGTCTGAGCTGCCATGGTCGGCCAAGGAGCCTTGGTCGTAGGGGCAACTGTCCCTTGAGAAGGCCACGGTGTGTCCACACACGGTTCAACGAGGGCAGTAGTTCGCACACATGGGGGACCAGGAGGAGTGACTGAGGCTGAGTCTAGCCCTCGGGGCTATTTTAGGCCAGACCCTGAACTGGAGTCACTGGAGGTTTTGTTTACGTAACATCTGCACAAGGCCGTTTGGAGCAAATAACCCCAGCCTCCCCGGCAAGCGCTCCCTCACTCGCCTGCTTGTCGAGCAGGGGCGTGGCTTCGAGCTTCCTGTTGCTCTTGGCACTGTTTCCCGGCTGTGGTGGCTTCTCTCTCCTGGAGCTGTTTGCTGCCTCATAGGCTCAGGGCAACAGCCCTCTCTTTAGCTCCCTTTCTAGGGTCGGGATGGTCAAAGCTGTAAGTAGCCATGAAGCTATACTCCAGAGAGTTGCTTTCTGATCCCAGGGTGTCCCAGCCACTTGTCTGCCTCCCTTACACAGCCCCTTAGCTGAGCAGCTTTCCCAGGTCCTAGGGACAAAGACTTCTGTCTGTACCCGATCCCTGCTGTCTGGAATTGTTTAATTCCGAAGTTAGTTTTTACTCGAAAAGCATATAAACAGGACTGGGATTGGCTCCAGTGTCCAGCAGAGACCCAAATGTAAGGATGCGTTGAGTGCTTCATGTGAACTGCAGTGTTTGCATAAAACCCACACAATCTCTGGATTACTTGTAGCATGTAGCACAATCTAAGCAAAGTTAGTAGTTGAAGCATATTGCTTAGAGGGGAAGGGAGAATGACCAGAAAAAAAGACAGTACATCTTCAGAACAGATGCAGTTATTTTTCATAAACATTTTTGTCAGTGGGTGATTGACTCCAAGAAAACAAAACAAACACATATACAGGGTGATTATACATATAATAATATATGCCAATTTCCTTTCTTTCAGGCCTTCTCAGGGACATGAAGACTTTTTTAAAAATCCAGATAATATAGGACCTTTGTATTTTATCATGGATTCTTTGTGTGTATGTCTCTCTGCATGACAGTGTGTGTGTGTGTGTGTGTGTGTGTGTGTGTGTGTGTGTGTACACAGTGCATTTTGATTAGATTCACCCCCCCACACACACTTTTTTGTCCCTCTTTTGCTAAATCCAAGTTCCTTCCAAGCAGTCCCACTCTTACCTTCCTGTAGTTTTCCCCCCCTCCCCCTGTCCTCCCCCCACCCTCCCCTCCCCACCCGTATCCTTTTATGACTCACTGAACTTAATTAGTATTGTTTTCATGAGCATGGATGAGGAAGGTATTTGCCAAAGTTTGGACAACCTACCTGTGGCTAGAAGGAAATTGACTTTCCCTTCTCTGATAGCCTATTAACTGCCAAGAGCTTCTAAAGGGAGGGTAGGCCTCGTGAACCCCTTCCCTAACAGTGAGAGACCACTGATGTGCCCACTCTTCCACAGGTAACCATAGCTACGGTGAGTTTGAGTGCAACGGCCCCATCGTTGTGAAGGTAGCACTTCACATCACTCTCCCTCATCTTCTCTTATATTTTTCTACTCCCTCCGCCATGATGGTCTTTGGGCCTTGGAAGGGGACACACCGACATTTCGCTTAGAGCTGAGTATCCAGGGTCACTAATCCGCAGCATTTTGGCCTGTTATGAGTCTCTGCATCGATCATTACCCACCCTTCTCTGCCCAAGGCTGAGAGCAGCAACCCTATGGTATAAAAATAAGTATTTAGAAAACAACGTATTCATTTAACAAAACAACTGCTGGTTCCCTGATAGGGCGATGGCCTTCTCCAGCTAGCGTCTTTTGACCAGGCTTATGTACAGCACAAGACAGGAGCCCTTGCTCTTGGAGAGAACCCCAACTTCAGTCTCAAAGCAGTTGGTTGCCACATAGCAGTGATGTCACTATTGCACAAGTGGCATGGCGTACATTGTATTGTATTGTATTGTATTATAGCAAGCAGGGGACATAGCTGGGTAAGACCATGGGAGGCTTTTCTTCCCCAGCAGCCTGCACAGCACATCTTAGTCCTATCAGCTAACTAGCAGGCTTGGTCCTACAGCCAAAGCCTGCAATAAGATACATCATTTTTTAAAAGCATATTCATTGGAAAATATTAGAGTCAGGGGCCCTTTCATAAGTTTAAATAAAATTTACATTCACAAAAACCTTACAAATTTTAAGTGGACAAGTTGATAAGCTTGCTTAGCTTCATAGCCAGGTTATAAATACCCAGATCAAGGTATAACATTTTTCCTTTTTTCCTTATGTCTCTTCTTGTCCCTGTAGAGTCAAGAGCCACTTACTCCCCTAATCTACCTATATGAATGCGATAGGGCTGACAAAACAAAATGCCATCAGCTGGAAAATTTAGTCAACAGAAATAGATTTCTCACAACTCTGCAGAGTAGACGTCCAAGATGAGGGTAGAGTGTGGCTGGGGTCTGGTGAACACTCTTACTGCCTTGCAGATGATTGTCTGTTGTGTGCACAGGAAGGAAAAAGGGCAAGCTCCCAGACCCACCATTCAAAGCATGGTAATCCTATTAAGCCAGGGCTCTAACTTGATGGCCTCATCTCACCATGATTGCTTTCATCAAGATGCTGGACTCTGAGTGGTTAGGACCTCAACACATGCATCTGTGGACACACACAGAGCACACCACTCTTAGGATGCCCCACTACTCCAGCCTGTGGTGGCAGCTACTGCCTCACTTCCAGTCTCAAAACTGGAAGCAACCCAAAGACCCCTAAAGGAAAATAGATAAGCAAACACAGATGCACTCATTCAATGGAATACTCTGTCTCAGCAGAAAAGAATGGGTTACTCCTGTCCACATCTGTACCCATGCCCACATCTGTATCCATGACAACATCTGCACCCCTGCCCATATCAGTTCCTATACCCACATCTGTACCCACACCCACATCAGTTCCTATACCCACTTCTGTACCCACGCCCACATCTGTATCCATGACAACATCTGTACCCATACCCACATCAGTTCCTATACCCACATCTGTACCCATGCCCATATCAGCTCCTATACCCATATCTGTACACATGCCCACATCTGTGCCCATACCCATATCAGTTCCTATACCCACATCTGGGCCCATGCCCATATCAGGTCCTATACCCACATATGTACACATGCCCACATCTGTGCCCACACCCACATCTGTGCCTATGCCCATCTGAGTGTTCCCTTGAGCAGGATATGAACGAAGCATCTGCCAATAGTTCCTATTAGGAACAACTTTAATTTTTTCCTCATGTCTGAAGGCAAGTGTTCAAGTCTCTAGGACTTCGCCTAACTGCTGATAATCTTCTCACTCTAGGGTAGAGAGGGGCGCCAGCTCCCTCACAGGATAGCTTCCCACCAAAGCCTGGTTAATGTGAATCATAGCTTTCTTGGGAAAAAAAAAAAAAAAACTCAACTTAGATTTTGGATTCTCTTAGTCTTACTAAAACCCAATAGACTAGCCAGTTGACCAAGAATAAACAGTTGTTTCAAATTAGGTGTAATTTTGAGTGAAGCCAACATCAGCTTAATGTATTTCAACTTAGATATTTTCCTATACGCAAGATATTTCCCTAAATCCTACAAAGACCAACATTGTAAAGCATGAAAGCAAGCTTGTTTTTGACAGTTGTAATGCCAGTTCCCTGGACTGAGAGGAAAGGGTTTTTATAAAACTCATTTCTGTCAGGGTACGGAGTCTTCATTCACTCAAATGATAGATTTGGAAACAAAAGTAGTTACAACATGAGAGCCAACGTGCTTGCAGATCTGTAGGCTGTGGTGTCACCCCGGGCAGTGCATTGACTTTCCCTTCGCAGATGCTCCCTTCTGATGTGTGAGCACCTGGTTTTTGTTCAAGGGCCTCACTCACCTGATACTCCAGTTTTCACTGAAAGAATAATAAATGAGTCAGAAACAAAGAAGCCAGAGACACCTGAGGGAGAGTTGACCATCAGAGACCTACCTCAAGTTCTAGTCCTTTTAGCCAAAAGACTAGAAGCACGTGACTTCGCCTATCTGAGATCAGGGCTGCCATTCATAAAGCAGGTACAGTAATGCCGACCTCTGAGCAATTGATGAGAGTCCAGAAACATACCTGTGGAGTGTCGGAATAAAATGACCCTCCCCATTCAACAAATATTTGTGCTGCGTCAGACACTTTATCAGCAGGAACATAGTATAGACAGACGATCTCCTCCTTCTAGGAGCTCAGGGTTGATTGACAGCCACCATTCTAACGAGCACCTAAAAAGATGCTCCACATAGCCAGTCATCAGGGAAATTTAATAAAAACTACAAAGGTGCTGGGCATGGTAGTACATACCTATAATCCCAGCACTTGGGAGGCAGAGACAGGCAGACCTCCATGAGTTCAAGGCCAGCCTGGTCTACAAAGCAAGTCCAGGACAGCCAAGGCTACACAGAGAAACCCTGTCTTTCAACAAACAAACAACGTCACAAATGTTGGAAATGTCTACTGTCAAAAAAAAAAAAAAAAAAAAAAAAAAAAAAAAAAAAAAAAAAAACCAAACAAACAAACAACCCAGGATATAAATGTTGAGGGCATAGAGGAAGTGGGACCTTGACACACTGTGGGTGGCAATGTAAAATGGGGGTGGCTGTTACAGAAAATAATATAGAGGTTCAACAAAACATTAAAAATTAAAAAAAGAATTACTACACAGCAGTGTACTTTGTGGGTATCTATCCAAAACAATTGACATCAATACTTCAAAGAAAACTTAGCATTCCTGGGTTCACTGTGGCATTACCGACGGCCCTAAGAGGTGGAAATAACCCACGTGTTCATCCATAGATGAGCAGAGAAGGAAAATGCCATATCTGATTCAGCCTTTAACGCCTGATTGGTGTACTTGTGTGTGTCCACGCATGCAGGTGCCCAAGGAGGCCAACAGAGCGCGTTAAATTTTCAGCACGGGAGTTTCAGTTGTAAGCAACCTGAAGTGGCTGTTGAAAACTGAACCCAGGTTCTCTCCCAAAACAGCAAGTGCTCTTACAGCCGTGCCACCTCTCCAGCCCCACAGCTCAGCATTTAAAACGAAGGAAACATTGCCACTTGTGATGACCCATGTAACCCCGATATGGGTGGTTTGGGAGAGTGGCCGCCATATGCTTGAATGTTTGGTTCCCAGTTTGTAAAGATTAAGAGGCGTGGCCTTGTTGAAGGGGGTGTAGCCTTTTGGGAGGAGGTGTGGCCTTGTTGGAGGAGGTGTGTCATCGGGAGGTGGGGTTAGACTTTGAAGTTTCTTTACCTAAAGCTCTCAGCTGACGCTCCAGCGCCATGCCTGCCATGCTGCTACCATGATGGTCATAGACTAATCCTCAGAAACTGTAAGAAAGCATCCAATTAAAAGCTTTCTTTTATAAAGTGTCTTGGTAATGGTGTCTTATCACAACACTAGAACATAGCTAAGATAGGACAACATGACTAAAAAGAACATGAGCACACAAGCAGAGGGTAGAGTGGTAGTTGCAAGGGCTGGGGAAAGAGTGAGGGGGGAACGGAATGAGTTTTGACTGAGGATGACGATGTTCTAAACATCTGTTGCGTAATGTGGTCCCTCTCTTCAACAATATTACATAGCATGCTTAAAAATATGTTAAGATTACTCTTCTAGTGTGGGAGAGCTAGCCTTGCCTCTTGTCTGCCCTTTGGTGACATGGACAACGGAGAGATGTCCCCTCCCCCTTGCCACCAACGGTAGGCAGGAGAGCTGGTCCCAAGGTCATCAGAGCAGGAGAGCAGGCCCTGCACCTCACCTGGGCAGCACAGTAGATCTGGCCCCGGATGTGGGGGATTGCTGTTAGCCAGCTGGAGGGCGGGAGTGTGGGAGAGCTGGCTCTGCCTCTTGTCTGCTGGGTGGTAGAATGGGGGAATTAGAGGGGGGGGAGTTCACCACCATCTATGGCAGGCAGGAGAGCTGTCCCCCAGGTCAGGAAAGTGGGAGGACTGTCTGTGTCCCTCACTGGTTGCAACACTTGGAAGACTGGATCCTGAACCTCGTCTGGACAGCGGATTACAGCTGGCCTGGGGATGTTGGGGGTGGCGGGGGCGGGGGGAGGCGATTGCTGGTGAGACATTTGGACAATGGATTACAGCTGGCCTTGGGATGTGGGGGTTGGGGGGTAGGCGATTGCTGGTGAGCCATCTCTGAGGGCTTGATAATGAAACAGCCAATGGGCTGACCAGCTAAGAAACCTCTCAGGCACAGATCCAGGGCTTTGAGTTGGCCCACACCAACATCCACTCCATCAAAGAACTGCTGGACTGCACAGATCTAAAACGATAGGATCTCCATGACACAGGGCAACAACAGGATATCCAAGAGGAGTCCCGGTGACGTTCCAGTATCAATAAAGTAGCAGAAGCCAGAGGCCTAGGACCAGACCAACAAGTCATTTCAACGAACGATGAAGCAAAGACATGTGGACAAAAGGCTATACTGTGGGACACTGTGACACACTACGGCTCCCACAAGGAGATTTCTTTTTCTGTTTAGAGGTGGAGAGAGGGTATGAGGGGAGCAGGAGATGAGTGAGATTAGGATGCATAATGTGTAATTCACAAAGAACCAATAAAATTTTTTTAAATGAAAAGAATTCTCTCATGTTAATTATTCTTCTGCAACTAGAAAAGATAAATATTTTAAATTTAGATTGTGGAACATTATGAATGTGACATTAATATAACTCCTGATTGTTTCATGGTTCTTCTTGCTGTATGCAGTTTATTTTATATATGTGTATGTAAAAATATTAAAACTAAATATATAAATTTACATTGTGGTGATATTTGTGCAATTCTATAATTTTAATAACATTCATTGGATTATATGGTTTTTTAATTTTTAATTTTAATTTTATTAATTTATTCAGATTAGAACTCAATTGTTATCCCATCACTTGTATCCTCTCATTCCTCCCTCCTTCCCACTTTCACCCTATTCCCCTCGCCTAGTCTAAGACCAAGGGGGAGGGTTACAGGTTTTGAATGAGTTTGTGATATATAATTTGTGCTACAATTAAGATGTTTTATAAGCAGTCATCAATAGCTTAGTGGCCCATTTTGTTAAAGTCTTTCTTTAGTGTCACTATTCCCTCTGATATTTACTTTTCAATGCGACTAAATAACTGCTAAGAAGCAACCTACAGGAGAAAGGGTTTATTTTGGCTCATGGTTTGAGAGGGTTAAGCTCCTTGTAGAGGGAAGGCATGGCAGTAGGGCCAGCTCTGCAGCTGTGAGAGTGCAAGGCTAACTCACCTCAGCAGACAGAATGCACAGAGCCTGCATAGGAAGCGGGCTCACACTATGACCCTCAAAGTCTGCCCTGCCAGTCATCCATCCACTCCAGCTAGGCTCCACTTCCCAAGGGCTCCCCAGCCTCCCAACATGCCACTGCCAGCTAGGCATTAACCATTCAAATACAGAAGCCTGTGAGGGACATTCCACATCCGACCCTAATGCTCTCCCAAGCATCCTTTGCTTTCATCACATTCCTTCATAACCATCTTCTGGAACAATATACCCTGTCTCCCATACTTAGTGAGTTGTAAGTTGCAAGATTTTTTTTTCACATTTAGCATGCATGATACCAGTATGCATTCTGCAGATGGCAGCAACTACTTAGCTTTTTTTTTTTTTTAACCTTAATGGTACATAGAATTATAGTATGTTTTAGCCAGGCACGGTGGCACACACCTTTAATGCCAGCACTTGGGAGGCAAAGGCAGGTGGGATCGCTGTGAGTTTGAGCCCAGCCTGGTCTAAAAAGTGAGTTCAGGACAGCCAAGGCTATACAGAGAAACCCTGTTCTGAAAACCCAAAAAAGGAAAAAGAAAAAAGAAAAATGAAAAGAATTATAGTATGTCTTTGATCACTGTCATTTTAGAGATGACAGGTTGTAGTACTGTAATATTATTTCTTACCTATTTCCTCCTCTAGAATACCTCCTTGATGTTTGTCTGTTGCTCCATTTCAACCATCTAGAATAGTGCCAGCCAGCACATAGTAGGTCCCCAGCAAACATTTGCTGAATGAATGAACAAATGCCACACCTATTGTCAACCAACTGATGATGAAACAGATGAACGGCCAAAGGACAAAGAATCCTTTTTTCTCACCTCTTCCGTTCCCTGGATACTAGGAAGGCAATCTTCCTGATTGAAAGCCTTGTCAGAGACTCCTCTACTCATCCTACAGCAAAGGAAGAGTGAGACAGAGGGATGGGATGAAGTTCACTGTAGAACATGTAGTTAACGTGCACAGGGATTTGGTTCAATCTCAGCACCAAGGCAAAAGCAAAACAAAGTAAGTAACAACAACAACAAAATTACGGCAATGCTGTAGTCTGGTTTGGGGCTACATTATTGGGTTCTTTTTCTACCCTTCCTAAAATACCCCTATCCCTTACAACACTATCCTGTCAACACTAGGTAGAAAAGAAAGAAGGTTAGAGTGAAAAGTGGGCATTAGACTACTTCCTGCTGGTTAGGGTTGTCAAGGACCTTAGGCAAATTTGATCTTCATTGTCAGGATATCTCCAACCAGCAATCTAGTAATCGAGGAATCCAGCAATCAAGGATCCAACAAACAGCAACAGCAAGAAACAGCAACAGCAGCAGGAGGAGAAAACAGCAATCAGCAACAGCAACAAGAGCAACAGAGGTAACAACAGCAGCAGGAGGAGCAAACAGCAACCACCACCACCACCACCACCACCAGCAGCAGCAGCAGCAGCAGCAGCAGGAAGAGGAGGAGCAAACAGCAACCACCACCAGCAGCAGCAGCAGCAGCAGCAGGAGGAGGAAGAGGAGGAGCAAACAGCAACCACCACCACCACCACCAGCAGCAGCAGCAGGAAGAAGAGGAGCAAACAGCAACCACCACCACCACCAGCAGCAGCAGCAGCAGCAGGAAGAGGAGGAGCAAACAGCAACCACCACCACCACCAGCAGCAGCAACAGCAGCAGGAAGAGGAGGAGCAAACAGCACCACCACCACCAGCAGCAGCAGCAGCAGCAGCAGGAAGAGGAGGAGCAAACAGCAACCACCACCACCACCAGCAGCAGCAGCAGCAGCAGGAAGAGGAGGAGAAAACAGCAACCACCACCACCACCAGCAGCAGCAGCAGCAGCAGGAAGAAGAGGAGCAAACAGCAACCAGCAGCAGCAGCAGCAGCAGCAGCAGCAGGAGGAGGAGCAAACAGCAACCAGCAACAGTAGCAGGAACAAACAGCAACAGAAGCAAGAGCAACTGAGGCAGCAGCAGCAACAGCAGGGGGAGCAGCAGGTGGTGTCATTCTTGGGGCTCCGGCATTGATATACCCTCTGCAGGACCCCCAGAATTCCAAATGTTAACTGTCTTTAGCTGGAAAAATCATGCTCCTGCCAGAGCACCAGAAAACAATCATAGTTAGCTGTTGTGGACAATCTGAAGCAGCCCCATATGCCACACCTGGCATTAAAACAAAAATATATTCACATAACATTTCTATATGTATAAAGAAACCAAAGTTCTCACTACACAACCCAGAAGAGACATCTCTAGACCCTAGGAGTCATTATCATGGTTAGCTCAGTCTAGCAGCTTTGGTCCATGAAGTCTTACCACTGACACACCAACCCATTCATTCATTCATCAAATGTTCCTGAGATGCTGATGTTGCCCTGCCCTATAGTAAAAGTGTCTGCCCTGGTTCCTAGGGTGTCCAGCCATGCCTCAAGCACTCCCTAGGAGTGCAGGTCCACCTGTCCCCAAAACATACTGAATCCCCCAAGAGCAGCTACCTCCTGCTTCTGATTTGCTTTGAAGAATCTGAGGGTGCATGGGAGAGCAGCTGGTCTCGCTGGCAGTCTTGGCATCCAGCATCAGGTGTGTCACACAAGGATTCTGTCCTGTTCACAGCATCTGGTCCCACTTTGATGTTTTGTCTGCCTTCAGTTTCAAGACGCAGTTCCATCGTACCTCTCTCAGCATCTCTCAATGAAGGAAGAAATCCTATCAGAGAGAAAGGCAAAACATTAAGTCTCGTTTTGCAAACAGTCTCAAGTTGACAGAGCTCACACTCTACTTTTTAGGTTCCCTGGCCATCACTTACCCATCATGCTCCAGGCCTAACATGCTTGGGGGGTACATACCGTATTTAGGAGTTAAAGGGGTGTTAACTCTTTTAAAAAGCAGTAGGGAAATAAAAAGGAAATTTTAGGTTCTCAAATATTTTTATTTCATCTTAATCTAAAAACAAATGTTTTACTGTATACAAAAATCTATTAAATTTCCCCAAATCAAAAGTAAGTGTAAGGTTGAAGTAATTAAAGTTTATCAAAATAATGTTCACATTGACACTTTTAAGAAGATGAAAGGCCCACAAAACTCGTATTGTGTTCCCGATGCTACTATGTGAGAAATATAATTTTGTCATAGTAAAAGGCCTTTTAGTTCTAGCATGTTCACAGATCTAGCAAACAGCCCTGGGAGCTCACGGTCCTGGAGGTCACTTAAGTGCCCCAAATTTTAGACATATTATCTCATTTCAATGAAACTTTCAAAGATTTCAGAAGCCCAAATAATTTTTTTCTGAGTTTAAAAGACCATTATTCCATCTCTAACTCTACATCCTTCAATATCTCCCTTTATTAAAAATAAAGAAATGATGCAGCCAGGGCGATGGCTCACTGGGTAACGTGCTTGCCATGCAAGCATGTGGCCTGGAGTTCAAGTCTTATGTTAGTGGGCAGCCATGTGGACGCGAGGTGGGTGTGGCAGCCAGCCTTTGATCCCAGCACAGCAGGAAGGCACAGGATCCCACTGAGATGGCTGACGAGACTGGCCAAGCCTACAAGTTAAGAACGAGAGAAGAAACATCATGCATCAACCTCTGCTCTCCACTGAGATGTGCCCACACATGTATGTGAGCCTATATAGTGTGTGTGCATGGAGAGAGAGAGAGAGAAAGAGAGAGAAAAGAGAGAGAGAGAGAGAGAGAGAGAGAGAGGGAGAGAGAGATCATTTTAAATTACTTTCTCTGAGATAAACTTTCATTATGTGACCCAGACTAACCTTGAACTCTTGATCTTCCAGCCTCAGCCACCTGAGAGTCAGGGTTGTAGGTACACAAGCCACCATTCCTTTCTTAGTTTTCCCTCAAATTAGAACCAGAGGGCGAGGCTACAGCTCACTGGTAGGGAAATTGCTAAGATTGTCACAGACCCTGGAATCAAGCCCCAGTACTGTTAAATAAATAAATAAGAACCAGAAAGATAGATTCTGACAGTCAGAGGCCTGTTTTTTGCTTCCAGAATGTTCTGACACCGTTCTTTAAGATGCACCTGTGGTCTTGAGGCCATGGTTACCTAGGGCAGCCTGCCTTGGAGAAACATGTGGTTTTTATTTATTTATTTTTTTAACACGTTTCAGGTGTGCAGAGGTTATTTGAAAGAACATTTCACAATCAGACTTGATTGTATTGGCCTCGGTGCCAACACACCCACGCTGTCTTCAGAATGTGGCCCCAGGGAAGTTCAATTAGGAAAGCCAGAAAATGAAGCTTGCCCACTAGAAACAATCCTGCTCTGTGTGTTCCAGAAAAACAGAGTGCTGGCTGCAAAGGGCCTGATTTCTCCTTCAGCCAATTGGGTCCATTTGCTGCCCCAGGCCTACACGCTCGCACTGCTGTGTGAGGGGTTGGTCACTATGCTGGGTGTTGAGGGGCTCAAAGTCCCCAATAGAGGGATCTAGTCTTGTGCTTGTCGCTCTTAAGCTGATGAGGGCAGCCATCTTGGCTTAAGCCACCAAAGTCTTTCCAGGACTGCAGCAGAAACTTCAGAGATCCGTGTGTCCAATGGCGCATCTGCCCCTTCACTTCTTAAAGACAACGCTTTTGTCTGGTTTGTTTTCCACTCTGTCCCCTGGTACCTGAAGTGCCTAAGAGATAGTAGCTGCTCAAAAAGAATTGATTTTTTAAAAACCAAATAAGTGGCTGATTCATTTATGAAATAAGCCCCCCCCCCCAAAAAAAAAAACCTGATATACAGGAATGGTTTGGGACAGAGCAGAAGGCAGATCTTCTTAGGTGACAGAAACTTAGCTGACTCTTTGGGGAATTTGGTTCTTAGTGTCACAGGGTGCTGGCACTGAGCCAGGTTTTAAAGACGAGGAGAATACGTTGTGTGGACAGTATAGACAAAGAAATGTCACTTGGGGGAACTACAAGAATGAGTGTGGAAAAGGGAGGGGACCGAAGCCAAGGTGGCAATGGCGTGGTGGCTGCTCCCGTCAAAGCACGGAGTTTCTTTTTCCTTGCTCAGGTGGTGGGGTGCCTCTGGCAGGTAGAAGCAGAAAAGACACTCAACTGGATTTATGTTTTGAGGCAACCTTGCTGCCAGTTCTAAAGAAAAAAAAAAAAAGTATTAGAGATGCTGAGAACTGGAGGCAGGAAGAAAAGCTCCACATGTGGCGGCTGTGGGAAGCTGAAGCTATCGCCCTGCCCTCGCTAAGATGGTGCCTGGCAACGTGCCAGGCAAAATGACTTGCAATTCTGCTCCTGGTAAACAAGTCCTTATTTGGGTTGTGGGCCGCGCTTTGCTCTGACGTAGGCATCCCGCCTTGTCGGGAACCAATTGGAGCTACCGACGTAAAAGCTGCTGATTGGGTGAGGCAGAGGATATAAGAGGGGCGCTGGGGTACAGGAGAAGAAGCTTGCTGAAAATTCCAGAATAAACCGCCTGGAGAAGAACGCTCGGGTCGTGTCCTTATTTTCCGCTGGTCGGAAGGGTCGCGACAGGAGGCAATAACACTACAGGAAGATGGCAGCCCGGCTGGTGCATGAACATGACTTGAGAGGTAGGACTTAAATGCTGTTGGCCTCACAGACTCTAGAACAGTCACTGAGAAAAAGAGGGCTGGTTGGAACAGATGAAAAAGGCTTAAGATCCCCACATATCACTGTAGCTGATGAGGTAAATCTATAAATTCACCAGCCAACAATTATTTACGGGGAACCAACTATGCTTCATGAATCCGGGCATCAGGGATTTGAAGGAAACTGGAAAGTCCTAATTGGGAAGCCTATAATCAGTTCATGAGACTGTCAGCAAACAAGTAAAGAACGAAAATGTGGCTATAGTGAGCTTTATGAAGGGCATAGAATATGGTAAAGGGATGGGTCCCCTTTGGTTTACTGGGGCCTTAGGGGGTCTCTGAGGTGACATTACACTGAGATCTACAGCCTGGCTCAGGGCCACAGGGATGATCGCATGAGTCCAGGCAGCAGAGCCCTGTGCTACTGTTAACAGCGAACCTGTTGGAGGCAAGCAGCCTCCTTGTCTTGTCTTTTTGTTTTGTTTTGTTTTTCACAGAGTCTCACTATGTAGCCCTGGCACTCACTATGTAGACCAGGTTGGCCTCAAACTCACAGAGACCTGTATACCTCAGCCTCCTGAGTGCTGAGAATAAAGGCATATGCCATTATACCCAGCACTTTCTTGTCTTTTTTAAGATGGAGATTTAACAAATGGATTGGATGTAAGGAGAAAAGAGAACTCATGAACCCAGTTGAGGGGCTCACAAGCTACCCACGCACAGTGGAGACTCTGTTGACAGTTTGTGGCATGTTGGGAAGAAGAGTCCATTTTTTTTAAAGGTGTGGCCCCTGGGAGGTAGGACATGATCCCGTACCTGGCTCTACATCCATGTGTATTTGGGTAGCACAAATTGAACTTGGTGGGTTTCACACACACACACACACACACACCATGAAGTTGAGAGGGTGTGAGGCATGAGGGGAGGATCTGTGGGGACTAGGAGGAAGAGTAGAGGGTGACTGTCACCCAAAATACATTGTATACACGTAAGGCACTCTCAAAGAATTAATTAAAATATTATATTAAACATCCCTCCTAATTAGGGCAAGGTGACACACATCTGAAACTTCAGAACTCGGAAGGCAGAGGCAGAAGTACGTCTGCAAATTTCAGGCCAGCCTGGTCTCCATAGCAAGGTCTGGGCCAGCCAGCGCTACATAAAGAAACCCTGTCTTAAAGAAGCAAACAAACTAAGAATTGCTCTTAAGTTTTATCCTGAAGAAATAAGTGAAAGCCAAAGGGAGAGTGGGTTTCTATGTCACTAGAGGGAATAAATTTTTATTTTATTTTAGATACATTCAATTTGAAAAGCCCGTGACACACCCAGGTTCACAGCTTGGATGGTCTACACAGCCAGCAAGACCTTCTATCAAAAGTCATGGATAAATTAAAAACAAGTAAAGTGAGCTCCTGCCTACCTGGTGTGCATGTGACTCTGGCCAGTTTGGCTAGATGAAGCAAGCAGGAGAAGGAAAAACCAATGATGATGATTTGTGGAGGACAATATTTGGAGGTTGTGTGCAGAGCTCAGCGTGGCACATGCTGGGTTTGGGGACAACTGAGGAGATTCAAATGGGAGGAGTCGGTGCTAAAAACAGCATAGGGATGCTAGCTGGGGCTAGCTGGGGCAAGGGGTGCTCTAATTGGGAATCACTGTGACTGAAATACCACAGTGAGCAAAAAGTAGTCTTCACACTCAAGAGCTGCCATCCTGCCCAGAAAAGCTGTGCATAGACCAGTAACTTCCAAGGATAGAGCTGTTGAGGGCAGGGAACGTGACACACCATCCCCTGGGCCTTGGCTAGAAAGTAGAACAACTTCCATTCTGATTTCTTTTTTTTTTTTAATTTTCAACATCTGCTTTTATGTCCCTACTTTCATAGTATGTTAGCAGAAGTATATTCAGTACATATATATATATATATATATATATATATATATGTAAATAAAACGTGTATGTTGAGACACGTTTGTAGAAAATTTGTTTGCTGATGAAAATGCTTGACGGAAAACATTTGGCAACCCCTAACCACACACAGATAGCAGCCGATGAGATACTGGAGCAAACCCCCACGTATGACACAGTCAGTCAACAAAGCAGAGAAAGAATAAGCTTGCTCTGCAGAGCGCAGTCCCTGAGTTATCCCATTCTGTGATGGGAGTGAAAATGCCTAAGTGATGAGCCTTCCAGAAATGAGATAAAAATATCATAAAGACTCTAAAATGAGTGGGCTCTCAAAAACCAGAGCAGGCAGCCACGGGACCACTCGGAAACATTCAAGAGAAGCTAGGTACCTCTTAGTGAGACTGGCCATGAAGGGGCATCCTCGCCAGGACTGAACTCACTGCATCTGGAAGACTGGACCACAGGACTACTAAGTACCATGTAACTTGGAGCATCTGTGAAGAATGAGCTGGGAACTTGGCATTCTAGTAGGTCTGTTTCTGCATAGCTGGACTGGAGACGTGTGAACCACAGCCTTGACTCTGCAGAGGGCAATGGCTGCTCAGATTACAAGGAAGGGGGAGCTGGAGGCCGGGAGAGGGAGGGATGTGTCAGCATTTCCAGTTCTCAGATTAGGACGCCTGAGTAGCAGATGTGACGCTGTTGTTTCTGTGCTTGGTATTTTCCTATAGTGATTCATGAGGGCCCCGTAGCCTGAGGAAAACCACCAAGAGAAGCCAGGCATGGTAGCTCATGTGCTTATAATCTCAGAATTTAGGAGAATGAGGGTGAGGCCAGCTTGGGTTACAAAGTGAGACCCAGTTCCAAAAACAAAAAGATGTTCTACATACCCTGTCTCCAGCATTTATAGATGAGGACACTCGAGTTCAGAGAGACCCAGTGATCAACTCCGAGTCACCTGACTGAGCAGTGATAAAAGTGCACTCCAAAGCTAGGGCAGTCTAACTTAAAACCCTGGGTTTACTGTCCTGCATGCACACCTTAGAAACACACAGTGGGCTGTTAGAAACTTTTTTTAAAAAGCCAAATTCACTCAGAAGGTACAGACTCATAGGACAAAGGGAGGCAAGAATTGTCAAAAACAAATCATAGGTTCAACAAACTAAGAGGTTTTGTTGTTTTGAGGCAGGGTCTCCTGTAGCTCAGGCTAGCCTGGGACTTGTTATGTATCTGAGAATGCCTTTGAACTCCTGAGCCCCCTGCCTCTGTGTCTCAGGAGATGGGATTACAAGCACGCAGCACCACGCCAAACTAGAGTTTGTCTCACGCTGAATTCCCAGAGTTCCTTCTACCTCCTGGCTCTACCACTGTATGGCTGCCTTTGTATCGCTGTGACCGTAGCACCCAGCAGAAACAACTTCGAAAGGACTGATGGTGCTGACTCACAGCTGTTGCCCATTAGACTAGGGAAAGCCATGTGATCACAACAGTTCATGAACACGCGCTACGGGCTATTCCTATTATGCAGGAGTAGGAAACAGACCTCAAAGGTGGGAACAAAAGGCTGAACTCGCTTCTCACTAAATATTCTGCAGCTTCCTAAAGTAGCCCCACCAGGGGGAAACAGACATGGAGACCATGAGCAAGCCTGGGAGGGATATTTCAGATCTAACCACAAGAGGCATCTTCAATCTCTGGCTAAAGGTCACGGCGCTTCCCAGGTGTCCGCCGGCTCTGTGTGGCATCAGAGAGAAAAACAAGGAAAAGGAGTTTTTGTCCCCTTGAAGGTGGCCCAGCCATTGGAGACATGGGTCCTGCTTATAGAGTTTTGGTCACAATGAGCTCCATGAGCAACACCAGGTCACGACAGGGGCTGGGACATGTCTTTGTGCCAAGAAAGCACTCACCCTGACTAGGATGCAAATTCTGTTTCTAAAAGAAAGGCGGAGGAGGGGAGGGAGCAGAGAGGAAATTTTTAAAAAAAGAAAAATGAAGAGTGGCAGAGAGGAATTTCTAGACTATTCTACAAGGAAGAGAGGAGAAGAACTGTGCCAACAGGATGAGGAGACAGCTCTCTTCAGAGATGAGCTCGTAGCTGGGGGGAGGCGGCTGAAGAAATTTCCAGGTCATGTGATGATCCTGTAACAAGAGTGGCTCGTCTCGTCATGGTGTTCCTGGAGTGAACGCAATATGTGGATGAAGCGAGATGAGAGAGAAACTGGACTGGACGGGGTGAAACTCTGACTGGGGTCAGGATGCCCCATGCAAAGCCCATCACAGACCCACAGCATCGCATCTGGAGCCACTGTCCTTGCCTCTCAGCTCAGCTCAGTGTAAAACTGAGGTGACCCAGCCTGGCATGCTGCCACATGCCCTTCATCCCATCGCTGTAGAGGAGGCAGAGGCAAAGACAGAGGCAGAGGCAGAGGCAGAGGGATCTCTGTATGTTCCAGGCCACTCTGATCTAGATGGTGAGTTCCAGGTTAGTCAGTGCTACTTGGCAAGACCCTGCCTCAGAAAACAAAACAAAACAAAACAAAACAAAGCAACACAAACTGACCCACAGATAGTGCTTATAGGCAAGGCACATGGGTCCTCGGCTTGGCTATTGGCTTGAATGAGCCTCTTCTACAGGCCAACAGCCTCCCAACTTCAATGTAAAGGCCTGGGGAGTTGCCTTCTTTTGGGGGTGGGGGTGAGGAGTTGATTTCTAAAGGCATTTTCATCCCCCAATCTCCCTGACCACCCAGTTTGTAGAATATAAAATAATTTCTCAACATTGGCAAAAGAAATTATGTTAGGATATTTTTCCCATTAAATAACATTAATTTTGCTAAATTTGTTTTGGCTCCCCCAGACCAAATTACAATAATTTACTGGTGAAAGAAAAATAAGTATATTCCAATCACAATTTGTGGGATACAAAAACAAACAAATGAAGGATGTTAGCCTACAGCTCTTGAAGCAAAGTGTCTGCCCAGTTATATACAGTCTTACAAAAGAAACGGAGATCCTGTAAGACACCTTAATTTCCTGAATCTAATTAGAAGCAGGATTCCCCCCCACACACACACACACATACTCTTTTCTAAAGCTTTTTTGAAATTTCTTTTTTTAATTCTGGAACTTAGTGTGTAGAGCCGGTTGGCCCTTGCGCTCACAGAGATCTACCTGCCTCTGCTCCCAGTGCTGGCACTCAAGGTCTTCCCCCACCATGCCTGGCATTTGCAGTCTTCTGAGGACACGGTTACAGAGGTCCCTAGGTGCAATGGCACCGACTAGACAGAATTCCTACTTCCTGATTCATCTTGTTGACTCTTGCCTCCAGGGTTGGAGGAAGATACTTGAGCAGATGGGCCTGCCTTGCTGCTCTAGCTCGAGGGGATGACTGAAAGGAAGTAACCAACGCAGCAGAACTCAAGAGCTGGCTGTGGGAGGCACACCTTTCACCTCAGCACTTGCACGGGGTGCACACCTCTCATCCCAGCACTGGCACGGGGTGCACACCTTTTATCTCAGCACTTGCACGGGATGCACACCTCTCATCCCAGCACTTGCACGGGGTGCACACCTTTCATCTCAGCACTTGCACGGGGTGCACACCTCTCATCCCAGCACTTGCATGAGGTGCACACCTTTCATCTCAGCACTGGCACGGGGTGCACACCTCTCATCCCAGCACTTGCACGGGGTGCACACCTCTCATCCCAGCACTTGCACGGGGTGCACACCTTTCATCTCAGCACTTTCACGGGGTGCACACCTCTCATCCCAGCAGTGGCACGGGGTGCACACCTCTCATCCCAGCACTTGCACGGGGTGCACACCTCTCATCCCAGCACTTGCACGGCGTGCACACCTTTCATCTCAGCACTTGCACGGGGTGCACACCTCTCATCCCAGCACTTGCACGGGGTGCACACCTCTCATCCCAGCACTTGCACGGGGTGCACACCTCTCATCCCAGCAGTGGCACGGGGTGCACACCTCTCATCTCAGCACTTGCACGGGGTGCACACCTTTCATCTCAGCACTTGCACAGGGTGCACACCTCTCATCTCAGCACTTGCACGGGGTGCACACCTTTCATCCCAGCACTTGCACAGGGTGCACACTTCTCATCCCAGCACTTGCACGGGGTGCACACCTTTCATCTCAGCACTTGCACGGGGTGCACATCTTTCATCTCAGTACTTGCACGGGGTGCACACCTTTCATCCCAGCACTTGCATGGGGTGCACAACTTTCATCCCAGCACTTGCACGGGGTGCACACCTTTCATCCCAGCACTTGCACGGGGTGCACACCTCTCATCTCAGCACTTGCACAGGGTGCACACCTTTCATCCCAGCACTTGCACGGGGTGCACACCTCTCATCTCAGCACTTGCACAGGGTGCACACCTTTCATCTCAGCACTTGCACAGGGTGCACACTTCTCATCCCAGCACTTGCACGGGTGCACGCCTTTCATCTCAGCACTTGCACAGGGTGCACACCTTTCATCTCAGCACTTGCACGGGGTGCACACCTTTCATCTCAGCACTTGCATGGGGTGCACACCTTTCATCCCAGCACTTGGGAGTTAGAGACAGGCAGACCTCTATGAGTTTGAAGCCAGCCTAGTTTACATAGAGATTTCTGAGCCAGCCAGGGCTATATAATAATCCCCCTCCACAATCTCTCTCTCTCTCTCTTTGTCTTTCTCTCTCTCTCTCTCTCTCTGAGACAAATCTTCGGACATGTCTATGAGGAATACTTCATTAGGCCAATTGAGGTGGGAAGACCAGCATTAACCATGGGTGTTAGCATTCCATGGGCTGGGGTCCCGAACTGGATAAAAAGGAGAACTCAAGCCGAGTACCTTCACCTGCTGCCTACTGACTGTGGTTGCCTCAAGAACCTGCTACCTTGACTTTCTTACCAAGATGGACTATACCTGGAAGCTCTAGGTCAAAGCTAACCAGGCCTTCCTTACTTTGCTTTTCGCCAGTTTATCGTAAAGGCTAGAAAGGTCACTAACACAGTATGGATTGAGTTGTGTGCCTCTCAATTCATAACTTGAATCCTTAATGCCTAAATTCAGAACCTGACTGTAGTTGGAGCCATAGGTCTTCCTTGACTTACAGTGGGGTTAGAGGTGTAAGCACTGATATATAGAAAGTTGAAAATATCAGTCAAACTGCCTTTAATACACTGGACCTACTGAGCATCCTACCTCTGCAACACAGTGTACGGTATTGGTCAGTTTCCCATGATCACAGGCTACCTGGGGGCTGTGCTCACAGCCCTGCCCATCATCATGAGCAAGTTACCACCACACATATTGCTATCCTAGGGAAAAAACTGGAACTCAAAGCCCTGCTGCTACTAAAGGCAATTTGCTTTTGCATCATCATAAGGTGGAAAATCTTGAGGGCCCTCTGCAGGGGTTTTACAGAGATGGTAACGTTCAAATGGAGCCATTAAGGTGGATCCCGTGACTAGTGTCTCTATTGGGAAGGAAAGATGGAGGCAATAACAACAGGGAAAACATCATGAGAAGACGGATGAGAAGACGGAGGCAGACCCCGGGGTGATGTTTCTATAAATCCAGGAACATTGGTGCCAGCCTACAAAGCACCAAAGCCTGGGGAGAGATGAGAGACGGAAGAGATGCTGTCTCATCTCTCAGCAGGGTACAACCTTGCCAGTGCCTCCACGTTGGTCTCCCAGCCTGCAGAGCTGTGAGACAATACATTGTTGCTGTCTAAACCACCCTATGAGGGGTTGTTATGGCTGCCTCAGCACACTCACCCAGCCTGTGTCACACAGGAAGTACCTGGCATGTATTCAGTACTCGATGAGTGCTTTTTGGATGAATGACTGAGTGCGCGAATAAGTGATTCTGAGCAGATGAGTCATCGTTGACTTCCTCTACCTTCAGCATCCCCCACCCATCTGTCATAAGCTGTGCATGTGCTCACTTAGCTAGAGAACACGAAAGGAGAAGCAGCTGCCAGTAGCTCTGTTTCCCAGAAACTCTCCCCTGGCTGCAGATGTGAGGGGCTTGGCCAGGCCAGCTACCTTAGAGGAAATTTGCCTAGGAAAGTGGAAAACTTACTGTTTATTATTCAAGCTAAGAGCATTCATGACTATAAATTGATTTTGAAATCAGCTAAAATATATTTGGAAGGTTTGGAGAGCTGGGGGCACCTCTGGGGTTCATTTTCAGAGAGTACTCTCCCGGCCCCACACTCCCGCTTTGTTGTGAGAGACACTTGAGTTTCTGGGGAAATATAATCCTATGTCTCAGCCCATTTGTCCTGAAAACCCCAGGAAGATTGCTTTGTTAAGCACCATGAAGGAGAAAGGCTGGAGGCCTCTCAGTCCCACTCTCTTTCAGTGGGTAAATTTCTTTTGCCAACTTCACCTAAATATTAAACTTCCATCCCGTTCTAACCTTAGTTACCTTGTACTCAGGAAAACCTTTATGATTGTTTCTATCGATGGTCACCCCACTAGTCCATTTGCTGTTACTATAATGAAATGTTCAAGGCTGGAAACGTATAAAGAAAGGAGGTTGGTTTGGCCTCAGCTGTAGAGGTCAAAGGGCGTGTTGCTGGCTTAGGCTCTGCTTTGCTGAGACATTGTACCAAGGGTACATGAGGAAGAAAGATCAGCCACAGGGAGACAGGAAGGGACGAGATACCTCCCTCTGGGCCCCATTTCTTAGAAGACCCATCACCTGCTAGGCACCCCACTAAGAACCAGGCTTCCAGCACACAGATGCTCCCAAACCTCATCTAACCTGTAGCAGACACAGCCTCATGTCTCCTCCTCAACCAGGACTTGCATGCTGCTCACACAAGTGATAGCCAGCCCTGGCCAGGCCCCTCCAGCCTCTAAGGCACAGGTCTGCTTGCCCTTTCTCCATCCCGCCCTGAAGCATCTTTCTAAGAAAGATACTAAATCGTGTCTCTAACACAAAGCGCAAACAATCCACTGAGCCGCTTGAGCGAAGGGTCTATTCAGTGCCCTGAGGAACAAAACTTCAGTCGCCTGCAGTCCAGAGGAGAGTTTAGCAATAAATATTCCTGTGTCTCCTCTTCAAAGAAATAGGAAACTTAGTTCCAGGAAAACGGCAGAATATATGAACCACTTGGGACAGAGGCCCTCCTAGTCAGTGCCTGGTAACTCTGAGATTTATTTTATTTCATCCGTTCATAGCTTCATATATGTCAGCAACTGCAGAAATGTTCCCAGAGCTCAACTGATCCTGAGCATCAAACCAACAGCACAATGAGCTTGTCCTTGGACTGAAAACTGTTAATGGGGGGGGGGGGGGGTCAGAAGGAAGGAAAGGAAAGGGTTAACATTAGAGACAAAGTGGAGGCTTTCAAGGAGCACAACCCAACACACTGCAGGCTAGCTGCCTGGACTGCACTATAAATCACTCTTAGCCCAAAGCACCATGGGGCCCCTCCCTCAGGCACAGCGGGTACAGATTCTCAGTCTTTGCCCCTGCATAATTTATCCCACCTGAGGGACAACCTGCCCCACCCCCAACCTGAGGAGGGGAGCCACAGTAAGCCGGGCTTTGAACCACTGAAGGGAGGGACAGTTGAGTTAGTGGAAGTCCTGAAAGGTGAGTTTTCACACATCTCCCAGCGAGCATTGAAGTGCCTCAGTTCCATGTTGCAGTTACTATTTTAGTTTGTCCTTGGGAGCCCCTGCCTTTCTTTTGCTCCCTTCTATTTCTCTTTCTTCTTTCTTTCTTTCTTTTCATCTCCCTCCCACGCTCTCCCTGTCCTTACCTACTACCACCCACCCTAACAGAACACATACTTTTGTTTCTATACCTATTTTTGAAAATGCATAAGGCTCCTCTTTGCCAGGGCATTTTAATTTCTGCATACTATCAGGTAGATGTCATGAAACAATTTCAACATTTAGTTACCACTGCCCCGCAGGTGCAAATGCTGATTGCCTTCAACTGTTGTCACCTACAAACACAACTGGTGTCATCGTGAATTCGTTACCATGGCTACGCTCCTGCCTTACAGATGTGGCTCTACCACTTAAGGTAAATCATGACCTCAGCTGATGGTACACATCTGCGATTGTAATGTTTGTCAGGCAGAAACAGTGTTGGAAGTTCAAGGCTAGCCTGGGCTACAAAGAGATTCTGTTCCTAAAATACAGGAGCTGAAGATGGGGCTCAGTGGTATAATGCTTGTATATTGCATGCAGGGCCCTGGGTTCTATCCTTAGCATTGCAAAGAGAAAGGGGGGCAGGGAGGGAGAGAGGGGAAAGGAGGGAGGGAAGGAAAAATAAGAGAAGAAAAAGAAAGAAAGAGGAAAGAAAGGTTATTGTATTTTTCCTAGTTGCGATCTGCGATCTGGCAGAGGGGAAAGTAGAATATAATCAAACTATTGAAATCAGTATATTTTGTGGTATTTTAGAAGGTGGTAAATATATATATGGAAAAAAAATCTAGCAGGGATTGTGGGGAGGGTGGGTTGCAATTCAAGTTGATTGGTAAGAGCGTCATTCAGATGTAGACCCAAAGGGCCAAGAGGAGGGTGATCATGAAGATGCCCTAGAGAGGAGAGTTCTGAGAGCAGGAGCAGCAGCAGCTTCTGCACACCCTGAGGTCAGAAGGCCCTGCTGTGGGTGGGTGTGGAGGGGTTCAGGGCTGGGCTACAGTAAGTAGGCCAGTTGAACAGAGGGAGCTAGCGACATGGCAGATGCTGGAGGGTGGCCACAGAAGGCATTTGAAGGACTTGGATTTTCATACCAGGTGGGGAATTTATGGAACATGAGCCAAGAAATGTCTTGATCTGATTGATGTTTTCCAAAGGTCATTCTGGCTGACATGTTTGGAAGAGACTATGTAAAAAAGTGAGGGTAGAAGCCAGGGTTCTACCCAGAATGCTTTGTGATACATTAAGGGAGATGTGATTGGAGGTACTTAGTAACTTTTCTATTGTGACAAAATACCATGACCAAAGTTAAGTTACAAAATTAAATGTTAAAGTGCGCTTCTGGTTTCAGAGGGCTAGGAATCCCTGATGGCAGAGCAAAGGCAAGGTAGCAGGAGTTGCTGAGAGCTCACATCATGATCCACAAGCAGAAGGCAGAGGGCACACTGGGAATGCTGTGATTCTTCTGAAACCTTAAAGCCCTCCTCCCAGTGGCACACCTTTTCCAACAGTTCCACCAACTGGGAACCAAGTATTCAAATACCTGAGCCCGTGGCTGCCTTTCGCATTTGGACCGCTATAGAAGGCATCAAGATGCCAGATACATTTAATTTTTTTTTTTAATTTACAGAATAGCACCAATTTTTAAAAACTATCACTGTTTTTGCTTAAGCATTCAAAATATTTGGTTTCCTTATAACATTTTTACACATCTATATTACTGTGTCTTGTTCATATTCACCCTATTATTCTTCGTTGGCCTTCTTCCCAAATTCCCCTTTTCTCAGTAAATAATGCTTTTGTAGTGTGTGTGTGTGTGTGTGTATGTGTGTATCTGTGTGTGTGTGTGTGTGTGTGTGTGTGTGTGTGTGTGTGTGTGTGTGATGTAAATCTAGATATCTAGTGTGAGAAACTGGTTATTTGCCCTTTTTTGTCACCACCCCTTGGCTTTCTCTTGTTATCCTCCTCTTTCCTGTAGAATATTTCTGGCTCCTCAGCACAATCCCCCCCCCCCAACACACACACGCTTCTACTTACATGTTGGACAAATTTTAGATTCAAAGCTGGTAAGATTGCTGCAAGTTCTGCTTCTACTTAGGATGTAAAAACCGCAAAAGTGCATTGTTCTCAGACGAACAATGAAAACAATCTGGATAATCTACAAAATCATTTCTGTTCTTGAGCCCATCAGAGAACTGAGGTCTCGAGGCAACGACAGAAGTTGAATTCCAAGAGTCAGGACTCTTCCCGAGAGAAATGAGACACACTGGCTGCTTTGGCTTTGGCAATGCAGAGAAAGAAAAGATGGCTGCCAAAGAGTGAGCAAGAAGAAAGGAGCTAGGATTGTTGGACATTCCTAAAGACTTAGCGTGGGTTAGTATACCAGAAACTAGACACAGGGGACTCGCCGCTCGCTAGCTCCTCCCCACAGGTGTTCCTGGAGACTAAAGGCAGGACAACGGACCAGATCAGTGGCCTTGGTATGAAACAAGAGGCCAAATGCTGCTAGGAAACCCAGAAAACACGCCCTTACTGTTCCAGCTTTGGCCTACAAAGCTGAAAATTCATAATGTTGGGAGAAGTACAGCTTTGAAGATGGAAAGTCACCTGCCTTTCAGTAAGCAGTAAAGAACCTTGGACAAAGACCTACCATTTGCAGGGGATGGGTTGAAACAAAACCCACCTCTCCCTAGGAAAAGAATGCAGGGGTAGGGGTGGCCCTCTGAGCATCAAGATGTTCCACACACCCAAAGCCTTACTCTATTGACACTGGGGAGGCACAAGAAAATCTTTATTGCCCAAAGGAAAGAGTTTGGGGGCTCTGGGTAGTAAGAGGGGAGAACAAGCAGGCGTGCTGAGAGGTCAAGGTGTCTACTGTAGGAGGGACATAAACTAGAAAGGAAACTCTCTGAGCCTCAAGTGTGTAGGGCAGCCTGAGATGGCATGGTATGACAGGAAGAGGAGCAAAGGCTACCAGAAGCAAAACCTAAACCCAGCTTAATCTCAGCACGCCAGCCAAGGGCCTGTCAGAAAGGCAGATGGGGTCTCTCCTGTGCATAAATGCCAGTTATCTCAGTCACCATAGCTCCTCAGACACGATGCTTGGCATTCAACTAGAAATGGAAGCACAAAGAAAGCAAAGAGAGAGGAAATATCGTAAGAGACAAATAGACCAACAGAGCTTGCCCAGGGATGCTGAAAGGATCACAAGGGGCCATCCAAATAATTATGATTTAGTATGTTAAAAGAACTTATGGAAAAGAAGGGCCACATGTGTGAACCAATATGGAGTTTAAGCAGTTACAAGTAATTTCATAGGACAGAAGACGCACTTTCACTACATCAGCATTAACAGGTCCACCTATGTGGAAAGATAGGTAGATTCCACCAGCGAGGAAGACGAGTGAAGGGTTATCCTATAGACGTCCATCAGCAACGTTGTGAGGAAAGGTGGGAAAAGCAGAGAGAGGGGAGTCAGGGAGAGTCAGAAAGACAGAGACAAGGACAACAAAGAACCATCCCTTGGGATGAGTTGGATCTCATTGTTACAATGGTGGGCAGGACCCAACAGACTCCAGGAAGAAAGCAAACCAGAAGAAAGCCTCAAAAAGAAAACCAAAGGAATCGGGAAAATGATGAAAGAAAGGGATCAGGGTAAAACAGCTGGGGTTAGTGTAAAGGTGGGCAGAATGTCAGATACAACTACTGCAAGGTGGTTTCTACAGCTCCAGTCACCCCATCAGGCTGTCAGGTACAAGGGAGAGAGAAGACAAGGCGATGCCTCCTGCCGCTGTCTCCTTTATCCAGAAAACAAAGCAGTTCCAGAACCTCTCTTGTCATCAGGTGATCCTCTGCTCCCTCACAGTCAAGGGCACGTGAGGAAAGCAGGTCCTTCCCTGAGTCCATTTTACTTCAAGTGGGATCTAGGTTCTCTTCATAAGGAATAATGGAGTGATGACCCCAAGAGAGCTGAGAGTGTGTGCAGAAGAGACGGATGCTATGATTGGTACATCAAAGACTCAGTAACTGTAGTCTAGAGTTCTACAGCTAAAGAAAGGGGAAGCGATGGCCTGAAGCTCCAAGGTCAGGTTCCCACACTCCAGGACTGACAAATGGAACGTTTATATTTGATGTTGTAAATCCTTAAAATACTTAGCAAAGACACTGCCATCCATTTCCAGAGCACTCTTGACAGGCAGGGATGGGGCTCTGCGGATCTCCAGTGGGCCGACTGGTTAACACAAACTGGAAGAGAAGGGGCTGTGACAGATGCAGAGAAATAGCAACTGTCGTGGGAAATAAACAAATGCAGAGGTAACCCCGGGCCCGAAGAGGGCTCCTGAGAGGTGGAAGACAGACAGCACGCAGAGTGTAGGAGTGCACTGTACATACGCATGTGCATTCTATAAATAGCGCGAAGGCTGCCAAGGCATTCTTTAGCAAGGAGAAGTGGGAAAGGTTCCCATCCACCCAAACATAACTGATTTCGGCATATCCCTTCTATCAACTTCAGAAAGTTATTTTAATAGTAAGAGCTTTGTTGCTTTTAGGAAGCTTTAAGGGCAAATTTTAACACCTGCTTCCACGGTGGACGTGAAGGGGGGCGGGGACACTCACACCCGAGTGCTTGATCAAAAACACCAGCCAGTATAGTGAACTTAAGCACCACACGGACACTTTTCAGCCTCACTTCCCTCCCTTTGGGGAGCCAGGGCTTCTGGTAATAGTTGTCACCACCATTTTCATTCCTCGTCTTAATTCCTCAAGGGTTTGAGGCACCAAGTCTGAAGCACAGAAAGAAGCCCAGATGCCCAGGTGAGCCCTCCCAACACAGTGACAACTGCCCTGAGGTGATCACCCCAAAGCTGGGGAGGTTATCTTTGCTTCACCACTTCTGGAGTTTTATTCTGAGGTCACCGAGGTAAAGTCAACTGTGGCAAAGTTGAACACCATGGCAGAGTGTTGGAGACAATAGACTATATGGCCCATGTTCAGCCATCTTGTCCAAGTCTGCACCTTTAAGGCTTTGTTTTTCCTAGAGCTTGCCTTTCACCAGAAACTAGCTGACCCTGTTATGGGTCAGCAGTTAGACCAAAGACAGGTAGAGATGGAGCAACCCTGTTATGGTTTAGCAGTTAGACTAGACAAAGATGGAGCCAGATACCCTGTGTGGCAGGATGTTATGACCCTGCCTGGAATTTTCTGTATTTTGAGAAAAGCATGCAACTGGGTTGCTATAGCAATATGCTCCCCTGCCTTCTGAATTATAAATACTGCTGCCTGACTAATAAAGTTTGAGAGCTTGATCAATCAGACTTGCTCTCCTTCCGTGTGTCTTGCATTTTCAACAGGTGAACTTTTTCCCGAGTTTAGTCGAACCCCACAGGCCGGGGCAGCAGAGGGAGTGTAGTGGAAGACAGATGCTGGCTTCATTGCGTCCAAGAAACAAAGGGGGGGGGTCGATTTCGGCTCCAAGATCTCCATCAGAGGCACACCCCCAATGACCTAACTTCCTCCCAATAGGTGCAACCTATTACAGGCTCCACTGCTGTCCAATAGCACCACCAGCTGACTACCAGAAGGCACATGCGCCTTAGCTCCAGCACAACCTTCTCTTCCATCCAGTGGAAGAAGATGGAACAGCTAACCCAACAAGAGTACCAAAGCATCCTGTGGGTGCTCCAGGTCAGGCAGCATGCACTCACTGGGGCAAATCTTGATGCAGATCCATGTTTGTGCAACCAATAATACCCAGTTAGAGATTCTATTTAGGGTACATGGGTGTGTGTGTGTGTGTGTGTGTGTGTGTGTGTGTGTGTGTGTGTGTGTGTGTGTGTGTTTAAAAGTAGCTCGCTTCACCATGGTTGAGTTGTTAGCTAAGACCACACAGTCACATTAGCTACCTTTCTCATTGCCGTTACAAGACACCTGGCGAAAGCAACCTAAGGAAGATTGATTGGCTCTGGCTCATGGCTTAAGAAGGGATACAGTCCATCTTGGCGGAACAGCCTGGGAGCAGATGCCTGAGGCAGCAGGTTATACTGTGGCCTCGGTCAGGAAGCACAGGGAGAGATGGATGCTGGCACTTAGCTCGTTTTCTCCGTTTTTCCTGTTAATTCGGTTCACGACCCCAGTCCTCTCAGGGTGCACTTTCCCTCTTGAGTTAAGCCTCTATGAGAACTGATATAGATGAGCCCAAAGGTGCACTTCATTAAGACGCTAGGTCTTTCTTAATCGGTCAAGTTGAAAGTCATTTATATACGGCATGAAAACGGGCCTTACGGAATTCCATATAATATATTAAAAATAAGTAAATAAAAATTCCAAAGAAGAAAAGAACTTATCCGGCTTCAGTAAGGACTCCAAAATAACAAAGACTTATTAGCAGTTTGGATGCTCTCACGTCGATTTCCGGGTGGGCAATTTCCCGTCCCCCATGAACTTCCTGCCCATGCCTGCCTCAGGCTGAGACATTGGCTTGGTGGATTAAACAGCTGGTGATTGCTTTTTTGTGGTTCTGAGTGGGACCAGGAGAGCCAGCTCCCAGTGAGGCCTCTTTCCCTGCCTTGCAGAAGGACCATTGTCTTATCATATCCAAAATTGGGGATTGTTCTGGATACATCACTAGTACCTGCTTCTCTTCTTCAAAAGGTCACAGGAGACTGAGCATGGTCCCACAAGGCTTTAAACCCAGCACTATCCCAAGAAGCAGGGGCAGGTGGGACTTGGTGAGTTTGAGGGCAGCCTGGTTCACACGGTGAATTCCCAGTCAACAAAGGCTATAGAGTAAAACCCTGTCTTTAAAAATAAGCCCCTGGACTATTGGCTTGAACCCCTACCCTCACCACCTCATTTAACCATAAATATCTTCTCATTGACACCATCTTCAGATGCAGTGTCACTGTGGGAGTTGAGATTGCCCTATGTGAGGCTGAGGACCCAATTCAGAATATAAGGTATCTCAGAGCTCCTCTGATGACCCCCTCTAACACCCCTAATTCTGGCTATAAGCAGGAAGGAAGTTAGCTGGAGACATAGCATTTCCCCCTCAGGCCCAACCAGAACTTCAACGAGCCCTCAGCTGCCACAAGCCCCACCCTCGTCATGTAGTCACAGTAGTGGCAAAGTAGGCTGGGAGAGACGGGTTCTGTGGCTAAGCTTCCATAGGGCTGGCCAGGGGAGCAGAGTTAGAAACAAGCGCCATAGGGACAATATCTAATTTCTGGTGCACTCATCCGGGCTCAGTTGTGGTCTTTCTTCCCCTGGCTCACTTCTCCTTTGTTTCTTTTCTTTCCCCCCTGCAGTTTGGGCTCCACTTTGCATCCTGGGAGAAACATAGTGCATGCTTGCACTTGGAAGTTGTTTTATGGCATCGAGAGAAAGCTTGGGTGCATCACCTCACCCAGAGACCCTCTTCCCTCTCTCTTCAAGAGCGAAAGAGGGGGTTTGGGAGGCAGTAATGCAAAGCATCCGAAGATAATCAGAGGACAATGCAAGGTTGCAACAGAGAAGTCAGAGATGGAGACGCAGCACATTCTGTCTGTGCTGGGAGTGATAACCTTCCACCCTCATATTTAAAATCTTCCAGCAAGGCAGACCCTTTGCAGAGAGAGGATGTTTAGAGCTGTCCACTTCCGACACAATTTCTTGCTGAGCCACAACGGGATCTGGCTTCCTGCTTTGTCTCTTGAAAGTGGAATGTCTCATTCCATTAGTGTCTTTTAATCTCATTTCTACAAAATTGTGCAATTTCCTGATAGTCCTCCTATGATATTCTGGCTAGTCTTTTGGGGGAGGAGCCCAGGGGTACTTTCCCTGTGGCTTAGGTTTCCCTGAAAGGCTTTCCATTGATGTCTTTCTCCTCCACTCTTTTGTGGGAAACGCTGTGTTCTGACCCTCACCAAACAGCCATTTGACACTGCATCTTGTCACCTTGGCCCCATTTCAATCAACAAAGATTCATGGGATGCTTTCTCTGCTCTGATAGGGTTCTGGATCTGGCAGAGTGTAGACACTAAAGACTCTGGGTCTAAAGCAGCCTAGAGTGATAACCACTGTTTTCCAGCTGAGCCAAAGGAAAGGCAAAGAGCCAGCAACTTCCCTCAAGGTCGCAGGTTGTTTAGAGGAGCCCATTGACTCTCCCACTTCCTGTCCTCATTAGGGCTTATGTTGTACTAGAGAGATGAAAAAGGGCATAGGACCATGGCGGGGGCGGGGGGGGGATGTCTCTGAGCCATGAATTGTTTTTTCAGCATGTTTTGTAATCTGTAATATGCCCCCCCACCTCGGCTAAGATCCCTCAGGGAAGAGTTTCCCCGAAAGAAAACCGCAAAACCTATCTAGACAAAGTCTATAAGGAGCCATGCAAAATCTTATTGTGTAATAATTATTTATAATACCAAAGGCTAACAGCAGATGCCCAACAAAAGGAGAGCCATTAGCCATGTTGTATTCTTTCAACAATGGAAACCATCTTGCACAGCAGTGCAAGTGAGCAGGCTAAAAAGCCATGGATGGATGGAGTTCTCAAATGAGCTGGGGAAAGAAAGCACACTGAAAACGCATAGCTCTGTATGACTCCATTCAGTCAACATTCTAAAACGACCCCCAAATAATAAGCCCTTGTGTGTCTGGACGCACACATCATATGTACTGACAGTATAAACAGCTATAGAAGTTAGAATACCAAGCCCAGCTTACTAACGATAGCAGCCAGCACAACACTAAGTGTGCGTCAGGCATGGTTCCAAGTACAGCGTATGTATTAACTCACTCATTCCCTGAAAGAACCCTGTGGGGCACAATCTGTTACTAGAAGAAGCTGAGCAGAGGGAAGGTGGTGGCTTGCTCAAGGCTGTCCCTGTGCTGCTTTATGCATAGACATTGGAAACAGCTTCTTTGAAAGGGATGAGATATGATTCTCTGTCTGTCTGTCTGTCTGTCTGTCTCTCTCTCTCTCTCTCTCTCTCTCTCTCTCTCATGTGTGTGTGTGTGTGTGTGTGTGTGTGTGTGTGTGTGTGTGTGTGTTTTCATGCCTGTGCATTCATGTTGATGTTAGTTATCTTCTTCAAACCTTTCTCCCATCCAAGTACTAGCCAGGCCCTTCCCTGCTTAGCTTCCGAGAACCAATGCATTCAATGGTATGGCTGTAGACCTTCCACCCTTTCTCCACCTTATGTTTTTGAGACAGGAGCTCTCATCACACCGGAAGTCTCTGATTTACCAGACTGGCTGGCTGGCATGATCCAGGGAACCTCCTATTTCCATCTTGCTAGTGCCAAGATTAAAGGCACGCACTGCCTGCCTTACAGTGGGCGCTAGATCCGTGCTTGGGTCTTCGTGCTGGTATGGCAGCCCTTGACCAGCTAGTTGTGCCATCTCCTCAGACACAGCGCACTTTTTAAGCCTGTTTAAGTCAGTGTTTCCTTGTTTTTCTAGACAGCATGCTGCCTTATAACAACACCCGCTTACTTTCAATGGCACACATTTCCACCTGTGACGGTGTGAATGGAAGCACAGCTGCCCCGGATGAGACCTGTCCATACAGTCAGGGCTGAGTTGCTATGGTGGCCAGAAGGGGAGGAACTGAAGAGAAAAGGGCTGCAGTGGTCTAATGCTTCCAGCCTGATGTCCACCCAGCAGCACTGTCCCTACAGCTGTGATAGCCACGAACCGTCACAACGAGATGACATCAGCCACCATCCCACCACATTCCCGCCTTCGCAGTTCACCCAGAAGTCATCTCCCTCTAACTTACTGCCCCCGCAGTAAGTTTTAAACTGTGTTTTGGGCTTGTAATTTATTTAGTCTTGTGAGTTTTGATGAAGAGCTAACTGAGCTATCTAAAGGCTAGACTTCAAATGGTAAGGACCAAGTGCAGGAATGTCACAAGGCTGACACCCTTAGAGTCTTGGGGACTCTATATGCTGCTACATGCAATTTACTTTATCATTCCAACAACCTTGTGGAAAAGATAACATCATTCCCAGTTTAAAGATTAAAAACATCAAGGCTTAAAGGAAATCCCTTGGAGAGATTCTGGCGTGACTGGGGGGAAAGGGTAACGAAAATTGGTTTTATTGATGCTATCCCTTATCCTCAAAGCCCTAGAATACGTCATTCCACCCCCCCTTGTACAGTTTCCCAGTGCAGAGTGGTAGAAGGATGGGGGGAGAGGCCCTGTTGTAATGGAGACATTAACTGTCCCTCAAAGGCTCATGCACAGCTTTGTGCTCAGCCTGTAACACTATTGGCAGCTGGTAGGACTTATAAGGAGTGGGGTATAGAGACTGGAAAGATGACTCAGCGGTTAAGAGTAGTGGGGTGCTCTTCCAGAGACTTAGGTTTGATTCCCAGCACCCACAAAGTAGTTCATGTTCCAGGGGATCCAACGCCCTTTTCTGGCCTCTTTGGGCATCAGGCATGCGCACACACCAACGCACATATATCCAAGCAAAAAATACCCATATGCATAAAACATTTTTTTAATTAGGGCCTACTGGGAGGAAGCTAGCCATTTCAGATGGGTTCAAAGGCACTTCAGGAACTCTTTCTCCCCGTGCTTCCCAGTTGCCAGGATCTTTACTCTGCTCTGTACTTGTCCCATGATGCTCTGCCTTGACACAGACTCAAAGCAATAGAACCAAGCAACACCCAAACTCTGAAACCATGAACCCAAATAAACCTTTTCTGCTTTTGAATTGTCAGCCTCTGGTACCTTGGGTGCACGGTGATGGAAGGCTCATTGACCAGGGTGTGGCCTTCAGAATGAGTGTGATTGTGGGTGCTTTCCCTCTGTGAGATACCAGAGGCCTCTTTCTGTGCTCTGGGAGGAGAAAAGTCTCCTTGCAGGAGCCGAGGGATACTCCTATCCTCTAGAATGGTTCTGTGGCGCCTTGGGAATAGAAAAAGGATTTTTAAAAAGAGTGTGGGGACTGTGGGTGGGAGATGGAGAAGAGAAAGGGAGAAAACAGAAGGTGCCTAGGCCAAAAACCTACTGGGATGGGGTCCCACAAGGAAGGCCATGCTCTGCAGCATTCTCCAGACCCAATACACACATTAGTCATCTTCCATCTCTTCTTCCTAGACTCTTGACTTGCCTTCATAGCTCCCCAGATATTCCAGTCCTAAAGTCAAAATTACATATTTGTGCTTTCACACAGCAAAAAAGTATATGAAATAATAGTCACACAAATATCAATAGTTGTGACCATTGAGTGAAGGTTTTGATCATTTAAAAAATATTTTTCTCCCTTCATATTTTCTGTTTTCATGAGCCAAAATTCTTTTTAAATTAAAATGGAATTGTTTTCCATTTAGCAAATGATAAAAGGCCATCATGTACATCTCTTGCGTTCAAATATAGCTGCTGCCTAAAAAATGCTAGGATGTTTCAGTATGGCTCTGGTCAACACTGTGCCCTTGGTGTCACAGGAAATTTGAGAAGAAATGGAAAAAACCAAGATACACACCCAGCTCAGGGTGTGGAGGCAGCTACTAGTCAGACGCTTGCTAGAAAGTCCAACAACGGGCTCACATTCCTCTTGTCCCTGCTCAGTGTCTTCTTGAACTTTTCTAAGTATTGGGTGGTAGCCACTCTGGGCAAATGAAACTAGTTACAGATGATTATAATTTCTTACGACCGGGCTTGAGAAGCTCATGAAACAAATATGAAGATTTAGTGGCTCTGTTTTTGTGTTTTTAAGAGTGACTTGGTGTTATAGTACATGCTGAACATACATAGGGCCCTGGGTTTAATTCTCAGCACTATCAAAGCAACAACAACCATGCACAAGAGAAATGCAGGTAGGGAGCGGGCCAAGGGCGAACAGCAAAACCATGGCCATTTGGCCTTCGTGGGTGCCAGGAAGAGGACAGACTCAAAATGTTCCTAAATGATTTGGAGACATGCAATTTAATATTGGTCTGGGAGAAAGGAGGAGACCTTGGGTTTCTGCTGTGGCCAAGTAACTAACAAGAAACAAATTAAAGGAAGAAGGGCTTGTTCTGGCTCATAGTTCAAGGAGCTCAGTCTATAATGACAGGGCAGGCATGATGGCATGAACAGAAGGTTGGCTGGTCACGATGTATCCACATTCACGAGACTGGCAGCCATAAGGAAGCCTTAAGGCTGGCCCCCAGCAATCCACTTCCGCCAGCAATGCTCTACCTCCTCAGCATTCAACAACTTTCCCAAACAGGGAGCAAGTACCCAAACACATGAGCCTCTGGAGGATAATTCACATCCTCCTTTGGATGCCTCTTTGCAATCAACACATAACCATCAGCTAGGACTGAGTTCTCTGATTGTCCTCATAATTACAAAGAAGTAGACTTGGTTAATTTTATCAACCTTGGTTTACACAGACTTTGTATTTTTTCTTTATCCTCATAGTAAAATAGCAATTGATGATCAGTATAATTCTCCCCCTCCACCCTGACCTCCCGTTAGTGTGGACATTTTTGTTTGCTTGTTTGTTTGTTTTGTTTTGTTTTTTGAGACAAGGTTTCTCTGTGTAACAGCTCTGGCTCTCCTGGAACTCGCTCTGTAGTCCAGGCTGGCCTCGAACTCACAGAGATCCACTTGCCTCTGCCTCCCAACCAGTTTCCCTCACTCTCCTCTTCCAAGTGTTCCCCTACCTCCTCTCTCTTCCAGATCCACTCCTCCTCCATTTCCCTTCAGAAGAGAGAAGTTCTACCACAGATGTCCACAGAACACAGCATAACAAGAAACAGTGAGACTAGGCACAAACCATACTATCAAGGATGGGTGAGGCAGCCCAGCAGGATGAAAAGAGGCCTACGTGCAGGCAAAAGAGTCAGAAGCAACACCATCTCCGGTGTTAGAAGTTCCACAAGAACACCAAACTACACAGCCATCACATATATGCCGAGGACCTGGTACAGACCCATATAGGCTCCACGGTTGCCACTTCAGTCTCTGTGCCCCATGAGTCCCTCTGAGTTGATTTTGAGAGCTGTGTGTGTGGACATTTTGTATAATTGCTACAAAGTATTATTCATCCTCAGTGTCCCAAGTTCTCCCATGTATCAGGGTTAGAGCACATAAAGAGCCATTCACCAGGGGGAAACATGGGGACAGACTTCTTCCACTAGGTATTATATGGAGAAATACTTCTTCCCCTGTGCTATGCTGTCCAACAAAGTAGCCACTGCCCATGAGTGGCACATAAATTTTAATTAATTCAAATTAGCTACACAAGTCTCCAGGGAACACAGGAATGCAGCCCTAAGTAGACTGGCTCCTCCCACCTTGCTTCTTTCCGGAATGTTCTAGAATAGTAACAAGCAGAATCAAACAGGTCCATCAAAATGGCTGAGTGGTTAAAGGCACATGAAACCAAGCATGGCAATCTGAATTGTATAGTGAGAATTCTGGACTTTTCCTTTCTTTAAAAAAAAAAAAAACAGAAATATTCTAAGAACACGTTTTTGTTTTCATCCCAGGTGTGGGCATATGGGGCTGCTTTGCAGCAACTGACTATGATTTGCCTCATGCTCTAGCAGAGGCGTAGTTTGTCACCTGCAAATAGTTTCTGCAATTGTGTAACTTGGAATTCAGGGAACTTTTCAGAGGGTCAAAGGGTATATAAATGCTAAGACTCCAAGACTCAGGGTTGGTCATTCAGAGGGGTTGGTTGAGGTTTATTAGTAGTTGTGCCCAGGGAAGAAACAAGAAGAAAGAAATTAGATTTAAGGATATCTCTCTCTCTCTCTTTCTCCCCCCTCTGAAGTGGAAGTTTCTGGTTTCCTTAAAACTCAGTTGTGTTGTGTGAATATATTTTTTTGTTTTGGTCCCAAATGTGACATGTGCAAATGTTTTTAGTTCATCCTCAGTTGAAAACAAACTCATGAGAGGGCACATGATCTTGAGGGCACATGATCTTAGCTGAGGGCACATGATGTTTTGCTGGAAGCTGTCGTGTGAGAATGGGCATGGTTTTTGCCAGCTGAAAAACATTGTGTGTGAGCTCTGAGGAAGGATAAATACGCTTTGCAACCGTTCACATCACTTCACTGGTCTTTGCTTTTCTACACTTAACTTCCCAGAGGAAAACGCTCTAGAGACCTTCTCGTGGCACTCTGGCTGAGTCTTGCAGCGCCTGCCGACTCGTGCGGACTCTGCAAAGTCTTGCTGTTTCTACTAAGCCGTGCCGCCACTGCTGTTGTTTGCCGTTTGCTGGTCTACTGGACTCACCCCAAGGAACTATGTCCTAAGAGGTTTACAACCCCCTTTCCTACTAATCTTCTTACTCCCCTACCTCAAGTTGATGGATTGGAAGGGAAGTAGAAGTGTTTAAGAACCCTAAATAAAGTAGGTTTTTGAAAAATCTAAGCCCACAACCCTCTGGTCTTCTCGTGATATGGGGTGAAATAGTGAGATAAATGGTGGGGGGAAAAGAACCCACACAGTAGCAAAGACAAACTACAGAGTTGGACCTTGAGATCCACATGATGGAAGGAGAGAGCTGGCTCCTGTAAGCTGTCCTCTGACCTGACATGTGCATCCAGATACAAATGAGTAAGTTAGCAAATAATTAAGTAGAAATGTAATTTAAAGAACTTAAGAACTAACTTCCAGAAGATGAGAACTTTTTTTCTTCTTTAAAATAGCCTGGGGTGTATGCGCGTGTGTGTGTGTGTGTGTGTGTGTGTGTGTGTGTGTGTGTGTGTGTATGTGTGTGCGTGTACGTGTGCGTGTGTGTGTTTAGAAGTTTCCATAGCCAGTGAGTCATAGTGACACAGTAGTTATTTTTGCAAGTAGATCAACGCAGGCACAGAATGGCAGGATGATGAAGGAGAGAGAACTCAGCAACTTCCACTTTTCCTATCAGCACTTCTGGATGGCTTAACATTTTTTTTTTTTTTTTGAGTATTCATTCTCTCTCTCCCTCTCTCTTTCAAGAATATTTATTTTTGCTTTAATTATGTGTATGTATGTGCAGGTGCTCAGGGAGAGCAGAGATGCCAGCTCCCCATGGGGCTAGAGTTCCAGGCAGTTGTGAGCTGACCCACGTCAGCACTGGGAACTCGACTTGAGTCTTCTGAAAGAGCAGTACACGCTCTCAACAGCTGCAGCATTTCTCTAGCCCAAATGTTTTTATTTTTGAAGTAGGGAAAGCAAAATAAAGAAACTTTGAACAAACAAGCGCACAACCACAGTTCTAAAATCCTGGACAATCTCATTCTTTCCTTCCAAAACCAAAGACTGAGGAATCAGAAACACATGTTTGGGCAGGAAAAAAAAAAAAAAAAAAAAAACAGTCTAGCCTGCCTCACCTGCCCTGTGCTGGGCCCCACCGCACAGTGGCATGGCATCCATTGCCCACAGGACTTGCCTCGCGCTATTGGCAGCTGCCTTGCCACTCTAAAACTGCTACATGGCTGGCCTGGCCCTTGCTCCACACTGACCCCCACAGTTGCAGGGTGGAGATCTGCGTTCTGAGCTTAGTGTGGCAGCCTTCACTGCATTAAGGACTGCCTCTGTCTACTTAGGAGTCAGATTCAGAGATACTGAGTTTGCTTAGAAGAACCGTGGGCAAGCACGAATTGAACCAGTCCAGACTGGGGTTCAGGTGATAAGTCTCTGGCTTTGCTACCCATTGTCACTACATACAACTGAGTGACTTGGCCACTTGTGTCCCTTATCTGCTGTGGGACTTAAATGCAACCTAACACATCATCTTTTTAATAGTATTGTCACATGGCGAGTGTTAGGCATCTTCACTTTTCGCATATCTAAAGTCACCAAGGCCTCTAGGCGTCAGAGGATCAACCAAATGAACCTGCTTAAAAGAAAGAATTCACTGGCAAATTGCGTTGAAGGCCTTTATGTGGCACTAACTAGCCAGGACACTAGTGAAGACTTAACGGGGGATCATTTTTCCTAAGTGAATAGTTACCTTTATTTTGTTTGCCTGACAAATCTGGATATTTCAAAATGTCACACTTGCATAAAGTAGCTTCAACTCCACTTCAGCATCCCAAAAGCAATGAAATATGATCTACAATCAGCATGCAGTTGTAAAGTTAATTTTCAGTTAGCATGCAAAGTAAGGCCGTGTTGTCAAACATGTGTATGAAAATAAAATATATATCATCATGTATGATATTGTAATCTAAGATCATATATAATAATAATATATATATAATTAGAATTTATTTGCCTCCTCCTCCTTCCCCTTTTGCTGGCTCCCTTACTCTCCTCAAACAGTCCTTCTTTCTGCTTTCATACCTGCTTTTCACAGGCAATCCTTTGTCCCTCTTGCTGCCCCTCCCATTTTAGCTGCCTTGGTACATTCACGTCACATTTGTCACTTTGAGCCTGGCTTACCTCATCTAACACCGTCATCTCCAATTCCATCTATTTTCCTGTAAATGTCACTCTCTACAGCTGAATAACATTTTGCTATGCACGTGTACCATATGTTCTTTATCTATTTGCTAGTGGGTGAACCCCTAAGCTATTTTGGCTACTGGGAATATTGCAGAATGAACACCATGTGCAAGCATCCCAGAGGCATGTTGGCTTAGGGCCTTTCGGGTGTACGTTCAAGGGTGTACAGCTGAGACATACGATAGTTTCTGTTTCCTGAGGAACCTCTGCGCTGATTTCCCCAATGGTTGGGCCAATTGACATCCTTACTAGGATATAAAGAAGTATTCCTTTCTCCCCATAGCTCTGCTGGTGTCATTGGCACGTGTTCTCTTGCTAATAACAGTTCTGCCTGCGAGGAGCCGAAATCTCTTTTTAATTTGTATTTTCCTAATGGCTGAGGATGTGGAACATTTCTTTCAAATATTTATATGCCATTTTGCATTTCTTCCTTTGAAGAACTTGTTTCTCCAGTTCATTCACCCACGTATTCATTGGCTGGTGGCTTTGGTATTTAATTTTTAGAGTTCTTTGTTGCTTATAGACATTAACCCTGTTGGCTATATAATTGGTGAAGATTTTTTTTCCCATTCTGTAACTGGTTTCTTTACTCTGCTAGCCATTTCTTTTGCTGCACAGTTGCGTTGTAGATTCATGCAAACCCGCTCTTCAGCTCTGGGGTTGCTTTCTGTTCTATTGGGGTCTACTTCAGACAGACCCTATAACCTGTCACCGGAGGTGTTTGGCCTGTTCTTCTCCAGCCCTTTCAGAGTTTAGTGTTTTACACTAGGATCTCCGATGAGTTTTGAATTGATTTTCTGCAGCCAAGGGACACAGCTCTAGCTTCTGCTTCTGCATCGTGTCTCTAGAGGAGCATGCTGCCTTGCTTGTTCATATTTCTATTGATGGTTTAAGCAATGTTTGGTGGGTATGCCTCTTCTGGTTTCATTCGAGGTCCTCTTGTTGAGAAGGGCCCTGTTCCCAATAACCACCCCCCAAGAGCAAGAATACATTGCTGAAATAGCACTGAGGTCAAATCATGCAACATACAGCTACCAACCGAAAATCAATTACATCCCACTAGTATATCACCAGTGACCAATGTTAATTATTTTGTTGCTGTGATTTAAAAAAAAAAAAAAAGACGCTGACAAAACTTAAGAAATTATTTACTTTGGCTTGCAGTTTGTCTTTGTTAGGGTTTCTATTGCTGTGAAGAGACACCATGATCACGGTAACTCTTAGAAAGGGAAGCATTTAATTGGGGTTGGCTCACAGTTCAGAGGTTTAGTTCATTGTCATCATGGTGGGAAGCATGGTGGCATGCAGGCAGAAATGGTGATGGTGAGATGGCTGAGAATTATACATCCAGATGGGCAGAGCAGGAAAAGAGAGTGCCACACTGGGCCAGGCTTGAACATCTGAGATCTCAAAGCCAGTCCCTAGTGACACCATTCCTCCAACAACACCACACCTATCCCTACCTCCTGATAGTTGCCACTCCCAGTGAGCCTACAGGGGCCCAATCACATTCAAACCACACACAGTTCCAGAGAGTTCACATCTATAACGGAGAGTGGGTATGGTAACAGGTGGTGAGGGCGAGCAGGAAGCTGGCTGGTCACATCTCACCTGCATACAGGAAGCAGAGGGAGTAAGCAAGAAGGCTGTAACCCTGAGCAGGTTATATTTGAGCCTTCCGGTTTGTAATTACTCTCTATTCCCAAGTCCCCGGGGCACATTTGTTTTAAACAATAGGTTCCCACCTCCCAAATCATAATGAGTGAGCAAATAGGATTCCTCTCCATGGCTGACCCAGCCAGAAGAACCACAGTCTCTGGAAAGCCCTCTGCTGGATTCGAGGCTGGTGAGGGCCAGGGTTTGTCCTAAGGGTGGGGCTGCCAGGTTCTTTACCCTGGGGCAGACAGGCTCACTTTGGGATGGGGCTTCTGCTCCCTTTCACCTACCAGGGAACCTCACAGCCCAGTCTACATTCTTTGTTCCAGCTGATTGACAGGCATGGTCCCCACCAGGGAACCTCATGGCTGCAGCTGCTTTCCAGACTCCTCCTTTACACCTGGATACAGCCATGGTCCTGTCACTCACCACCTGTGTGGATTCCTGAAGGCCTTTCTTCCCTGGGAACAGTCCTTATTTTCAGCCTCTGCTCTGTGTCACACAGAGGCAATGCCTACCCAAACGTCTCTCTGGGTATTTTCATACTATTTTGGTAATGAAATTTGCCGGGTTTGCCCATTAAATTTCTTTCTAAAAAGGCCTTCAGATATGGAGAAGGCTCTTTGGGTCCTACGACGGCAGCAACCTCCTCCAAGCGCTCACTGCCCGCATCATGGACTCACCCTGTTCTCACATGCATCATCTTGTTCTTGTCCGTTACTGCTTCCCAGCTGTGTTTTACTTGCCTGACTTCAAATTGATGCAATTCTTTTAAAAGGGGCCACAAGTGAGCTAATAGGATTTTCCTTTAAAACTGAAATCTTAGATTGGTGAGTTGGCTCAGTGGAAACGCCTACCAAGTCTGATGATCTGTTTGATCCCCAGAACCCACATGGAAGAAAGAGAAAACCATCCCCCCAGAAACTGCTCTCTGCCCTTCATGCATGTGTCCTGGAGCGCAGGCGCACGCGCGTGCGCACACACACACGAGCACACACACACACACACACACACACACACTTAAAATCTCTAAAATCTCTAATTCCACCTTCATAAATAGAAGCAATGGATGGAAAAAACTCACAAATCATTACATGTATAACCAATAATTTTGGAAATAATTTAAATGGCAAGTAATCACAAACATGATAAATAATTACAGCATCCACCTACTATGAAATGAAGGAGGAATATTCAGTTACACAAAAGGATAGACAACAGGGCGTTAAGATACAAAACAACAAAGCATAGACCCTGCTCATCACAGTGTATCAGCTCTCTATTGCAAAATATCCCCCATCACTCATATGCCTTATAACAGCAATCATTACTGGTTCATGATTTTTCATGCAGTTTGAACTGGGCTCAGCTTGGCAGTCTTATCTCTTCTCGGTGTGCTTGGCTGGGCTCATATATTTCCGAGCAGGGACACAGGGACAGCCTTCTCTCCCTGTGCTCTTGTTACTAGTCAGTTGGTTGGTGGCCCTTTGCCACATCTGGACAGCTACGGTGAGCCAGGAGCCCCTTGTTCGGGCTCCATGGGGCAGGGAAGCATAGCTCCAGGTACTTTGGATGGCAACTTCTTGCTCTGGGTTTTAATTAACTATCTGTGGTCCTAACACTTGACAACTGTTGTTATTCACAGCTCCCAGAGCCAGTGGGAGCTGAGAGCAACAGCAGGCAGCCGTCTGTTGCAACTTTCTGCCGGCTAAAGGCAGAGACTAAGATAGCAGCTCTTGTTACTTGGTCTTGGTCTAGGGTGTCTGGAGCCCTCAGCTTGGCCATTTCTTGGGATCCTTCCCACAACCAGGACCCACAGCTTCTCACTTGTAGCTCTTCCCAGCCCTAACTGTCCCCGGCATCTCTGCTCCCAGGGTTTCTGTTGCATCTGCCCTTCCAGCTCTCAGCTACCTTCTCCTTTCTCCTGGGGCTGCCATGTCTGCCATCCTGTCTGCATGTTACCAGCTCAACATGATCTATCCATGACGAGGATCAAAAGGAGTTAAGAAGAGAGGCCTAGAGAGAAACCTTTTGTTTGGTCTGATTTCGTAATGCCAAGGGACATCTCAGGCGGATGTGTCCTGGCTGGTTCAAAAGATAAGTCAAATAGCCATATGTAGCAAGAGATAGTGTGTAGTAAGGCTCCTCACAATCACACACACACACCCACTCATTCTGCTTTGATCTTCTAAGTGCTATAATCTTGATTGCTGCAATTATGAGTGTGTGCCACTGTTCTGTTTTTTGCTTTGTTTTGTTTTTGTGTGGGGTTTTTTTTTTTTGGTGTTTGTTGTTTGGTTGTTTCATTTTTGCTTGTTTTGTTTTTTGTTTGTTTGTTTGGTTGGTTGGTTGGTTTGTTGGTTTTTTTGAGACAAGATTTCTCTTTGTACCCCTGGCTGTCCTGAAACTTGGTTTGTAGACCAGGCTGGCCTCAAACTCACAGAGCTCTGCTTGCCTCTGTCTCCAGAGTGCTGGGATTAAAGGTGTGCGCCACCCCTGCTCAGCTAGTTCTGTAATTTGTTTTGTTTTGTTTTTTGAGACCCGGTTTCTCTGTGTAGCCCTGGCTGTCCTGGACTTGCTTTGTAGACCAGGCTGCCCTCGAACTCACAGGGATCTGCCTATTCTGCTTCCCCAAGTGCTGGGATTACAGCTGTGTATCACTGCACCTGGCTAGTTTTGTAATTATTAAAACAATAATCTCCTGCTATTGAGAGACATTTGTACAGTATGAGCTGTGTACCAAGTGGTGTCAGGACAGAGTCTGACCTATCTGAGAGTCATTTGAGGTCATCTGGCATGCCTGGCCTAGTCATGACTACAGCGTGCCCAGAGCACACATACAGTCTGTCTCCCAAGATGAACACTCAAGTAAAAGATACCATGGATGTGGAAAGAATAATAAACAAGCAAACAAACAAACAACAACAAAACAGTGAGATTTCAGTATTTGTTCTCCAAAAATATTTTCCCCAAAAAGACACACAGGCTCTCACACACAATTAGGACATGCAGCTGGAGATGGTTTGGAACACAGAGAACCTGTTTGAAAAAACAAACTCAAAATGGGACCCAGCTGCTTGAACCCGTTTGGAAAACTTCCCTTTTCTTTACAATGCGGCTTTGAGCTGATCTGGTCAATCAATTGGTGCGATTGACCAGAGTGTCTCAGATGAAAAGTGTAAAGGTTTTTGGGTTTGGGAGTTGTTGTTGCTGTAATTGTTGTTATTGTTCTGTTTTTACTTTCCAAAGTCTGAAATAACATGAATTTCTTCTCATAAGATGCCCTTGGCACCCCTCACATTCTTTTCTTTTGGTGTGTTTATTACTGACGTTTATTGCTTTTAGTAAAATGCCACTCGTGTTGCCAGGGTTGGAAACAGAAGCCCAGAAGCTCAAGGCTAGCGGAGCCCAGGATGCATCTCTTCATCATGGCTGCCCTGGAGCAGCTGCCAGATTTAGTCTCGAGGCCTTGCCTGGAGCCAAGAAAGAGATGATTTGCCCTCAAAGAGAAATGCCTTTAACTTAAAGAAGGCAAACACAAGACAAGACAAAACAAAAACAGAAAAACCCCAGAAACGTGATGGGACGTGGACACCATCCTCATCCCTAGAAGCATGCACAGACTGCTCAAACGGTCTACAATTTGGAACTTAATCAGGAAATTTAAGTTTAATCATTGCTTCTAAAAACTATATTTTCTTAATGCACCCGGCTCCTGTTCATGAGGGAATCAGATGGGATCCTGTAAGCACAGAAATAACAGGAAAGGCTGTGGGACCAGAAGCTGGAACAGGAACTTGAACCTCTCGGGAGGAAACTGTGGGTCTGTAAGCAATTGGGGAAAGCAGAGGAAGAGATGGGGCAGAGGGCTTGGTCCCACTGTTGGCTTCATGACTCCTGATATTCTTAGAAACAGCCCAATCCTTCCAGGCCTGCAGCTCTGGTGGGAACCAAATGAAGAAGCAACCGAGAACACTGAGTGGAAGACTGGCTTTCTGAGGAGCCAAGAGGATAGTGAGTCATGATCCATGAGACCCACATGTGTCTGACTAAGCCACCCATAAAACAGTGAAGGGGGTGGGAGCGGAAGCAAGGGAAGAGAGACTTATCTCCGCTGGCCTAGCATCCCTGTGTATGTATGGCGTGCCCAAAACTAAGGAGTTTAGAGGCTGAGGCTTGCCATGGTAGAACATGCCTTTAATCCCAGCACTCAGGAGGCAGAGGCAGGCAGATCTCTGTGAGTTCAAGGCCAGCCTGGTCTACAAAGCAAGTTCCAGGACAATCAGGGCTGTTACGCAAAGACCTTGTGTGGGGGTTGGGGGGTAGGGGGGCTGCACAAGCACCCTTTGGTGCCTGCCAAGTGTCAGCATAAGGACATGAAAGGCAGAGAGGAGACCCTGGCCTTTCCAATACAGCTGCCTATGCCCACATTGGTCAGAGACTCCTGATCGCACCAGCCAGGTTACCCATTTACTGCTCCTGCCGAGGAGGGTCCATCCCATTTACCCAGTTCTTTCCCAGTAGACAGGAAGTATCTTCCAAATACGGGCAGGAAATAGTTTCCTGGTTCTGCCTCAATGCAAATAAACACAATCCCTGTGTGAACAAATTATCTAGTCAGTGTTCCAGCATTATTGTCTTAACACATGCTAACCAGTGTTGAAGAGGAGCGTAAGAGGGTGTGGCTGCGGGGGAGGGTGGGGTGAGTCATCATAGTTTTGAAAATTCATATAAAACAGGAAACAGATGAACTCCAAGCTTGGAGTTTATAGTTCCGAGTGACTTTGGGGGAATATGTTGGTTATTAGAATTTGGAACACACCCCGGCCCCTTAAATTGATGTTCTAAAGTTAAGTGGTGCTTGATTTCCCAAAGCTGGTCAACAACCATTTTTTATAGCAATACAATATTCTCTCTTCCCCTGTTGTCTTCATGAGGAATGAATTACAAAATCTAACATGGGAAGTCAGACTGGCACTCCTGGAGCTCACCCTCATTCCTGCCTGGACTAGGAAACAACTGATTGAGACACAAGAGGAAATGGGTACTTGCAGACTCTAAGACCACAGTTGCCTGCTAACTCCCTGGTCTGACATCTGAGTGAGAACATTAAATTCCTCACTGCAGATATTTAAGAACCTCAGGCTGGCAAGACAGCTTAGCAGGTAAAGGATGCTTGTCTTTCAAGCCTGAGAACTTCAGATTAGCTGTGGGTAGAGACATGGATCCAGGAAGGTAAATTATAGATCAGACAGTAAGCAAATAGGGGCTGGAGAGATGGGTAAGACCTCTGCATTTCCAGAGGTCCTGAGTTCAATTCCCAGCAGCCACATTGTGGCTTACAACCATCTATCCTGGCATCTGATGCCCTCTTCTGGCATGCAGGTGTAAATGGGGATAGAACACTCATACATAAAACAAATCCTTGAAAAAAGCCATCTTAATAGATACAAAATACTGGCTGGGAGATTGCTCAATCAGAAAGGTGCCTGCCATGAGAGCCACAAACACTCGGAGCATCGTGGAACACTCTAGTAATGCCAGTACTAGGAAGGTGAACATGGGCAGATCCTGGAACTCCTTAGCCTAGTCTCCTTAGTCTAACCTGATTGGTGACGTCCAGGCCGGTGAGGTGGTCTATCTCAACAACCAGCCAAACGACACCAAGATGGATGGTACCCAAGGAAGAACATCTGAGGATGACACACATGCCTACACATGCCTATGAGTACCTGTGTATACCCAAATCATATTAACTATTATGGAAGAAATGGATAGGGTGCAAATGTCTCTAGGCTCAAATTCCATTCGAGCTGAGATCTGAAAGATGAGAAAGGTAGGCAGGAATAGAGAGCTTGTATGTGAGTGAGGAATGGTCGGGACAGACTATCCCCGGAAGAGCAAAAGCTGTGAGATGAAGAGAGCTGGTCCATTCAAGGAACTGTTGTCAAGCTAACATCCACTTCGGTGATGCTGAAGTGAGCCATTCCATCATGGCAAACCCTCAGGGCCAAGTCAGAGGTCTCATAACTCACCCCGCAGCTTACACATAGGCTCACCAAACATACCGAATTATACTTCAGAAAGGCTTGTCTTTCAGAATTGTGAGGGTGGGTTCAGGAGTGGTCCAGGGGCAGTCAGGGATGCACGGAGATCCCATTAGTAGATCACGCACAGAACTTCAGTGAGCTGAACAGCGTGACCAAGTACTTAGTTACACGGTGGAAATAAGGCAGGCCCTGGAGATAATATACTTCCTGAAGATGACAAAAAGTGGGGATCAAAGGATGAGGCTGAGTGAGGGTGGATGTGGGAAGGATTGTAGGCATTGTCAGGCAAAAGCAGTCTTTGCCCTTGGACACACCATGGATACTCCCTGAGATTAACCTTGAGATAGACTGGGTGGAGCCATCCTGGGCCTGGGATTCAGGAAGGGGACCAAGGGACTCCACCTGGACTATTGTGTTTCTAATGGATCTTCAATGGGAGAGGGAGGCTGCCCCTTGCACGTGACAGACAGGCAGGCAGGCAGACAGGAGAGAGGAACAGCAGGTTCAGACCAGGCTTGAGTGCACTTGGATCGGAAGGAGGACCAGTGAACTGGCCGGACCAGCGCACAGGCCGGACCAGCGCACAGGCCAGAGACACCTAGGGATCCCGTTCCAGAGACACCTAGGGACCCATTCCATGGAACAGATACCAGAAGGTTCACTCTTTTTTCCCTCTTGGGTAAGCTAGTTGGATTGTATAATAAAGTTTAATTGTTAAGAAACAGAGCCAACAGTGGAAGAGCCACAGGCTAAGAGGGGATACAGGAGGAAGGCTGAAAAAAAAACAGGATGGGGTGAGAGCAGGCTTTCAAGGTGGCTGTGAAACGTGAGACCCAGGTTGAAAGTCAGCCTCTGGGTCAGAAATACTGTTGCTACAGAGACAGTATGGAGGCCACGGCAGGAGCTTTGAACTCTCCACTGTCTCCCATTTGCACTGAGTGGGTAGACCAAGACAGATAAGGCAGAGACAGTGAAAGGCACTGGTTCGTGGCCTTAAAAGACACCATCTCTCTACTTCCATCACCATAGGAACATTTCTGGAGAAGGAAAACAGCCCAAGAGAGTCTGACTCAGGTTCCAACCGCATCGCAGTTAGGAGACCAAAATGGTTTCTGTATAATTTTACATTTCCCAGTTTTAAGCCCCCTCCCTCAACATGCACCAAAATATAAGATCCCCACAGGTTTAACTGGGCGTGTTACTTCGCTGAGACTGTCAAGAACGTCTATGGCAAACTGTGTGCTTTCCTGTGATGTTAGTGCCAGGGTTACAGCTGGGCGTTTCTACGGAGTTGAAGCATGTCACCAGCTGGAAAGCACTCCCCTCATGGAAAGGACAGTTCAGAGCCATGGTGTTCGAGCAGACTCTGGCCTCACGCAGCTCATGCCAAGAGTGAGTAATGCTGGCCTTGCAAATGGCACATTTGTAAGGCTAAATTAATAGGTCCTGTTTCTCATCCATGGCTTCTCTCTGTTTCCACTTGAAAGTGGTCAGCTGCTTTGGTTATATGACTATCATATAAAAACGCTTGTTTTGGGGTGTGTGTATGTGTGTGTGTGTCTGTGTATGTTTTGGGTGTTGAGGTGTGTGTTGTGTTTATGGGTGTGTGTGTTGGCGTGTTTTGGTGTGTGTGTATTGAGTGTGTATGTGTGTGTTGGTGTGTTTTGGGGGACTGTTTTGGGAAGTGTGTGTGTGTGTGTGTGTGTGTGTGTGTGTGATCAATCTCAGAATGGATTCAACTCTTGGAACTAACTCAGAGGAAACAGAGACAAAGCCATCTGGGAAACCCCATAGCTTCCAACGGTCCTCAAATTTATTATCATTTTCTCCTGGCAGTGAAGAGCTGGGGGGAACAGGAGGCGCTTGCATGCCACCGTGGTGCTGTCGGTTCCTTCCCAATATGTTGCGCTTTATGATTTCATCCAATAAGGTTGACCATCCCTGACGCTGCATCAAACTATAAGCTGCTGAGAAAGAAAAGCACAAAGGTGTCTAGACTAAATGCCGTCTCTTTCCAGCCACCCCGAGTCACAGCAGGTCTGTCTTCAGTCTCCATGAGAACAAAAGGCCAACCAGCCTCAGGTTTAAAGGCTGATGCAGCTTCAGGAGAAAATGCCACAGGCTCCATCCTCAGAATCCAAGGCGACAAGAGGAGCAACTGCCCTGACATCTCAAGTGTCATCTTGATGCAGACCACTCGCATCCTGCACTAAGACATTGTTTGTCCCTTAATTAACTGACTTACTTCTCTTTCATCAGCAGCCAGTTGGCCTGGATAAAAACCATAACATCGAAGGGCTCACAATTGGAAGTAAAGACTAAAACATACAGAAAAGGGAGGGTTTGATCTTAGGCTGAGAATAGACACGCTACGTTTCCTTCGCAGAATAGGAACCTAGCAGCAACCGTTTCATGGGATACTTACAAAAAGAAAGCTGCTAACAGATAGATTCCTTTAGTCAGAAGGGCAACGTAGCCATTAGCCATGGCCTGTTTGTCAGCAGGCAGCACAGAAGTCTGCAGTGTCACCTGGGAATAAGGAGAGAGTACACCAAGGTTATTATATGCCATTTTTTTTTTTTATTGCACTAATTAGCGGTAGGACTGGGCTAGTGAGTCCCATGCAGTGGCCGACTTTATTCAGAGCATCAAACAATTTAGACTCCGAGACTTCAGAGGAGTCACATGAGTAAAGTGCATGCTCACAAGGGCAAGCTGCATGTGGCGGACAAGCCGCATGTGACAAAGACATGTTTTCCCACAGAGGCGCATTAAACACATAACAACAACTAATTGTAATGAATTACCTGAAGTAAACTCGCTGCTACTTGCTATGCCTTAGAAGCATGGAAACTCATTCCAAGACCCATGCTGTGTTCTCTAAAGAAACTGAGGCCACACTCTTGTCTTGTTTCCTTGGCGTCTTCTCACAAGCTCTCCAATTCTCACGACTCCACTCTTGGACTATCTCTCACGCCGCTTAGTCCAAGAGGCCATCTTGAATCACCAGTAAAGAACTGGAGTTTCTCTTTGGAACTCTTTCCCCAGAGCACTGACTGAAGCCGTCACATCTGAGCTCAAGCCAGCTGACAAGAGGAAGCCAGATTTGCAACAGCTCACTCCTAGACACGCCACATTTCCGTGTTTAACTAGCTGGGTGCGTTGGTTAGATTTCTGGGGGATCTAGACTCAAGCTAGAGTCAGCTGGGAAGCAGAAACTTCCATTGAGAAAATGTCCCCTTCGGATCGGCCTATACAACTCCGCAGAACATGTCCTCAGTTAACAATCCTGTGAGAGGGCCCAGACCACCAGGCGAGGCAGTAGGTTCCTCCAGTGTGCTGTGACTTAGGGTATGTGTAAGGCAAGTAAACCCTCTCCCCTCTGGGTTGCTTTTGGTGGCGTTCTTTATCATAGCAATAGAAAGCAAACTAAGACATTTGGTCTCTGAACAGAGTGACATTGTCTCTAACCAGAGGCCCTCCTAAGACTCTGGTTGGAATTAAATAAAATTTACGTAAGAATTGGCAGGCAGTAAGCCCCTCAGTAAATGCCAGGCAAGAGGCTGCTGCTCCTGGCCTGGCTGCCAAAGAGAGAGCAAAAGAAATCCTTGCTTAAACAATTCTACAGTTTTAGGATTAAATGTTTTATCTAGTGTCAGCTGTGGGTTTGCTCTATTCCGTGGCTCTCAACGTTAGCCAGCATTCAGTGATGAGCCGTACTGTGCACACAGGATCTTTGAAAGTTTTGGCAAGTTTGGTTGGGCAAAGTCAGATTCACTTGACGTCTCTGCTACAGATTTGATTGCATGCCTTTTTGCATCTTTAAAAATAAAAATTTTGAAATGCTCAGCGGTCTAAGACCGACCATGAACAAGCTTTGCCTGTTCAGGAACCAGGCCCAGCACAGTGACGTCCTGGAACTAAAGATGACCCTGTGTTTGTTTCCTTATTGTCTTGCCTTCCCAGCTCCAGGCTCCTTTTCTCACGGACTGCAGGAAATCAACATCCAGGCACGCTGTGTGCCTGAGTCAGCAGCCCTGAAGGTGAGCGAAAGCATCCTGGCTTGAGTCAAGAGCAGGAAGAAGTTAAAGACTGTCTCGGCCTGCTCAGATCAGGACATAGACATCACTAACAGCCATGATGCTACCCTACAGGCTTGCCCTCCCTGGAACACCACTTCCCTGACCCCAAGGCTGCCCTCAGGCTTTGGGGTGGTCTGTTCTTCTCAAGGCCTGGAGTTTGAAAGGTGGTTAACCTGGGAATGGCAGGGTGCGGTGGCCTTTGTGTCTTTGGTAGACAGGGTTCAGGAAAGTGAAGGAAAGGTTCACTGTGCAAGGGTCATCCACCTGGAAACCCACCCACAGTGCAGCGAAGGTAAGGTGGCCTGGATTCGCACGTGATTTTTGAATTTTTAAAAGAAAACTCCCTGTGCCCACGTTCTCCCACATGCACTAACCTGTGGCGTAGAGGATACAGCAGTGGTTCTCAACCTTCCTAACGCTGCAAGCCTTTAACACAGTTTTTTATGTTGTGGTGACCCCCGCCAACCGTACAATTATTTGTCGTTACTTCGTAACTATAATTTTGCTACTATAATAAATCCTAATGTAAATATCAATGTGCAACCCACCAAGGGGGTGTGACGCACAGGTTGAGAACCACTGGTCTAGGTAAACCCAGGACTCATTGGGTAGGTATGACAGAAACACTAGAAAGGCCTCAGGTGGTGGGGAAAGGCCGTATGTGTCTAGGGTTGGAAGAAAATGGTGAGAAGAGCTGCGCAGAGCTGGCTTTTGACTCTGTGTGTACCCTCAACATATATGTTCAATGTTTTGGTAATGATCTATCTTTGTTGGAAACCATAAAGATACACTGGTACACCCAAGTCCAGTGCAGCATGTGGAGTCCGCCTCCGTGTATGCCATTCCTCTGCTATCATTAGTCAGAGCCTTGCTTCCATTGCCTTTGATGTGCTTGTTAGTCTTCACTTCCCTGAATCCCAGGAACCTGCTGCTATCCCCTTCCCTGCACAGCCTTCCTTCTGTCCTTCCTTAGGTGTCTCTCTTGCTTTGTCTCCCTGTGGGAAAGATTGTAAGCTTTGTCACAGGTGAAAGCAGTCTTGGCGGGCTTTGCCCTTGGACACACCATGGATACTCCCTGAGATTAACCTTGAGATAGATTGGGTGGAGCCATCCTGGGCCTGGAATTCAGGAAGCAAACCTGGGGACTCCACCTGGACTATTGTGTTTCTAATAGACCCTCAATGGGAAAAGGAGACTGCCCTTTGCACGCATGTGAGACAGGCTGGCAGAGAGGAGAGAGCAGCAGCAGGTTCAGACCAGGCTTGAGTGCACATGGATCGTGGATTGAAAGGAGGATCAGCGAACTGGCCGAACCAGCACACAGGCCAGAGACACCTAGGGACCCGTCCCATGGAATGGATACTGAAAGGTTCACTCTTTTTTCCCTTTAACCTTTTTTCCCTCTTGTGTAAACTAGTTGGGTTGTATAATAAAGCTTAATTGTTAAGAAACAAAGCCTACATCTCCCCTATACACATAGCTACTTACCTTGATTTCTTTTTTTTTTTAAAGATTTATTATGTATACAGTATGCATCAGATCATATTATAGATGGTTGTGAGCCACCATGAGGTTGCTGGGAACTGAACTCAGGACCTCTGGAAGAGTAGTCAGTGCTCTTAACCACTGAGCCCTCTCTCCAGGCCCAACTTGATTTCTTTTCAGTACCGTAGCTCATATTCGTGTGTGCACAGGTATCTTACTATTTTTTTTTCTTCACTCTGTTTAGTTCCTTGTTCCAACTTTGAATTAGGTTGTGTATGTTCTTGATGTTTCTTTCTTTCTTTCTTTTTTTTTTTTTTGAGTTCTTTATATATTTGAGATACTAATCCTCTGTCAGATGTATGGCTGATAAAGATCCCTACCCAGATAGCTGCAAATCCTAGGATTTACATAACTACTGTCCTGGCAAGATATGCCCACTGGTACCACAGTGTCGCAGATATTATGAAAATAACCAAACACTTTCTGACTTGATTTAAGGCTCACTCCACAAGATGTAATCCAAACATTGCGCTGTTGTAGAATTCAAGAACCTGTGGCTTGATAGGTTCTTGTGAGGGGAGCGGGGACAGAACCTATTACTATTAGTCTGCTAAATGAACATAGTATTAAAACTGCCTCCTAATACATACAGCTGTGCCCATAGAGTGTGCAATTCTCCACCCTCATCCAAGAAGTGTCTTCTTGCAGCAGATGGGAACTAGCACAGAGACCCACCACTGGACAGTGTGCAGAGAGTGGACCACTCAGGTCTTCATCAACGCCCTCCTCAAGACACTGGCATCTGCCTCTCAGAAATCTTCTCTCAGGCAAGTGGAGGCGAAAGCTAGTGAGAGCCAGAAAGGATAACGCCAAGGAAACAATGTCTTCCAGACACAACAGACCTGGTGCACATAGGAACTCACAGAGACTGTGGCAGTGTGCACCGGTCCTGGACAGGTTCAAACCAGATGGGGCTCCAGCACCAAGAAGGAGAAGTGGACATGGCGACCCACCGCTAAGCAAGAAGCTAATTGTAATTGATAACCCCTGGGAAAGGGAAAATCGGTTTCTCTAATGGAGTGTCATTGGGTGTATCAAGCACACCCCAAGGCTATGGTTAGGAGTACTTGGCCAACACTAAAAAAGCCTCCATAGGTGTTTTTGGTGGGGTTTGTGTTTCATTTTGGCACTTTTTGTCATATTTGTTGTTTAGTTGTCTGTTTTGATTTTCACTTTTGTGTTTTTGTGTTTGTTTTGATAGAGAGAGAAAGAACATGAAGTTGGGTAGGCAGGGAGGTGAGGAGGACCTACGAGTTGGGGAGAGGGAAAGATGATAAAAATATATTGTATCATAAACAAATTTTAAGTAAAAAAAATATTCTTTGCATCAGATAAAAGGGCCAATAGACTGAAGAGATAAACCTCAGAGAGGAGAGAAATATACACAAATCATGCATATGATAAATTCTAGACTATGTAAGAATTCCTGTAACTCAATAACACAAAACAAATGGATTCAAGACGAGCCAAACAGTTGAATAAACACTTCTGCAAAGAAGATATATGAATGGCTGAGAAGCACACGGAACGACATGAGCATCACAAGTTATTAGGCAAACACAAATCAGAACCGTAGAGAACTAACACACACACACTCGCACGCGCGTGCAAGCACACGCGCACGTCCTTCAAAGTAAAAACAAACAAACAAGCAATAAAAGCTTAACAAGTGCTACTGAGGACACAGAGAAACTAAACCCCACATGCACTGTTGATGAGAATGGAGAATGCCAAAGCTATTGTGGAAAAGAGAAGAGGTCATCAAAATGTTAAAAACAAACAAGAAACCCGCAGATGACATGTGATCTAGAAATCTCCCTACTGGATTGTATTTGTCACTTTTTCATTGTTGGAACCAAATACTTGTTGAGGGAAAAAGAAAAACAAACTCAAGGGAAGAAAGCCTAACTGAGCTCACAGTTCAGAGGACTAAGTCTATCGCGATGGAGCGGCTGGCTCGTGGCAGCGGAAGTGCCCAGGCTGCTGTGGTAGGGACAGCATGCAGAGCCATGCATACAAGCAGCAGAAGTCTGCAGTGGAGGCAGTCCTTTGCTTCACAGGACGGGAAGCTGAGGCAACAGGAGACTTCTTGCAGACAAGGAGCAGGGAGAAGCGAATGCTTTTCCTCATTTTAGACTATTAGGCTCACAGCCCATGGGATTTTGTTGCCCACATCCAGGGCGGGTCTTTTTCTCTCTTTTATTAATCTCTGGAAATGTCCTCACAGACACACCTAGAGGTGTGCCTGAATGCTAAGCCACCCCTTTGCCAAACTTCTGTCTCCAAAAACGTTAGTGTCATGGTTCATAACAGTAACAATACTACAGTTACGAAGCAGCAATGAAAATATTGGAGTGTCACCACAACATGAGGGCTGTATTAAAGTCACAGTATTAGGAAGGCTGAGAACCACTGTCCTAGGTGATTCCAAATACAGTCAATTTGACAATGTAAAGTAACAAGCACATGCAAATCTATTCCAGAAAATTTAAAGCAAGGAATCATGTTGGCAGGGGAACAAGGAACTAGTTTTTAATGGGTCTGGAACTCCACGCATGACAAGGCATTGTGGAGAGGATACTGACGGTGTACAACAATGTGTGTGTGCATTTGGTAATGCTTTAGATGAGGCTGGGGCTGAGACTCACTGGCGTGGTGTCTGCACACCGTTAGTAAAAACTTGGGCCCAGTTCCCAGCACTTTAGAACAAAAGTGACTAAGGTATCAAATTTCATGTCGTGTCTATTTTATCTCAATTTTAAGATGATAGTAAACTCTAGCTTTATTTACTTAAAAATGTGAACTAATGATTCGAAGACAAAAATGACAAAAAAAGAACTGTGGAAGGAGGGGGGAAGGTCCTAGCAAAGTGTCGTGCGTACATCTGTGATCCCGGGACTTGGGAGGTGGAGGCAGGAGGATCAGGAGTTCAAGGCCATCAATAGCTCCACCGTGAGCTGGGGTGAGGCCAGCCTGGATGACAGAAAACCCTGCCTCAAAAAGAGAAAGAGGGAGAGATGAGGAGAGATTTCAGGGGGGGGAGGGTGGTCCTAGAATTTGTAGAGAAATTGTCCACAGGAGAGGTAGAGACATGAATTCTAATACTTTGTGTGTATTAAGGCTCTTCTTGGCTCAAATAAGAATGCCAAATCGGGAAACAAGTCTTACTCGGAGCCCGGTAACGCTCTCAACAGTTAGTTTATATGGTCTCTGTTTAAGCACAAAGACCTCACCAGCTTGACAGTGAGTCACACGAGGAGAGCATCTCCTCAAATAAGTAAGATCACCATAATATAGCAAAGACACACGAAAGTCAGCACAGGTACGGTTGCACAGGTATGTGAGCTGCAGAAATGTTTTAGGTTTTCTGTTCTTGACAGGTAGCCAGTGAAACGAAGGGCATGGTACCTGAGAAGGGTTTAAGAAAGACACACTGTGCACGCACCGTAACAGGTGAGATGTCTGTCAAAACTTAGAGAAATAGACCCAGCATGAGGCTGACACTAAATTCAAGGGCACGGTTTGTAGCAGGGGAAATGCCCATGTAACATCTGGAACAGAAGGAATAAAGTCAGGGGAACCTTCCATCCCTCTTTCCTGAGTGCCTGGCCAGGAGACTAGCATGGGCACACACCTAGGAGGCCGAGATGGTTGGAGGCCTGGAGCTTGCAAGACAGCAGGGGGGCTGCTGAACAGACCAATGAAAAGTCTGAGAGGACCTGTCTCAAAAAACCACCACCCAAGGCTGACCTCTGGGTACCCCCACACATGCACATGCACCCCTCACATACAAACAAACCCACATGTATACACACAGAGGCACACACGTGCACTCACCTTTATTCATCGCTGACCCCAAAGCACAGCTATGATGTTCCAGGCAAATGATGCTGGTACAAAGCAAATTCTTTCCCATGGGAAAACAGAGGGAAACAATATGTGCAAGACATTCCAACATAAGACATTATGAACTCTGATGGAGAAGATCATACACACACATACACACACACACACACACACACACACACACACACACGCACGTGCACACACACACATATGCACACACTTGCACAAAATAGCTATAGGAAACGATGCTATAAATAGATCAGGAATAAGGAATAGAGACCGACAGTGGGCCGTGAGACTATGCCATATGAGAAGACAGCCTCAGTTTGCCTCAGCTTTCACCAAACCCTACCCAGACTCGCTCTGGTCATTGGCTGTTATGTGCCTGGCCATTGGTGGAACCCGGAGCTGGAAATTCCTCCATAAAATGACAGTAACTATGAGACAGACTTTGAAGGGGGAACAGGATCAGTACCACATAAGAGAGGTGACAAGACCAGAGGAAATGAGAAATGAGCAGGTGAGCAGGGGCGGCTTTAGAGTCTTCCGGATCATGTTGGGTATCAGATTTCATTCGACTTCCTGGCAGCCCAGAGCAAAAGGGAACTATTTCCAGTGACCTCATGCTCATTTCCAGAAAGGAAGGAATAAAGACAGCCAAAGTGAGGCTTTCCTTCCTGAACTTGGGAGTAAAAATGAACTCTGTCAGGCTCATTAGGGAACTGGGTAAAACAGTGCTGAGTCTCCTGACAGACATGGCCAGGAACGTGATATGTTCATCAGTACAAATACTTTCAGGACACCTTTATTGAAATATTAAAATAAGCACCAGAAATACAAAAATACACTCTTTCTCTAATGGCCATAGGTAAGAGGTAAGGACGTGCACCATCTAACCTAGTGGGCACTGTGCACCAGGCAAAGATAACACAGGCCAGGCTAACAGCTCCCGGTGGTACCAGAATTGCTGTCACCCAGTTCTTCTTTTCCCAAATCTTTCTTTTTAAGCTGCCTAGACAGAAAGGGGGTAACATTTCCTTGTGATGGGCCTCAGTGCAGGTTAGTCCTGTTACTAAAAGGCATTGCCTTCTGCAGCCCTTGGGTGTCCCATAGCAACAGGAAACAGCTTCTCCCCTTTCTGGAGTAGCCCCAGGGAGAAACACCAAAGCCCGTGCCTGTTGACGCATTGATGCCAAGACAAGACCAGCCCACCTGAGAGGAGAAATGGCTGCATCTTCTCACGCACTCTCTGTACAAGTAGGCACACTGCTGGGCCAGGAAATGTTGCTCACCTTCTAGAATGTTCCCTAGAAACGTCTTTATGATCTGATTGCCTGGTCTCCCAAGAGTCCCTTGACTAAAGAAAGCCTCTCCCTTGGGCTCTCTCTGTGTGTTACCACCATTCTGTACCCCAAGAAGTGTGTGGCTTCCAAAAGTGCTTCTGCCACAGGAAAAAGACACAACAAACAAATCATAATTAATCCAAAAGTCCGCCCTTCTGCTTTGCATGGATGCTTCCTGGCCCAGCTCTTCCTGCCCAGAATATCTTTTGGTTTACTGGGCCTTTGTGGACACAACTCGCCTCCTGTTGGCAGGAATGGAGCAGTGTTTGAGAGCCAGGCCCAGGCATTATCTGTCCTTCCCTCTTTTGAAAACAAGAGGAGCCCTCAGTATGGCTTCCTCCACCCTGTCACCACACCCCTCTGTCCCTTTGACTCCCTGTGCCCTGAGCCAACCTGGCAGAACTGGTTCCCTGAGCTTGTAGCAAGAAGTGGCAAGAACTCCCTCTAGGCTGAGCCTCACACTTTCTGCTTGGTCATCTGGCACTCTGCCCTGAGGGTGTTTAAGTGACCCACTCTGTGTCGTGTGACGTGGAATTCAGCTCCATCCTTGAGTGAGGTAGCCACGAATGTCTGAGGATTTGCTGTGACAGCCCCAGCTAACACCGGATCTCTGTTTTGTTTTGTTTTGTTTTGTTTTTAAGATGGGCCGGGGGGGGGGGGGGGGGGGGGGGGGGGGGGCAGGGGCTTATTTAGCCTAAACTGACCTTGATCTCTCTAACTAGCTGAGAACAACCTTGAATCCATTCTCCTGCCCCCTTCTCCTGAGTTCTTTATGTACCTGCATACTGAGTTGATGCGATGCTGGGGATCTGCCTGCCTCTGTTTCCCCAACAGTGCTGGCGTTGCAAGCACGTACAGCCATACCCAGTTTTTACATAAGCTCTGAGGGTCCTCGCACTTGTCATCATATTTTGTCCTCGTCATCATATTTTGAAGATTAAGAACAAATGATGTCCAGCTGGGACTGCATGGCTAGGAAACATAAGATGCCTCTTGTCTGGTTAATTTTCTTGTTGCTATGATAAAACACCCTAACCAAAAGCACCTCATAGGAGAAAGGCCTTATTTGGTGTGTGGGAATCTGCTGGATAACATTGAAATCTGACTTTTCTGGCTAGCCATCTTGCACTGGGTCTATGAAAGAAGACTCCCTTTTCTCAGGAGGGTTCTCACTCCACCTGGTCTGGTAACCGCAGATTTTGTAAGGAGTAACACATACCACTCGGGAAAGATTATAGGTCTGACCCTTTCCTGATAAGGAACTTGTTCAGCAAACACAGGGGATTCCTGTCAGTACCGTACCCTATGCTGAGGAGATCCTAGTCTCTAGCAATGACCCCTCTAACCATACGTACAAGTCTTCCCCTCATCCATAGGATAATTAAGTACTGCTTTCTCCTTCTTGTGATAGGACCTCCCCTCCCATGTTACTGCATGTAAATGAGGTACTGTACCACTGTATGTAGATTATCATGTTTTCCAGTGTATAAGACAACTTTTTTTAACCCCCCAAAAAAATCCTTGCCAAAGTCGGAGGTCGTCTTATGCGCTAGGTACTTACCTGCAGCTCACTTCCCGTAGCTTCATATGTCCGGCGTATATAGTGGGGGTGCTGCGGCTGATTTCCTGCTTTGTGCGGGGAGTATGAAACAGGGAGGAGCAAGCTGCACACATCTTCCTGTACCTCGAGGAGGAGAAGAATGTGAACATGGATTGGCTCTCCACCAGAACCCGCCCATCCGACTCAAAGGGCTGCACCTTTGGGTTGAGTGTGGAGTGTGCCTTAAAGGGGCAGTGTAGGCTGGCATTGGCTGTCTGCAGCATTTAATAAAGTGCCTGTCTGTCTGTGCCCTGCCTGCCAATAGACACATGCCCGAGTCTGCTGCACAGAGTATGCGTTGGAAGAGGGGTAGTCTTATACAGTGAGTATTCTATATTTTTAACTGGAAAAGTTGGGGGTTGCCTTATATGATCAGTCATCTTATACACTGGAAAATACAGTAAGTATTCTGGCATCCTTAACCCTAGTGAATCAGACACATTCACCCTCAAACCCCCACCACTGCCCATGGTTTATAAATAAAGACTGGCTGGCATGCTGGGGCCTCACTCTCTTGCTCACCCTTTTTCTGCTATGACTATCTGAGACTCCATTTATTCCAGGGGGAATTGCCACTAAATGCCCAGTGTTCAGGCAGGAATGACAGAACTGCCTTTGCAGCTGCTGGGGCCTGTTCCACCACTGCCGCCAGCTTGGTGCTGATCCCCGATGAAGTATGGCAGGGCCTGAGTCTCACCCGACCTGCCTAGAAGTGAGTTTCAGACACCTGCCTGCTTCCTCTGCTGTGCTTAGCACAGTAGCTTAAACAAGGAGTGGTAACGCTTGGGTGTCATCACAGCCTTGTGGGGCTCACGAGTCTCCAGTGCCATCAGAGACCTGCAGTCTTGTTTTAAAAGAGAAAAACTGTAACACTCTGTGGAAAAACTCATTTTCTACTTGCCTGGGAGAGACCAGGGCTTTGCACCCCAGATAACAGGCCTCACCCTAAAGTGCTGTAGCCACCCCTGAGTGAGAAACTGGACCTTGAGAGCTTTAATAAGCAATGCATGGACCAGCCAGCCAGATGTGGCCACCCAGATGTGACCACCCAACACTGGATGCAGAATAACATTTGGGGATTGGGGTTTCAGAAGGAGAGTCTATAATGCTGGAAGAGACATGGCAGCTGGCGGCTGAAGTAGGAAGCTAAGAGATCACATCTTCAACCAAGTGAAGGAATAAGAGAGAACAAATTAGAGGTACAGTAAAGCTAGGGATTCTCAAAGCCCGCCCTTTGTGACACATTTCCTTTAGCAAGACTCCGGGTCTTAAAGGGTCTGCAACCTCCTTAAACAGTGTCACCATCTGAGGATCAAGGGTTCAAATGCATGAGCCTAAAGGGTGCATTTCTCACTCAAGCCACCACAGACAGAGAGGGATGAGGGAGGGAGTGGTGAGAGAGAAGTCTTGGATGGCCAGTTTTCTGGTGATCGCAAGCCTCGTGACCCATCATCTATGGCTGTACCTCAGCCGTGGTCTGATTAAGGAACTGGACCGCTTCCAGACTCTAGTCACACTCTGTCCATTCCGGGCGACTGCTGACTACATCATAAAGGTGTCTGACTTTGCCATCCTGGTGTTTGGAGCTGAGCTATTTCTAACCTTGTCTTGCAAGATGTTTGGCCACTCCCTCAGCCACAACATTCTAGGCTCGGTAGCATCTCCAAGGCTGTGATGAGCAATAGTGCCTCCAGACAATGCAGTGTCTTCTGAAGAGCAATACCACTGCACATGATGTCACTCCACCATTCCAGATACACAGAGGCAGAGGAGAGCAAACCCCACTGCCCCCACCCAGAGGGGATGGTAGGTGTTCCCATGGGCAGGAAGACATGGTAATTCCTCCAGTACCTCAAGTAGAAGAGCCTCTTTCTGGCCATGATGTCTTCACACACACACACACACACACACACACACACACACACACATTCAGTAGTAAAAAGGCAATGGAAGCCTAGGTCTCCTACCCTCAGGCCCAGCTTGCAGGCTTGTGGAACACAGCGTCCCTCCAAGAGGCTCACAGCCTTCCCATTTGTGCCATCTGTACACAGAGAGGAGGGAAATGGTTCTCTCTTCCATGGTTATCCTTGTAGCGTCCATTTGACTCCCTCAAGCTGAAGTGCTAAAGAGGAACCATGCTCCAACTAAGGTCAGGGTGGCACAGGGTGTGTAAGAAAGGCTCAGGCTGGTTCTGGCCTCTCCCTGCCTATCACAAGCTGGCCAGTGGCCAAGAGCACCCTTTGTGCCAAGCTCCAGCATAGGCTTGAGTTTAAAATTATAGCATCATTTCCAATATTAGATGCCATATTTTTAACATATATTTAAAGTCACTAATTTGTTCCATATATATGCTAAAACATATAAATATGTCAATTATGACGTTTCTTTAGTTTTATTATTCCACAAACTCCAAAAACTGGAAGTGGCCTGGGTCTATCTTAGTTCTGATGCCTGATTTCTCCACATAGGACACAAAGGTGCCCAGAGAACACAGCTCCAAGACCGGGAAAGCCTGGATGCCCAGATTTCTTCCCTTGTGTTCTGCCTGGTGTTGACAAATTTTGTGAAGATTTTTCAGGTAATATCTTACAATTTGGGGTCATTCTTTAAATAATATATACAATAGCAGAATCTATAAAGGCCTCCCAGATTCAGTGTAGGTTGAAATCTTTAGAACCAGAAGTGCTAAGCTTGTGAGGGTAAGAGCCAAGTCTAAGTACAAAAATCATTTAAGTGTTATGCATACTATATATGCATTGCCTGAAGGTAATTTCATGTCATGTTTTTAGCATGCTTCTGTTTTGACTGTGACCTATGACACGAGGGCAGGTGTGGAATTTCCCCAGCTGCCATGATGTTAGCATCTCTGCTGCTCCATGATCTCCCTGCCACGGAAGAGCTGAAGTCTCTGAATCTGTGAGCCTAAATAAATCAGCCCTTCCTCTCTGTCATGTGTTTTATCTCAGCGAGAAATGTATGACTAAAACACTCACCAAAAGATGAGCATTTGGGAGGGAAGCATACATGCCTATAATTCAAATACGTGGGGCGGGGCTAGGGGATGCTGGGGACCTGCACCTCAAGGCCAACCTGGACTACATAGCAAGATTCTATCTCAAAAGCAATCAAAGCTAAAGCACCATCAAGAATAAACAAACAAAGAGGAAGGGGATGGGCAGGGCTGAGGAGATGGGTTGGTCAGTGTGTCCTATACAAACATGAAGACCTGAATTCAATCCATGGAATCCAAATCAAAATACCCTGCATGGTAGTATGTGCTTATAGTGGGGAGACAGTCTGATGGGTCCCTGGGGGTCATTTCACCAGCCAGACTAGCTGAGTGGGGACTTTCTAAGCCAGTCAAACACCCTGTCTCTAAAACAAGGTGATTGTCACCTGAGAAACCACACCTAAGGTTGACCTTTGCCCAGCCCCTCTCCCCACAGAACTAAATAAATAACAGTCTGAGCTATGCCCACATAATATAATACTAGTTACAAAAAGAATGAGCTGTTGACACACGATACGAATAAATCCCAAAATTATTGTGTTAAGGGATAGGATCCACATGGGAATTCCACTTACACAAAACTGCAGCAGATATAAACAATCTACAGTTACAGAAAGCAGAAGAATAGCTGCCTAGAATGTTGTTGGTGAGCCAAGGAGAGATGGCAAAGACACATGAGAAGCAGACACATCATAAAAGTAGACTTGGATCTTTGGGCATTGGGCCAAGGGCAGAGCATCATCGTTTGGCTTACGTGAGAGATTCCTCCATCTCTTTTTTCTGGGGCTGGATGCGGAGGTTATGAGCATTGGTCCTCACAACTGCCTGGATAATATTACTAAAAGCCAGTGTGAGAAACTCATAAAAAAGTCATCAGTTTATTGGTGGTGGAGAGCCTGGCTATGGTGTCTTCGTGCTCTCTGAAGGCGTCATTTGTCTGCTAAGTCCCCTCTCGGGACTAGGAGCCATTAGACACAAATACACTGGGTATAGTTTTATGGCTTAAAAAAATCCTCCTCCTTAAAGAGTAAAGGGGTGACCCCCACTTTCTCAGAATAGAGAAAGTGGCTGAGGGACTTGGATTCTCTCCAGCATATTCATGCCCCAAACAAACTGTGCAGTATTCCAGGGCTCACTGAGGAAATCAAATGCACACCCATAAACACATGCATGCAGAGCAGCGGGTGCTGAGCCTCCTCCCAGGCTCCCGCCCTGCAGGTGCAAGCTCCAATTACAGCAGCCAGGCTCCCAATACCTTTTCATTCTGAACAACAGCCACAGCCTGGATGGACGAAGGATCCGGAAGGAGAGCCGACCAGACTGTGTACAACAAAGCCCGTCCCAATGTCGCTTGTGTGAGTCAAACCTGAAACCCAACTTCATTTTCAAAACCTCTTGTGAGAACTGTCCAATGCACAGCTTTGTTGGAAATCAATGAGTGGCCCCAAGGAAGCCAAACACCTTGCAAAATAGAGGCAGGTGTTTTTCCAACACTGAGCGGTCTTGATGGCTGTTTTCACAACTGACAACAGCTCCCTGTGCCCTGATGTGTTTTCCAGGGTGATGGGAACTGGGGGCTCTTTATTGCTTGTGTCGAATCCAGGCTGGGAACAAAGCACTTGTGGCCCCTTTGTCTTAGTGAAGGGGTGTGTGGCTGATGAGCTCGCTGATGCTTTACCTCTGCAGGAGAGCACCGAGGCCCAGGATTCACTCTCTGTACTGCTTTTCTCATTTCCCCCACCAATTTCTCAGAGCAGGCCCTGTCATTCACAAGGTACCGTTTACTTCTGTGACCAAGCTAGCGTGTCCCATAGCCACAAAGGCACCAGCGGAAGAAAGTCTTCCATAGCCACCTCTCCAGCTCTCTGGGTTGGGTTACCTGCTGGGTTAGAGGTAACCCCTACCCACTCCTGACCATCTGCTTTTAGCCACATAAATCCCCAAAGAAAGGCTCACAAGAAAGGCTGACAAAAGCGTGTCGTGAGTGTGCACTCCTGCTATGATGTCGCCACACCACTGCCCTGTGCCTCCTTCCCGATCTAGCCAGCCGGCGTGTGTTTGTCTATTTACTATGTGCATACACATCTGGCTTCAACGTTGTTCTCTCCCAGGCTCAGCCTCCAGGACATTAGGATTATAGGTGTGTGTGTGTGTGTGTGTGTGTGTGTGTGTGTGTGTGTGTGTGTGTGTGTACTAAGAGAGAGAGATGCGCATACGTGTGTACATGTGTTCCCATGCAGAGGCAGCTGGATGTCACTTGACCTACTCTGTCACCTTCTAACTTATCTGTTTAAGACAGTCAGCCTTCACCAAGCTCCGGCAACCCCCACAGCCCAGAGATTTCAGAAATTCATGCATGCAAACCCAGCTTTTTAAGCGGGCACTGGGGATTTGAATCATGCCTCGGTTGTCACGCAACAGACTCTCTTCCCCTCTGAGCCACCTGTTCAGTCCTCGGACTTTTGACCACTCCTCTGACTTGACTTCTCCACAGGGCTTGCAGCTATGTGATATGAACAGCAAATAGGCTGACAAAAGTAGAAATAGCCCTTTCAACAATACGTTAGCACCTCAAAGCAGTCGGTTCTTATTACTGAGAATTAGGTTAGATTACTCTGTAAGCCTGTGGTCACATTTTCATCAAGTGATCAGACATAGCTTTGTCTCCTCTGTGTTTCTGTTTAAAGAGAGCTAATTTAATACATATTGTTGATTTTTTAAAAACATTAAACCCATGTCCAACTCAGGCATGAGGGAGGCTTACCTAACGCAAGTATTTTCCTCCTCAGCACTCAGCCTTCTCAAGCCTAGGGCACTAGACAACCCTTCAAGCTGTGCTCAAGGGCCACTGGAAACAGAGAAAGGCGCAACATGAGGGAAACCAGGCACTTGAAGATGGCTAAAAGGGCACTTGTTTGCCGTATGAGAGCTGGGACAAGAAGGCAAACGCGGTCTTATTCAGGCTCAGCTGGGAGCACAAGTGCATCTGCCTCCTCAGACTTTCCCTGTTCTGTCTACACATGCACACAAAAGCACCAGTGGGTATTGATTTGTGGTGGTGGTGAAGTTTTATCTAGCAGAAAAATTCACAACCTTGAGGGCCACAGTGAATAAGGATTGGCGGTCCCTCTGTTGCCCCCATGCAATCTTACAGGGAAGATAAAAGGCAGACAGTTACTTAGCAAAGTCCTTGCAAAGCTCGTGATTGTACCTGTGTTAAAGACGCTACCAGCGTGTTGTCCTAATCCGTGATAGTTTCTCCTGTACAGTGCTTGCTTTAGGAATACGTGCTGGAAGCCTTATGTCTTGCTTCCAAGGTCACCTTCAAGATTGCCAGGTCAGCTCGCATGGAGTCCATCTGGGCTATAGTCAAAAGGTCCAATAGTGGCCCAGACTCCATCAGTAACCTACTCTGGAACACAGCATAAATGTCCTCGTCTCCAAAAGGGAAAGTCCGTGCACCAATAACCCCAAGACGGTCATTATTTCACAGCTTAGCGTCTCTGAAACTGTGTTTGGTTTGGTTTGCTTTGGTTTGGCTTTATAATTGTTAGTGCACTTCAGTTTAATTGGCAATGTTCTGTTTTCTTTCTGGGTGGCACATAAAATTCAGGGTGTGCGTTCCACCCATTGCCCTCTGGGAAATGACAAGACAGTAATAGCGATGCCTACCGCATGGTGTCGTAAGGACGGAGCCACGCTGTGCTGCAACTCCATCAGGTTGTGAAAAGGTAAACAACATGTAGACAGATGTGCAGGGTGCAAGCACGGTGGCTAAGAAACTGCCGTCACGGCCGTATTGCCTTGCTTCTGACACGGATGGCTTTTCTTCTCTTCGAGCTATGTGAGAACCTTTATAAACGCTCTGCCATGATCACTAGGATGCAAATGAACCTTCTTCAGATAATGACTGGTACCAACATTTTTTGACATTGGAAAGAGATTACTAAAACAATTTAGAAACCTGAGTGTTTTGAAGCTATGGCAGGCCGGGCTCTACGCCTGCCATGTGTGGCCGTGAGGTTGCATGTGACTCAATGACTGGGGGTTTCTCCTCTATATTCTAAGATCCTTTGTCAATGTGAACTGCTTTCTTCTACAGTGTGTGTGCACGTGTGTGTGTGTGTATGTGTTTGTATGTGTGTGTGTATTTGTGTGTGCATGTATGTGTGTTTGTGTGTGTGTGTTTGTGTGTGCATGTATGTGCGTGCATGTATGTGGTCCTGTGTGTGAGAGAGGCTCCCAGTGTCTTCACTCCAAACAGATGCTCCAACTACAGACTGGAAGCACGCCTCCTAATATATGTTGGTTTCTTGGTGGAAAGAGACCGAACTGCAAGAGGTCAATGGAATCTCTACTTGCACAAGTCACGACAGGATGGCATTGTCAGGGATAGGGGGCTGTAAGCAATGAGTGTTTGCTTCTAGATTGGAATATATGGAGGTGGCTTTCTCGTTACTGCCCAAGTGGATAAACCGAAGGGTGCAGAAAACTAGCCTTTCTCAGGCTGCTTCTCTGTGATGACAACTTGGTGTATAGGTTTTAGACACCCCTAAATATGGTGGTTACTATTTCCACTTAAAGTTGTAGAGACTGACACTTGGAGGTGAGGTGACTTGCCTAACGCACTCCCTGATCTAGTTCCCAATGGACAGGAAGATCTAACCAGAGCCAGAGACCCCGTCCCATTTCCTGCCCATCATCGCTTGCAGTATGTTCTGCGGACCGTTCCAAACCTACCTCCTTTGTTCAGGCTGTGTTCTTCCTACCATGAGGGCAGATATAAACAGCCACATACTAGTTTCCTAGACATTTGAGCTACTTTCCCCTTAAACCTAACAAGGCCACAGCCCTTCACCTCCATCCCTCCTCCATTTAAAACACAGGAAAGGTAAGAGACATGGCCTCCATGAGAGTCCTCTGCGCCTCCACCCTGAGCAGCAGCCATTAGCACTTTTGGAAGGCTGAACAGTAAATGCTAACATCTTTTAGCATTAGAACACAGGGCTGTTAGTTGACCTGCCTGAGGTCACACAGGAATCAACCACGGACCCAGTGGGAGGCAACGCCAAATGCTTCTAGGCCCCTCTTCCCCATCACCTGCAGAGCAAGCCCACATTGCTGTGTTGTGCACACTTGGTAAATATTTACATCTTTAAATATCTTCCCAGCTGCACCAAGGACAAGAAGTTCTCTCATGTAGATGTACATCCATGTAAAACAGATGGGGAAGATGTAAACTTGAATTCCACAGACACAGACTCCTCTACACTGAAACACAGAGCTAAGCCCCACACAGCCAGGCTTTTGCAGTAGGATTTCTCCTCTGCAGTCTTGTGAGTGTCTTCTTGATGTTTTGGACCAAGGAGGTTTTACGAGCTGGGTAGAACAGTGATCAAATCATGTCCTTAGTTCCTAATCGACCATTACATAAAATAAATGATGATACAAGGCATAAGTCTTAGTTTCCTTTGTACTACTGTTGAATAATTATAATATATCAGTGCTGAGCGACTGGTCTCCTAATGACAAGTGCAAGTTAATATAAGATAGCTGACAAAAAGAATGTGCATATAAATGGAAATTTATATTTTCAAGGTGACGTCCTTTTAAGCTTTGTGGTCAATGGAGCGAGGCTAAGATACTGTAAACTCAAGAAAGGAGTTCTTTGCAGGCTCACAAATCAGGGGCATCGAGAGGTGGATCTGGTTCCCACAATGCTGATGCTGTCTTTCCCCGCATCTGGCCACGGCACCACACTGCTTTGTAGTGTCCTGGCTTCGCTCTTCCCCATTCATACCTCATATGACAGCAAATATTCTAACTACTTATTCTCAAAAAGCAGAGGAATCTACCCCCCACACCACCCCATCCTACGCCTTCCTCATGACTGGTTATGGGCCTCTGAGGCTGGGTCCTGGGCAGAAGGGGGTGAGCCGGTTGGCCAATGCGGCATCGCGACTGCAGCCTCGCTAGGTCAAGTGATGGAGAAGGAACTCTCCAACAGAGACAAACACTGATGCTAGAGGAAGGATGAAGGCTGAGCTGAGCAGACAAACCAGTGTAAATTTATCTCAGCGTGCTCCCCTGGAGCTGTGACAGGATAAATAAGAGAAAGATCCAGTTGAGTATCGACAGGTAAGAAGGCTGCCAGCCTCACGCCTGACTTCCTAAGCCCCACTTTCCTCTGGGTAGAGTGCTGCCACAGCAGATGTTGGTTACCTGGTACCTCATGCTCAGGGTGACTTGGATTTGCTAAGGTTCCATTAGCATTATCAACAACAGTATTAGTAACCAAACATGTTTCGGTTACAGTTTCTGAACAGAGTTTCAGGGCTTCCCCCAAAAAACTGTGTTATGAATTCTCTTGAGTCCCTTATAAAGTAGTTGGCACATATGTCACTGCAGAACCTTTCTGATCACGAGGAAACTGCACTGTGAGGGCTTATGCAGTCTCCCTAAGGCCCCGCGACTAGTTCGTGGCCTGGCTTTGTAAACTCTTGTCTCCTGTCCGGACTGCGGGGATCTGCTCCCTCTGGGGTGGAGGGGGAAAGGCCCATTTGGCTCAGATGGGGGAAGATGGATGAGGGTTCTTATGTCAAGCCCTACTCTGATTGGTTTTTAATGACCTTTATTTCAATGGGAGGAAAACAACGTGGCCTTCCTTGGCTAAACTATTTCAGGAAAAGCCACAAACCAGTCTCCTGAGTCCTGTTTACAAAAATGAGCCAAACCTAACTCTGCTGAGCTGACACAAACCGATAACCACCTAGCAGCTTCTCTGGCTGCTGCCCACAGGATGAGGCTCTGTGTTTTGGACATCGGAGTGCATTTTACACAAAGGATCGTGAAGGCCAGGGTAACAAACGAGGCAAAGGGGGGGTTCTCCTAGGAGAAAACACTAGGTTAGGACCATGAGGCCCTGGATCTTCCTCCACTCTGCCATCGTTGCTATTTTCGGGCAGACTTCATTTAAACAGTGTAAACATGCCGTGACTATGGATCTCACTACACCGAAAGATCAAGACCTTAAAACAATAGGAACACCTGGGCTGCCCCTCAAGAAAGAGCCGATTCGCCTGGCTTCCAGAATAAAATAAAGAGGATGAGCCCCCTTTTAAAAACAGTGTATATCAAGTTTAAAAATCAAACCAAGATGTACCTGTGGTGCATGAAACCAAGAAGGACAACTACAAGCAAATCAGGGTGTCGGCCTAAAGTTTCTCGGGGGACATCTGCTGAGGAGAGGTGCAGGCTAACCACCGCACCATCCCTCTTGCAAGGACTGAGCAAACTCCGAGATGGGCGTCTTTTTCCCATGCTCCAGATCCAAGCCTCTCCCTTCCCTTCGTTTCAACCCTGTTGCTTCACTCTCTAGACAAATGGCTTGGCTGTGGGCTTAGAGCACTCTGGGGCAAGGCAGCGGCTTGTGGTGCAGACAAGCCATTTGGAAGACAGTCCGCATCTGCCGTAACTCACTTTCTTTCCAGGTGCTGGAGTGGAGCCAGGCTCCGACATTGCCTGGGACGTTTGGTAAAGATGAGCTACACAGAAGGTCAAGAGAGCCAGAGGGAACTCTCAGCAGCGCTGCCCTTTTAGTCAGCCCAAACCCAATTTGCTTGTTGGTTATAAAGACGCCATAATCATGATTCCAGGGACAGTTTCCTGCTGTTTCCAGTTCCTGGGTGCAGGAGGATGGCTGGAGACAGGAAGAAGGGGACTTAGGGTACCACTCTCATTTCCAGTAGCTTCCTCATCAGCTAGGATATGCATCACTTGGCATGTAGGAGTGTCTGGGAGCCTGACACTTGCCCCAACCTTCCACCCCACAGGCTGCTTCTGAGTTTCACCTCACAGACACTTTGGAAATGATTTTCTTTTTACTGACTCACTTTCGCTGCCCCCACCCCCGCCCCCTGAAAACTTGAAGAGGCGCTGACGAAATACACTGTCAGGCTGGAGGTTTGTAAGTTGGATACCAAGGGGTTTCTCTTTTGGCTGCGCCTTAAATACAGTTTTCCTTATAAAGGGGGGGTGGGTGGGTGGCAAGTGATTGTATAAATCCTGGGTCCACTTGACCCAAAGCTGAGGGCTCTCATGAAATATGGGGTGTTCGGTCTTCCTGGAAGAAACACAGGAGGAGGCTCTATTAAGAAGGAATGCATGGGGACCTGACCCAGAGACTTCTAGACTGTTCTAAAGGAGCCGCAGTGGCTGTGGAGATGCACATCTCCTGCTGTGAACAGACATGGCTCACCACTTCAGAGTCCTGACTCAAAACTAACCTGACAGCATGCAAAGGGGAAAATGGTTTCGTGGCTGTGTATGCATTGAACAATGCTTTGATCCCGCCCCAGTTTTCCTCTCAATGATGGCTATGCGTGGGGTTATTTCCCTCTTTTTGAGGAGAGGATCCATTTGAGGGTATTTTTTTAAATCTTATTTTGTTGAACAGGCTTTGGCTTACATTTAGATTCAGGGGTCAGCAGGAATTCTGGAAATAACATGAGAGTCAGCCTAAGTTTCAACGAAGTCGCTCACTTCTGCCAGAATCTGGTTGGCAACATGTCCCTGGGCTTTTATCATAATGACTAGTAGTCGCTTATTTGGGAAATATGATAAGTGCATTCTGGGGCCACACAAGACCCTCAAGGATGTTGTGGCAGGAAAGCTAAGTGGACAGGGAAACTCCTTAGTAATCAAAAACCCACATTGGCCCACCACACCATTGAAGCAAGTCTTATATACTACTTACTAAGCCTGTCTGTCTGTCTGTCTGTCTGTCTGTCTGTCTGTCTGTCTGTCTCTCTCTCTCTCTCTCTCTCTCTCTCTCTGAAGCACCACACCACAGTCTGTGAAAAAAAGACCAGAGGACAACTTCAAATGTCTCGAGCCATGGCCCTGTTAGAAGCCATGCCCTTGAAGCTGAAGGGGACAGGATTTCCCACGGGCCATGCTGGCCTCAGCTCCTCGGCCAAAGGCTCAGTTTTTATGACTCTTTCCTATGTATGCTTCCAGCCTCGGTTCCACTGCAGCCCCTGTGAAGATGGGCATGGGATGGTTCTCATCAGATTTCAGAAGTCAGCGTAATACTCAAGTCTTTGCTTTCATTATCATAAAACTCCTTCTGAGGCCCCGGAGAAGCCAGGAGCTTTCTTTGGAATGAATGCAGATCTCTTCCTTCGTCTTGCCAGCTTATGGCCAGAAGAATGTAAAGAGTTGACGTTTAACTGATCAGGGATTTCAGTTTTGGCTAACTTCAGACTTTGTCCACTGTCCACATGACCTTGGGAGCTCTTCCCTTCTGCTATCCACGGTGATCTTATCAAAACCAGTTACACTCGGCACCTCCCATAGTTCCTGGCTCAGCGTGTTCAACAAAAGTTTAGCAAATCAATGACTGACAAAATGAATTCTAGTCTGCAAGCAGTGCATCCTCACTCTTTAATTAACTGGTTCACGGGTGCAATGGGCTTTGCTGAATATATTCTCCATACCTTGAAGTAGTCCCTTTCTACTCTACATCTCACTGAGTGTGTCAATGTCAGAGCTTGTCAACACCCTCACAGAAAAGAAACCTTGGACCCATCTTCCTCGATTGCCTCTCAATTCTATTCCTAAAAAACACTAATAATTTTAATATCTTTATGGATTTAACTATTCTGGATGTGAATTTTAAAGGATTTAAAGAATTTTAAAGAATATGATTATATGGCATACACCATTTAGGTTGGGCTTCTTTCATATAGACACTAGACTATGTGTGTATATTTGTGTTGTAAAGTAGGTCAGTGTTCATCCACTTTTGTCCATGAACAATATTCCATTGTATGGATATAAACATTTTATTCATCTATCATTAGTTGATGAAAAATTAGACTGTTTCTGGGGAATGGCTTTTTTGAAGAATGATTCTATAAACATTTGTGTACGTGTTTGGGCAGTGACATGTTTTTTGTTTGTTTGTTTGTTTTTTGGTTTTTTTTTTTTTTTGTTTTTTGAGACAGGGTTTCTCTGTGTAGCCTTGGCTGTCCTAGACTCACTCTGTAGTCCAGGCTGGCCTCGAACTCACAGCGATCCGCCTGCCTCTGCCTCCTGAGTGCTGGGATTAAAGGCATGCGCCACCACGCCCGGCTCAGTGACATGATTTTTCAGTTTTCTTGAGGGCATACACACACCTTCAGGTATACAACTGAAGGGTATATGGAATTTGTGTTTAGTATTTTGAGGAAATACCAAAAATGGCTGCACCATTTTACTAGCTCAGGAATGGATGTGGGCCCTGAGTTTTCCATTTTATCAGCATTTATTTTTTATTTCATTTTCACCACTTTAAAGTATACAGTTCAGTGGCGTGAAGAACACCCACCTTGTCCCTCTCCAGAACCCTTTGATCTTCCCAAACTGATTCCACATCCAGCAAACAACTTCCTGCCTGCCTCGGCCCCAGCACCTGTGACTTCCTGCCTGCCTCGGCCCCAGCACCTGTGACTTCCTGCCTGCCTCGGCCCCAGCACCAGTGACTTCCTGCCTGCCTCGGCCCCAGCGCCGTCAACTTCTGTTTTTATTCTCTACAGATCTGGCAATGCTAGGGGCTTCGTGTAAGTGAGAAGAGACAATGCGATCCTTGGGGAACTCCCATTGCACTCAGCCTCCTATCCACACTAAATTGCTGCGTGTGTAAAACTCTTGTATCTTGGGGCCATACTAGATGATAAATCTATGAACGTTGATATATAAGCATCTTTTTGGGGTTCCTGTTTTGACTTCTTTGGGGATAAATGTCCAGAAATGGACATGCTGGAACAAATGGTAACTCTATGTTTCATTTTGGAGGACCCTCCATCACACATTTCCCAGGGTAGCTGTACCATGGAAAATATATCCTTACCAACAGAGTACAGAGACTCTAGCATCCCCACACCCTGGGGATACAGTGTTGACTGATTGCTTTCAGGGTTTTTTTCTTTTAAGTAGGCATCTTAATGAGTGTTAACTAACATCTCTAGGGAATATTTTTTGGTACTGGTGTTGGGATTTGAACCCAGGTCCTTCTGGATGTTAGTTAAGTGTTCTGCCACTGTACCGTCTCCCGGCCTTCATTGCAGCTTTGATTTTTTTTGCTTCCCTGGCTACTGATAATGCTAAATGTATTTTCATGTGTTTATTTTCTTTTTGTATAGTTCACCTTGGAGTAATAATTATTCAAATACTGTGCCTGGTTTTTAATTGGCTTGTGTTAATGGCTTGAGTGTGTCTTCGAAAAGGTCTTGGGCTGGATGCTTGGCCCTCAGTGGAGTGATGTTGGGAGGTGGCAGAGCCTTCCAACAGTGAAGGCTGTGAAGGCTGTTAGGAAGTGGTTAGACCATTGGGACACTGCTGTGCCAGAAAGATGACTACAGTCATTTCCTATGACATGGTAGTTTTAAAAGCACAATACTGGTCCCTGCCCCCCTGCATACCTCCTTTCTTTCTTTTTTAACCATATAACCTAGCTCTCTCTCACATGCTCTTCACGTAGTGCCACACATCACGTGACATGGCTGCGGTGGTTTGAACAAGGAATGTCCCCCATAGGCTCAGATATTTAAACAGTTGTTTCCCAGTTGGCAGTGCTGTTCAGGTAGATTTAGGGGGTGTGGTCTTGCCAGAACCATATCAGTGTGGGTGGGCTTTAAAATTGTATAGTGTTGCCCCACCCCTAGTCGGCTCTCTCTGCTTCATGCTTGCAGTTGAAAATGTGGCCCCCTCAGCTTCCTGCTACCATGCCAACCACTCCTTGCCATGTCTCCCCAACGTGATGGACCCCTCTGGATGCATAAACCCTTTCCTTCTTCAGCCGTGTTATCTTTCCTCAGCTAACAGAAGAGTAGCTAACAGAGAAACAGGTACAAGAGTTGCCTGCTGTTGTGAGGAATTTGACAGTTGGTGAGTTTAAGGTGGTTGAGTACTGTAAGGAGAGCTTGAAGGGCCATCTTAGCAGGAGCCTGGAAGACACTAGAGCTGAAGGAAGCATGATTGTGCAGGTCCAGCTCAAGGGGCTTCAGGGCAGAACAGTATCATCAACAGGGCGAATGGCCATTCCTGTATTTTGTCAGGGTCTGGCTACCTTCTGCCTACCATCTTGAGAACTTGCCTGAGGCAAAATTTTAAAGTAATGCTTTAATGTCTTTGGTAGCGGGGATTTCAAGACAGGATAACATTACACAGGGGCTGCAGCTAAGGGGGCACAGGATAGAAATACATACTGTAGTTTGAGGAGAATAGGAGCACGGTGAAACTTAGTATTGTAGTCAGATTCATCTGAGAGAGAGGCGGCAATTAGAAGGGAGATTAGCTTCCTGCTCTACGTTGGAGCAAAGGGAAGGGTGTCCCCAGGGCAAGGCCTCACCGAGCTAAGAATGAGCCTCAAGAGTTCTCTGCTCCCAGGAAACAACCAAATAAAAATGCTGCTGCCTAACCCTAACCCTAAACCTAACCCTAACCCTAACCCTAACCCTAACCCTAACCCTAACCCTAACCCTAACCCCAACCCCAACCCCAACCCCAACCCCAACCCCAACCCCAACCCTAACCCTAACCCTAACCCTAACCCTAGTAGTAACTGCAATTATATATGGAGTTTTATGTGTAGACTGCTTACAATTTTTAAAATATATAACACACACACACACACACACACACACACACACACACATACATTAAGTGAATTTATTCCTTGCTCTGCAAAGAAGGAAGGGCTGATGCCACAATGTTTAACAATTTCATTAATTTGAATCAGTTTTTCCTATAAATACTTAAAACATAGAATGTTGGGGTTAAAGATATGGCTCAGCAGTTATGACTGTGTGCTAGTCTTGCAGATGGTCTGGGTTCAGTTCCTAGGAACCCTGTCAGGTGGCTCACAACCACCTCTAACTCCAGCTCCAGGGATCTGATGCCCTCTCCTGTCCTCCAAGGGCACCTGCACTCACATGTGATACCCACACACAGACACTCATCTACAAATAATTGCAAAATAAAATATTTTTAAAATATATAGAAGTTGTTTATGTATTTTTTTTCTGATTTTCTTCACGTATTTAATTGCATATAATTCAGAAGATATTGGAATGTCTCATGTAACTGGTCATCTAACACTTTTGTGCTGAATATACAAGCGCAGTCTTCCAAAGAGTAGAGATCTGCAAGTGCTGCAGAAAGGTCCAGGTGAGGGGCACCTTGGAGTAGATCCACACTGTGCTGGTTAGAGCCCGTGTGTGCTATTTCACCCTGTTGGGAAGACAGCCAGGGATGCCAAGAAGTGGCTGTGAAGGCGGATAGCGGTTCTAGGTTACAAAGGAGTCGTAGAGCAAACCTGAGCGTGTTTGAGGTGAGGAGGGGGAGCAGGGAAAGAGGGAGAGCCTAATGCAGCTCAAGGAAGAGCGACAGGCCTGCTTCTCAGAGGCAAGAGAGCGACCATGGTGGGAGCTTGGGTGAGACCTAACTCAGAGACCAGAAAATCTGGTTCTGTTGAGCAGTGGCGACCTCCATGGCATCCTTGCAGCACCAAGTCCTGAGTTATTGATAGCTGCGAGTTCTTACTGGCTGTAACAAGAACAAAATACCCAAGTAGCTCCAATTAGAGTTGGTTATATGTTGCTCTTTCATTCTCTCTTCCTTCTCGAAGGCCAGTAAGCCTGTTTTTCTGAGATTCATTCTTGCCCCCTCTTCATCGGGCTAGCGCACGTACTATGTAAAGTCAAATCTCTAGGGTGCGGAGCCCAGCATTGTCTCACCGGTCTCCACGGAGCAAGGACACACCCGCGCTAGCCACACAAAGGCATCTAAGTGATCCTTCTAGGGACCCTGAACCCCGAGTGATGTGGTCAGCACCCCATTTTGCAACAGTTTCAGCCTCCAGGCATCTCTCTCTGCGTAATCAGAGGGCAGTCTGCCTTCGTCTTTCTTGTGCAACTCTCTACATCACCAAGTAAAACACATTAAAAAACCTCCTCCTGGTGAGAATAATATTTTGATTATGAGAGAAATGAAATTAGGAAAGAAGATGCTAGTGTCTCCCAGTTACTCAAGGCAAATGGTAAAGTCCCATGACACAGAGGACAGTGAACGGCTTCTGACATGTGGCTTAGCCTCCCTCCCACACCCTCAGCCCTCCAGCAACAAGCATCTTAGTAAACACACGGAACTGTATTGCATTCTCCGGGTGTCTTGTTTTCCTCTGAAGTATTTTACTGTTTATGCTTTTGATTCCCTTTGCCCTTGTGAATTTCCTCCTTGTTTTCTTTACAGTATCCTGTTGTAATAAGGGGATTTTTTGTTCCTTAAACTGATTTGAAAAACTTCCTTCCTGGCACTGAGATTCCATCTTCAAGTGTCAAAATAAGCCATAATGGCCCATTGCTGGCTGGGGGTGGGTGGGGACGCTGAGGGACAAGGGGAGCTGTGGTCTCCCCGTGTGGGCCAGCTCGCATATACTTCACAAACGCTGAGTGGTCCAGTGTGTGCCAACAGTGGCTGTACTGTTGACTCCTACAACACACGGGCATTAACATGCAAGGCTAGCAGCGTCAAAACTGTCAGGATTTGCAAACCCGTGCACTCCTTTTGACAAGTCCGTGGGTTTCCTAAAGAACTTAGTTGCTCAAACAGACTTGGATTGTGAGCAAATGCCAACATTCTTGATGAAAATCCACTTCTCCTGGTTTATTGCATGCCCACTTCTTCCCAAGTCAGGGTTTCTTCCATCACTTCTTTGTCTTGAGACACTAAATATATATATAATAGATGATATTTATAAACATCACTAAGGGAACTAGGAGAACCATGTATCTTAATGTGACTTGCCTGTAAAACAGATCATGAGAAGGGCTTATTAACCTCCGGAGGCCCGTTTAAATAAAACCTTAATTTCCAATGTAGTCTGCATGCCAATGAAAGATCTTTTGTCCTATGGAAGACTTACAGGCACCTGGGAAATGGCTCGGCTAGTAAAGCCCTGCTGTATAAGCCCGAGGACCTGGGTTCAGATCCCCAGAGCCCACACTGAAGAGTCAGGTGCAGGGCAGGGACGGTGACGGAGTGCTTTAGAGCACTTGTTGTTACAGGGGAGCAGGGTTCGATTCCCAGCACCTACATGGTGGCTCTCAACCATCCGCCGCCATTTCAGGACTCTGACATGCTCTTCTGACTTCTACAGGTACCAGACATCAGTGGTATATACATATAGATGCAGACAAAACACTCATACACATAAAATAAAATTTAAAAACTTTAAAAAAAAATGTAAAGCCAGCTAAAATGGCAGAGAGAGGGGATCCCTGGGGTTTGCCGGTTATGAGGTCCAGTCTAGCCAGATTAGTGAGCTCCAGGTTCATTAAGAAGTCCTGTCTCAAAAAACATAGAGATTGAAGTAGATACCCAGCATTCACATTTGGCCTACATACACACACACACACACACACACACACACACACACACACACACACTATAGGGACCTGTGGGGGTGGGGGGCTCTGAAAGGTTGCTCACACAGGAATCAGTTCACTGGGACCAGGAGCCCAAATGGCAAGACTCAAAGCACCCCCACCTTAGACTTGGGGTCGGGGGTGAGGCAAGCTGGCAACCCAGTGTTCATTTCTCTGCTTTTTGAGGTAGGATCTCATAAATGGAAATGTCATGAGAACTCAGAATGCCATCAGACCATCTCTGAAATGGAAATGATATTCTGTCCTTTACCCCAACACCTTCTTGGTCTCCTTAAGTGAAGTGACCACAGATGCGTCTACATGGGGTGTCTGGCTCATCTCACTCACCTACCCGCTGCTCTGCCGAGTGGACATTGGCTGAGCTGCTGTTATCTGCAAGGCAGCAAGTGGGACCAGAGACACTCACAGTGTGGTGTTGGAGACAACAGACAAAGATAGGAACTGCAGTCTGAGTGACATCCTGCTTTCCTATGGTCAGAGGGAAGGGCGTCCGAAGCTGAGGGTGTCACGTGGGGAACAGAACGTGGCAGGTTTGGAGAGCTGTGTCCTTCACGGTACCTAGGACAGACTATGTGGACCTTTTGCACGCAAGCAAGTCATCTGGAGACATTGTTAAAATGCAGATCCCAACGCTGGAGGTCGGAAAGGACGTTGGCCCGTCCACCTGGCCCCAAGCCCTTGGTGATGTCAATGTGCTCTGTGGGCCACTGCCAAACAAGGAACTGCAGGGAAATAAGGGTGGAGGCAGTGACCAGTCATGTTTGGAGAGCCGCGCTGTGGAACTGGGAATTTCTTGGAACTACACAAGAGCATGAAGGGGTAACAAATGGGCTCTCCATCTAGTGGCTGCTGCCAGGCAGTCTTACATTTTGGACACTCCCAAATCACTTACGCAGGGATGCTTTCTTAGCCTTGAGCAACTTGACTGCTCTGTGCCACAAATTAGCATCAGTTTGCCCTTCTGCTAACTTCACTTGGAGTCTAACACAGGGAACAATTTTGTCTTTCTCTGCTTTGAGTTCTCAAGCAGGATGTACCCACTGTTTTGTGCTGGGTCTGGCCCACAGCTTTTCCTGTGAACTTAGGTCTTTGTTGTGTTTGCTCTAGGGCAGAGGTCCTTAACTAGTAGCCTGTGCCTGAGTCACCTGGACGCAGATGGCCAGATTCCCACCCCAGGTGTGTACTAAGAGGGGGAGGGTGGGTGCTAGAGGATTTTCTTTTCAGCTCTGTTCACAAATGACAGTGTCTGCTGTTCTGGGGAGCTCACTTTGATAATCAAGGGTCAGTGACCTCTTACCAACCAAGGACCTTGCATGGACTGGACCTACACCCCTACACAGATGTGACAGATGGGCAGCTCAGGCTTCATGTGGGTCCTCTAGTAAGGGGAGCAGGGGCTGACTCTGATATGGTCTCTGTTGCCTGCGTTTTGATCACTCCCCCCTGATGGGACTGCCTTACCAGGCCACAGGGGGAGAAGACATGCTCAGTGCTGGTGGCACTTGATGAGCTGGGGGAGGGGATAGGAAGGGGTGCTCCCTGTTTCTGAGAAATAGGGGATGAGGGAGAGGGAGGGAGGGGGAGTCGGGCTGGAGGGTGAAGAGGGATGGAGCTATAAAGTGAAAAAACAAACAAACAGACAAACAAAACCCAAATGGGGCAAAGTAGTTTAGCAGCCAAAGGCAGAGGCTCAAGGCAGCTGCTTAGTGTCTCCAGGCCACATACCACAGTAGAGGCAGCTTGCGAGGCAGTCGTAGTACCATTCCCCCAGATCCAACGGGAGGTTCACTTGTATTCGCGTAGAAGGAGGACTACAGCAAGTCGGGGCTATCAGTGCCTGCTGAGAGCACTAAATAAAACAGCTTTACAAAAGAAAAATGGATTTAGCCTGTGTGTATTTATTTACAAACAAACTGGGGAAATGTGAACTTAACTTTTTTTGGTGTGTGTGTGTGTGTGTGTGTGTGTGTGTGTGTGTGTGTGTGTGTGTGTACCCATATAGGAGGGCGGAAGAGAACATTTTCTGTCTTACTTTATCATCCTCTGTCTTGTTCTCTTGAGACAGGGTCTCTCACTGAGCCTAAAGCTCACAGTTTAGCTAGAATGGCTAGCTTGTCATCAAGCTGCTGGGATCTGCCCATCTCTCCTGGCCCCTCCCCTTAGAGCTAGGGTTACAGCCTTGCAGGGTTACACTCAGCTTTTACCTGAGTGCTGGGAACTCTCAAATTCAGGTCTTCATCCTTGCACAGTAAGTACCATTTCCCACTGAACCTCGTGCCTAGCCCCTAACCAGCCTGCTCCATCTTAGGCTTAAAAGCCATCTTACAATGCAGACAAACTAGACTCGTTCCTATTTATGATTAAACCTCTGATTCTCAAGGACCAGGCTGCGCCCCACCTGTAACCTTAACTACAAATGGTTCTGTCCTGCCTGTTCCAGGAAATGGCAACCATGTCTTTGTTTCAAAAAGTTAATAATCAGCTTGTGATCCCAGCAGTCGGGGAGGCAGAGGCAGGCAGCTAGATCTCTGTGAGTTTGAGGCCAGCCTGGTCTACAAAGGGAGTCTGAGACTGCCAAGGCTACACAGAGAAACCCATCTCAAACAACCAAACACACACACACACACACACACACACAGAGTGAGAGAGAGAGAGAGAGAGAGAGAGAAATCAAAGCAAAACAAAAAGAAATTAATATCACCTAGCACTCCTACCTTTGTTTTAAAAGTGTTGTTATGACTACCTTGTTACGACTACCTTGCCGTTGTGTCTTTGTTTCAGGAGTTTGTTATGACTAAATTGACACACTTATGTTCTGTTCCTCTAACGCTGCCTATTTTGCCGGCCAAATCCCTCATTTGGAAACGGCCTGCCCCTGAGCTATAAAAGCCTTTGTCTTCCTCACATCCAATGCTGGCCTCTCAACCCCCACCTTAGGGGGAGACAGCCACGTGCAAGAATGAAAGAGCTTGCTTTAATTAATTGCTTGCTAATTAATTTGGCCATGATGATTTTGAGTCAGTGATTTCTCTCTTCCCATCTTTAGAATTAACACTAGCCCTTAATCTTTTTTTTCCACATTTATTTATTTTTATTCTACGAGTGTTTTGTCAACAGGCATGTAAATGTATCATGTGCATTGCCTAGTGACCACAGAGGCCAGGAAAAGATGCTACATCCTCTGCAAATGGAATTACAGGCAATTTAAGTCACCTTAAGGGACCCCAGAAAGTGTTCTTAACTGTTGAGCCATCTCCCCAGCCCTCGCGTACCCTGCTGTTAAAAGCAGGGTCTCACTGTGTATCCCTGGCTGGCCTAGAACTCACTGCATACATGAGAGGACAAGTGACTCTGTGTTTATTGCAGTATAAATTTTGAATTTATTGTTGCACTGTAGCATAACTTGAGATGTGGCATGGTGATACCTCCAGCAGGTTTGCTGTTGTTGCTGTTGTTTTTGGTGATGGTGATGATGATGACTGAGGGTGATACTCAATATTCAGTTTTGTTCTGGTTATCCTCAGTTATTTGTATTTCCATATGAAAGTCAGAATAATTTTTAATTTCTATGAAAAATTGTGTTGAAAAATTTTAAGGCAAATGAACTGAATACATAGAATGCTTTTTGATCCATAGTCATTTTCACAACATTAATCCTGCCAATCTATGAGCATGGGAGGTCTTTCAATATTCTAGTATAAAAAGATCCACTTGCTTTTGCCTTCCAAGCGCTGAGATTAAAGGTGTGTGCTATTATACCCAGCTCCCTCAGTCTTTTTAGGATTATAAGAATACCATAGCTCCTGCTGCATTTTGTGACCACCAATTTTAAGTATTGTTCTAATTCATGAGAGCACCAGCTGACTGGTTTTGTTGCAGTCTTTGGATAGCTATACAAGATAGCACAAGTAATAACAAAACTTTTTCTAAGTGTGCAGATATGAGAGCCTCCGTGCATAGTTGGTGGCCTTATAAAAGGGTCAATCATTTTGGAAACTAGCCTGGTCTTCATCAAAAGTTAAACATAGAATTACCATATGACTCAGCAATTCCATTCCTAGATTTATGCTCAATAGAACTGAAAAATATATTCTTTCAAAACTTATGTGAATGTTTGTAGAAGCATTGTTGATCGTATACAAAATGTGGCGGGGCGGGGGTGGGGTGGGGGGGTGGGGCGGAGGAGGCCTGTCAATTAATAAGCAGCTACACAATGCGTCCTGTGTGTTCATGGGGATGCAGGACAGTATATGCATCTGGGCTAGTGAAGTCAGCCAGGCTTCCCCTTACATAAAGGGCATTGCGCCCAGCACTGATGGCTCAGTTTCATTAGCAGGGCTCAACACATGCAAACAGGCTAATTCAATGGATGTTTTCGTCTTTGTTTTTTGAGTAGAAGGCCACCTGCAATAACAGAGCCTTGTTATCACAAAGACGAGATTCTGAGGCATTATTATTTCAGAGAGTATGTTGTGCGTTTCTTACTAATGAGCGACACTGTGAGACAGCTGAAATGTACATTCTGAAGACTTAATTTCTTTCCTCTTCAGATTAACTTTTTTCCCCAAAGCTCAAGTCCTGCATCAAAATGCCATTAACCTTGACGTGTATCTACAAAGGAATAAAAATTAATTATAAGAACTACCTCAGAAAGAAAAGTTGTTTAAAATGAGTTAAACACAATGATTTATTTGACAGGCAAAATAATCCAGGGAAGTTTATTTAAACAATACCTGAATGGCTTTCAAGAAGAAAATTAAATGGGCCAATTGCTTTGTAGAAGTCGCGTGCAGTAACTTTTGATTATAAAAGCAGTAAATGTTATATTTAAAATGTTCAAGAACATCAATAAGAAATGATAAGTAAATATTAACATTTCCAATTCCTTTATCAGAGAATTGTTACTAGTGTATAGAATCTATACCATAAGTTTTCATTCTCCTGGGAGAGTAGACTTGCTAATGAAGACCGTCCCTGTGTAAAGGAAATCAGCCTAGTTTCTGTTGACAGCCCTTCATCAACAAATATATTTTCTTTTCATACAATCAAAGATAATCTTAGGGGCCAGAGAGATGTCTCAGTGGTCAGCACTTGTTCTTGCCGAGGAACCGGGTTCACTTCTTGGCACCCAGATAGCTGTTCACAACCATCCACACCCCAGTCTGAGCAATCCCATGCTCCCTTCTGAGCCCCATGAGCACCAGGCACAGTGCACAACCATCCATACTCCAATCTGAACAATCCCATGCTCCCTTCTGAGCCCCATGGGCACCAGGCACATGTGCAGTGCACATCCCTGTAAGCAAAACACCCACACACATAAAGTAAATGATTCTAGAATGGATTAAAAATAATTCTATTAGCCGTCTAACTTTTGAGAAGACTTCAATTTTTATAGGTTTGCCTGTATAAAATCCCCTCATTTGATAATAAGCCTTTTGCCTTTAACTCACCAAAACAAGGGAGGTATTTACAGTGCATTCCGAGCTGAGATGGGTGAGCGTGTCTCTATATATTTTTCTTTTCTTTCTACCAACAAGCTCATCTGAAAGTATCTCCTTATTTCCTATGGAGTCATGTCCAGAGTGTGGGAACCTGTGTGGAGGGAAGACTAGACTCTTAGCTGGGGTTTTACATGCAAGAGTTTCCCCAGCTGTGTTTACAGTGCTGGGTTCCTAAGCCTCTTGAGAAGTCATCAGTTTTGATCATCTGAAACCCCAAAGTAAATCTTCCTTTCTGGAGATTATTCCTGTTGCTAACACAGGTTGGTCTGACCTGTTGAACTATCATTTAGTTCAACCCAAACGTGAAAGGTGGGATTTCACACCGAGGAAGAAAGAGACCTGAATTATAACCCACAGCCTTTCCGCAAGGATAAAGTTATGAATTCTTCTACTCTTTAAAAAAAAATTACACATTGTCTTGTTCCATGGCTATTTCCCTGTGAAAGTCTGGCATCTTCAAAGTAGAGCAAAACCCTTTAGAGCCAAGATTTTCAAATGCTACTTTTTTTTATTATAAGGCATATGTTTCATCACTTTCTATAATAACTGATACAACCAAGGACATATTATGCTCTCAGTCATGTTTGCTTTCTGGTTCCTAATAAATGTAAATGATATCTAAATCCTTTGTGATTGTTTTATGGGAGATTTCTAGGTGGGCAATCTTTGTAGGTAGCTATATTTACTATTCGTTAGTGTAAATTCTAACTGCACAGCTAGCCGCACTTAGAGCCAGGTGTTTGCTAGGAGTTGGAGCTTCACCTGTTACCTACATAAGCTGGGAGCAGTCATCAGCCCAACTGTGCCTCAATTTTTTTGTGAGAATGAAAAAGAACAAGATTAGTCAGCGTACATGAAGATACTGCGCTTGTGTTTGCCATCAGCTGATTCCTGCGAGTTTTACAACGTGGAGTGCATGAGGATTGTTTGTGGTTGTGCCAGGACTCTGTTTTCCCAGGTTCTTAAACAGTAGAAAACATACCTCATTATATGCAGAAAACTAGAAAAATAGAGAGTGAATTCAAGTGACCGAGCCCCTATACTAATAATACATTGCTGTTTTATAGACAACATTAGTGGCTTAAAACAACCGCTTTATAGTATTTGCCTCAATTGTGGGCTGGCTGAGGTATCCTTCTATGGATTTTGCCTATGGTTACTTAGGAGGCTGCCTTTAAGTGAGAAATCAAAGATGGCTTCCCTCATGCCTGAGCTTTGGTGCTAGCCACAGTTCCCTTGGTGAAGTCTCTCATTCAGTCCTAGAAGGGGCTGACATTTTTACAGCTTGCTTGCCTCCAAGTTTCATTAGGGCCTCCATACCAAAGCCTCCAGCACTACGGCAGTGTTCCCAAAAGTCACTCTGGGAGGTGGCAGCAGCCAGGAGTAGTGCCTACCTTTGCTTGGAAGGAAATGGTACCCGTTGTCAGTTAATCTGTACTGTGTAACCAAGCACCCCAGGATGATACTACATTTCCCTCATGTGTGTATTGTATTTTCAACTGGGGCAATTTCTCATCTGTGGCATTTATAAATAGCCCTCTGTTATTTTTCTGCAAGTTCTTAGTTTGAAAGTCAGTTACTTGAGGGAAAAAAATGTTCATCTTTCTCACTCTGTGAGTTCAAAAGTTGACAGATGAAATGAGGACTGTCTCTGAAAGTCAACTTGGAATAAACCGACGTAGGAGAAGGAGGCAGACTGAGTCTAACCACACCCTTGGAGTTTCCTTTGAAGGTTTCCAGTGCTGCACAAGGAGATGTCGGGTAGAGGTAGGGGTAGGGGGTGAAAAATGCGAGCTGGAAAGTAAAACCACAAAGCACTCTGTGAACACCCAGGGTGAGGCGGACAGGAGTCTCATGCCAAGTGGGCTTACTGGAGGCATCTCAAGTCAGCGCCCCCAGCTTCTGTTTGACTTGGAAGAATTTCACAGTGTAGACGACTCTAAAGTTCTAAGGTCTCTGACCCACTGAGCAACTGGTCATTTCCCCAGGTTTTGAGGCTGTAAATCTTTCCCTCCAGCTCCTTGGATGTGCACGAAGAAGTGACGTGGCCCCAAGAAAATCTGTCTAAAGCCATCTGACTTGCTTTGCCTAGAAAGGTGGATGTAAGGGTAACTTCGGAAAAGGAAGTGTGGACAGGAAGGGATAGAAATGGAAACTCCAGGGGGAGGTGCATGTCTCTGAGGGTGTTGAAGACTCTCGAATGCAGTTTCTGAGATAAAACTCAGGGTGACAGAGAGAAAGTGTCGAGGGCTACAAATCCCGAGGCAGAAGATGAGCATGACAGTGTAGGCCTCTAACCCTAGCTTGCCTCTATACACAGTGATTTGAGGCCAAGCTGGCCTACAAGAGACCTTGTCTCAATAAACATAAACAGAAAAAAAAAAAAAAAACCAACTCCCAAACTAAAAACAAGTTATATGCAGGCCTATGTATGCACATACATATATAGTGAAAAGAGTGGCCGTGAGTTTGAGGGAGAGTAAGAAGGGGTATACAGGAGGATTTGGAGGAGAAAAAAAAGGAAAGGAGAAGCGTTGTAATTATATCATAATGTTAAAAATAAATTTAAAAATTGATAACAACAAAAGTAAGAAATTCTTTCCCGGAAAATGTATAGGAACCATGTTACACACAGAACATCAAGTTTTTCAGTAAGTCAAGAAGTTATCCATGAGACAGAGTCTCAAATGACTGCAGGCCAGCTGGGCGTGGTGGTGCACGCCTTTAATCCCAGAACTCGGGAGGCAGAGGCAGGCTGTGAGTTCGAGGCCAGCCTGGTCTACAAAGCGAGTCTAGGACAGCTGAGGCCACACAGAGAAACCTTGCTGCAAAAAACAAAAAGGAAACAAACAAAAAAATCAAATGACTGCAGACACTTCCATAAATCCATGGGCCTGGCCGGCGCCGGGAGAAGTGCATGGGCAACAGTCACATGCGGACGCCTTTTCTTTTGGCATCTGCTTTTGAGCCCAGTGCTTCCTTTCCCGGTCATATATATCAACTCCTAAACTACCTCATCATAATCTACTTACTGTTTTCCCACGGCTCTATAGTTATGTGTGGGCACATACATGTGCACATGTGCACGTAAGGTGGCTTTCAGATCATTGCTTAATGTATTGAATTTAGCCAATACACACTGTGCTGACTCAGTTAGCGATGCCTTCTGAAGTCCTTCCTGCTGGCTGGCACAACTTTAATCCATTGTCCTTGATTCCTGTGCTGCCCCATCTCAGGGGTGAACCATAATTTATTCAGCCGTTTCCCTGTTACTAGAAACATTTCCTAGCTTTCCCCATCGCTTTGCATAGAAACAAACATGGAAACAAGCAATGAAAAACACAATAGATTCTGGTGATTTTATTTCCCATCGGAGAGTTTCTGGGTAAGGACTGCTTGGTGTTTTATTTTGTTGCCGTTTGGTGTGCCTTGAATTCTCTCTCTACCTGAGACAGTCCTTGAATTTGAAATCCGCTTGCATCAGCTTCCCAAATAGCTGACATTATAACCCTGTGCCTCCAGGCCTGTCTGAAAGTGTGTATCTTTTAAACTTTCCATATATTGCTACGTGGTGGAAGTTTTGGTGTCTCTATAAACTCAGTTATGTTATGTAAACGTGTTTTTGTTTTAATCCTAGGTGTGGGATACGGGGCTGGTTCTGATTGTCCACAGCAGCAGAGACTATGTGCCTCGTGCAGACTCTGAGAAGGGCTCTTTGGCAGTTGCAGATAGTTTAATTCTGAGGACTCTGGAGATGGAATAATGCCAGAGCAGAGAGAGAGAGAGAGAGAGAGAGAGAGAGAGAGAGAGAGGGAGGGAGGGAGGAAAGGAGGGAGGGAGGGAGGGAGGGGGGAGGGAGGGGGGAGGGAGGGAGGGAGGGAGGGAGGGAGGGAGACAGAGACAGAGACAGAGACAGAGAGACAGAGAGAGATATCTAAGAAAGAAGGAAGCTCCTGGCCCCGCCCCCACCCACCCCTGCTGCTCCTGGCTGCTGCTGATGCAATGAGATGAGAAGTTGGAGGTATCCTGAATGGAAGACTGGACTTGCCCCAAAGAACTGTGTTCCTAACGAGCAGGAAGTAGTTAAGGAGAACTCTGCCCCCTTTCCCCCCTAACCTTCTTTCTATCCTACCTGATGATGGGGTGTTGGAAGGGATTGGGGTGGAGAAGGAACATAGAGACATAAGGAACCCAATATAATAGATTTTAAAAGTATGTCTGACACTGCTGTGTCTGTAAGATTGTCATATTTCTTGCCATCCGTGCTCTGTGACCATGATTTCTTTTTTCTTTTCTTTCTTTCTTTTTTTTTTTCTTTTTTTTTTTTTTTTTTTTTTTTTTTTGGCCATTACATGAATGGCCGATACATGTTTCTTACCCTTTTCATGTTCCCTTTGTCAAATTAGAATGAGTCGTTATACATTCTAACACACTAAACATACTATGTGGGCATATGCCCTATCTAACTCTGTCATGACCTATGCTCCCTTTGTCTAAAGAGGCTGTGATTTACAGCTCACTGTCATCTATCTCCGTCCTGGAGGTCTTGGCTCGCCAGCTCTGATTGGGCAGATTTCCCCGCCTCTTTATGGTACCGTGTTACCTACTGGATTTTCCTGCGAGTGCTCTGCGTCGTTTGTTTGCTGTTTGCTCACACGTCTGAACTATGTCACTGAATGCGCAGCACAACCGGAAGCCAGGACAACGAAATGGATAACTCAGCTGCCTGGTTCAAGCAACCGTTGAGAAAGTCACGGGCCCCGTGTCTAACTATTTTTCCAAAATGGCATACCTTTTTCTTGGAACTTAGATTTTCCTCAGAAAGTTTAAGATCACTTACCCAATTCCCAGAAACAATCAAATAAAAAAACCTACTTTGTCATCACTGGTAAAATACACACAGAGGCAGGGAACTCTGTAGCTGGTGCCAGTGTCCTCCCCTACCCACCATCGTGGCCCAGCTTTCCATGACCTGAGCATCATCTTCCATTACATTTATGAGAATTTAGCATGGAATAATTTTTGTTTATCACTATTTTGGGGGCATTTTTCATTCCTATTTTAATTCATGGAGTAGAGAAGAGATAGTGTTTTCAAATAATTTTGGATTCATCTGCCTTAAAAAAAAAATCTCCTAAAATCTGAGATTTTTTTTTTTTTTTGATCAAGTCCTTGGGTTTTCTTGGTTTAATACTCATATTGTGTGCAAAGCAGATATTTTTACTGTTCTTTTACAATGATTACTCCCGTTTTCAAATTTGTTGTCACAAATTTTTAAACTGTACTATCATTTAATGTTTTTAGTAATTTTAATGCTGCTCTTTCTGCCCCTTTTAAAATAATAACTATTTTTATTATTTGGTTTTTCAAGACAGGGTTTCTCAATGAAGTCCTGACTATCCTGGAACTTACTCTGTATGCCAGGCTGGCCTTGAATTCAGAAATATGCCTCCATCTGACCTGCCACCCCCTCCCCCCAATATTGGGATTAAAGGTGTACACCACTGTCTGTCTCTTTTAGCTTCCTGGACTTCCTTCACTTTGCTTTTTTGCTTTTAAGTAACCCAGTCCTGTTCACGGTCACATACAAGTTGTGCAGACGTCTTTATATAAAATTTTAAATTTAGTTGTATGTTCAATTACTTTTTAGAAAGTTTGCTGGGCGTGGTGGCGCACGCCTTTAACCCCAGCACTCAGGAGGCAGAAGCTGTTGAGTCCAGGACAGCCAAGAATACACAGAGAAACCCTGTTTTAAAAAAACATACAAAAAAGTTTTATTTAGGCTTTCTTTATTATTCCTTTTTAAAGATTTAAGTGTATGTGTTGGGGGGCAGAGGGAGGCAGGTAGAGAGGTGTAGGTCAAAGGTACCAAGTTTCAGTTATTTAGGATGGGTAACAGTCAGTGTGAGGCATACAGACTGATGCTGGGTGCTTGGAAGATGCTGAGAATGTATTTCAGGTATCCAGCGCACACTCACTTATCCCAAATAAGATGCTAAGTATGTTAATTCCATTGACCATAGTAATGTACCTATCTATGTATATCACAATATCACACTGCATACCTTAAATGTATTTAATTTAAGATGAGAGGTATTAAAAACGTTTCAGCAGATTCATTTTTCCAAAGTGGTTCTTAGAGTGTTACAACTCTCATTTCATACACTTTTCAGTGTGACTGGGCCATGTCTGTTCCCATCGCTTTAACTCTGGGCTTTGTAACCTATTTGATGACTGAAATATGGGGAAATTGTGCCAGGTCAGTTCTCAGCATGGTCCCTGACGGCTTTGATCCACTTTCTGTACAAACAAGGTCCCCGGATCTCTCAGTGACTTTGTGTGTGTCTCCTGTATTCTGAAGTTCTCTGCTGGATTTGCGAGTCAGCGGAAGCTGAAGAAGTTTCTGTACATCTTGGCTAGAGACAAGCCAAGTCACTGAAAACGATTTACAAATGAGACCGTTCCCAATGGTACATTCAGGATTCCAATTAACTGCAAGGGACCATGCTGAGTCAGATGATAGTAACAGTGTGTGACCCAGGAGGGGGATGGGCAGCTACATTACTGTACAAAAGCTTATACACTTTGTCAGAAGCTCAAAATGTACGCTTGATGTACGCTGGGCGTGGCGGCGCATGCCTTTAATCCCAGCACTCGGGAAGGGAGGCAGAGGCAGGTGGATCGCTGTGACTTTGAGGCCAGTCTGGTCTACAAAGCGAGTCTAGGACAGCCAAGGCTACACAGAGAAACCCTGTCTCGAAAAACCAAAACAAACAAACAAACAAAAACAAAAACAAAACTCCTTTATCTGAAAGGGTTTGTTTTTTAAGATTTTGTTTGTTTGTTTACTATTTTTGGTATGGGTGTTTTGCCCACATTTATGTCTGCACACCATGTGCATGCAGTTCCTTAGGAAGCCAGAAGAGGGCGTCAGCTCCCCTGGAGCCGGAGCTGCAGATGGGCTGTGAGCTGGCACCCAGGCGCTGGGACCTGAACTACCCCTGAAAGGGAAGCTCTGGCACTTGTGAGACAGAATATCCCTCTTCTTAAGATTCTGTGTGTGCACAGGACTTGCAGTTCCCTGGCCCAGCACCCTCGTGGAACTGCTAGCCTGCGACATGCCATCCCACCCAGGGACAATGCAGGCATGAGATAAGTTCATTATGCACAGACAATGAAAGCCATGTCTGGCTCCTGACTAGTATCATGGTGCCTTTTCAGTTGCAAGACCCGAACAGAGCCCAAGCACCCTCCGGATGCCAGCTCCGCCCTTGCACACTCTTTGGAAGCTCCAAAGACAATTTCCGGGAGCCACAGGGCTGCTCACGGCCATTTGTAACTCCAGTCCCAGGACCAGCTGCTTAATTTTGGCCTCCATACACCAGACATACGCACAGTACACAGACTGTCATGAGAGCAAACTACTTGTACATACAAAAATAATAATAATACCAATAAAAATAAAGATTTTAAAACAACAGCAGCAGCAGCACATGCTTGGCCTGAACTCAGCAGCTGTTAGTGAGTTCCTGGGCTTCCAGCCTCCCCGTGGGATCGTGGGATCGACCCGCTCTGGTTCTTAGGCCTGGAGCTCAGCAGCTCTCACCCTTTCCCTCCAGCATATTCTTTGCCTCAAGTGCCTTGTGATTCTGAGCCCTTTATGACATGATAGGTCACTTTTCCTTCAGCCTTAGTTCAGTATTGTCTCCAAACGTAGGAAAGGAAGGACCACTTTCTTGTGCTCAGAGCATAAGGGGAGTAGGGAACGCACCCCCTTGAGCTGTGCGCACAGCTTTACAGGGCAGCGAGAAAACAACAGCCTGAGTTCTTTCCTGTGATGGGACTGAACAAAAATCAGCACAAATCTGAATAAATATACTGTCCATTTGATACATCAGTCTTCAGAATTCACAAACAATATGCTGAATTCTTTTCTTGTGCAGAGGAGGAAGTAGGAGAGGAAGGAAGAGAGGAGCAGGAGGGGGAGGGGAGGGGAGAGGGAAAGAGGGAGGGAGAGGAAGAGAGAGAGGGAGAAAAAAGGAGAGAGAGAGAGAAAGGGAGAGAGGGAGAGAGAGAGAGAGGGAGGGAAGGAGAGGGGGAGAGGGAGGGAGAGAGAAGGGGAGGGGGAGAGGAAGAGAGGGAGAGAGAGAGGAAGAGAGAGGGGGAGAGGGAGGGGGAGAGAGGGACAGAGAGAGGGAGAGAGGGAAAGAGGGAGAGAGAGAGACTAGTTGTGTAGCACAGGCTGACCTGGAACTCAGAATACAGTCCAGGCTGGCTTCAAACTCACAGTAATCCTCCTGTCTCCGCTATTCAAGTAAATGAAATACATGCCTGGCTTGACAAATTGCTTTTGTCAGCTCCTCTTGTCCCCCACTATCTACAAGAACCATTCATATGATTGGAGGATGTAATAACGGGGTGCGGGGGGCGGGCTCAGAAACAAGTTGTTTTCCATTTGAAAAACCAGTTCCAAATATTCCGGGCAATAGGATAGCCTAGGCCAGCAGGCACAACAATTGTTCCAGCATCGCAGGAACCAATCAGAGCAGAGGTCAGGAGTAAAGGTGCGGTGCCTGCCACCCAACTCTGCTCATGTGCTGTCTCAACACTGTGACATTGTGGTGTTCTGCACTACAGAAACTACATCAATCATTAGCAGCCTCGTGGCTCAGGGCATCATGTAACTTTATAATTTTATACCTGGAAAGTCTTCTTACAGAAAAAGAAATAGGGACTTAAGAGATAATGAATTGGTTCAGTAAAAAAAAAAAAAAAAAAAAAATTGTACGTTCTTCTCTGGCTTTAAAAGTACTCTTAGCAGTTCCACACCTGCTGTCGTCAACTCCCTTGGACTTCAAGTCTATTTATCTTGTCTTTAAATAGAGAACTGTGACCTGTCGTGGATCGCTATGACAGCCCAGGCACAGTTTCACCTAGCCTTGCCTGGCATTGACACTGGGCTCTATTCTGACAGCAGTCCCAGCCTTTCTCAGCCCCTATCCCATGTTGCTCTTCCTAGCCAAGCTCTTACATATTTAATCTCTTCTGGGCACCAGCTCCTCACAGGACTCAAGTTGAAGCCAGCATTTCCAGGTCAGGACCAGCAGGCTTACTCCCATAATGTGAAATCACAGGCGGCTGAGTGCACTTGCTCACTTTGGCTCCGTGGTCCTCACTGCAGACGGTAACTTCAGCTCTACTGCTTTGGATATATACCACTGGGCCCTCGCCTCTGCCTTTGTGCTTCTCACTCCTACTGTAGATTCCTGAGACTTCCTAATGAGGAACCATGCCATTTTCTATGAAATCTCATGTGATTATTCCAAGGAAGATGGTTTGGATCCGGCGCAGCCCTATGGACTCATATATTCCTGCCTCCAACCCAGTCCTGTTAATTCACATCAATTCATATGCAATGCACACTCTAGCCTACCTACCCTTACCTGGCGCACACACTGTCCTGTCTTCTCTGGGGTTAATCTGTCTCCTGGATGCAACTTTGGAAATGGCTTCTTTTGGAAAATGTCTTCAGTGGCCCAACTTGATGGAAGGCCCTTGTTTCTTGCCCAGAGATGTACACAGACTTCTTGATTTGCACTTCAATGGTGCTATTAGAGATGACATGTCATTTGGGCATTTGAGGGTAGATGGCTTTAGGTTCTGCCAAGCAGATCATTTGTGTGAGAGGTCTGGGGACAGAGAGGAACCGTGGGTGGTGACCACCTGGAAGAGTGTGACTTTAGGCAGCTTGGGTCTGACATGCTGGTGACGCTGACATGTGGGTCCTTTGCCCTAGTGAAGGCAAACCGGGGACATCATGGCTTTTTACATCTCCAGGAGGGTGATAGTACACTTGCTTCTCTTGGTACAACTTCTGTCTGCTCCGTCCCCAACCCAGTGACCAGAGGAAAACCCCCAGCATATCATGTTGCTGCCACACTCATGCTGGGGCCACAGCTGCTGTGAGTGACAGGTGGGTGGATGTGAAACAGTGTTCCTCCAGGGACAGGGTTGGTCTCCCTGGCAGGTATTTTAGTGAAAGTCACACAGCATGGAGATGTGAGCACAACAGTAGCTCAACTCGTCAGCCTTCTACTTGTAGTCCATCTCTTTGGAAAAGGAAGAGAAGGCGAGTGAGAGGGTTACCTTGTTATCTTAGGGCGGGGGGGGGCGGGGGTGGGGGGGACACAGCTACTAGGAAAACCAGTCTGGCCAGCCAGGGCTGATGGCTGATCCTGATAGTGTCAAAGGCTTCAATTAAGACATCACAAGCAGAGAACTGTGAGATGGGGGTAGGGGAGGCCTCTAAGTACCCAGACTGGCTAATAACATAGCCCCAGCTCTTAACCCTTTATGCAGATCACTGGGATGAGCTAAGTAGATTTGAACGCGACATACGAGGCTCTTCTCTGACATTTTCACATCCCAAGAGGCATGGATGGCTTCCCGCTCTCACCTGACATCTGGTCCCTGAATAAAGCTGAAGTCAGCGTTTCCAGCTGAGGCTAACTGGTTTACGCAGGAATGGGGGACTTCAGAGAAGTGTCATGATGGCCCCCCATACTCTTATAAGGGACAAAGGACAGCGGCAGGAGAGTGATCATTGTGTGTTGATAATCTGAACTCCGGATGGATGGATGGATGGGCGAGAGGTACCAGAAGTGGACATGGGCAGGTCCTCCCTCCACGTCACCCAATTCCAAAACCTCAGGCTCCAAGACTCTGTGGCTTTTGGTTCACCAGGAAGTCTAATCCTGTTGGCTCCAGCTACCTCACTGTGGATTAATGACAGGTGCCCCTAGGGAATTCAGCCGTGAGAAGGTCCGAGGACATCAGACACTTGACCCAAATTCCCTGAGCAAATGAAAAGGAACGTCTTCACTCTGGGGATTGGAGAGAAGTCAAGTGAGCTTCCCTGTTTTGGAGACCCTGTTGTTCAGGATTTGGTCAAGGATGTCTCTCCGTTGGTGGTGAGTACTTTTCGTGGTGACACTCTTTCTTAGTTTTTGACTTAGAAGGTGCAGAGGGACGGCTCAGCTCGTTGGCAATGATCCCTGTTCTAGAGGCCCTGCCCTTTGCTGGATGGAAGTGAAAGTTCACTGGGAAGGAAACACCTTCCCCCGCCTAGGAATTTGGCTTCTGGGGACTTTACACATGCCACCTGGCCAGCATGACAATTCCTCTCTTGCTTTTGCTCTTTCCACTATATTCCGCCAGCAGGACCTGTTTGTCCTTAGGTCACTTGGTGTCACTGACAACTATGAATTTTAAACTCCCTTGGGAAAAGAGGTTTTTTGTTGTTGTTGTTTTTTTTTTTTTTTTTTTTTTTTTTTAAGAATTTGGTCCCCTAAATCTAGAGTCAATTCACAGAGAGCACCAAGCCAGCAAGTCCAGGGAGGGTTGAGGTGAGGCAAATAATAATTGGTTCTTTTCTACTGAGGACTGCCCGTACACAAGTACAATCTAGAGACTTGTAAGTTATGAAATGCTTTAGAAGCTGATGTTTAAAGTAGAATTTTTTCCAAAAGGCCTACTAAGCTGCCAACACTGCGTTAAAGGAATTGAAGTTCATCTCAGTGTCTACAGATGTTACCATCGTTGGCAGGACCCAGATCTTTCCCACGTTCTCACCTGGGTTACCAGCCAGCCCTGACTGTAGCTCTAAGACAGAGGCTGTAATGGAGACATGGATGGTTTTTCTGTCCACTTCGAAATCCTCTTCTCACACTAGGGCAGAGGAAAAAGCTATATAAAAGGCTTGGTCATCTGGTGACACACACACACACACACACACACACACTGGACCAAGGTAAGATGGCTGGGCTCTGAGGTTATCGTGGGACCGTCAGTACTCTGGGGCCAGCTTTGCTAATTCATTGCAGAGAACTTGAAGACTTTAAAGGAGCTCAAGCCTCCTTCTCTTGGGTAACTGCATGGATAGCATTTTTATTTAGGACAATTGCTACATTGCACTTTGTTTTAACTCTGATCTCCCACTGGCTTTAAATACATAAAAGTTAGGGACTCTTCCCTTAGACACTGACTGTCCTGTGGAAAGTACTCAGTCAGTGTGTTACATAAATGAGGGGTGAATGAACAGTAAGTGCTTAGATTGCTATCCGCTGTTGTGAAAATTAAATGTGGTACCCAACTCCCTAAAGCTTGTGGGCAAAGGAAGGGTTGGCTCGAGATTCAGCTCAGCAACATGTACTCTCTTCATCTCTTCCTCTTCCTTTCAGACTCTGTGCTAATCCCTGGGCTTATGGGAAGAGCCTCATTCTGTGCTTCGCCATCTTTAGAGAAGACCATTTAAAAAAAACCACACACGCTAAAGTGCTCAAGTAGAGCCTGTAGAGGGCACAGACAACTATCTGCTTGGGGAAGTCAGAAAAGGTTCCGTGGGAAGAGAAGTGTCTCAGGGTTTCCCAGAGCGATGCTCCAGGTAGCCAGCAGTGGAGCAGTGGTCTGTCTGTAACCAGCCGGGCGTGTTGGACAAGTTGCTTTCTGCTCAGGCTTGGTGTTTGCATGTCAAGCACAGATAGCATACAGCGTCTGCCGGGGATCAGTACAGTGTCATGGGTGCATCATGTGGATGCAGGCAGTGGAAAGGATGGCAAGCACTGACAGGAGCCTAGGCAAAACAAGAGAGACAGGTTGTTATGGGAACCACAATCAGGTTTTGGCCTGCATTAGGGACACCCTATTGAACAGTGACCCTCTTTGCCACTAGTGTTCAGGAAAATAAGAAAATTGTAAGTTGTTATAGAAGCAAATATGTCACTCTTGAAATGATAGAGACTAAAATGGAGGCTAAACGTAGGATTGGTAAGACAGTTCTAGAAGGCACCCAGCTGGGGGAGACTTGGGTATGGCATATTCACAAACAGGAAAAAAATAAGCAACAAACAAACAAACAAACAAAAACCTGGGGCATGGAGCAATCCAGGAGAACTTGGGCTCCGTCCAAGACAGAGGACAAGCAGATCTGAGCCTACCCAAGTGACCATTCTGAGACTCCCAGGGCAGAGTGAGAAAAAGATGGGACGTGGTGGGGTAAGAATGTGCTTTCGGATACCCTTTCCCTGGGGTAACAAGGCCGTGAGCAAACCTGTTCCCATCTAACAAGGAATAGGGAACAGCTGCTGTTCTATGTGTAGAAAGGGCTGAGAGGTGGGACACGTTTGACATACAGACTGATGATGAGATCCAAGGGGTGAGCCTAAGAACGGAGGTCAATGCCGTTGCCATTACAGCAACCACCCCACCGCTAGACACTGCTCGGGAAGGACTCACACGGTTTATGCAAGGATGAGATGATGTAACCGTGGAGATCTGGTTATCACAAACTTTACACTTGGGACAACTGTAAAGAAAGCAAGGACATGGCCGCTGCTTTCCTTTTGGTAAATAAGAGAGCGCTGCCTTCAATCCGCATAGTGAACCTTACCAAATGTGCATCCTCGTCAATAACTGAGGTACTTCTCTCTCCCCGCAGAGGCCAAGTGAACCAGGAAATGTGTATCTCCTATGATGCGCACGGGGTGCCTAGTGGAACAGGCAGCCCATGGCTGAGTGGAGAGAGGTGGGCTCTCTCCCACATAACAGAGCCAGGAAGTCTTGATTGATAGCAAGAATTGCCCTGTGGAGACCCGCTTGCACGCATCGTGCTAAGCACTGTACTTAGCTAGCGAAAGGCTTGGAGCTGAGCTAATAAAAAAAAAACAACAAAAACAACAACAACGAGGCCCATGTGATGCAATGTATATACAGCAATCTCGTCTCATAATGCAGAATAACTTCAGAAATTATGTAGCTGAGGCTTTTTCTAGAGACGACTTTATTAAAGTCAGATGAAATCTGTTCCCTATTGTGGCATTTGGCCACCTTAGAAAGCCCCACAAACATGCTGGGGGTAAAAGAACGATGCGAATGCAGGGCAGAGTCATTCTTCTGAGTCAGAAAGGAATGCTTTAGCCATAGGCTCATTGCCACAGAGAAGCCTTGAGAATGCCAGCCTGCCTTGTGGGGATCAGTGAGTAAAGGGGCTCACCCCCTCTCCTGCCTCCATGGCTCTGTCAAGACATATAAGAGTTCAAACGAACCGCAAAGCCCACGTGAGCTGGCCGAGTAACTGGGAAAGGCTCAGCCTTGAATTCTCTGAGCTCCCTAATGCTTCCCACCTGCGCTTGCCGAAGTTTCCTGCATCTGGCCACAGCAGAAGAGGCCAGCTCCCACAGAGGAGGAAGGCTATAGAGGAGTAGCCGAGCACCGAGAACATCGATTCGTACTGCTGCCCTGCCACACACAGCCTGTCACTCCTGCCTCAGGCCCTGTGAGTCGCCCTTGCCACTGGCTCTCCTTCCGCGTCCAGTTCATCTTCCTTTTGTCAATGAAGCTTTCCCAGCAGCCTTGGCAACACCAGCCACCCCTTGCTCCTGCTGGCTGTCAATACAGGGCTAGAGATGATTTGCTCTTGAGTCAGGACGGTTAGCATCGACTGCTAGTGTACCTGGAGGTTCCAAGCTGTTGCTAAAATTTCCTCACTTAGGAGAGTGTAAATAAAGCCTCCCCTCCTCCTAAGGTCACAATGGTAAACTGAGGTTTGGTTCGCTACACTTCGCTCTGGAACCAATGAGTTTATTAGGCTTACTCACAGTGTGGTGGGGGTTATGGGCAGGAGTGTGGGTGACCTTAATGCAGCCACATTAGAGGGTCTATCAGCATGGACGAGGTCTTCCCAATGGGCCAATAGGTGGGACTCCCCCCTCCCTAGACCTTCCAGCCTATGTACTTCTAGCCCCTCCTTGATCTCATGCAATTGAAGCATAATTGCATACAACTGGCTGGGAGAAGGTTCACACCCTGGAGAATCCCCTACCTCAACCCCTATGAGAGAACGTCAGTCAACAAGCCAAGCTGTGGTGACAAACCACACAGCCGGATGCATGGAGATGGTGGCAGTCTGTGATGGCGGTCCTGTTTGACGCAGGGTTAGCTCCGAGCTCCAGCGCACCTTACCTTTTAACAATGACGGTGGCCATGGTTTTGGTATGTGTGTGTATGAGGCGGGCTGGCTGCAGAGAAATGGTGTGTGTTTACTCTCTGCTGCCTCTGGTCTAAACCACTCAAAGTTACTTTTATGTTATCTCATTTTATTCAACCGTATGCAGATCATATTAGGCTCTCGAAGAGACTGCTGACAGAAATGACCATGGAAGATGCTATAGGGAGTCATTTGTCTTTCTCAAGCGGCCTCTCAAGCTCTTCTTTATTCTTGGGTTTGATTCGATAGGTCTCCAAAGGGCAAGTCCAAGAGCATCCTCAGAATTGATATGATTTCCTGGTGCCTTTTATATATCCATAGCCATATATATATATGTGCATATATAAGAATATATGCTTTACACCTGTATATTTTGTGTATAAACCAGGCTGCTAATTACTTCACACCTGCAGTTCTTTCTCAGCCCACACTCTTGTTTCAACCAGGCTCTTGCTTTAGAATAATGCCTGATGTAAGAAGCTGAGGTCAGCCCTTCGTGGTGGAACATGGCTGGAACCCCAGCACTTGAAAATTGAAAGCTGGAGAATCAACAGTTCAAGGTCAGCCTGGGCTACACAAGATGCTGTCTCAAAAGGTGGGGGCAAGGACAGGGCAGGACTGGGAGTGTAACTCAGTTGTACAAGGCTTGCCTCTCATTCCGGAAGCCCTGGGTTCGAACATCAGTACTGAATAAAACCAGAGGCGGAGGCTCACACCTGTAACCCCAGAACTCAGCAGGTGGAGGCAAAAGAATCCAAAGTCAAGGCCATCCTCATACACATGGGGAGTTTGAGACCAGACTGGCTAGAGACTCTGTCTAGAGGGAGAGTGGGGACTGGGGAGATGGGAGAGGGAAACAGAGAAACACACACACACACACACGGGGGGGGGGGGTGGGGGGGGGGAGACAGACAGAGACAGAGAGAGACAGAGACAGAGAGACAGACAGAGACAAAGAAATTCACATTTAGGACCTCACCCAGTGAGCTTACAACTAGAATCTGATTTCTTTTCACGGCTTAGGAAAGGCCTCGGTGACAAACTGCTCTGGTTCTGCCACTTGCTGCGTGAACCAACTCTCCGCTTCTCTCCTCCCTGTTTTCCTGACCTGTTTCTGAAAATGGCACTAGGAGCTGACACAAGGGGTTGTGGGATAAAATTCTTGGGAGAGTTAAGTAGCCATGGCAAGCGCGTTGGTGGTCATTTTCCATTTTTTCCTCTGGCACCTTAGATTCCAAGGCTTTGCCCAAACAAGGCAGCAGTCCAAATGGGACAGTGGAGTCTGTATTGAACTTACCTTTAGCCTTTAAAGACCACGCCGCATTCAGCAGCATAGAAAAGCTCTTCACTTGCCTTGGCTGGCCGTATGGAACAGCCAGGCGTTTCTCTTCTCTTATGCGTGGCACCTGAGCTTTGGCTCCACTTTTTCTATTTCCCTTCTTCCCTCTTTTCTTCTCTTTCTTTCACAGGGCCATATGTGCGGAGGGCTGTGTTTTTGTGGATAAAGCAAGGAAACCTCCCACAGTCTAGAGGCCTTCAGCGAAGTTCTATATGCCTTCGTTTTATTGCACATTTTATGCAAATGTATTTTTCCTGCAACCAAGCCCAGGCCTCCAGTGCCAGGAACTCTTAACTGCTTTACCTGGTCAGAGCCAAACCCCTTGGGCAAGGTGAGACCTGACTGACAACACACGGAGGGCGGACCTCAACGAGGGGCGTGGCTTTCTGTCTGATTCAACGCCAGTAGCCTAGTCTCCTCCCATCCCAAGGGATAGATACCCAGTCTCAGGAAAGAGAAGCCTTTGTTTTAGTGGGCTAATACTACCCTCCCTGCGGAAAACCCGCCTGTGAAAGGTTTGGCTGCCTTCATTTATTCCCCCTGTTCGGACTGTTTTGCTTTTACTAATACAGGCCGCTCCTCCCTTAGTTTCTATTGGATAACGTCGTGAAAAGTTGCTTTTGTGTGTGTTTTTAAGCTTCCCACCTGGGTCTCAAGTGGGAGAGGCAGTTTAGGCCTGTGTGTGTGTGTGGGGGGGGGGTGAGCCAGTCTTTTGAAGTTGCCTCCTGCATCTTTCGTCTCCGCCCCTCCCCATTTGCCTTACAAGGTATTGAGTCCACCAACGGGGACACTTGGGGGGAAATGGGGTGCCTCTTTCTATTTATTCCTCCAACATTGCCCCCCAGCCCAGCCCACAAACCTCTGCTAAGCTGTGAGGCGGTATAGACCAGGTGAAGCCGTAGGGACGAGGTCAGAAGGGGGGGGAGGGGTTTCAGCTGGTGTTTTCCTTAAGGGACAAAAGTCGGCCTGAACCAACTCCCCGGTGAATAAATTGGGGAGGGAGGCTGGCTGCGAGCCACGGGCATTCACAGCGATTCAACGCGCTGACAGGAGCTGTTTGGTGCGCTGGGCACAAGATGCCACAGGCCTTAACCAGCAGGCAAGATGCCTCCCAGCTGCCTCTCTTTCCTGCTGGAAAAGCTGAAGCAGCCGTGACTTGTCCAGGATCACACACCAAACTAGGGACCAAAATAACTCTGACTCTGTTTCCCTACTCTCCCAGCAGACAACATCCCCTTAAGTGAGGCGCTATCATTCCAACCTGAATCACTTAAAGTGTTCCTAATTGCAGGCCTCTGGTGAACTGTAACCACCATGTGACAAGCCGACCCGACCGAGGTAGGAATGACCCAAGTTTTATCAGTGCCTGAGTATAATACTATTACAATGCTGGGGGTGGGGCGGGGGTGTGTGTATGAGGGGTTTTGGCTAATGATGCTGACAGGCGTCAAATTTAAATTTTTTTTTAAGAAGTAGACGTGTAATGTCAACTCTAGTTTGTTATAATATTGGAACAGAAAAACACTAGGGACTCAAACGGATGAGATTCAGGAAGGCATTTGGGGGGGGACAAATCGCAGATATTGCTGAATCTTCACAACTTTTTTCTCTTTACCCCTACAAAAATCACCGTCTTGGTTTAGTGCTTAAACTTCCCTATAAATGCTGACATTGGTTGTGTGGGCTTGTGAGGGCAGGGGAAACAATCAGGCATACAAAATCGGCCGGGGGGGGGGGGGAGGGGGGAAGAGCGGCTTGGGAAACAACAATCAGGCATATGCATTCAGATCTGTACACGGGGCTGGACACGTGTTACGCTCAGGAAGGAAAGTAAATTCCATCCAGCAAATTGTTCTAACTGATTCATTTGTCCTCTGAGAGACGTCACCTACCTGCTCCCCAGGTACTCAGGTAATTGACAGAGGGGAGGGCGGAGCTTCCTGGGATGTTTTAGTAGTCCCTGAGGTCGCAGCCACACTTCCGTGATGTCACACGTTTCCTGCTCTGAACCAACCAATGCCCTCCTCCTTCCTCCAGCCACCTGTACACCGAAGTTGAGCCTGGTCACAGCTCAGGAGGCCCTAGAAGCTCCTGGAGCAAGCATGAAAACTGGCCGGTCACTGCTGTTTTGAAAGACCCAAACATCTTCGAACAGGTGAGCAGGAACTTCCAAGTCTCCTCTCTTGGCCTTTAGATGGATGAATCTGTAGGGCTCTGAACTAGAAATCTGAATGAAAAAAGCGCTCACTGAACAACTTAGTGCAGAGAAACAGCCTTGAGCGGAAAGGAGTCTGCGTCGCCTTCTTACTCCACAGCTAGCGGCGTTGTCTCTGGCCAGATCTTTAATCGTTTTTGTTTCCTAATTATTAATCCAGCCTTTTGATTGTGACGCTGATTTGATTCTTTTTAAAACCCTGGAGAAAAGTGAGGTTAGATGGTTTTTGAAGCTTAGTTCAAATGTACAGACCAGTTCAGCCTGTTTTGTGTGGTTGGGGGGGAGGGTTGCTGGGGACAGTCACAAAATTCCGATTGTCCCAACCCCAACACACCTCCGCCGCCCCCCCTCGCCTGCCTTCTGCAGTCATAGTATCAGAAGCAATTTTGATTCAAAGCTGTAATAGTTAGGTTTTGTTGTTGTTTTCAATAAAAAGCCAGTCCTAAAGCTGGTGAACTTTGGCCCCCTATTTTTAAGCCTTCTTTTCTTGTCTCCCTCCTCTCTCCCTCTCCCTCCCTCACCTCCCCCCAGCCCCCCCCCCCCCCAAAAAAAGCCCCTGCAGTTTCCTTTGCTTGTGGAAAACATTTAGCAGTCTTGATTAGAACTGTGTTTACCTTCAGGCCAGATAGCCTGCCTGCTGACCTTTGGCTAAAGTAAAGATTACCCCTCCAAGGCCACAAGAATGCAGTGTGAGGCTTGGGTTTTAAATTGTTGAAACTCTTTTGTTGTTTCTATCTCGACCTGACTTTTAAAGTAATTTTACTGCAAGGGCCCATTTTCTCAATCCTGATCACACAACCTGTTCTCAGTGCCCCCTGCCCCCCCCCCCCCCCCCCCCCCCCCCCCGAGAGCCACACTCTACCAGATACAATTATTAACAAGAGCAGAAGAACCGCTTCCCAGGCCGTCTTCTTACCAAATTAGCTGGGAGACTCCAGGAAAGAAAGAAAGGAGATGCCTTTGTTGCTTCATTTTATATTCTTCCAGTGGCTTTCCCTGGAGTCAAGCTAGCAGATGGGTTTGTAAGGAAGTCGGCTCCTAGACAGTATGCCCATATGCAGCCCTCTAGAAATTAAAGGAACATGTCAATCTGCCCAAGAGTATGAACTGAAACGGCCAAAAGTTATTTCTCTTAGACAGACAGTTGCCTGCTAAGAATCTGCCTTGCTCTAGTTGCCAGTTTCCCTCTGCCTCCTGGGAAGCTCATATTCTCTTCTCTACTTGACCTCTGTGCATATTACTTTCTTCTAAGCCCAAGGGTTTGCAGAGTGACTGCTGCTTATGCCTTAATAACGGTCTCAGTTGGTTCTGAGGCCTGTGAGCAGGGTACGGACAAAGGTTCACCGTAGCCCGGATTTTGGAGGTATAAATTCGTGTTTGATGTTCCAAACCTCTGCAAGTTTTCATCCCCTCTTGTTCACCTGGCTGATTAGCTGCTTTTATGGCAACGGATTTAAGATTATGATTAAACAGCAAACCATTTCATTATTGCCTCTGACTGCTTAGAAAAATGACGCTGTAGAGCTTATTGTCCCCAATACAAAAAAAAGGACAAAAAAAAAAAAAAAAAAAAAAAAAGATGGGGCAGGAACCCAGAGTCAGAGTGTCTAGTTATGGGGGCAGCCTGTAGGACAACTTGCACATGTGTGCCTGAGAAGTTACCGGTGACAATATCATTAGTTCAGGTATATACTATGTGTGATGGGAACTTGTATGTCCTTTAGCAAATTACTGACCTCTGGACTGCTGTCTCTCCCTCAGTAGGATAAGAGAAAAGGACTATGTACTATAATGTGCTTCTCTGAGCATAGGCGGAGCTTGGAGTAAGGAGTGCCTGGTCCTGAGATAAGGACAAATAAAAGCCAGGTCCATCTCTGCTGGAGGAATTTTCCTGGGAGCTTAGAGGCCTTGCGTGAGCCTCTGTAAGTCTCCTGTGGCTGCAATTGTTCGGAACTCTGCCTTTATTATTGTAATTAATTGTTAGTAATTAACCCCACCAGTTAACAGTTTGGGGAAACACAACAGTTCCAGAGGGAGGAGAAGGAAGGCACTGCTATTTACTGAGCCAGGCAGCGCTTGTCTGGCAGCCCCCCTCCTCCCCCCCCCCCCCGGGCAAAGCAAATTCTGTGGTGGTCGTTCCTTCCATCCGTCCCCAGCTCAAGAATCTCTTGAAACATCCACAAAGTAAGTGTGAGTGCTTGTGGGCTTTTTAGTAGATTGTCACTGCTGTAATCTGACTTGGCAGGGAGCCTAGTCTGTTTCCAAACATGGTACCACCCATCACCACCACCCGGAGTGGCCTTGGCTACTTGGTCGCCTCTAATCTTGTAGATAAACATCCTCTAACCTCAGGCTTCAGGAGTGCTTGGCCAGGCCACTGTGAGAGGCGACAGGTAATTTGCAACCTGTACCATTCTGTGGAAGGAAGTCTCCATGGGTCCTGTGGATACAATCCGCCCCCTTAAGTAGAACATACTGTGCCCTTCAATGACAGGGAATCATTGCATCAGAGCAGATGTGTCCCCAGACCCTGATATAACTCTGGTCCCACCTTGGTATAACACACATTTGTACATTCAAGAGCAAGGGTGAACTGAGGACTGTGGATTCTAATCTTAAACATACTACAGCTTGCTGAAGAGACCTCTATAAGAAGAACCTCAAGCTCCTTGTCCATCACTTTCCTGCCCTCCCCCCCCCCGGGCCCCACCCCAGAAGGATGAACCCTTGAATCTTACAGTAAAACCTATAGCAGCTCTTTGCCTAAATGCTTGGGTCAGAGTCGCAGGAGGGGTGGGCAATGCCTCACCGGGGCATGGTGGTCTTATTCATTTAATTCCAGGTAAAATGGTGCTGCCATTCTAGACTAGGGATCTTTGGCATCAGACTGCCTGGGCTCTAAGCCCAGTTCTGTCATGTGCTTTCATTGTGCCCCAGACAGGCTTTTTAACCTGTTTGAAAGGACCCTGGCGTCAAGTTAGCTAGTGCTCATGTGTTTTTTCTTGAAAAGGAGGCAGGGTAGTAGGCACTAGACAGACCTGGTTCTGTCGCTATTATGAGCCTACATGAGGCACTTAATATATTTGTATCAATCTGTCTCTCCAGAAAGTGGGATACTCAGCTACCCGAGATTTCTGTGATAAACAGTTGCGGTGGCCATGTGTGAAGTACCTGGCACATGCTAGGTGCTCAGTTTGAGTGCTATATCATTCCAGGGCAGACATGTTATGTTAACCACAGTTAGATGTCTTAGCCATGCTTTAGTCTAGACATCATGATGGAGTGGGTCACTGACTGCACAGAGCACATTTCTGCAAAGGCGCTTGTAGGATTACAAGAAAAGCCTGTTAACCCAAGACCGTGCTGTTGTCTTGGCCTTCTAGGGTAGCGTGGCTGTCAGTGTGATGTCTGGTCTTTTACAGAGCAGCAGGTGTAGCAATCTGGCGTACTAGACAAGTGATCCGAGCATCTTCCTGTGGTCGGGTCTCACGGCTAACTCTCTCAGCATTTCCTCTCCTGACAATATTAGAATTCTGCACCCCTAAGCAGGAGCCGAAAAGATCTGCTGGGCTTAGGGCTACAGAGGCTCTCAAGTGTCCTCCCCACCTTGGCATCTCTGGACTCCCTGGCAGCATGAAGCTATTCCTGATATTTATGTGCCAGTGTTACAGACTCACTTTTATGTGGGCGGTAAAGTGACTGCCCTTGACAGTGTTACCAAACAATTAGGAGCCTTTCAAAACTACTTGAAGGAGACTGTGTCATTCCTCCTGGGGGATTTGGATTTTACCCAGGTACTGTCTCCATAGAACAAGAACCAGTATAAGGACCATAAAAGTTGCTAAGAACAGAGACCTGCAGGGGGCTGAGATCAACATCGAAGAACATGGGCTCTCTCTTCAAACGTCCCACCTCTGTCATTTCCTCCTTATTCTCTGCCCTATGGCATAAGGACACCATAGTGACCTACTGCTTAGCAACACAGATACAGACTTCAAATCGAGGAGAGAACCCACTTCATATGAATTGACATTTCCAAAAACTACAACAGATTCCCTGGTGGGGCGCTGCGTGTACTGTTACTGAAAGCGATCATTTTTTGACACGTGTAACACCTGGAATGTTTGGTCGCTGGGTTCACAGACAGGTGTATGTGTGGTAATGGGTGAGTGCACGTATGTGTGGATGGATAAACGGTAGCTGTATTGATGAAAGATGGGTAGATAGATCTATGTGTGGATGGATGGGTGGATGGATAACCGAAGATTGCTTGTGTTTCTTCAGCTGAGATGTTTCTTCACATGTAGCGTGAAAGCACATACTGTAAAATCAAATTGTTTTAAAGGTTACATGATAAAAAAATGTGTGTCTAGTACCAGCCTATCCCTCAACCTGTAGAAAACTGCTTGCCGATAGCAGTAGCAGCACATTTTAAATTTTATATTCTAAAACAGGAAGGAGCAAAGCAAAGGCATTCCCACCTCAGACAGGGTGGGTGCGAGGTGACTCCCACCCTGGACACATGCAGGTTTTACGATGGGCATTTCATTCCTTCTCTTCCCTCTCTGCTCAAAGAATTCCTCCTCCCTACCCAGGGAGCCACATTCCCTGTCGTTACTTGTGGGTCAACTCGTGCCATTCAACTGTGTGCCACAAGTGTTTTCTTCTTGTTGTTCTGTTTTTGTTTTTTGTTTTTTGACAACAGTTTTACATTGGAACAGGTTTACTTAACCACTACATTGTTTCCCAGTGACTCGGATTTGCTTCTTGTGTTTGATGCATTTGTCACGGGGACACAGAAGACTTCACCGGCAGCTGAATGGAAGCTCTCTAGGAATTGCTTTAAGAGCTTTTTGGCACACAGCATGGCAACAGCCCATGCATGATGGGAGGGTTAGCGATGGCATTGCTATCTGTTGAGATGATTTGTATAACTTGCTTGTGACTACAGACTGCCAGGCACGTGGCCTCTTTTGACTAGAATGCCGCATGCTTAGTCTCTACACCCTCCTCACATTAGCACATGAGTCACCTTGTGTTTTCAAGCTCCTCGTTAAGTGTTATGATCATGCTCGTGTGACATCTCCCACAGTACACACACACACACACACACACACACACACACACACACACACACACTCAGCCATTCCATCAGTGGCCCCTGGAAGTCCTTGTAAATTGGTTCCACAGTCACCTCTAAAGACATCTGCACTATAGCTTATTAGTGAACTAAAAGGAAATTAGATTTTTTTTTTTTACACTGGGGAAAGATTTCTATCCTTAAGAGAACAGGAGTCTCGGTGGCTGCCATCTCCAAGTGTTTACCCTGTCACTTAGCCATATAGGGAAGGGTTGGAGCAAGACACTGGGAATACTTACTTCATTCCTGTGGGACTCACCTCCAGGAATACGCAGTCTCCTGGCTTAGTCTGTTAGGATTGCCCCAGCTAAAGACCATAATAACTTCATTCATTATTTTAGCTCTAGAGTGTGTAGAAATTTGAAATCAAAACATTATCAGGGCCACATTCCCATCTTTGAAGGATTTAGGAAAGAGAGAAATCTACCTTTGCCTCTTCCAGCCTTGGTGGGTCCAGAGGGCAGTTGCTGGGTGGCTAAGTCCTCACACTATCTCCTCTTCTGGCCCTTGTCTTCGCTTCTGTGTCTCCTAAGGATACCAGATTTAGAGATCACTCAGGTAATCCAGGATGATCTCATCTCAAGAGCCAGCACTTGATGGCGTACTTCAAAGGCAAACTTCCCACTTAGCTCAGCTTCCTAGTCCTGGGGGTAACCACGGACACATCCTTGAGTGGGGACTCAGTCTGTAGCTGATGTTCTTATACACAGCCATCTCTATCTGTTTCTGGAGAAATCTTCGTGTCGGTCTTCCTAACGCTTTGGCCCTTTAATACAGTTCCTGATATGTGGTGAACCCCCAGACATAAAATTATTTTGTTACTACTTCATAACTGTACTTTTGATACTGTTATGAATCATAATAGAAATATCTGATATGCAGGACGTCTGAAATACAACCCCTGGCATAGGGTTGGTCAACCCTAAAGAGGTCACCACCCATAGGCTGAGAACTTCTGGTACAGACATATTAAGAGAAGCATGGATAAGAAAGAATGAGAGTTGGTAGCCTTTACCACGACCATCCTTTATTCCTATGTTCAAGATGGGGTAGCAGGGTTTGGGGCTCTAAGGATCTAATGTATTCTTCCCTTCAACACTGGAAAATCTATAGAAAGAAGATAGGAGAAGCCAACATAGGCAGTAATAGAAGACAGGTCAGGTCATATTCTCAGAGGTTATCACATCACTGAAACTTTGGGGCTTGCGGGCCATGCCTCCAGAGGAACTGGCATCATGGGACTATCAAGATGGTGATTGTTCAAACCCAATAAGTTAAGCTAAATATCAAACTTGAGATTTAAAATCCCATCCTGAGAATGAATGGAAGATGTGGGACAAAGCTCTCTTCTTGTTTCCATGCCTGCCTCAGGAACATGTGACACCCTCAGGTGGCCACAGGTGGCGGGTCATATGAACTTGTCACCTGTCACCTTTCCCCATGTAAATAGAGCATTGCCAGCATCCTAAGTCCCAGCCAATGAGACACTCGTCCTCAAAGCCCCTCCCCACTGCCCAAAGTTTATCAGTCTCTGGTTCAGGGCTGGAGAGATGGCTCAGAGGTTAAGAGCACTGACTGCTCTTCCAAAGGTCCTGAGTTCAATTCCCAGCAACCACATGGTGGCTCACAACCATCTATAATGTAACCTGATGCCCTTGTCTAGCCTGCAGTTGTACATGTAGACCACTGTATAAATAATAAACAAATACATCTTAACAACAACAACAACAAAATAAGTCCCTGGTTCACATGAAATAAAGTGGTGACCACTATCTACGTTCTTTTTTTTTTTTTAATTATCTGTATTATAGTAGGCCTGGCTAGCAAAGTCGGTAGAGCATGAGACTCTTATTCTCAGGGTCATGAGTTCGAGGCCTACATTGAGTGCCACTTATTGTTTTTAAATTACCAGTATTATTAGTATTATCAGTATGCCCAGCTAACAATCAACTAAGACACAGACACTTGCTATATTTTAAAATAGCCTTAGTTAACTTGGGGCAGGGCAGATAGCAATCCTCTAAACTACCTCCCATATTGAGGCAGGCTTAGGATCCCTGCCTCAATCCCATGCCATCTGTTTTACATAACCTCTATCAAGCTACCTCCCATCTATAGTCCCAAATCCTTGCTAATGTTCTTCATCTGGGCAGAATTCTCCATCCACGCCAGCCATGTGCCTCTCTTCCGGCTAACCCATGGCGGCCTTCTTTCCTTCCCTCAGGACCTCTCCCTCCTCCTTGTGGCAGGTCTTTCTTCTTCTTCCCAGGATTCCGCTCTCATCCCCCAACATCTACTTCACTGAAGGACATCTGAGACTGGCTGTTTAGTCAGAGCTCTAACATTTGGTGAAAGAAGGGCTCCCCTTTTCCCCAAACACTTCGTTGCTGGACCCCATGAAACTAGAGCTTGCCCGGCTGCTGCAAGCTTCTCCTCTTCACTTCCACCCAGTGCAGTGCCAATCTGTGGGAGCCACCCTTCGCTGCCTGGTTTGGTCTCAGGAGCCCTGAGCTCCCCACTGCCACCTGGCCTGGTGCCAGCAGCCCAGCTAAAAGAGCAGCACACCTATTGTGGAGAAAGTCTCCTTTTCCCACACCCGAGGCTAGACCAGAGAGCTTGTGACACAGACTTTGGTCAGTGCTCACTTGGAACCCCATGCTTCATCCTTTCCCACTAGGAGATGTGCGCACTTCCCGCTCTGTGCCCCGGTGGCCCTTCCAGTAGACGTGGAACCACAAAACTTGATCTCCCACACCAGGATAAGCAGATAAATGTCTGCTTCCAACTCCCACTGCTTCAAGGGACCTTGACAAATTTGAAAATGGCCCAAGAGACCCTTTGCCATCACCTGCACTGCTCACGGGGACAGTTGGAAGGCACAGAGACAGAAAGAAAAGATGAGGGAGAGCCACCAATGCTGTATTCAATTTGGGGCACAGAGATCATGGTTGGAAGGCAGCATGACATATGCTGAACACTGAAACACAGAACAGGAACCAACAACCAAAGCAGAAAGAACCTGCACTTTTGAAAACCACACAGACCCCCATCACTGGAAGTGCTTGGAATAGTGACTGACATATCACCCCTAGGTATGGTGCGCTAGCAATTCCCTACTTAATGAGACCCTAAGATCCTTGCCCAACCCAAAATCTTGTCATTTCTAAGCCAGGCACAGTGCTCACACCAGTAAGCTCAGCCCTTGGGAGGCTGAGGGAGGATTAATAGTCCGAAGACAGCCTAGGTCACACTGTAAGTGTCAAGCCAGCTGGGCTACACTCATAGTGAGGCCTTGACTCAAACAAAACAAAAATAAAAGCAAAAACCCCACAAAACAAAAAAACAAAACTGTGACTTCTAAATAAATAAAACATTCAAAAAGTGTTTTAAAATCACGTAGAGGGGACTGGAGAGATGGCTGAGAGGTTAAGAGTCCCTGCTGCTCTTCCAGAGGTCCTGAGTTCAGTTCCCAGCAACCACATTGTGGCTCAGACCATCTATAATGGGATCTGATGCCTGCTTCTGGCCTGCAGGTGCGCATGCAGGCAAAGCACTGTATACATAAGAAATAAACACATTTAAAAAAAAAATCACGTCGAGTCGCTGGTGAGGTGGTGCACGCCTGTAATCCCAGCACTTGGAGAAGCAGAGGCAGGTGAACCTCTGTGAGTTCGAGGACAGCCTGATCTACAAAGCAAGTCCAGGACAGCCAAAGCCACACAGAGAAACCCTGTCTTGAAAAACCAACCAACCAGCCAACCGTCATATAGAAGCCACCAACCTGTGTGCATTTTTGTCCTTGGTGGAAGTATTTGGCTAAGCTCTTCCCTCTCAGGATTTCACCTCATTTATCAAAATCCTAGTTACTTTTGTTTGTTTGGGGTTGTGTTTGTCATGCTTTTAAGACAGGGTCTCCTGTAACCCAAGATGGCCTTGAACTCCCTAATAGGTGAGGATGGCCTTGAACCTGTTGTTGTTGTTGTTTGGTTTTTTGAGACAGGGTTCCTCTTGTTCTATAGACCAGGCTGGACTTGAACTCACAGAGATCCACCTGCCTCTGCCTCCGGAGTGCTGGGATCAAAGGCGTGAGCCACCATGCCCGGCTGGCCTTGAACTTCTAATCCTCCTATTTCCACTTCCTGAGTGCTGGGATTAAGGGACGTACCACCCAAGACCAGTATATGTGGTCCTGAAGGCTGATCTCCGAGATGTGTATGTGCTATGCCAGCACTCTACCAACTGAGCCACGGTCCCTAGCCTCCAGGCCCTTCCTGTGAGCCTTCCCAGGAGCCAGGCGACCCATTAAGTTTCCTGGGCCTCACTATGTAATTCTCTTGGTGTGTCTCCTCTCAGGCTGTTTACTGTGTTTGCTGACTGCATCATGCCATTGCTCCACCTCTAGTTTCCTAACTAAATGCAAACTTCATGAAGATGGCATTGAATTCTCTCTAGAAGACCCCACAGAGTTCAAGGCAAATGCTGGTCATGCTCAGGGCAGTCAGCACACATCTGTAGAACTGACATAGTTGGAAACGGTTGTGAATTCACGTGTATTTCTTCATGTATTCATCTGCCTACAACTTGGTTATGTTTTTTAAAGAAAAGACAAGACAAGAAAGCCACTTCCTGCTGTGGTGAGCTTTGACAGGGGAGAGCAGCAGTTTGGAGGTCATTTCTCGTCCACACTTCTTTAAAGTCAGGGCTTCCCAGGAGTCGGGGTGACGCTTGGTAGTCATGGAGCCCTTGCTGACAGGACACGCTCTGCCTTAATTGTGTATTGTTTGCAGGCGTCCATGTTAGAGACTAGGACATGGGAGGCCATCTTATCTGAGGCAGAGCACTTACAAACCGACCCAAAGATGGCAGGTGCACCGTGACATCCAGGGCCAGAGTGGTGAGGTCGGCTGTCAAGGGAGATAACGTTCTTTTCTGGAAGGCTGTGAAAAGCCAGCCCCTGGCCTCCAGAGCTCATTTGTAATTGGCTAACCACAGGGGACTCTGTTCACTCAACCGCATCCCTTGACTTGTCCCCCCCCCCCCCCCCGCCCCTTTCTGAATATCTGCGTTCCCAGTTATGGACTCCAGATGCGTTCTGCCGTCTCTTGTTCGGTTCTGTAATTTCCTGGCAGATTCTGACCTCTGTGGAGACCCTTTATATTTTTCTTCTGTTCGTTCTAGTGTTTGAAACACTGTGCAGGCTACTGCCATTCGCAGATTTCGGTAATGAGTCTCTTGCTCCCTCTTTGAGACCATTGATTTAGAAGTTAAACTGAAGTGGAAGTAACCGCAGCCCTCCCAACAGGCTGTGAGTACCTGCCTCTGTTTCCCAAGGTGAAGGGCCCAGCCTTCCCCTGTGCACACACAGATTCCTCCTCCAACCCTGTCTCTTAGTTTGAAGATAATTTTTTTTTAAATCCCATAAGTGACTCTTCATATTCAGGTCATTGAAGTGCCTGGTTTTCCCAGCTATATACAATTCTGTAAGGCAAAGAATAATGTATCTTAGTTCATAGTCAGTGCCTATTTTTAAAAAATCAGGCATCTTCAATGCTCACCGGATGGATCTGAAATTTGAGGCATAAGTAAGGTTAAGAAAGAGAGGGGAGGGGCTTATCTCAACTTTGGGAATTACTTCCCACGCCGTAACTATCTATTTTAGGAGCTTCATCCAGGGCCAGGCCACCATTGAGTCAAATGTGCCTGCCAGGCAGATTCCTTTAGAGAAAGGGAGACCAGGTAGCCAGGGCCACTGCGGGACACTTATTTGCACTGGTCCACTGGACTTCTCCATGTGGATAGGACTGAGTGTCCCAGCTACAGCTGGGGTGGCTGCGGGCCCAGGGGACACTTTGAAATGCTGAGTCACCATGTTGCCCACCAGTGGCTCCCCCTCACGTTTTAAAGCATCATCAACAAAACTGTACACCTGGGTTTGTTTGTTTGTTTTTTAGGTGTCCTTTTCCTTCTGTTGTTTGTGATGCTAAGGGCCCGAACTCAGGGCCTCACACATCCCAGGGAAGTGTTTATGTTTATGGGGGGGGGGCGTGCATGTATGCGGGGCTGCACCCATGCCTATGTGGAAGACAGAAGACAACCTTAGGTGTCATTCCTCAGGCACCATCCACCTTGTTTTCCTGAGACAGGGGCTCTCATTTGACCTAGAGTTTTCCCATCAGGCTAGAGCGACTCAGGAATCCGGTATGAGATTAAAGCTCAAGCCAAAGGGATGGCTTTGTTTGTTTGTTTGCTTGTTTGCCTGGTGTTTTTGTTTTTGTTTTTTGTTTTTTTTTTTTTTGTTTTATATGGGATCTGGGGCATGAATTCAGGCTCCTGTGGTTTCAAGGCAGGCACTTCAGCAGCTGAGCCCTCTCTCCAAGCCCTTCTCCCCCAACTCATTTCTTGGAGCTCAGTTACCTGAGTGATCACTTGCTATAGGTTTAGTCTATACGCAGTTTAAATGCATTGTAAAACACTGGGATTAGTTGAGGGGTAAAAAGTTTGAACAACTTTAACTCATCTTTACAAAGTGATGCCCAGTGTGGGCTTAGACCCTCGTAATCTTGGCACTCGGGGGGGCAGGGCAGGTGGATGGCGCCATCACTGTCAGCTTGAACTACGTGGTGAGACCCTGGCCCCATCCTTCCCCAAGTTATGAGATGAACGCCTCTCCGGTAGGGGTAGAGCCCCTACTGTTTGCCACCTTCTGGGCGACGTCCTGGATGGAGAGAATTGTCATTTGGTTGGGCTGTCACCTACTCACTCAGCAAAGCTTCTGCCAGGCCCAGTTGCTTCATCGTCGTCCTCCCTGGACCAGAGCTCTTCACCTCCTTCTTGTCTTGGGGAACCCTCTGGGGGAGCCCTTTGGCAAATCGTGTACCTGGTGTCTCTCCCAAGCACGAACTGAGGTAGAGCTGTGATTGGGTTAGAGCCTGCTTACAGGTCAGTGGCACACCTGCGGCGCACTGGCCAACTCTACCATTTCCTCATTGTACCTGGCCGGCTACCAGGGATGAGGTAAGGAAAATAATGAAGGCTCACCAAGGCAGTTAATCCCAGGGCTGGGTGTAAGCCACAGTGTCGACACCCCACTTTCCCTACCTAAACTTCTAAGAAAAATACTGATAAGGCCTTGATTTCCTGTAAAGCAAGTGAGACACTAGCCTTGGGGTGCAAAGTTTAAAGAACAATAACAACCACGGAAAAGCTCGGTAATCACAATTTTAATAGGCTTTATATTAGACTTTCCATTGCTGTGGAAAGATGGGTTTGTTGTTTTTGTTGTTTCTGAAGGGGTGCAGTTCATCATGGCAGGGGAGGCAGGAGTGAGTGTGAGGCGCTGGTCACGTTGCATTCACAGTCAGGAAGCCCGAGAAGAGAGAGATGAATGCTGGGGTTCAGCTCAGTGCCTGTTCCCACTCTGCAGTCAGGTCAGGACACCAACCAGAGAGCAGCATGCCCACTTCATCCCTCACTTAACCCTCTCTGGGAACACCTGGATGTGCTGCCATGGTGAGACACAAAGGACAGAGACTAAATGTAAAGATCGGAGTAGTAATCGGTGCTTACTTAGGAATTACTATCACAGTCTCTCTCCTCTCCCCTGTAACGAGGCTCAACACAGCACCAGTGAGATAAGCGTGCCTGCTATTTAGGGATGGATTCAACAGGGCGTTCTCAACAGAATGTGATAGGAGTTTTCTGTAGGCAGGGCTGTCTCTTCCCTGAGTTGGGGCAACTGTCACCATCCAGGATGACAAGCATTCTCCTCAGACACTTTTCTAGTGCTGTGTGTCTTTTGTGGGTGAAGCCAGAAGGTGCTCTCTCTCTCTCTCTCTCTCTCTCTCTCTCTCTCTCTCTCTCTCTCTCTCTCTCTCTCTCTCTCTCTCTTCCACAGACTTGAAACATGCTAGTGAATTTTAATGTTTGTGCTTTGGTGAGAAAAATATTACTGAGTGACTGTTTCATTTGTTTCCAGCGCTGTTTTCTTGCATTATGTGTCGTATATATATTTAAAAATGAGATTAATAAAATAGCCCGAAACATCGTCCCACATGCCATGTTACTAGGGACAACAGAACGCTGTGGGCCAGGCTGTTTGGGTGCCAAAGGCCTCCTTCTGTTATATAAAGCCACAAAGCAGCTTTCCTCTTCTCAACCGTGTCTACAGACGTGGTTTATGCTTTTACAAGCTCCATGCTTCCCCTTACAACCCTCGACCTTGTCTCTCCATCCGTCTGTCTGTCTACCTACGGAGAGATTGCTGTCCCTCTGCAGTGTAGATGCTTCGAGAACTCTCTTCCCGCCCACAGACACCCACATCCACAGATGTTCAAGGCCCTTCTCCAAGACAGTGCAGTGTTTGCATTTAACAAGCACAGTCGTGCTGAATTTTTAGGAAAAATAATGAGGGGGAAGGTTGCATATTTAGCATAGATCCCTTCCTCTACCCTAACCTGTGATTGGTTGAATCCCGAATCCATGAATTTAGAGTCCTTACACATTGAAGAATCTCTTTCTCCCTCCTCCCCTCCCCCCCACATGCACAGCCATCTAAGGGAACATCACAGGCCAGCTGAAGATCAGCTCAGGATACAGATGTCAGCCTCTCTCCATCCTGGGATTTTAGAGCTCATCCTGTCTAGGCAGTGTAGGAGACACACTGACAAATTGGGGTGCTTGCTGAGGAGAGTCAGTCAGCCTCATAGAGACCAGAAACCTGAAGAAATAGTGGGTGAACCCATCTCAGTCCAGAAAAGGACATATCTTCAAATACCAAAGCACGAAGGAACTGCACGTGCTCTGTGATGATCTCCATAGACAATACTGTGTATCCTGGAGATGGCAGGAGCCCCAGGGAGACTAATTCTCACTCAGAAGGGCTGGCCTACCATACTGAGAGTATTTAAATAAATACTCTCGACCCACCTCGGCCCTGACTTTACTCTTGCTAGGGAAGAAAAGCTTTTATCCATTAGGTTAAATGGTTCTTTATCCTGTCGTGTCAGTAGAGCAGCCTGGCTCGTAGATGTCTAAAAGCTGGATCTGTTACATGTTACAACAAGATGCCATATGTTCTGTAAGATAGAGACAGGAAGAGAACTGCCAGGTAAATGCAAGAAATCCTACTTTCTAAAGTCTATCTAGTTCGTTGCTGTAGAGCCCAAACTGTGTGTTCAGCCAGCCCTCTCTTATGGTCCGTTTTTATTTATGTAGACTTTATTTAGTCTATAGTAAATTCACAGAAAATATATATAAGCAGTGTTTACATTAACATTACATTAAGAAATTGGTTTACCATCTGGCCAAGAGCCAGTGGGTTCATTGCTGGGAGAGGGGTCCAGAGGATGGGAAGAGAGGTAAGGTAGGGGAGGGGAGGATGACGCCTGCAAGGAGGTTTGCTAACCTTGCTAAGGTCATTCTGTGTGGTCCCCCACCCCCACCCCAGCACTCCAGTTCTCCTTAGTGGCAAGGACTCTGCCTCCTCAGAATGTTGGCATCTCTCCTTCCAGTGAGACCTACAGAGACTGAAACCCTTCTGATTCCCTAGGCCCTTTCTATTGAAGTAGTTACACCACTGGAGTTTTGGCCATTTCATCCTGGAGAAGGATGCTGGGAGACGAAGGGTGGCAAGGTTTAGGAGGAGGGAGTCTGGCGGCCCAGCCTGCTTTGTTTCCTTCCCGGTGTGACTGGCCAGTCACTTAGGTGCCCAGGTCTAGTTTCCTGATCTGTTTAATTAAAAGCAAAAATGTCATGAGGCATTGTGAGGATAAAATGACGCAGTCTAATAATGTCCTCAGCACAGTGCCTAGCACACTGGAAATGCTAAGCAAATTGTCAAGAAGCCAAGTTATAAAAACATCCATCCAGATGGGCGTGGTGGTGCACACCTTTAATCTCAGCAGTCAGAAAGCAGAGGCAGGCAGGTCTCTGAGTTTGAGGCCAGCCTGATCTGTGTATATAGTGAGACTTTGACACACATACATGTAAACACACACACAGACACACATACATACATACACACACATACATATATACACACATACACTCACACACACTGACATACACAACACAACAAAAACATTTTCTCCTTATTAACACAGAATCATAGAAATCTACTCGTGAATGGAATTTTATCTAGTCTGGTGACCTAGGGGTTTTTGTTTTGTTTTGAGGTTGGTTTTGGGGGTCGGGGTTGTTGTTGGTTTTTGTTTGTTTGTTTGTGTTTTGGTTTGATTGTTTGTTTTGCTGTAAGCTGAGGTTCTTAGTGCAGAATATTATAAAGAATGTGATTGCCAAGGAAGCAGGCAGGGTAGGGGAGAGTCATGCCCTAGTCAGCTTTGTGTTATGATAGTGAAAGACCTTAGTTTGTGTCTTACTTTTTTATTGCTGTGCAGGCACCATGACTGAGGCAACTTACAGAAGAACTAAAATACAAAGGGGATTAATGGGAAAAAGAAGAAGGGAGAAAGAGAGCGAGCGAGTGAGCTGTGGGGTGTGCAGAGGAATATGTTTAAGGAGCATTTTATATGGGCTTGAAACGTCCTTATGCAATCCTTTATAATAAAGGAAAATGTGACCGCATGGCCTGCCCGACACCCCACCTCTCGAAGGTCCCACATCCTCACCTCCCGGTAGCTGCACCCTGGGTCCAAGCCTGAAACGCAGGGAGTTTTGGGAGATGCAAGCCCGACACCCCACCTCTCGAAGGTCCCACATCCTCACCTCCCGGTAGCTGCACCCTGGGTCCAAGCCTGAAACGCAGGGAGTTTTGGGAGATGCAAGCGAGCCAGGGTCTCTCCTTGCTTTCTCCCACCTCCATTCTCCGAGGCTCCTCCCAGAACGCACTTTACAAGCCACACATCCAGGCTATGCCACCATGTCTCTGAGAAAGGAACGGCGCTCAAAATGAGAAGCTGCTTTCTCACTCGTGCCTGGAGATGCAGCCTGGTTTTCTGTTAGACTGTCTCCTGCAGCAGAAGGAGAAAGGGAGAAAGGACAGGAGCAAAGCATGGTGTGTGTGTGTGTGTGTGTGTGTGTGTGTGTGTGTGAGAGAGAGAGAGAGAGAGAGAGAGAGAGAGAGAGAGAGAGAGAGAGAGAGAGAGAGAGAGAGAGAGACCTGGAGAAGAATCTCCAGAGATCTATAGCCTCTGTTTACCCTTCTGAACCTTCCTCCTGAACCATCCAGTCAGATGACAACTTTTGGGGTGGCCCATTTACTTTCTCAGATTTATTTGTTACTGTTTCTTGGCTCCCTAGAAGCATTTCCTATGAACTTCCAGCGTCTGCTTGGAACCCCAAGGACAAATGGGGTTCCTTACACTCTTGACTGACGGCAGCCTCCCCATTCCTTAACCCCTCTACCTTTTGCCATCTGTGGTCTTGTTAGGAGATAAGTAAACTCTTGTGCTCTGACATTTTGGGCGCTTTACTTCAACCCCTTGTCCAGTGTGTTTCAGGCATCCTAGCTCGGTTCACAAATGTAAACAACGAAGTGGACTCGGTGCATGTTGGAAGGCATGCATTTTCTTCCCGAGATAAGGCTGTGTTTAGACAAACAAGCTTAGAATGTTTGGAAAAGAAGAAAATGGCAGCTTAGTGTGTGACTGTCGTGCTACTTTCACATGCGGCCCCCCTCTGTGTAGTTGATGTGTCTTCATGTCCCTGTAGAAAGTACAAAGTCTTTATTGAGTTTACTGAGTTTTGAAAAAGAAAAAAGAAGAGAGTTGTTTTGGAGGGGAGGGGAAAGAGGCTCAACGCTCCCCTGCCGTAAATAGTGGCAGAGTTCTGGCTGACAGTGGTTACCTGGCCTCTGCCAAGTTTTGTGAACGCCTACCTCCTCTCTGGACTGGGGACTCCCTAAAATTGCATCCTTTCCGTATGTCTTGGACGTCTCCCTGTCAGCCCACAGCCTGGTTTAGAGTTGGTAATAACTATTTATTGTCTAAGAAGCTTCCGAGGTGTAAAATCAAATGTTGGGAAAATCCCATTGAGAACTCTTCCTATTTCAAAGAAAAAGACATATCTCTGTGCTATGGGAAATATTAATATATGATTGAATTAAAGTCTACTTTCATCAAAGGCTGCTATTATGACAAAACAGAAAGATCCTCCCAGGGGAACTGATGCTGCCTTTTCTAGGCAAACAGAGCTAGACCAAAGACAAAATCAATTCTGAAACGCATGTAAGAAAGTCACTGGTAGTTGATTCATACTTAGTGTATGCCTCGTGAAAATCAAAGGCTGTCAATGTACTTATTGGATCCCTCACATCAGCCTATAAGGTGATCTGTCATTAACCTACCCTTTACTGATCAAAGGCAGCCACACACAGTGATGGTAGGTTTGAACTCAGAGGCCACTTAACTAGTGACAAGGACAAGAGAAGAAGGTAATGAAGACAGGAAAAAAAATGTAAGTCATAACTATTGTAAAAATACAGAAGACCCAACAGTGCAGGTGACTTATTGAAGACTCTGGTGTCCTACTATGTCTGAGCTTTGGAGAAAGCCAGCAGAGAGTCATCAGAATTGATTTTATTATTAAATTATATCTCTTTTGTGTGATCTACACATTTCCCCAGTAGGCAGACCTCAAGTGATTATTAACCCATCAACACGGAAATAATGCTGATCCACATTATTCCTACAATATAAACCGGAGGTACAGTGAGGCAGAGCTAGTTGCCTAAGCAGCCTAGAGTGGATGCTCAGGCCCATTCTAGCTCAGCACCACCCCTTGCTCACACAAGTGCTACCCTCCTCAGGCTATAATGTGAACATGAGCTACCTTGTTCTCTTGTAGGTTTGCATGTGGGTAGCTCTTAGAATACCTTGACCTGCTCACGAGGAAATACTCCTTTCCTGGGTTTCCTGATTCCCCACTCAGCCATGAGCCAACCAGACTTTGCTGATGACCCAGATCCCAGCCCTGAGCCCCTGTGCATGGTGTGTGGACAAAACCACTCCCCAGAGGAGAACCACTTCTACACATACACGGAAGATGTAGATGATGACCTCATATGCCACATCTGCCTACAAGCATTGCTGGACCCTCTGGACACCCCATGCGGGCATACCTACTGCACCCTGTGTCTCACGAACTTTCTGGTGGAGAAAGACTTCTGCCCTGTGGATCGCAAGCCTGTGGTTCTGCAGCACTGCAAGAAATCCAGCATCCTGGTCAACAAGCTTCTCAATAAGCTGCTGGTCACCTGCCCTTTCATGGAGCACTGCACTGAGGTGCTGCAGCGCTGTGATCTCCAGCATCACTTCCAGACAAGGTAGGAACCCCTCTCTTTCTCCTCGTAAGACACCCATGAGGGTACAGCAAGGACGCACTCATCTCCCAGGGCCTGGTGCTCCTGGTACCCTGGTACTCTACAGGATGCCCAATCTTTCTCTTTGGAACCAGTGAAGGGATCTGTTCCAATCAGACACAGTCCAAGTGTTTATGGCTATGAACCGTGAGGAAATATCATTAAGTAGGATTGGGTTGGGTTCATGCCCTTATGCGTTTATGGTTTTGAAAAGTGGTAGTGTGAATGTTAGGGTTTGAATATCGAATATCACCACGAAGTCATGTCTCGAGTGCTTGGTCCTCAGTCAATGGTGCCATCTGGGAAGGTGGAAGAAGCAACAGAAGATGGTGCCTAGCTGGAAAAAAAATAGCTTACCTAGGGCATACCTTTGAGGATATGCTAGGTCCGCTTTCTCCTCTCCTCTCTCTTTTTCCTGGCTACCTTCCTTACCAGGATGGACAGAGACCTCTGAGACTGTGAGCCCAAATAAGTCCTTTTACAAGCAAGTCATCTTTCTTTTTAATTAATGGTGGATCTATATTTATTCATTTACTTATTTTTTCATTTTAATTTTTTGTTGGCATGTGTTCATCGTGTGTAGAGTTGGATTCTATAATAACAAGGTTTTCCCCAAATAAACCAACTAAGTCCGTAAATGAGAAATTCAGAAAAAAATATCACCCTTAGTTTTAGCTTGCTTCCTATTGCTGTGATAAACACCATGACCAAAAAGCAACTTAGGAAGAAAATGGCTCACACATCCCAACTACTGCCCATCATTAGCAGAAGCCAAGACAGGAATTTGAGGCAGGAACCGAAGCAGAGGGCATGTAGGAGCAGTGCTTCCTGGCTTGTTCAGTTTTCTTTCTTACAGCATCCAGCAACAAGGGTGGCACCACTAAGAGTGGGTTGGGCTCTTTCACATCTGTCATTAATAAAGAAACTGTCCCATGGACTTGCCTGCCTCCTGGCAATCTGATGGAGGCATTTTCTCCATTGAGGTTTTCTCTTCCCAGATGAACGTAGCTTGTGTCAAGCTGACATAAAAATAACAGAGACACTCTCTGAATGATTGCTTATGTTTCTTTTCTGGCCGAGGCACACACATTGGTGGCAGGAAGATGTGTTTGCTGCTGTTGGTGACAGGCACCCCTGCTTCTGTGTCTGCTTCTCAGGGTGTCTCCTCTCGCTCCTGTGTGCCTGGGCATTCCTGTGTGGATGGCCTCCCTGGTGGCTCTGGGGCTGCTCCACATGAGGAACTCTTCTCAGTACACTTAAGGCGCTTAACAAAGTGTGAACAATAACACCACAGTCATTTTGTAAGAGGAAATTTGCAGGCTTGTGTTTATCTTGGTTCCTGTCACAGCCAGGGCAAGAGGCAGGCGCATGTAATTTGTTTAAAGGTCACACACCTAAAGTCATAAGTCTGTGGTGTTGTCTTCTGAGACTTCAGTAGCTTCTTTCTAACATGGGAGCTTTTGTCATATAAGGGCTCAGGGACAATGGTTAGCACATGTGTACCATGCTGGCTGCGCCAGTGGACTCTAAGTGCCCAGCCAACTCTTCCCGGTGTAGGTTTTCAGGCAGAGACCCACTTCTACAGATTCCCAAAAGAAGGTGTGGTCAAAGGAGATCATGGGGAGGGAGCACGGTGGTGACCTTTGCTGATAATTTTGGCCAGATGTCAGAGGCACTGTGGAGAAGAAAGTAAGCCCAAGGTCAAAGGTAAGGTAGGTCCTGGTCCAATTATGGCAAGACCAGGGGACACGCTGGGTAGCAAATATAGGAAACCTAAGGAGAAAGGGTCCTGGTGGGAATCCTTCTGCACACGTGCCAATGCCCCGTTCCTGCCGTAATGTCATCTTTTCTTCTATTTGCGATGTATTAGTTCCCTGTTGCTGTGGTAACAAGTGATCACAAGCTTTCTGACTTCATACGACTCAAGTTTCATTATCTTGGAGTTCTCTTGATGGTTAGAAACCCAGTAAATCCAATCCAGTTGGGAGGCACCCAACCAACATCATGGGGTCTCTGGGTTGAACTCCGCTGGGCTGTAGGGAACACTCTCATTGCTTACTCTTTCCAGCTTCTAGATATTTCCTCCCAAAGGGTGACCAGGCAGTGGTGGAGAATAGCAAGTGTGGGTATACTATGGCAGACCTGTGGGTCTACAGGGAGAGCAACCCACCCTTCATCCCACTGCCCGCACTACCCCATGACAACATCCCGGAACATCTCAAGGAAACTGGGGGAAAGTGTTGGCAATCACACAACTGGTAACGATATGCTGTGAGGGAAGAAACCCAGGCTGACAGAAATTCAGCCACCTCTTCAAGCTGTGGCTCTCTGAGGAGGAAACCCCCACCTCAAGGAAGCATGGACCTTAACACCTGCCCTTGCACCTCTCCCTCCACACTACAGCTGCCTAAGTAGGTTGACACCAGCATTTCCCAAAATACACATTAGTCATCAAGTGCTTAATATATACACAGATGCCCTCTATTACCAGCACAGGCGTTTGTTGGCAAAGACTAAGGATTTTGAGCTAAGCCTGGACCTGGCCTCCCATTTTTCCCAGGCCTTGGCAATTACTGGGCAGTAGACCCCCTTTTCCTCCCCTTAGAAGGGACGTTAAGGAGACTCAATAGCTATTGCTTTAGGCATCTGTTGAACTGGGAAGACTCGGGGGACTAGGAGACAAGCGTCTCTTTGCATGGGGCCTCCAGAGTATAACATGGCTGTTGTCCTGTCATTGGGGACTGTTGTCCTGTCCCCATTCTGGGGAAGAGCATTTGTGAAGACATTTTGCTTTTTGGTTTTTGTTTTTGTTTTTTGTTTTTTTTCTCATTTTTTGAGACAAGTTCTCATGAGGAGTAAATTGACTTGGACCCCTATATTGTAACTGAGGATGACCCTCCTGCCTCTACCTCCTGGGTGTTGGGACCACAGAAACGCACCATCACATCAAGTCATTCTATATGGCCACTTTATTTAGTAGATATATATGTAGAAACATTTTTTTAGCTTAGCAAAAATTACTGAGCTGGCCACGGAGCTCAGTGGGTAGAGTGTTGGCCTACCACCCACAAAGCCTTGGGTGTGATCCCCAGCACCCCATAAGCCAGGGACAGTGGTGCATACCTGTTACCCAGCACTTACACGATAGAGGCAGAAGGATGAGGAGTTCGAGGGAGTTCGAGGCTAGCCAGGGCTAGCTAATACTCCATCTCCAAGAATATATCATGGTGTCCAACATTGTGCTTTAAATATTGATGCACTGTGGAGTAGACTGGTAAAGGTATTCAACATGCACTACTCATACCAAGCTTTTGGTGATGAAAACTCTTAAATCTTCCGTGTACATGATCTCTTATAAACTGATGATGTCAGAGAGTAAGGCTCGTGAGCAGCATCTGCTTCTTCCCACTAAGTTTAACAGATGGTAGACTTGCAACTAGGGGACAGGCGCACCACATCTCTAAGCAGATGCGGTGTTCCCCAGGATTCTGGCCGTCTATGCACAGCGACCTTCAGAGCCTGAGCTTGGGGAAGCTTTGGGAAAACATGCAGGATGAACTGTGGCTGTGAGCTACTAGACCAAGGTTAGAGCACTCTGGGAATGCTGGCAGCCAGGGCCCAGCATGTGGAGTCTGATTGGTGCGGTTGATTCCTGCCTCTTGTATGCCTTTAGATGATGTCACGTGTGTCTGCTCAGAGTTCCCAGTAAGAGGGCGGGGCTGGTTGAGTTGGACGGCATCATTCCTAACCAAAGTATAATGCCGGGAGATGTCACAGGGCTGCCACAAAGGGCCTGGCTGGTCAGTCTCTCTCCATATCTTGTGTCATTGCAAGTATAAATGGACACCAGCTTGATTACCCCCTTGCAATACTTAAATTAATATCATATCTTCACTGTGTGACAGCCTCATCTGCTTGTGTGACATTTATCAAGCACCATAATTGAGTCCTAGTGAAAGAGGCTTCTGAGGAAATAACCTTGGAAGGCTAAAGAAGAGACGCTAAAACACACCCCACTCTGAGTTGCTTCACAGGACAAACACTGTGCCCTCTGTCTCTGTGTCTCTGTCTGTCTGTCTGTCTGTCTGTCTGTCTGTCTATCTGTCTATCTGCCTCTGCCTCTCTCTCTCTCTCTCTCTCTCTCTCTGTTCTAAGCCTTAGCCTTTACTGGCTGAGCCGTCTCTCCAGCCCCTTTAAAGCTGTCTCTCTTACTCTTTAAAAGTTGTAGATAATGGCACACGCCCCACCTAAGCACCTACTGGCAAGGGAAAAAAAGATCATTGTTCAGTGTTTTGAAAGATGCTGGAATGAAAATGTTATTCAGTTGGTTCCCTCGTCACATGGCTGCAGGTTCTCAGGAGGAGTCTGGCCAATGCCCTGGGAGGATCTTCTTCAAAGATCTGCCCTGGCCTCTCTGCTGACCTTGACTTTATGTGTGTGTGGTGGTGGTGGCGGGGGTTGTGTAGGGTGCTTTTCTGTTTTCAGTACAATCCAGGTATGGCTGGCTGTCCACAGATGGCAGGACATCACAGCAGGGTATCACTTTTGCACCTGGGAGCCTATTACTAGTCTGCTTGGTTGGTCACTTCAGGTTGGCAGGACATACACGCTGGCATGATTCTTACAGTGACTTGATTTGATTTGGATCGGGTTTTGTTCTTTTGAGTCAGGGTCTCACCACATAACTCTGGCTGTCCTGGAACTCGCTTAGATAGGCCAGGCCAGCCTCCTGAACTCACAGCAACCCACCTGCCTCTGCTTCTCAAGCTCCGAGACAAAAGTTATACACCACCACACCTAGCATTTTTGTGACTTTCTAACCCTGATCCAACCTCCCTTCTGTTTAACGAAGAGAAAGGAAAAATGAGAAATGAAAGTGAATATCTGAGGTGCCTTTTGGGACAAAGAGGACAGGCAGCGACGCGCTGGCGTACGCATTAGGGTTAGGGCTGTTTACTCTCCAGGAAGCCGTAGAACAATGCAAGGTTATTGCAAGTGAGAGCTTTTATCCCCAAGGGAATCGTACTGATTGGGATTACATCTGGCAGGCAAGAGGATATCACGTGGTATAGAAATAAGGAGCTGGAAGTCTTATTTTTCTCAGGGACCACAAAGTCGCAGGTAGCAAGGCTAGGACTAAGATGACGTCACCCTGACGCCATCAGGAATCCAGGCTTCCTTCTGTTTTTCAGTTTAGTGTCCACCCTCAAGCTTATCACTGCATGCTCTCAAAATGGCTGCTCACCGCAGTATCACGTGGACGTTTAAGGCAGGAAGGGAGCCAAGACTGTTTCCTTTAAAGGCCTTTTTGGAGTGTCTCTACCCGAGAATTTTGCTTATACCTTATTGGCCTGAATTGTGATCCAGGACCACCCATCTGCAAGAGAGGCCAAGGGTGTTACTGCCACAAATAACCAACCTGGGTTCTGTTAGAAGAAAGAGCAGACATCTGGTGGGCAGCCAGCAGTGGCTGCAAAGGAGCAACAAGAGGGAAGCTTGCTTGCTTGCTTTTTTTTTTTTTTTGAGACAGTTTTTCTGTGTAGCTTCTGGTTTCTCTGGCTGTCCTGGACTCTCTTTGTAGACCAGGCTGGCCTCGAACTCACAGCGATCTACCTGCCTCTGCCCCTCCCGAGTGTTGGGATTAAAGACATGTGCCACCACACTGGGCCGGACGCTTTTATTTTTATGTTGCTTTCTCATCCGTCCATTCACTCACCCTGAAATGCAAGGAGACAAATGAATGGGCAACCCTTCATTTGTCCTAGAACACATAGTGGACTGTCAGTGGCACCCTGTCATGTCTATTCACGTCACCATGAAGACGGGGTAGAGAGAGCATGCTGGCTGTGAGTTGGGGTGTTACTCTAAGGTATGCACAGCTCAGGAGAGCTTGTCCTGGCACTTGCTAAAACCACATTTAGGAAAAGATGGCAGCGGAACATCTTCCTCAGTCTAGGAGGGGAAGAAAGATGAACAAGCCTTCAGCTGGGCCCAGTCACTGTTACTGAGAGCCATTCGTTACTGTTCCCTGATGTGGCCTGGCTCCACCTTCATAACAATAAATATTCTGAGGTAAATGCAGCCAGTGATTACTGCTCTTCTTTTCAGAGGAGGATACAGAAGTGCAGAGAGGGTAAGCCACCTGCCTGTGACACCCAGCACGAGGCAGAGCTGGAATGCAAGCCTTATGCTTGTCACCTCAGCACCTAATAACAAATCCGACTTCCTCCCATGCTGCTGGTGACCAGCGCTGACTCACCCCTGCATGCCAACGGCCAGAGAATTCAAATTGGGGCTTCAGCAAAACTGGCAATGAGTGTGTCAGGCGTCACCCGATTGCATATGTCTGATCTAGACTGCGTGTTCAGTGCACACACAAAGCATGCCTGTGTTTAACTGCTTACAGCCCTGCCTCACCCCCGTGCCCGACTCTGATGTCAAATTCTCAGACACTATAGAACTGATGCTGTTCTTCCTGACCTGCAGACACCCCAGCTTGCTCTGCCTCTTCCTCACAGGTGCAGCCCATTAATCTGGAATCTAACCGTCCCTTTGAGCTATTTCTCTGAAGACTTAGCCTTTGACTTGGCGAGGTGGACTTCTTGAATTTGGAGTCTTGGGAGCATCTCGGCCATCCCAGAGTTTGCACACATAAGCCCTATCCAAGTTCAGTTACTGAGACTCAGGCAATGAAATGCCAGAGCTTAGTCTAGGGAAGAGTCAGGGTGACTCTTCTCACAGACCAAGACCCCATTTGCACAGCATTGCTGTCCATTAGGGCTCATTGGTCGTCTCAAAGAAAACAGCCTGGTCTTTCGGAGAAGCCTATCTTCAAATCCAGCCAGCAGGGCATCACCTGTGTAAGGATAGTGACGGGTAAAATGTCACAGATTCACTCTCCGAATGGGCATCCATGCCCAGGAGGTGTGGCTCCGCTTTCTGCACCTCCTGCGAGGCAGGCGTCACAAAGCTGGGAGACTCCAGGCTTGGCTCCAGAGATGCTAATTTGAGTGTCTCTGCAGCAGGTTGCAGTATGGCTTGTGATTATTCGCTCACCCATGTGGAGTTGAAAGTGCCCATGCCCTTTTCCAACAGGGCTTCGCTCCCAGCCTGGCTGCTCCCAGCCAGTGATGTAAATGTACCAGCTGCTTCCCAGGAGCCAGTCCGAATCCTGCAGGAGGGGCCCAGCCCTCTCCCAGGCATCAGCCTGCCACCTTTCGCCTAAGCCAACCATGGTGGGTCTCTGCGATCTCCCATCACCTTATTGGAGATGCCCAGAGCTAATCCTCTTCCAGCCTCATGATTTATAACATGCCTTAATCAGATGCATTGTTGTTTATCTTCTGATTGCGGAGACATGAGCAGATTTGCTTAAAGGGGCTGCACTGGGCTGGCAGGAGGTGGTCATCCAGAAGGCAGCAGGCTGTTCAGAAAATGAAGGCGCTTCTGCTGTTGGTCCTGCCCTGGCTGAGTCCTGCTAACTACATTGACAATGTGGGCAATCTGCACTTCCTGTACTCGGAACTGTGAGTCCCTTCTCAGTGCTTGCATCTCTCTCTCTCTCTCTCTCTCTCTCTCTCTCTCTCTCTCTCTCTTTCTCTGTTGTGTGGATGGAGGTGGCTTCGGAGTCACTTTCCCAGCTGGACTCCTCTGTTTCCGGCAGAATTTCTGCATATGCTGAATGTGTGTGAATGAAATGCCTTGCACCAGCGAAGGCAGCATGCTTAGTGCTTTGTGACTTAACAGAAAACACCATCTTAATGGACGCACTGCTTTTTCAACAAGGCAGTCCCCCTTTCTGTGCTAAAGCTGCGTGTGTGTGTGTGTGTGTGTGTGTGTGTGTGTGTGTGTGTGTGTACGTGCACGCATGTGTGTGCATGCTCAGCCTTTTCTTGGTAGATGTGACTTCTTTCCCTTTCTATTAATAGAACTGAGAGAGCAATTAAGATCAGAGCTTGCAAGCAGAGATATGCATCTTATAGAGGGGATTTCTAATGACTGACACAGTCCCTTTATTGAGACTATCACAGCCAATATCTGAAAACAGGTGCAATGTCAGTCAGTAAGGGGGAAAGATAACCTTATTCATTTAAAAGCATAACTTTATTTTTATTTATTTAAAATTTTTATTATTTTTTTTTTTGGGGGGGGGAGGTTTTCGAGACAAAGTTTCTCTGTATAGTCTTGGCTGTCCTAGACTTGTTTTGTAGACCAGGCTGGCCTCAAAGTCACAGTGGCCCGCCTGCCTCTGCCTCCCGAGTCCTGGGATTAAAGGTGTGCACCACCACACCCAGCTTTTTTAAAAATTATTTTAAGCCTATATAAAATAAAGAATCATGCCATGGATGTCTATAGTCTCATCACACCAATCTCAAGATTAATGTTTTAGCAAGCTCCAGGCCAGCCAAGACTATGTAGCTAGTTAACAGGACCCTGCTTCAAAGACACACACACACACACACACACACACACACACACACACACTCTCATACACACACACATCTTTAAAATAGTCAGGTAAATTTAAAATAATTGGGTAAATTGTAGCTGTCATAAAATTTCATTCTCAAGTACTTCACAGTATACTTCTAAAACATAAATGTATTTTCCTACGTGACTAGTGTCTATTTTATGAAAGGAAATTATTTAGGCCTCTAACTTTAAAATAAGTATTTTTCTAGCTCATTTGTTGAAAGGATTACAGACTAGTGTAGGTGGCTTCCACCAGTTAGAGAAGATGTGTCGCTCAGCCTACAGTATTTAGAAGATTCTTCCTTGTTAACAGACAGAAAACTACAGCAAGAATGTTCTTTCTTTTAGGGACAAGATCTCTCAGTGTAGATCAGGCTGGAAATCTCATTCTCCTACCTCAGTCCCCTGAGTGCTTGGATAACAGCTGTGCTCTACCAGGGCCATTTCAGAGAGCAAGGCATCTAAACGGGGCATGACAGAGCTCTGGCTAGAAAAGCTTACCTAAGTTGCAATACTGCTCACACAAATGTGGAGACATCCAGTGTCACTTTTGTACTTAGTTGGACTAAACGGTTTGTCAAAGACAGTCGCTGCTCGGTAAATGCTTGACAAGTAGACGAAGACACTCGAAGGCAAGTCATTTGCTTTATAGGTGCTGCGTTCCAGAAGTGTAACGCTAGCTCACCGGAGGTCAGAAGTCTCGAAGAGAAAAGTGTCCGGCTTTACCTTTGCTTGTGAGGACCTTTAGGGAGGTTATGATATTCAGAAACCTTTCTTGAAAGCCGCACAGTGGCCGAGATCATAGGGATTGTGCAAAGTCTCCTTTTCCCTCTCCCGATGGTGGCTGAGGGCAGGGTGGGGTGGGGTGGGGTGGGGGTCTCTGGAATCCAGGGCCACAGCATTTTTCCCTCCTGTCCCACCAGCCTGTAACCTTGTCAGTCACTGCATGAGTTTCCTATGGCTGCTGTAACAAACGTTCACAAAGCAAATATCTAGATACTTGTTTTTCCCATGGTTTGGAGTCCAGATTCTTGAAATCAGGGTGCAGCCGGGCGGTGGTGGTGCACGCCTTTGATCCCAGCACTCGGGAGGCAGAGGCAGGCGGATTGCTGTGAATTTGAGGCCAGCCTGGTCTACAAAGTGAACCCAGGACAGCCAAGGCTACGCAGAGAGACCCTGTCTCAAAATAAATAAATAAAAAATCACCCCCCACTCTGACAGCTCTAGGGAGAATCCTCCGTGTCCTCCTCAGAGTCCGCTGGCTCTAAGCATCCTTTTGCTTGTGGCTTTGTAACTCCAGTTTTCCCCTGTGTCTGCACAGGACCTCCTGTTCCGTGTCCTTTCCAAGTCTGTTGATATCTCTTTCCTTCCTCCTCCTCCTCGTCCTCCTCCTCCTCCTATTTTCCTGCATATGGGTAGTAAATGTAGGGCCTTGACCATTCTTGGAAGCCACCGGGCAGCATCTTAGTTCCTCGTCCTCCTGTTGCAGGGATATTGCCACCATGTTTAGGCCCAGCTGGATAGCCCAACACGAACATACACAAGATCCTCAGCCTCATTTAATTCCAGCCCCTGCTTTAGGTGCTGCTGCGAAGAACCCCTCCGTTTTTGCTTTTCATTTCATCTTTAAAATATTCTTCGTGTAAGTAATGACTCGGAGGCAAAGTCTCTCTCGGATTATCTGAGTGGACACAAGCAGGTCACTCTGAAGCTCTTGGGAAAGTGTGACGCTACAGAATTTCCACAGTGGCATTCTAGACTCATTGCTCAGACTTGTTAGACATTTCCAGTGACCGAGGAGGTAAAAATTGTCCACTTCTGGTTCTCAGAGAACTTTGGGGTGGGGTGTGAGCTGGGCCTTAAGGTGTAGGTAGGGATTAGACACAATTGGGGTGGAGAGAGAGCATTTCCAAATGACAAATAGCACCAGTTCCTACCAAACACTGGTCATTACCAAAACTTTTGCCAGTTTAATTCTATATCACGAGGGGGCTAACACAGCTAATTTAATACCCCGGAACAGAGGCAGCAGGAGGTACGTCCTTGAGATGAAGAGCTTTATCTCCTGTCTACCACAGCCACCAGGAGCTCAGAGACAGAGCTGTGGGCATTTGTCAGCTTCCTTTCCCTCTTCTCTGGGTCCTATTGCACAGATGAAGCTTGCTCTGGGTCCCTAGTGCTTCTGATGCGGAGTCTCTCACGCGTCCCCTTCTCCGTAGCACGGAGTTCTCAACTTATGTTCTGTCCACTGGGAACCTATCTAGGATGCTGGAGATAATCAGTAAATGTTTCAAAATTCAGTCCAGGACTCTCCCACCTCACACTTCCAAGAACCAGGTAGGAAATGTTTAAAATAGAAGTCAGGTAGAAAGCAAAGGTCCATGGAGAGTCATTGGCCAACCACAGAATGTATGTTACTTATTATGTTATATATTATATAAATAATATAATAATTATACAACTATATATATATTATATAATACAGTATAATTATATTTTTCTATATTATAATATAAATATATGACTATATAATAAATATATAAATGTTATATATATGATATGTAATATAATTCATTATGTGTGTAATACCTAATGGCATTCAAATTTAACTCAAAGCTAACTTAATTCCCAGCAGTAACACTGTGCCGACCTAGCAGATCACTTACGTATGTTCAGTTTGACCTCAAGGACCAAAAGTTTCTGACTGGCAGCTAGGTACTTCTTGAAACACAACCCTTGGCTTAGAGAAAAGGGAACACCACAGAAGAATCCTAAAGCCAAAGTATTGGTGCCAATCTGTCATTAGAGGCAGGGGTCTAGGGCACTCCAGGGTACGTACCTTAAAAACAGGTACTGAGGTCTGGGGATGTCTGCTTGTGGGAGAGCACTTGCCATATGTGTACCAGGCCTGGGCTCTGCCCCTGGAACCACATACCCACAACCATGCACACAATTGCACTGGGCTGAAAGCTTCTCTCTCTGAACGTCCTAGACCCCAAAGAGGACACACACAAGAACCTCACTACCAAGAGCCTCCCTTGAGTCCTCTTCTCCCTAGCCTGTGCAGAGGGGGCACATAGGACCACGTACATGGGGGCCTGAAAACAGGTGGGTTCTCAGGACCGCTCAGAGTGCATTTTAAAGTTCCTGATTCTTCGTCTTTAACTGAACCCTGGTAACATGTACCTCTTTTGGGGTGGAGCTACTGTTGTCCTCTTTGAACTCTCCAGACAACCCACATGGGCCACCATTTCCCAGTTCCATAGGGAGCAAGCTTTCCCAGACAATTCTCTGCCGTGGTTATTAGAGCCTGCTGTTCCGGCTGGGAGCCGCGATCCCTGGGCTTCTGTGATGGAAGCCGCCTCTGTGCTTTGTGTGTGTGTGTGTGTGTGTGTGTGTGTGTGTGTGTGTGTGTGTGTGTGTGTGTGTGTGTGTGTGTGTGTGTGTGCGCGCGTGTGCGTGCGCGTGCGCTCCTCTGTGGGCCTCACTGATTACTTAGAGTCCTATTCACTAGACAGTGCTTGAGGGATGCTGATGAACGGCCATGTGCCTAGCTGCTGCAAACCTAAGTGGGAAGTCTTAAACTGGATGAGGTTGTTTCCCTATCTTGGCCCATCCAGGATCAAGGCAAGCTGAAAAAAAAATAGAGAGAGATTTACAAACAAGTCACAAATTGTTCACAATAAGCCAAGCTAAGATTCTCTCAGATGTTCTGGAATGCTGCTCTGAACATGAAAAACTGGGACAGCCATTGCCTGCTCGGTGACCTACTGTGGCACTCGTAACAGTTCTTTAGTTTAATCTAAATATTTAGTTTAGCAAAAAAAAAAAAAAAAAAAAAAAAAAAAACTCCAGGGAAAAGCACTGATGTCTGGAGTGAAATAATCATCTCACTGTCCACAGCAAATCCTTAAGAAAACATACTGAAGCTGGGCGTAGCGGCACACGCCTATAATCCCAGCACTCTCTGTGAGTTCGAGGCCAGCCTGGTCTACAAAGCAAGTCCTGGACAGCCAATGCTACACAGAGAAACCCTGTCTAGAAAAAAAAAAAAGTACTGTAGACTGAAAGGCTCCATGTTTCCTCCACCTTCAAAGTTCCCAGTTCCTGTCACTTTCTGAGGTGCTATCTGGTGTCACTTTCTGGTGACTTTTGTGCCCTGCTCCTGCTAATGGGGCAGACAGAGTGAGCTGCAAGCAGCTGTGCTGTGCAGAAGTACCCGGGGCTTTGCCTTTCACAGCACATTCCCTCTCCATTGTGGGGAGCTGTCCACCAGGCTGCTCGGCGTGCCTACTATACCCCGTGTCCACAAGATGAATGCTGCTCAGGAAGCCAAGGAGCACCGTCTCTCTCTAACTTAGAGTCAGAGAGACAGTTTTGATTTGTAAGTGGGGTCACTATCCATAGTTAGCCACTCCAGGGCCTGGAGAGAGGTGTTCCACTCTAGTCCCCAGTCCCTGTGAGACAGTCGTTCTACACCAGAGTGGCCTGACCCCACCAGAGTTGTGTACTAGCAAAGTTAAAAGGAGTGATGCTAAATTTGCAGCTTGAAATATTTAGGGCTACGGAGGGGCAATGCGTCCTGGAGGAACTGCTGAGAGCAGCAGGAGAGGTGGGAGTGCTGTGTGTGTCCTCCTCGCAAACTGGGTCCAGTCCAGAAGTCAAGGGCACAGGGATGCAGCTCACCCACCAAGTGTCTTAGGACCAAGGACACAAAACACCCACCATCTCCCTAGATGAACCATCTCGAGGCAATCTGCCAAGTACACTTCTGACATTACATTGCCTTTCTGCACCAGAGACATTGTTTTGGGGCTTATGGTCCAAAGAGCTGTCAATCAAATACAGTTGGGCGCTATGGCTCAGGAGCGAGAAGACTGCTTTGCTTGCCTTAGTTTTGTCTGTCGCTCACTAGGTGGTCTGGCTACTGGCTTTCCCTTTTCTGGGTCAAGGTCTTAGAACAGTAATCAGTATTTCTTCTCCCTCCCTTGCTGACATCAGCAGCTGGTCCATGGGCTATAGAGAGCAGAGGAGCATCCTCTGTAGAGCTTCCTGTGGCTAGAGATCCACCCAGGTGTGTCTAGATTACTGCAGCTGGATTCTTTCCAGCATGTGTGTAGGGGGAAGAGAAGGGGCAAGGGGAATGATTTCAGCATGCATTTCTTCCTCATTGTCACTGTGTTAAACACACACACACACACACACACACACACACACACACACACACATACACACACACAACACATTTGAAGTCCTCACTAACTGGCTTAGCTTTGTGGATGTGCCAGCAAATGTTGCCCAAACTGAATCTCAAAGAATTTGTTTGTTTTTCACTGATCTTGAAAGGGGGAAAAAAAAGGTCTCTGGATTTTTCTTGCTATATGTTTTGAGTAGCTGAGCCCAAGTTTTGAAAGAACCCCAAAAGAAAGAGAGTTTACAGATTAAAATGGGCCGAGGTGGATAAATTATATTCTAATAAAGGTGAGGATCAGTTTCAAGGGCTTGTTTCGGGTTCAGTGCATTTCAGTCACGGAGGGAGCGGGGTGCTGGGGGTAGAAACCAAGGCCTCACACATTTGGCAAATGCTCTCGCACGGTACCGTGTGCCTAGCCTTCAGCACACGCTTTCACATTTTCCTCATTTGGTTTTATACTTGCATACTTGGAAGGAAATGGAAGCTGTATGTTTCTGATCCATTTATATTAGGCTCACTGGATGCTTCTTTGTAATGATTCTTTGATGTCCACAGAGCGTGGCGACCTTGTTCCATGGTTTTGTTTTCTTTTATTTTTCTCCTTCATAATCCACAAATTCTCTTTTGCCAGCAGTGAAGCAATTCTGTTTCCTAACTCTTCGCTGTCTGGTGTAAAGTGGTCTTCCTTGAAAAACCTCCTACGCAAGACTTGGCCAAATGCATTTATCCTCTTAGTCACATGACTGTGTCAGGCAAAGTTAGGATTTCTTTTTTTCTTTTTTTTTAATTTTAATTTATGTGTGTTGGTGTGAGGGTGTCACATCTTGGGAGTTACAGACAGTTGTGAGCTGCCATGTGGGTGCTGGGAATTGAACCCGGGTCCTTTGGAAGAGTAGGTAGTGCTCTTAACCACTGAGCCATCTCTCCAGCCCCAAGTTAGGATTTCTTAACAGTCTATTTTAACTTGCTACAGTAGAAAGTTTTGGAGAACAAAAGGAGAGGAGAGTAAATAACCTCTGGGTCTCTCAGCTCTCTTTAACATCTTCTGTACACCCTCGAATTGTTTGGACGCAAACCTTAGACACGGTTATCATTTTTACCTGTAAATATTGCGGCACTTCATCTCTAAAAGATGGTTTTGTTTAGTTTGGGGTTTTTCCCCCTTTTTTTGCTCTTGCTGGTTTTATTTTTTAAGACAGGAAAGCACTGTATAGCCCAGGCTGGCCTGGGGCTTGTGGTCTTCCTGCCTCAGCCTCTCCAGTTCTTGCCTGGTGGCCGTGTGCCACCACAGCCTGAAAAGGGTAAATTCTTAAATGTGACTACAATACTAATGTCGCAGATAAAACGTGTAACTGTAATTCCTCAAATAGCCAGTCAGTCCCGATTCTCTGAGCCGCTTCCTTATTTTTATTATGACAATTTGTTTCAGGTTGTCTTTCCTTCTCTTTGTCTCCTTTTTCCTCCTCATTCACCGCTGCTGAAAAGCGTTGTCAGCATGAACTTAGAGAAGCATTTGACAAAATACAAATGCTAGACAAATATAGAGTGTAATTTACTATCCAAATAGAAGAAGTCCTAAGGAAATATCCACAGCATTGTGTGCCAAAGCCTTTATGAATTTATTTGCCATTTTACCTGTATCCAGTTGTGTGTGTGTGTGTGTGTGTGTGTGTGTGTGTGTGTGTGTGTGTGTGTGAAGCCATACAAGACATTTAGGGAGACTTCAAAGAGCACAAGAAGGCAAGTATCTTTTTCCCAGGATAATAGTTAATCAATTTTTAAATCATGGACTTTACATCAGTAAAGAATATATTCATATGCTTGTCATGTATAGGCATCTCTATACAGACATATAAGGTATCTCTATACAGAGCCATATATAGATAATAGACATTTTTATCCATATATACTGTCATAGACATATATTTGTATAACTAGTAATATATAGTATCTATTTGTAACTTGTATGTATCGTCATACTATATGTGTCTATAAATTTTGCCCATGTCTGCTACATTGTTGAGGATGGACAAAGCCATTTTAAAAGGGCAAGAAGTTGTTAGAGTTTTAATGCAGCCTCTCTCAGCCTGCTCCAAGTCCCTCACACTTTTGGTGACTGCTGCTTGAGAAATAAGCTCTCTGGACTCCTTGGCACATGAACACAACATTCTCAAAGTTAACAGAGGACAGTTTCTCCCCAGCAACCTGGGGTGGGTCTTAGAAGAAACAGGCAGGAAATGGCCCGATTTCACAGGCCAAATAAAACTTCCAGGCCAAAGCAGCAGACATCCTTTGTTTCTTAGTCCTTGTCCTTTCTTATAGGGAGGAAAAGGACTGTCCTTTAAGTCCTCAGCAGCCTGTCTCTCTTACAGTCCTCCATGGTCCACTCGGCTTCCAAGACATCCAGAGTGGCTCAGCAAGAGCCAGCAGGTGTGCTGAGACTTGAAATGTGTTTTTACAAAGGAAGTATTAAGAGTGCTGAGGCCAGCTAGGGCTCTTGGAGGTGTGCACATGTGCCAGGAACCCTGAGCCACGGTCAGTCTCACGGTCACCCTGCTTTCAGTCACAGTAGGTAACGTTCCTCCCACTCTGAGCTGCTTGTCCTCATGCCCCACCCCAGAGAAGCAGGCGTGGTGGTCCCTTCAAGCTCTAGTTTCACTCCTGCATACTCTCTTGAGGGCCTGGGCACCCTTCCCAAGCCTCTCCCTTCACGAAGTAATTCTACCCAAAGCAACTGAGAAAGGAAGACGCCATACTTCAAGACAGAGAGGGTCCTCTTGTCACCCGGACACTAACCAAGTGGTCCTCGTGGGACGACAGGGGCGAGCCAGCCTGATGAGAGGGTACCAGTAGACCCTGGAGTCAGGCTGGCTGATGCCTGACACAGGGAAATGTGGGACAAGTTACTCAGGCCCCCTCAACTTTTCTCTCACAGAAAGAAAGGTAACAACACCTACCTCACAGGTTGTGGTGAGCACTGAATAAAACATGAAGTATTTAGTACAGTGCCTGGTATAGAGGAAGTCCTTATTTTGTAGGTTTTGCTGGTAATAACAAGAATATACGGCCCTATGACATTTTGATATCTCTAAAACATACAAAGAAAAGTGGCCCTGCTTTTCTTGGTGATCTGTAAAATAATAGCACATTTCACAATAGAAGGGGTCTTTGATTTGATGGAATTTGGAGTACAGCTTTGTTCCCAGCGAGCAAATAGAGATCAGAAAAGAAGGATTGGTGACATGGCCCCTCCTTCTCTGCTTCGCTGAAGAGGCAGGTGACTTCTGGAGCTAAGGCGAGGTGACTGCCACCTTAGAGTGACTTCAGAGCCGCCTGAGCTGTTTGTCAGCAGACAAGGGCCACATTTGCCTAGCTGCTCTGTTTCTGCCATGGGCCCTGGATTACACCTGCTTGCTTCCTCCCTGGGAATCGCGCCTCAGCTATTCAGCTCCTTTTTTGTTACCTTGACACCACGGTGCCATCCATCTCTCCCTTTCTCAATTAGAAGATGACGGCTCAATCCAGCACATTCTGTGGCAGGTGGAGTCTTAGTAACACCTGTGGCCCAGCACTGTAGCTATTTAGAGCCTCAGGGGATCTTGGAAGAAATCCAGCAACTTGTGTTATGAATGGAGAAACTGAGGCATCATAGTTCACCCATATGACGCAGTCCTCTCAGTAACAGGCTATGTGACTCTGAATAAGTCATGACACTTTGCTGCACACAAGGCATTCGCTATTGTATGGCATAATCCTCAAGAGCAACCAAACTAGTTGTTAGCATTTTTGGCTAACAGCTTTGGGCCACACAATGCTATAGGCGTTGTGACACACATGACGTTGCACACCGACCATGAGGAACTGAGTGTCCTCTGATGGAGTCTGGCCTCCTGGGCATGCTCAGACCATGACATCATGGGAATTCCCTGCCCAATTTTGTATAAATGCAACCTGGGGCCATTTGATGGTAATGAAGCTGGAGACTTGAACGCAGCATTCCAAGATCTTTATGGGAGTCTAAGGATCTCATACAAAGCTCCCCAGCAAACAACAAGCTGCAGATTCTTATCCTGAAAAAATGTGGTCTCTTTGGTGGTGTATACTGCCAAGGTCTCCATGTTCCTGAGAGGAAACTTTCATCCAGGTTCCTGTAACATGGGCCTGATGAAACTAACTGGGACACACACACACACACACACACACACACACACACACACACAGAGAGAGAGAGAGAGAGAGAGAGAGAGAGAGAGAGAGAGACAGAGAGAGAGACAGAGACAGAGACAGACAGACAGACAGAGAAAGAGAGAGACAGAGATAGAGACAGAGAGACAGAGAGAGACAGACAGACAGAGACAGAGAGAGAGACAGACAGAGACAGAGACACACACACACACACAGAGAGAGAGAGAGAGAGAGACAGACAGACAGACAGACAGACAGACAGACAGACAGACAGACAGGAGAAATGGCTTCTTTGGAAGAGGAAGCAAATTAGTAGGTCTGAGAGTGGGACAAGAGAGGGTAACTAATGGGAGTGGCAATTATGATCCAAATACATTATGGACATATATGAAAATGTCCCAGTGGAATCCATTTAAATTACTGTGTGCTTATAAAAAGCATTTTGAAAAGCAAAGAAGAAAATGTGGCCTCTGAAGCCACTTAGACCTGAGTTCAAACACTGATTGGGCACTTAATAGCTACAGAACCTTCAGTAGATTGCTGAGCCTCGGGTCTCTCATAATGCTGGGGCATGCCCCTGGGTTCATGACTCAGATACAGTAAACACGAAGCACCAGCTTCAGCACCTGAGGCCTGTAAGCGTGCTATAAACATCAGCGGCCTCAGCTGACCTTTGCAGCAGAGGCAGAGGACTCTCCTTCCCTCAGCAAAGCGCTGAGGTGTAGTGAGGTTTAGGAAGCATCCACAGACAGCCATGCAGAGACTGGAGCAGCTGACCCTCCACACAGGCACACACACTGCATCTCCCAGCATTACCATGACAACAACATGGCTGGCACATGTCTACAAGTTATTCCAGGCCTGTAATTTGTATCCGTTCAAGCCAGGTCGAAGGATGAGGATGGGTTTTTGAAGCGGAGCTTTCTAGATTACACTTTTCTGGGTAGAATATGTAGGTAGTTTCTCTGGCCTGTTAATGTGATGCTGATGTGGTCCAGAGAATGGATTCAAGGTGCTCTGCGGCTGGTGGCAGGGATAGGCACAGCTCCATGCTGCCACTTGCAGCCGCCTAAGGGATTTTCCTCCATTTGGGAATGCCCACTCAGGTCAAGCCAGATCCTTGACTTTACAGTGAGATGGCGTTTCAGGATTAAGCATTAATGAAGCAGAGTTGGAGTTAGTTAAAGGGAATTTTTAACATGGGTTTAAGCTGCAGGGGCTTAGTGGAGATTCTCTTAGGGAGAGAATAAGATGCTCCCATATGTGGGTGTGTGCTTTTCATGAGAGAGTCACACTGCTTTGTCCTTACAATAGTCATATATGTGATATTTTGAGTTGTGAGATTATTGTTCTCAAAGGTTCTCTGTGAAGCGTGAACAAAATCACAAAATGGTTTCAGTGTATATGGGACATGATAATTGTGTGTGCATGTGTATCATGTGACCACATGGGGACGCCAAGGGTTAGGATGCCTTCGCTGTTAAACAGTCTTATCTGTGAGGTTCCAGAACACTTGAAGGAGAACAAAGCTATGCTCAGGTCCCGGATGCTCAGGGCAGAAGCCTGGCTTTATATCTATTTTAATATTACTATTTGAAAATATCTCCATATAAAATTAATATTCCCTCTATGTTTGGGGATTCTTGATTCTCAGCTAGCAAAAGGCTTCAACTAGACTCTAAATTGAGAGGCTCATTTCTCTTCCCATGTTCCCTCAGAAATAAATTTCCATGGCTTTTTATCTTGCCTCAGGGCCAAAGATATTCATTCAAGAGGTCAGCCACGAATATTTTTGGTTTCATGAGCTAACTGATGATAGATGAAGCAGGATCAATCTCTACTGAACATGTATTGGAACAGTCACCACAGGTTTTGTGGAAAGCACATCTGGTAGGGCTAGGTATGAAGACCAGATTTCAAGCCCAAGCACCCATGTTGGAAGCTGGGCACCCTGGCATTAACTTGTATAATCTGGTTCTGGGAAGACAGAGACAAGAAAGGACCCCTGGGACTTTTGTGTGCAGCCAGTTTAACCAAGTCAATTAGTGCCAAGTCCCAGTGAGAGACCCTGTTTCAAAAATCAAGGTAAGTAGTCCCCAGGGGATGATATCTGAGGTCTAGACACACACACACACACACACACACACACACACACATACACACACACACACACACACACACACATGCACTTACACACGCACACACACATGCATACACATGCAAATAAAATAACAACATGATTTAAAATGTTAAGTATCTGGCTGCCACAAGCAGGGTAGATGTCTGTCTACCCTGTGACATACATAAGCTCTGCTGACAGCTTTGCCATGACATTCGAGAATGACCGCTCAGTGTAAACTGAAGGTACAAATCCGTGGACAGTGCCACCAGCTTCTGTGAGCTGTGATGACTGTTCTGCTGGTGTGTGAGAGCTGAGGCAATGACAAGTAGCCCCACTGCCCACGCACGCACGCACGCACGCACGCACGCACGCACGCACGCACGGGCATCGCCCATCCATGTAGATGCTCGTGTTTCCACTGCTACTTTGTCATAAGCTGACTCCTTTCTTTCACTCCCTGAGAACTATTTTTTTTTTAGAAAAGAAAAGCTCATCAGTGCTGGTATCTTCCATGTGAGCCTCCTTGGTCTTCCTGACATCAGGAAGTTTGGTCTCCCTGGGTCCCACTCATGAGGAAGTCAGGATCCTTCTAGACTTCATGGTAGGATTCTGAACCCCATGAGAGATGGCGGTTTCCCAGAAGAGGCCCCCCAGACACTCACCATGTGCTTGGGAGCCCTGAGAAATGGACTGGACAGTGTGGACTGGGAAGAACAGTGTGTTCTCCTAAACCAGACAACGCCCTCCTCAATCACAAGATGAACAGACATGGGCTCCTTTTTTTTTTTTTTTAACGTCTCTCATTCAGTTGCTCAGTGTCACGTAAGTAGGCACTAGGGTGACTATTCACTTCCCAGGTAGGTGGCTTGTAGGAACAGTCTCTCTCACACCTCTTTCTTCCATGGAGAGGTTGGCAGTGTTAGACAGAGGAAGCCAGTTCATTTTTATTCATGCTTTCTAGCACTTGTGGTCCTTTCCTTTAACATTTGCTAGATATTCAACATGACAAGAAATGTCTGTTAATTAAAAACAGGTTTTCAGTTGGGCGCAGTGCTGTACGCCTGTGATCCCAACACTCGGGGAGGCAGAGGCAGGTGGATCTCCATGAGTTCGAGACCAGCCTGGTTTACAAAGCAAGACCAGGACAGCCAGGGCTACACAGAGAAACCCCAACTCAAAAACCAAAAGCAACCAAAGAAAAACAGGCTTTTTTTAGAGAGTGAAAGTAAACGAACGTTCTGGAAAACAAATCAACAAGATGCTGTCTGTTGCTTTTCTTGTACATTCTGATCCTCAGTTTGGTGTTAATGCTTTCTAAGTGTTGTTTTCCAACCTAGGCACGCACACACACATACCTTCATGCCCCTGTAGATGGATGAAGAGTTTGCACTTGGTTAAAAGAAAACACTCACCCCCTAGAAAGACTATATTGTAATAATAGGAATTATCAGATACTTGTGACGTGTCAGGCATACTCCGGGCTCTGACGAGCATACAGAACATCAGACAAAAGAACGCATGGCAAAGAGGATTGACTTCCTCGAGAAGGCCTTTAAGGAAAAGGATTTGAGCAGATGCCAAAAGGCAGAATGGGAGGCATCAGAAACAACAGCTAACATCAAGATGAAGGCACACACAGGCCTCTGGACAGTTAGATTCCTAAGTGCACATCTGTAAAGGATGCACGCATCATGGTTCCCACACCCCACATGCCCATGAGCAGTGAGTAAGAGCACAGTGTAAAGGAAGCTGACACTGGCGGGTCCTGGGTTTTAGCTGTGGCCACCTCTCCTTGTTTTCACCTTTTCTGGATTATTCTAGGAGGAAAAGGGAGGAGGATTTTTTCCCTTTCTTGTTTACCGTCGCTCTGGGCCACGTGCTCTAACCATAGATTTTTTAACAGAGCCATGAATGCTAAAGCCATGCCATCTGTCCCATGTCTCACTCCTGCTTGGTGGGAGTTCATAGCTGGCGCTCTTGTGTCTCTAGAATGGTGTTGCTTTCTACTGCCCCAGCCTGCTCATATATGTTTCTAGTGAATTCTGCCGATTCACGCCCCGTCCATCCGTATGTAACCAAGTCTGCTTATTGACCCCGTCCCCTCCTGTCTCAAGTCTTTGTGGGAATTCCCCACCTGAGTATCCTCCTTAAATTTTGTGTCATTCTTGGGTCATCCGCCTCTTGGCTCAGATCAGCAAGAGGGCAGGTTGTAGAGACCTTACAACAGCAAGGCTCAATACCGTCTTTGCAATTCTGTGATTTTCATCTGTTTGCCCCAGCTTTGATCTTTAGACTGATAATGACAGCGAGATCCTTCCTGAGGTGTGCACAGTCACCCCAGCTCCCTCCCCTCCCCTTATAGTCTTATCAAGGCCCAGTACAGTATTGTGATCTTCAAGACACTCTCCTAGCATGTTGGGGGTGTGAGTCCACCGAAGCACAGTTTCTCCTCTGTTTATTCATCCTTGGGTTTTTGTTTTCTAACCTTTCTTTTTTTTTTTTTTTCTTTTTTTTTATGTACTTCTCAAATATTCGTCTCTCAAGTTTTAAAGCAACCATCACATACACTGATATTTTTTTTAAAAACTACTCTTTCCTTTTGCTTGCTTTCTGAATCAATATCACATGTTGTTGGGCTTCCTCCAGTTTTCTGACACCCCCTGAGTGCAAGGTAATTTTTCAGAAATAATTACTCATTTTTACTACATCATTGTGCAGTATTAGTCAAATTCCTTTGCTCCCTGAGGCCCTGTGTCATCTGGTCCAGCTGATTTATGTGTCCTCGTATTTGCCAGATATTCCTTTACCTAGTTTTTAGTTCAAACTTATCTACACAAGTCCCTGAGTCTCCTGGTTGCCCTTATGTATATGTTTAGAGGGCTTATCCTTTGGGGGGGGAGTGGGGGGGTTAAATTTTCATGTCAATATTTGTCCTTTTGCTTGTAAATTGCTGTTCTTTCAAGCTGCTTGACCTAATTTGTTTATGGCTCAGGATGAGCTTACCAGTTTTCTGAGCTGTTCCTGAAGTGATGCTTTGTTTCCACCCGTGGTTTCCCTCTGCAGAGCTTCACGGATGCAGGCTGTGGTCCTGGCTCCTTGCTCTCCTGGCCTCTAGTCTGCCAAACCACTCGGCGATGCTAAGGGCCCCTGACACATCACTGGAGAGCTGCCTGCTTTTGCACTTGATATAAACACTCCAAAACTGGAATGAAACAAGAAACATGAGCTATAAATTTCTTTTGCAAAGAAAGAGCAACGGAATTTGCTGATCGGATCCGCTTCATAGAAACTACAAAGTCGCTCAAAGCAGAGTGCTTTTCACCATGGGAATAGTTTGGCCCTGATATTTACCCTTCCTGGGTGAAAACATTTAATTCAACCCAACCTTAGTTTTTTGTTCTGTTTTGTTGTTGTTTTAAACATAACCTTGCAAGTCAGCATGGTTTCAGAGTGCTTTGCTGAACTTGACCCAGTTGCTAATGGTGTACAAACTTGTTTGATGCCTCCACCTCCCCACTAGGGAATTCTGAAATTACAGAATATACTCTTGCCATTTATTTTTAGAATCAAATCCAATGCTCTTATTTTACGCAAGACAAATGTTTGACCCTAACGCATGAGGACACTCCAATCTGTAAGCACTCCCCGTGCCTGTGACCCCTCCCACACACAGCTTTGTTTATGGTGCAGTAACTATGCTGCAGTAGCCTAATGGTGATGCTTTGACAAGGTAGCAGGGGCCTTCGCTTTGGGTTTGGTGTGGATGTGTTCCCAGATGAGAGTTCATCATCATTTGTTGCTAGCAAGAAGAGAGTATTTGGTATAGCATTTTACTTTATTCAAAGAGCCATTGCTTTGGTATTCACATCCTGAGTAAAAAGAGCTGGAACAGAGGAGAGTACTATCTGTTTGCTTCTAATTATGTGGCCAAGATGCCTTGGGCAGTGAGCGTCCCATGTAGGGACAGTGACAATCAAACACTAATTCCAGTCAGTCATTAAGTTGGAGAAGAGTGGCCTTGCTCTGCTGGGCAGCCCAGCATTCTTCAAGAAGCCACTGTCCCTGTCTGGAAGCTCACTTTAAAGGTCTGCTGTAGACTATGCCTTTGATTGAGAGAGTTTTGATACAACAGTTCTAGTATAGACACACACACACACACACACACACACACACACACACACACATATGTATATGTGTGTGTGTGTGCGCGTGCGCATGCATGCATGTGTGCTTGCATGTGTATGCGCGTGCTTGGAATAGATCAGAACAGGCTTTGAATTCCAGTCAGATCTAAATCACATTCTGCAGATGAAAGATTACTCTTAGGAATTGTGTTCATGTAACTAAAGAAGAGCTTTCAGGGTTCGAAAAATCTTAGCTTTCAAAGGTTTAAACATCGTGTGCATAAACAAATCACTTGAAAGGCAGACTGTTGGGGAACATCTGAGCCCATGGGTAATTTGATAAGCAAATGCCTATGAACTCTATTGTTCTTTTGATTGAAGGAGGCTGAGACAGCTTCCAAACATGTTGAGACTGGGCTCAGGACTAGAAGGCTAGGAAACATCATGGCAGTCCTCTGGGGAGGGGACACGTGGACATTTGCCTCGTTCAGATCACGCAACCTTGGGCATCTGGTGGCTTCACTTGGCAGGAGCCTGTGTGGGCTTGTTGGTACCCAGTGGAACCCTTGATCGTTGTGTTTGCTGTAAAGCGCCATGTGTCCTTTGATGTGACATGTGACTGCATCGGTCAGACTGTAATCAGAGGATCTAACTGACTAAAAGAAAACAAAACAAAACAAAAAGCAAACCTTAAAACTTATTGTGCCCTTGGACCTCAGTCTGCTCTCAATGGGCCCAGGTTGATTTAGTCTCCTTCCTGGACCGGCTTCAACCAGCCAGATCTCCTGGACTTGGCCGTGTAGGGCTGTCTGCACTTGGACGCTAATCGGCTGTTTGGCTCTTCCTTTCTGATTACTTCCAGAAGTTACAGAACACATTGTCCCTGTTGAGGGTCTTTGGTGACCTTTTCTCCCCTCCCCCTCCACTCCAAAAAGGCTCTTGTCTCAAAGTGCTCTTGCTTAGCCTTTCCTGGCCACAAGAAGAATGAGACCGGACACTAATGGCTGCTGCACTTTGACTCTGTATGTGGTGTCCCTAGTGAGCTCAACACCTGTGCGTCTCAAGTCTCTTTCAATCATAGCTTTTGGGTCATAGATGCATCAAGGGAGACCAGGGCAGCGTGGGGAAGAGGGATTAATCAAATCAGGTACCATGTCCTCGTCTGGAGCCTCCGACAGGACAGAGGCCTTGACTCCGACTCTGACCAACTGTAGAGCTGACTAAGTGCTTGATTTTTTTCAGAGATGAACCATAATCCATTCAGAAGAGTGAGGGGGTTGTGATCGCTTCCTCCCCTTGCACTGTGTCTGCCTCCTCCATGACTCCTCCAGGAGTCAGTGGAGTCTGACTGTGGCAGAATTCAGTGGGGAAGGCTGTAACAAAAGACTCAGCCAGAGCAGATTTTTGGAGCCTGAGAATCTGGCTCTCAGACTTGCCAGAGAGGCCCCACTGAGCAGAGGGCTTTCCTAGCTAGTCCAGTAGAAGACATACTGGCCGTCCCCAGGCGGTGCCCCTATGCCTGCCCTAGTGTGTGACATATGTTTCTCTCCGATGTTCTGGGCTCTGTGCTTGGGAGTGCTTCTTTAGTGGTTTTTTTTTTTTCATAATTGTTGGTCTTTTAAAAAACAGGATGTTAATATTTGGCCAGTGGCAGGTTGAATTGTGCAAATTTCTTTTCCTACACTGGCTTGTCTGTTTCATATTTATAATAAAAATGATTAAGAAATGAAGCTACTGTCAGTAGAAAACTGCTCAGCCTTAGGACACTGGCTCCTTGTCTGGGTACCACAGGACTGGTTTACTCCAGTCCCAGTCTCCCTACACCAGGAAGGAAGAAGCTGAAGAGGCAGTTTGGGTATTTATGAAGGAGGGGTGATACTCAAAGTTATTTTCTCTGCTGCCAATCACTCACGCGCCCTTCCCTGGCTGGATTATAGGGCATGGTGGACTGGCTCTAGCGGAACTCGGAGTATAGACCATAGAGAGATGGAGAGATAGCCCAGCAGAAAAGGGCTCAGAGCTGCCCACCCAAGTGGTCCCCAGGGATACCAAGAGTTTGATGGGGCTGACCCAAGAATCCAATGATGTGTACACAGTTGTTAGGCTAGCATGGATGGAGAGATGGTAGGAGAGAATGCTGAAGGAACATACACACTGAACCAGCCCACTCTCTGTAACTGCTTAAGATAAAAAGCCTAATAATACCAGTGTTTCCAACGCTGAATAGAGAAGTTGAGAGGCATACCATAGCCCCCTCCTTCCCTTGCTCTCAGAGGGCAGAAGCCAGTCAGTTAAAAGCCAACGAACCCAAGGCATTCTTATGCTTGGATATCAAGGGTGCTGTGTGCCATTTCAAATCATACAGATGTTGGCAGTTGCTTCATAACTTAGTTGAGTTTTCACTCCATGCCTTGGTCAGTGTTCTAGTGCCGTGAAGAGACTCCACAGCCATGCCAACTCATAAAGGGAAGCATTCAATTGGGGCTGGCTTATAGTTTCAGTGGTTTAGTCCATCGTTATCACAGTGGGAGGGAAGCATGGCAGCATGCAGGCTGACATGGTGTGGGAGGAGCTGAGGGTTCTTTATCCTGATCCTCAGGCAGCAGAAGAGAGAGCCTCTGGGCTAAGAACCTCACAGCCCACCCTAGTGACACACTTCCTCCAACGAGGCCACACCTCTTCACCCTTTCAAGTAGAGCCACTCCCTGGTGGCCAAGTATTCAAATCTGTGAGCCTGGGGATGGGGAGGCATTCTTCTGACAAACCATCATGATCCATAAAAACTGACAGAAGGTCATACAGTCATACAACTTGACTGCCCCCCCCACCCTGCCTTTTTGGGGTAATCTTCCACCTTTAGCATCTGCTTTAAAGACAAATCAACTTTGACATGAAACTCAGCTTACCTTCTTCCCTCGCCATCCTAGACTTGAGATGAGAGGAAAGTCTTGACCTCGCCGCATGCCTAGTTTGTTTAGTAAAGTCATAAGCAAAAAGGTTCATTTCTTGAGGGGTTATAAAATGACAACTGCTAGCTATATGGTAAAGATGTTTGGATTTTGCCACCATGAGAAATTATTTGTTATTTCTATTCTCCATATAAAGATCCTGGAGCAGGAGCAGAAGTTCTACATGGATGCTGGTATCTGTATCATGGTGAATCAATGAGATATATCCCAGGTTTTGTGGTGTTGGTTAGCCAAGTCAGTGCCTCATTAGGTGCTGAGTTAAGAGGATTAGAGCCAACTGACGGCAAAGACCCAAAGAATTATTGGTTGTGATCATGCACACATCCACCGTGTGGCTCTGGAAAGGCACCGAGAACACCAAGGCTCAAGGACGCCAGTCACTAAAGCATTTGTAACTGAGAACACTTGCTCAAGGATGCCAGTCACTACAGCCTTCCTAAACGTCTTTACAAAACACTTGCGTGGGAATGGGAGCCCAGGACTGGAAACGGAGCAGCCTTGAGATTTGATCCAGAGCTGGTACACCTGGGCTGCCAAACATGTTTTTATAATTTGCTTCTATATAGCACATTGTGTTCTAGGATAAAGGCTGGGGAGAACGATACAGGCTTTGTTGTAAGAACTGCGTGTGGCTTGGGTACCGTTTCACTCAGTGCTTCTGGATGCTCTGGTATTTGGGGGAAGTGGGGAGGGCAGAGGATGGATCTGTGGTTGTGGCCTTTGCATCAGAGCCTCTTCTGGATGAGATGTGGCATCTGTGTAGATGATAGATGGCTTCAGTCATAGGACGGTGTTCTGTGTTTGTCATTTCCCACGAGATTTTCAGTGAACGTTTGTTTGACTTGCACTGGACCATGGGCATTCGATTCTTCATTATTATGTAAAGAAAACCATGCCACCCTGTTGTTATGGTGTGACCCATAAAACCAACAGTGATAAGGCAGCAACAGAGTGCTAGAAATGCCTATTAAAGACAGGAAGATTTCAGGTCAGGATTAAGTGATCAGCCCATGAGGCTTGTAGTCAGTGAGGTTCTAAAAATCCTCAGGAGAATTGACCCACACTGAATATAATGCTCTAGTGTCCGAGCTCTCCCATCTGTAAAGTGCAGTGACGGTTCCCTTGGCAACAGTTATCAGGTGCTCTGACTCCATAGGTCAAAGCACAGGCAGTCCCAGCCCTGTGAGCCCGTAAACTGAGTCAGCAATAAGCAAATGTGATATACTAGAACAGAGGGTGAAGGAGGGAGAAGTGACACAGGAATGGTTGGCTGGGAAGCATTTGTTTTCTATGAAACATTGGTTCAAGGATCCAAAACCAAGTACCTGAAGATACCCAACTCATGCCCCTGGTTCATCAATCATCATCATCATCATCATCATCATCATCATCATCATCATCATCATTACACACACACACACACACTCCTCATTCCAGCCAATATCCAGGGATTGCAATGGTTTTCACAAGTAATGATAACACTGATGTAGCTGGTCTTTGCTACATTGCATGTTTCTCTTTTTCCCACCCTTACCCCCACCTCAGTTTCACCCCCTATCACTAGATAGGAGAGAAAGAAGGAGAGAGAGAGAGAGGGGGGAGAGAGAGAGAGAGATCCGTGACTCTAATTTCTTTCTTCTTGTTTCTTCTTGGAACATGACTACTAACTAACCCCCCTGAATGACCAACAACCACCACTTCTCAGGGCCCTAGAGTTGATATACACCCCGAAAAGTTCTCAGAATTCTAAACATCACACAACTGCAGAAACTATCTGCAACTGGCAAAACTGCTCCTCTGCTAGAGCACGAGGCAAATCACAGTCAGCTGCTTCAGACAGAGTCCTATGCAGCCCCATATCCGCACGCCTAGGATTAAAACATATTCTTATAATATTTCTGTGTTTTTTTAGAGAAATCAAAATTCCAGGATTCTTACTACACACTTATCTCTGAGAACACCAACAGGGAGTTGTAAAATGTTCATTAGTAGATACAAGGATAAATTATAGGATAATGTTAGAATTCACATCAATATAGTAAGTCAATTGTTTCATTAGCTCAGTATTGCATGTGTCCTGGTAAATACAAAGACTGGAATAGTTTGTTCAACATTTAATCACTGCGGTAACACTAGCATGTAGGTTTAATATCTTATAAATAATAAATAACAAGAGGAGTCAGCAAAACAAGCAACCCAAGGAAGGCTGTGATTACAGTAGAATTTGCAATAAATAAATAAACAAGCAAACAAATAAAAAGAGGAATCAGTAAAAAGATCAACCCAAGATTGGTGCACCTTTAAAAAAAGCAAAAACAAAACTTACATTCCAATTCATGAAGAAAAGTTTACTTTTAGTCTCTTCCTGTTTCTTATAACTGTTTTTAGAACATGATCGATATCTCCCACCCACACCTTCAAGGGCCTCATAACAACAGGGAAACATTCTCACTTGCTCAGATTCCTGCTTCCTGTTTCCCTCCTTCCACCTTCAGGGGTCAGTTCTTTCCATGGCAATTCCTTAAAAGGCTCTTTCTCAGGCATTCTCTCAATAGAGTTAGGAAGGCCCTGTGCAGCGATCAGCAAGGACATGGAGGCCTGCAAACTCCAGCCTCATAAAAGATGTGGCTTGTGGAGAGAGAGAGAGAGAGAGAGAGAGAGAGAGAGAGAGAGAGAGAGAGAGAGAGACAGAGAGAGAGACAGAGAGAGACAGAGAGACAGAGAGAGAGAGAGACAGAGAGAGAGAGACAGAGAGACAGAGAGACAGAGAGACAGAGACAGAGAGACAAAGACAGAGAGACAGAGAGAGAATAGAGACAGAGAAACACAGAGAGACAGAACAGAAAGAGAGACACAGACAGACAGACACCAGGACCGCAGAAGCATGTCTTGGCTTGTTATTCCTGAGCTCTAGCAGATAAGGAGCACTTTTTGCTAAATCCTGTTCTGCTCCACTCTACTCCATGGAGTGGAAATACTTGCCTACAAATCCTTGCTTCCTGTCCATTATCAGCTCTGGTGATCACGGCTGATGACAAGGCCCTGTGTAGAAGCGTGGTGCCCTTGAGAGGAGGCCTTATACCCTTTCAAGCCATATCAACAAGGCTGCCCCAGCTTTGACGTTTCTGCTCTAGGCAGGCGGCTCACTTAGCCGCCCAGTTCCAGAGCTCCATTGGTACCTGTATAAGGGGGGTTGGAACTGTCTTCAAGGAAGATGCTTTTGGCGTTTGCTCTTCCTCCCACCCTCCCCATCTTCCTGCCTCATCTGTTGAGTGGATGCCAAGACATGTACAGAGTCCTCAAGTCAGTGTTCATCAAGATTTCCTGGGGAACTTGTTAAAAACACAAAAACTAGGAGATGGCTCTGGGGAATGTAGCACTGCAACACAGTCATGAGGACCAGAGTTCGAATCCCCAGGACCAATGCAAAGACCAGGCAGGCAATAGCAGCCTCTGTAATTACAATTCTTGGGAGGTAGAGACAGCCTTGCCAGGGTAAGTTGGCTGGTTGTGACTGATCTAATTTGTGTGCTCTGGGTTTAATTGTGAGAGAGCCTTCCTCAATAAATAAGTGGAGAGTGATCAAGAGCCTAATGTCACTTCAGATGTCACTTCAGGCTTCCACACGGACACACGTGAATGTGAATACATGTGCACCTGCATACCATACAAAACCAGAAAACCCACAGACTCCAGATGACTCCTCCCACAGAGACACTGACCTCAGTACTGTGGACAGTGTGATCCAGATGCTCTTCTGCTGCGGGATGCCTGATGTCCTTTGTGGAAGTATTGTCTTGGTTGAGAACCCCTGTCTTTGGGATTCTAATTCCTAAGAGGAAAGTAGGGGCTAGGCTTCTGTTTTCACAAGCTTTCCAGCAAATTTGGTTCCTTTGCGCATCCAATGGGGCTTTGCCTTCTCTTTCAAGAGCACTTCCGCTCCAAGCCTGTTTCCATGGTCACCTAGAGAACCAACAGCTATCCTAAAGAGTATACATCACAATTCTTCCCTCCATATCCCAGGCACCCTGTGCAGGGTAAGAGGCCATTAGCCTGCCAGTACACAACGCTGTGCCATCTGCTCCAGTGGCTCTGTCTCCTGTAGCTACAAAGCATGGATGCTTAATGACATGGACTTAATAAAGGGCTCCTTTTAGAGGGGATGTCCCAGTTGACTTTGGGTGATCTCAGGAAAGCAGCAGGTACTAGCTCCCCTGGTCCTGAAGTGGAGGAGGAAGTGTCTGGCCCAGGGCTGACATGGCTATCTGGGCCAGCACCCTGAGGTCCCTCAGAAGCCAGGCATGAGGGAAGTGGAATGTGACATGTGCATGCACACACACACACACACACACACACACACACACACACACACACACACACGACTCAAGCACTTTCGGGAATTCTGTTGTTTAGTCTGTCCCTGTGGTTGGAACTTCCTTTCCAGATATTCGTGCTGGGATCACTATTTTTCAACTGGCAAGAGTAGCATTTCCTACCAGCCTCACAAAGTGCTGGGCTTAGAAGGGCTGCCCCATTCTTCAAGGAAGCGCTTTTCCTGCTGCTCTTCACAGAATGTGAATATTTTGTTTAAAAGTAGCTTGGGGGCTAGAGAGATGGCTCAAAGGTTAAGAACACCGCCTGCTCTTCCAGAAGTCCTGAGTTCAATTCCCAGCAACCACATGGTGGCTCACAACCATGTATAATGTGATCTGATACCCTCTTCTGCAGATAAAGCACTCATATACAATAAATAAATCTTTAAAAAAATAAATAAAAGTAGCTTGGTTGCAAGCCTTCTGCTCTGTTGGCCTTTCCAGCTTCTGGAGCTGGTGATGTTAGTGCCAACCTGTACTTTCTTGACAGACATTGATTGTGTAGATGATGGTACATGTGTCTTCAGATAACCTCTTTCTTAAGCACACAGGCCATTGAATTTTGAATTACAATTATATTAAGAAATAACGTCAAGCCCGGAGTGGTGGCGTATGCCTGTAATCCCAGCACTTGGGATGAGGCAGGGGCAGATGGATCGCTATGAGTTTGAGGCCAGCCTGACCTACGAAGCTAGTCCAGGACAGCCAAGGCTACACAAAGAAACTCTGTTTTGAAACAACAGCAACAACACAAACAAACAAACAAGGAAGTCATGTCATTGTTATTTGATTCTCACTGGAAGAATAAATAGTCCCCTGGGGGCAGGGGCAGCTTTTGGCTTATGTATTTCTTTATAATAGTGGCCCCTCTCCATCAAAAAGAGGACGTGAGGCAGAAAGTATTCTCTGTTTTCCGAGCAGTCACATTGTGTCTGTCCCCTAAATGTTACCAGAGAGAAATAAATAGAACGCCAGAGTGATGTGGGAGAGACACGAGGAACAACACCCTGAGGTCTCAGGGTCCTAGGATCTTTCTTAGAACTTTGAGCGTTATTTGTGGCCCAACATCAAAAAAAAAAAAAAAAAAAAAAAGTGCAGAAATTGTGGCTTAGTCGCAGCGTGGCTTGAATGTACAGCAAACATGTACATTCTCAGGCACACGCTGGACCCTGTTCATAGTTTACAGGATGATAATGTGCTCCTTGCTCTCCCCTTCCATTCTCACCAAGCTCATATGCTCACAGGGTGGAAATGCAGCAGAGCAGGACGAACCTAGCAGCTAGTTGTCAGCCAATGTAATTTATACTGAAAATATTCCCTAAACCAAATATTGTCCTAGCCACTGTCTTGCTTTGCCTCATCCAGGGAGCTGTGGTGACAAGCCTCAGAAGGACCTAGGGCTGAGCCAGGCTGAGTCAGAATCCCGACATGTTTAGGGACAGCAAAGACCGTCTAAAACAAGATTTATACTTTAGGATTCATATCCCTGAAAAATTAGGTGGTTTACTTTACTTTGGAGACTATAGTGAGATAGGCAGAACAAGGACAAGTAGCACATCTTCTCAATAGGCGTCTCACGTAGCCTAGGATGGCCATCTTGGAATAAATCCATTGGCCATGGATGCCCTGACCACTGAGGTGACCTCCTACCCTGCCCACCTACTCATCCCTGTCTTCACTCAAGTTGGAGCAGTATTAATCAATTATCCAGTCTTATTAATTATAGTCTAGGCCACGCCTGCTTTTTAAATATTTTGGAAGAACCAGAAATGATTCCTATGTTCTGTGCTCTATGGCCATTTTGTGAACATCCTCCAGAAACGTTCTACCCTCCTGCCTCCCTCACTTCTAGTGGGCAGTATCCCATTTGCTTCTTCTACACCGCTAACTGACTGGTTGTGACCACCTGTGTTTGTTTTGTTTTTGTTTTCTGTTTGGCTTGCAGATCCCACTAAACTAGCAAACAGATTGGCTCACACACTGTAAAGTCAGACATGCAACCTAACAGTTGGCACTTAACATAATCTTTGGTCCCATTCATGTAGCTTCCAATGACAAATTTCATTCTTTTTATGGCTGAATAGTATTTCATATATATTTGATACATGTAAATATACATCTTCTTTATCCATTCCTCTGGAGAAATTTATAGTTATCAGTTAATGAGCACCCCTGAAAACTAGAGGAGCTGGTGTAAGGAAGCATATCACTAACATAGAAGAGCATAACTAAAGATTAGCTGACTTTGAAAACACAACTTCTTTATAACTTTACAACCTGGGAACCAGCAAGTTCTCTGCACACCTTGATATAAATCCCTCCACCTAAAATTCTTATATTTGGCATAGGAAGCAACCTTGATGGGATTCACAAAGATCGAAAGTTAGTATTGACAACGTAGAGATTAGTGTTTTGAACCCAAAGGTATCTGTAACATCTGTAAACACAGTTTGGGTTGAGTTTTCCGTTTGTTGAGTGGGTGGTTTTATTGGTTTGGCTTTATTGCTATTGTTGTTTTGTCTGATTTTGTTTGTTTTTAAGACAGAGTCTTACCACGTGACTCTAGCTGGCTCGACACTATGTAGAGGAAGCTGGCCTTGAACTCACAGAGATCCACCTGCCTCTGCCTCCGCAGTGCTAGGATTAAAGGCTGTCTTTTAGGATTCTGAAGCCATACTTGGTCTGACATATATTTAGTGTCTAATTCACACATACACACCCTCTTCTTTCATTTGCTAGTTCTCTAGAATGGTAATTATCTACAGTGCTAAGAGGAACTTGTTCTGTATTTTAGTTCATTCTGCCAACACTGTAAACCTTCTATGGAATCAATAGCTGAAGATATAAGAGTGTTACGGCATTTTTTGTTTGTTTTTTTTCAATCAATAAAAGACCCAAAATAGAGAAATGGGTAAAGTCACATTTGATAAGCATGTGAGGTTCAAAAAAAAAAAAAAAAAAAGAAAAAGAAAACATAGTGATCTCTGAGTATCTGCACAAGATTGATTCTAGCATGTGCACTCATGCGCTCATGCGCCGGCGAGCACGCGCATGCACGCGCGCGCGCGCACACACACACACACACACACACACACACACACCACATATACACAGGATAAGAAAGCCTGAATATGCCCAAGGCCCTTCTATGAAATGGTATGGTGTTTCCATATCCCCTTGCACACGTCTTCCCATGTGCAATTGTAAAAATCATCTCTAGATTGCTGATTGTGTCTAATACAATGTAAATACCATGTGAATAGTTTTACAGCGTATTAATTAGAGAATAAAGACAGAGCAGGGAGATAACCTCCCCACAGCTCAGATGCAATCGCTTTTCTGCGTGTCTTCTGTGTCTGCTTAGCCAAACCACTGATGTGGAGGGTCCAGTATACTTTTGCCTCAGGCTTAGAAGTAAAACCTTTGCAAGATCGTCTCTGAACTGGCTTTTGAAGCTGGAAAGGCAATAAAATTTTGTTGAGCAATAAATGAGGCAGGGCACTTCCCACAGTTCTTACTCATCCGGGGAGTAGCCCTGGCTGCCTGAAGCAGGACAGGCTGGCCCATGTGGCAGTTTCTTGGCCAACCGAACTTTAAAATCTCTTCCCATCATCGTGTCTCTGAGGTTACAGTGCACAGCTCTTGGTTTCTCTACTGCACACCAGGGGTGGATGGCTTGATAGGTTGGTAACTCAAATGCAAGAGCTCAGAATTATAGGAATAGATCATAAGTAAATGTCATGCTCACCAATGTAGCAACCATGACTCATCATATACCAACATGAATAAGTTCCCCAAACTATATTTCTGACATAACCATGAAGATGAAAACTCAGGAATATGTCCAGTGACCAGTGCACCTGTGGCCAGTGCACCTGTGGCCAGGCTTCTAGTTTGTTCATCATGCCAGTGATTAGAAGAGATTTTGATGTTTGTTACTCAGAAATTATTTTTGTTTCTTAAAAAGACTTCAAAATATGACATACACGTGGCCTGGAGGCGTAGCTCAGTTGGTAGAGAGCTAGCTTGTCACGTACGCAAGGGGCCGTCCTCTAATCACTAGCATTACATAACCCAGGCATGGTGGCACACTAGGTAAGGTAAATTGGGAAAGGCTCAAGATCAGAAGCTCAAAGTCACCCTTGGTTACATAGCAATCTGAGTTCAGCCTGCCTCTCCTTCCCCTCCCCCGCCCCTGACAAATACCATGATACACATATGCTTGTCAATGTATACTGGGGGTCCATCCTAATGACTGCATTGAATTGCACACACATTCTAGGTTGGCAGCGCTCCCTGGCTGGCTGGCTGTTTAGCCTCATGGCATACATTGCTGGGGTTGACTGCTTGCCTTCCAGGCCATATGGCTGCTTGGAATCTGGGGCTCCCTGCTGCTGCTTTGCATTATCAGACAGGATGGCACCATACTGAGGGGCTGGGAAGAGATCAAAAGTTGAAGTCTGGCAAACGTAGATTGCATTCCTGCCACCGAGAGCCCAGAAGTCTTAGTTGCTCCATCTAAATCAGGAATCAACTGTTACCACGTCTCTTTAGGTGGCTTCCAGACAAATAACTTACATTTCGCAGAATGGAATCCCAATCGTCAAGTGATTGTGTTGATTAAAACAATCATTAGATGGGCACTGGTAATTTGCAGCATGCAATTTGCAAATTGCTTCTTCTATCAAATGACAGGGCCCAGCCTGGCACTGCTCAGGTGGCATTTTCAAGAAGTGGATGTGAACTCACAAGGGGCTGCATTCCCAGAAGCAGAGGTGCCACTGCCTCCCGACCCCACCGCTCTCCGGTGGCACTGTCCCAGGCAGTAGCACAGCCTGTCACGATTCTACCCAAGACAAACCTCCTGTGACCCAGTCCACAGGAAGGGTGAGCAGTTTCGAGCCGCCAAAATAGCAGTTTTGGGCTCTGACTGTCTGCCAGCCTGGTTGATAATTCTCGCCACATAGTTGATGATGGCCCGTGAACTTTGTTGACAGGGGACAGACTTTTTCTGGGATCTGCCAAAGTCATAATAGAGCCGGTCTTGCAACCAGGACACCAGCATCTTTGATCTGTGTGGGCAGCCAGATAAGCTGGGATAGGCTGAAACATAAAATGGCAAAAAGAACAGTCACAAAGTGGTAAGTCTTGGGCTTATGTCCTGTGGATGATTTACCAGCTCTTTAAGTTTGGATGACGACAAGGTTTTTATGGAGTTGGGAAAGTCTGTTAGAAGAGGGGTCATAGAGTACCTTGGGTAGCTTTGGGAGTTCGGAAGCCAAAAGAGCAAAGTGAGATTGTGTGAGTTATGTGAAGAGCTGGCGCTTCAAAGCTAAAAAGAGTAAACCGTTTTCCTGGAGTACCAAAGCCTTCTGGAAGCGGCAAGTCATGCAGAATCCCCATGTGCGCCCCGTGACTCTGTCCCTCCTTGTGAGTCTGTGGTCAGATCCTGTGCTCTTTAGAAACAAACATCTTTTGGCCTGGGTGGAGCTGTTTGCAAACACAGGACCTCTTCCTCTTGGCACAGAGTTTGAGGAGCAGAACACAGTGGTCTGGATAATGGTCCCCAGAGCATCCCTGATGGGCACACATGTGCAAGACCCAATGGCTCAGTTGTGTGTTTTGCCAATATGTAGTTGACTCCTCAGAAGTGCTGTCGACTTTCTAGGAGTTTGCATCAGTCTTGGAGGTAACGCTGACTGCTAGAAAGAGTGTGGATTTGAAGTCATAGAGAACTGTTTTATATCTGTCACTTACTAAGTGTGCTGGAACCGAATCTCCAAGGAAAATCCTTCCTGCTGCATGACCTTGGATAAGTGACATGTCTCTAAATGGAGAACAGGCCAGCTGGTCCTCAGATTTGGCAGTGATTATAGAGTGTGGGAAATGCCACATACTGTTTCTCTGAGGGCCACTGCCACCTGCAAACTCCGCCCTTCAGTTATCTGTAGGACGGGACACCTCCACCTCTCCATCAGAAGTTCTTGAAATCCATCACACTGTCAACAAGATGACTCTAGTAGTTATTTTTGAACAGCTGTGGCCAAAACACCCAAGAGAACACCTTAAAAGAGGAGCAGTTCGTTTTGCTCTGTCTCAGAGAGTTTAGTCTATGGTTTTCTGGCCCCCCAGCACATGAGCAGGATGTCACGTCAGTGGGCATGCATGATGGCGGAGGTTCTGGAGGACAGGAAGGGGCTAGAAACAAGATACAAACTTCAAAGGTGTGCCAATGACTCACTTCCTTCAACAAAGCCTCATATCCTAAAGTTTCTACCCTCCTCTCAAAATAGGACCACCAGCAGGGGACCAAGCCTCAGCATCTGAGCCTGGGAGGGACAGTTCATATTCAAACCTTAGCAATGACCACAGTGATAAAACAATCAAGGGAAAGCCTATGGAACACACACACACACACACACACACACACACACACACACACACACACACACGCATGCTGCAGGAACAATTTATCAAATGCATCTTTCCCAGAAGTCTGTTCGCATTAAGAGAGCAGCAAATGAGTCACAACCTCTAGGTCTTCTGGTAGAACAAAGACCCTTATCTGAAATGTCAGTTTTATGTAATCCAATTGATGGTCAATTTAAGAGTAAGGCCAACCGGCCAGATTGTAATTAAGTGCACAGAAAAGAAAGCCGTCTTCTGGATGTCAGTTCTCAGCGTTGTAATTAGCCAAATCCTCTCCTGTAATTATCTAGATCCTCAATTCCTGACAGGCAAGCAGGAGGATGGGCAGGGATTTGAGCTGAGTTCCCGGTGAGCACTTCAGGATGATCAGCAAAGTCAAAAGTGCTGCTTGACGGTGCTGCGTGTCTTGGAAGCTCCTGAACTGATGCCGTGTTTTCTGTAAAGCGCCTGGGTCCGTCTTGCAGGTCTAACAGTGACACAGAAGAGCCACGATCAGCCCATGCTCCCACACCATCTGACTTTATACACTGTGCAGCTTGAAACAGCCACATTCAGAATCACCACTGTAGTATGTAGTGACTGTAGTGGTCTTTTAATCTTTGTCAAGAGTCCCATTCTTTAGTTGGAGAGCACTACAGTTAATCTTTATGTTATAATGAACAACACACAACAAAGTGACTGACATCTTCATAAAAACTTATGATATCTGCAAGAGTTCAGATCCAAAGGATGCTAACACTGAGTTCCCCTCATGGGAAGACCTGCATCTCTGTGACTATGCTAATGCCACACAACTTTGTGGCCTGTTTCCATTCACAAATGAGCAAGAGCTTCACTGGAGCAACTTGGAAGGCCACAGTGTCCCAATAAATCTCAGGACTCTGTTTCCTCCTTCTGGAATAGTTGGGCAGATTAAAATATTTGACTCATTGATTTCAGCGTAGTTCCTGGTGACAGATTTTGCTCATAAACCATGTTAGCAATAAATTGAGTGGTTGGCAAAAGGCCAAGTTTAAGTTTCATTTGTGCTTTGCCCTTGGGTTGTGGAATCCCTCAAAAAGAAAAAAGAAGAAAAGAAAAGAGAGAGAGAAAGAGAGAATGAGAGAGAGACAGAGGCAGAGAGAGAGAGACAGAGACAGAGAGAGACAGAGAGAGACAGAGACAGAGAGAGACAGAGAGAGGTTTAGACTTCAATGAGGATATATAGGACAAATAGCTTTGGGCACTGGGTGTTCTGGACATGACATGACAGTTGTAGGTATGAATTCATGGCATTTGAGATAACATTTGTGAGGCCTGCGCAGGCTCTGGACAGACAAAATTCCACCATGGCGAGAGGACACAGTCGCCAGGTCCCACCGCTGGTGGCAGTTGGAGGCATATGGGAAAGGGGGAGTCTGTTTTCTTAAAAAGTGTGTCCTGTGGGTGTGTAGATTGCCCTCCAGTGAAGGCTGTGTAACTGAGAGTGTATCGGCAGCAGACATGCCACTTTGTGGGCTTAAAAACATAAAGGACACCGAGTTGGGCAGGTAAGGAAGATGGAAATGGATATCGGATAATTGGGGGAAGGAGGAGGTAAATATGACTAAAATGCAGTATACGGAACTGGCAAACAACTAGTTAACATGAAATGAGTAAATGTCATAAAGCCCTGTGTCCAGCACAAATTCCCAAAATACTTTTTGATGAGCAGAAGTTTTGTGTGTATGTTCTAGGCCTGGCCTTTCCTACTGACACTTTATTAATACTCTAGTGTTTAGTGATGTTCTGTCTTCCACCCTCCCCTTTCATGTTAACCATACAGAAATGTACACATATATATATATATGCATATACATGTGCATGCATAAAAGAAAATGTTGAAAGCAGGTTAACAGCAGAATTGGAGAGGTGAACACATGGGTTATCTTAGTTATTCCGTATTTTTGAATTTTTCTTCCCTGAATCTGTTACTTTTCTCCATGTGTGTGTTTGTATGTGTGGTGTGTGTATCTTCACACAGGGAGGCCTGAGGCTGACATCAGGTGTCGTCTTCACTTACTCTCTACCGCATTCATCGAGGTAGGGTCTTCTCTCAATGGAACCCAGAAGGCACTGATACGAGGAGCTCTCGCTATCCAGCTTGCCCTGGAGACCAGGTGTCTGCCTTGTACATCCTCCATGCTGGAATTCCAGGTGGACTGCCACACCCACCTGGTACTCACTGGGTTTGGGCGATCAGAGCCAAACACTTCCTGCTTGCATAGCGAGTGTTTAATCTACTGACCCCTGTTCCCAGCCCCAGTCAGTTACTCCTGCAGTTAAATTAGAAAGGAGAAGCTATTTCTATTTGATTCTAATAAAACTAAGGAGGTATTTGGTGAACGTATGCCATAGTCCTGGGTTTGTTTGTTTGTTTGTTTGTTTGTTTGTTTGTTTGTTTTTACAAGCTGAAAGATATAAAAGCCACGTGAGACATGAACATGTGTCTGGGAACTGTCTCTGATGTGACAGGAGAATACGTCATGGTGCGTTGCTCTTCCTTACTGTGGACGCAGCGCAGTGCGTAGCATGTGGCAAATTCAAGGTTTACATTTTACGTCACATGTCTAGATTGCAAAAAAAAAAAAAGAATGAATCCTATTCATTTTTGGTTGAATACACAGGAGTGAAACCTGAAGTGGGCTGGCTGCGTAGCTCATGTTGGCCTTGCATGCCTATTTTATTTCTGTGCAGAAATTACCAGCTATAACTGGGGCTGTATTCGGGATGCCTAACCTTCTGTCTGATGATTGGTTGACTATAGTAGCTACTTAAATGTCTATGAAATGAATGAATGAATGAATGAATGAATGAATGAATGAATGACTCACTTCATTGAGGATGTAGATTTGCATAGTCACTTATTTGTTGTAGAGAGTATGGTACAGTAAGAGGCTTTGAAGATCACAATCATAGCTCTCATTACACTGTCTTGTAGTTGGTTACTGTGCCTGCTTTGTATATTAAACTATCACATATGTGTATGTTTAGGATAATACAGGCTTTGGTCCTGTCTGTGATTCAGGCATCTACTGAGGGTCTCGAGTATCACCCCAGATCTTATACTATACTATGAAGCTTCCAAGTGAGGTTAGAAGCAAGCCTTGAATTAGGCAAGCAGTACTTGTTTGAGTGGTGGCCACAGAGGAGGGGCCAGCTTGGGGACAAAGCTTCAGCCAAGATGGGTGACATGAGGAGGGACAGTTGTTAATGCATCAGACTGCAAGAGGCCTGGTCTGGTCCAGCAACTGTGCCCCCTGAATGAGCCAAGAGGTGCCTCTGACAACAGAAGCCAGGGACTCACTGGGAGCCTACTTTGCACTGCACATTTATTTGCATAATGTAGTTTTGAGGTCACGAAATGTGATTTGCAGAAAGAGCACTGTTGTTTCCTTTAAACGTGTTGAGAAGAAAAGCAATCTCACCTGGCAAACATAGAAAGTGGCTGGAAAGATGGGATTTTTAGCACAGAAAAGTCTAATGTCTTTGGGTGATGCATCGGAAAGTGGAGAGGAAGAGCAAGTTCTCAGCATCTGAGTGTCAAGGTGTGTGCTCTGGAGGGTCTGTGCCGTCCAGCCTGGGAAGGGCTTAGCTAGATGAGGCATTTTCATACTTACCCGAGGAGTGCCACATAATAGACGTGAAGGAATGAAGGAATGGTTTTGAAATGTCATCTGGAAGTAATTCCGCCTTGAGTGCCATGCCACCTTCTCCCATGTCTATCTCCACATGGAGCCGTGACCCCTCTGCACAGCTCCTGGGGTTGAATGGCCTTCGCAAAAGCACAAAGACACCCCCACCCCCAAAATAAGACTCTTGCTGGCATCTGCTTGCCCAGGCAATTTGGAAAACCACAGTGGTCAGGCTGCCTTGATTTCCATTACCCCCAAAGCCATTTCCCACCAATCTCGAAGTGAAAAGCTGCCGGTCCATAGCCCAGTTCCCAAAAATGAGCTATCTATGTACGTATGTGTCTCTCTTCCATTGACCCATATTTTCAGCTCTCTTTGTATTTGATTTTGTTTTTATGTTTTGTTGAGACAGAGTCTTACTCTGTTGGCCAGGCCAGTTTGGACTCACTCTAGATAAGGCATAACTTGTAACCCTCCTGCCTCCACCTCCTGAGTAGCTGATTTCACAGGCCTATGCCTCCAGGCTGAGCTCATTTCCAAGTGTTTTAAAAGTAGAGCAATCCTTAGTGGAACCAAAATAGCAGGGAGAAAAAGTTGGGCAAAAAGCTGGCCTCCTTCCCCACCCCCACATACACAACAGAACCCCTGAACAGTTGACAGAAAACTCCCATTGTCTGTAGCTTGGCATCACCAGCTCCCTGCCCCCTAAAGATCCAGGAAGAGAAGTTGATGACCTCCAAGAAGGCAGAGAGTCATAGGATGGATAAATTATCCTGACATCTCTATGAAGAATCGACCTGGCATGTGGACTGTGCCCAAACCCGCCACCATCCCTCATCAACCTCTGTCAATTGCACATCTGGTTTGGGCTTTGGAATTCTTCTGAGGCACCCCAGGGAGCAGCACACATATTTATCAGGCTCTCCTGGCTATCAGCTAGGCTTTTTCTAAGCTAGACAGTGAGTTGATTCTTTGAGTATCTGGGAAGTATTGGAATTGCATGCAACCTAGCTCTCTCTGCAAGGATTGCTGTAAAGGAACACACTCGAGCAGCTGTTGGAAGGAGGGACATTTTGGACCCCCATCAAAGAGAACAGCATCCAAGTGAGCATAAACCCGGAGGCATCTGAAATCATGAAATCCCCCTCCCCATCCCTCAACTAGCTTCCATTAAATCTTTGGGCCAAAACATAGGAAAAGGGGGAAGATATAGTAATGTCACTAGTAAAGGCATTCTTTTGGGAGTTACAGCTGTCTTCACAATGTCTGCCACTGATAAGGTGGCCAGCTCATCTGGTATGGCTGGGATTGACCAATTTTGATCTGGAAATTCTGTATCTTAGGACCAGGTTAGTCCCAGGCAGACAGGAACTAATAATCACGAGTGGCTAAGCTATGCATTGCTTCCAAATCTGCAAAGGCGGGATGTTGATCACACCTGCCTGCTAGGTGATAACAGGGATTAAATAGGTCCAGAGTAAAGTACTCAGAACTTCCAAGCCGCCTTCAGGGCAGTGATATTGTTAACATCGTCATAAGACATACACAGAGGATTTAGATCAATGTCAGAATCTCAAAGCTGTGTCTAACTTGCAGCTCTTGCCACCACATTGACCCTCATTGTCTGTACCTAGAAAGTTAGGAGTGAGATCACCCAGTTAGGACCATGTTGAATAGGTTGAGCCCCAGTTCCACACCTGCTAATAAAAGCACCAATCTAATGACTGTCATAGCACTGTCAACAGGAGCAAACAGGGCACACTGGCCAGTATGGGGCTACTTGCAGTGCCTCCTCCCTTGATAAAGCCTGCTTTCAACAACAAATGCCCTGCCTTATCCCTACAGGAGTGCCTGGAACTAAAGAGCTCCCTCTAGAGGCAGAATAAATAATCCACCTAGTGGTGCCCACAAAGCCCAGATAGGATCGCTTTAAACTTCTGCTTCTAGGACGCAGAGGCCAAATCTATCCCCAGAGATAATTAGGTTATTTCTGGAGATGAAGGATGGCAGTGAAATGGGAAGCCCAAGGGCACGCAGGGATCTAGGATGTGCGCTCTGCTGGCAAATGGCCCTGGTGGCAGGGCAGAGGCAAGGGCACAGGCATGTGATGTCTCTCAGCTGCAGCTGCAGGCCTAATGGCTATGCTTGGCAGATCGTACCGCCCAAGTTTTTCCCAGCAGCCACTTGGTAGCTGCAGTGGATGACACAGCACTGAAGAACAGAATGGCCCCAGTAGGCTGCTTCTAACTTTCCTTGCGTCTCCCCTTCTTCTCATGTTCCAAGCACTTCTCAGTTATCAGCCAGCAACACGCATGGCATCTAACGGGCACACCTCAATTGGAGCTCCACCGTCTCCTTCAGGTGCCACCCGTGTGAGCCTGGAAAGGCCATTAGATCGCTGTGCCTTGCTTTCTCACTAACAGGTTCGGAATATTCCCCTTGCAGGGCTGGTGTGGGGAGTGAATGGATCAGCACATGCAATGTTCTACAACATGCCTGTTCCATAGTACATATAGCATGGGAACTGTCAGTCTGAGCTGACCCAGCTATGGATGCTGCACTGCGGGTTGAGATTCGAAGGCTCAAAACACAGAACCAGATTCTTGTAGAAACTACCTCTGCAAATTAATAGAAAAAAAATATATATATAGGAAAGCTATTGATATGAAGGGGAAAAAAGATCCACCACTTCTCTGTGTTTTCTTTCCATCTCACCTCCCCCACCCCACGCCGCCCCAATGAAAACTAGCTTTGTTCAGAGACTGGCCAACTGTATCTCAGGCATGCTTAGCATCCCAGGTAAACTGAGTCATGGGTGCCTACTAAAGTTGGCATTGGAGTACTCATTACCTGTATCTCAGGCATGCATAGCATCCTGGGTAAACTGAGTCACGCATGCCTCCCGAGGTTGGCACTGGACTATTTGTTACCCGTCTGAACTCTCCCCTGAAGGCACATTGTCCCTCTTCATTACCTCATGTCCACTCCAGAGCCCCGGGCAGCTGGAGCCCAGCTGCCCATTTCATGTGGCTTCTCTGCTTGTTTGAAATTTTTCCTTTCTGGTGTTGATTAACCAGGGAAGTGGGTGGTTCGAGACCTGGGAATGTTTCCCCCAGCAGTTCGGAGGCAGAAAAGAGGAACGAATGAGGAGAGGCAGTGTGTGGCTGGTGAGGAGATGGGAGGTCTGCTGCCGGCTCTTTAAGATGAAATCCATCTAGGTTCAGATTCATACTGTGCCTCTAGCCTGACCAACAGAAGCTGCACTTGCCCATAGGGTGACCTCCTTGATTTATTAGCTCATGCCAACCTCACCCACACCTACATGTAAGCATTAATATTCACTGCTGACACGGTTTGTGGTAGTGAGGCCAGTGACCCTGTGAGTCCATCCCAGGGAGCATGGGTTTAACCCCGAAGGGGGAACCAAGAGAACGCTCAAAATAATTTTACCTAATGTCCCTAGGCCAAAGAGGAATTGTTTGAGAAGATACAGGTGTAGTGAATACAGCGCAGCCAATAACTACCCGATCAGAGTTCCTGGAAGCGGGCTTGTGTTCAGGACCAGAAAGCCAGGGGACTCAAGCACTCCTATGAATAGAAACTACACTGTTGGTCCTTGCATCTCTTCTAAGTACCATGATGAGAATTAATTGGCAGGGATGGGTCCCACTGGAGGAGGAACCTCAATGGAAGTGTTGGGAGGATAACAGCTGATGTGTTTACTTTTATCTCAAACACAATAGAGATTTCTAGTGCTTTATGTTCCATGACTTATGAAATGTTGTCATATGTTTAAAATAGCCTGCCTCCTCCCCTCCTGACTCCAAAAAGGATGAAGGCATTTTGTAACTATTAAACCATGTCTAGTCCGACACAATTAGAAGCATAAACAGAAAGGATCTAATAAGAGGAGGGAGGGAAAAAAATAGCTGCTCTCAGCCCTCTGGGCTGTTTTAACACACAGCCTTTGACACTGGCTGCCTGCACCTTGCACGCTGTACTGGGGGCTCAGCAGTGATCAGGACAGGCATGAGTTTGCTGTCTTGCAAGCTGTAATCTTTGGGAGAGAAGTAATAGTCATTTACAAGGGAAACACTGAATGTGGTGGCACACATGTGTAAGCCTAGTACACAGGATGCGGAGGCAGGAGGATCACAGGTTCCAGACTAACCTGGGCTGCGTGGTGGAAATCTATCTCAAAAACATCAAGGAAGAGAAAGAGGGATGGCAGGAGGGAGAGAGGGACGAAAGGAGGAAGGGGAGGAGGGAGGGAGGGACGGAGGGACGGAGGAAAGGTGGGAGGGAGAGAAGGAGGGAGGGAGAAAGGGAGAGACTTCGGATGTTAACTATAAATTCATGAAATGGTTAGCCGGCAGTTGGCAGTGGCAATCCTGTTTAGGCTGATGGTCAGAGCCCGAAGAAGTGGCTTTGAGCCGAGCAGCTTCATTCTTCCTGCCGCCTCCCTCTCCAGTCTTAGTGTCAGACTTCTCTGAGCCCACTGTCCCCAGCCCCAAGAGTATGGCTTAGCTTTGCCAAACCCCAGGAGTGGGGCTGGTAGTCAGGTGTCCCAGGTTTTCTCTACAGTTCTACCTTGACATTTCTCCTACTGTGGACCTCTCGCTTCCACCCCGTTCATCTCCATCAGCATGTAACAGTGTGTGGGACCCACCACTCTTTTCACTCACCATGCGCTTACATCCTTGGGGCCTTTGAACGTAGCGTCTACACCTTGGCTGTTAGCTGATGGGACTCATTGCTCTGGACTCACCTCTTCTGAAAAGCCTTCCCTGATGGCCCCCCCCTCCTCTGATAGCTCTCTTCCTCTGAGCTCTCCTGATACTAGTGTCTACTTGCATCTCTCCACTTACAAGGCATGATGGCTTCCCTGTTTGTGTGCCAGTTTTCTGTGTATATGCCTTGTACAATAGTTTTCTTTGCATCCACTGTGCCTAACATTCACCGTGAAGTAGACTAACTACAGTAGTTACTGATTCTCACCTTGCTGCTGAATCTCAGGCTGTGCCGGGCACTTGCCATGAAGATTTAAGCCTCATAGTGAATAACCATCGTGGGTCCATTTGACGTATGGGAAATGGGTCAGGGGGACCAAATGAGGAACTTGTCCAGATTTACAGAGAGGGAAGGTGGCCAACCTATGATTCCCAACTAGGTATTTTCAGCCATCCCGTGTTTTGTACATGGCCTTCCATGGATTCATTGACTGAAAACATGTATTTTAGCCCTACTCTAAGAAGTCCCCACTGCACCAGCATAATGCATCAAAAGAAGGAATGTGAAAAAAAAAAAAAAAAAAAAAAAAGAAGGAATGTGTCCAGAGCACTCCTTGGTGTCGACTATAGGCGTACTCATCTTAAAACACATACTACAGCCAAGTGTAGGACACAGGTCCGTATCCCAGCATGCAAGGGGCTAAAGCAGGAGGATTATAAAGCCAAGGCCAGCTCGCCAGCCTGAGCTACATTGTAGTGTAACCTCCCCCCCCCCCCCGCCATATAAAACAAAACAATAAAACTGTGGACGTTGTGTAGAGGAGTATGTGAGGAAAACGAAGGCCAGTTGAAAATATATTCTGCCTTTTCTCCTGTCCCCACCATTTTGGCTTTGGAACATGTGGGACTGGAGAGGGATGTGATGAGCTTGCTGAGGGGAAGAGGCCGCATATCACAGTCAACCACAGGTAACCATATGCTGTCAGGGCTGTGTGGGCACATCCTGCAGCCCCCAAGGCAGTGTTTCCGTCAACGCAATACTGAAGGGATGACCGCGACTCGGTTTGGTTCGGCCAGTGTTTACTTACAGCCCTGTGGTTGCCCAGAGCTAACTGGTTAGCAGAGGTCAAACTGGTGTCTCTACCACCAGCCATGAAAAACACGTGAATCCATGAGCCAGCACTTTCCAAAAGCCAGAAGGAAAGGAAGCCATCTCCATCCCACAGAAGGATGCTGCGTGGCCACTGGCTTATCCTATTGGATTAATTGTGACACTCAAAAGTCTCCCTATGTAGCCCAGGCTGATTGTGAACTCAAGTCCTCTTGCACCATCGTAAATGCTGGATTGCAAGCATGGGCTACGGCACCTGGTCATATCAAGCGTGTGCTACCACCCCTGCCCATATCATAGTTTCTAATATAGACACTGTAACCACATTTGGAACTTAAATTCATTAATCGCATTATTTGGGTGGTTATTTTGGTTTCAGAGTATTGCTCCTTGTGCTAGCCAGACAAGACAGCAGGTAAAGGCACTTGCCACCAAGCCCAGTGACCTAAGTGTGAGTCCCAAGACCCACATATGGAAGAAGAGAGCCAATTTCTACAAGTTGCCCTTTGACCTCCACACACATGTGCTGTGGATACCCTCCACTTTAAGTGAATAATTATAATAAGTTATTGTACCTTAACTAAATAACTGTTCCTGTAAATGTTTCTCTGTGAAGGTCGCCATCTGCACAGTCATTGCATACTGCTATTTGTCATGCTTTGAGGGGTTAGACTCTTGTCTTGAAACATCTGAGCATGAAGGCGGTGAGGTCCAGCCTCCACGCTGAGACTGCACAGTACCATGGGAAGCACAGGGTACCACATGGCAGAGACTCTCGTCTCTCCCTTATAAGGCCACCAGCGTCTGATCACAGGGGTCCATCCATGGCCCTCAAATCCCAGTCACCTCCCAAAGACCCCTGTCTCCAAGCACCGGGCTCAGATTAAAATTCTGTAATCTCAGTTCCACAGGAGGATTATGGTTCAACCCTCGAGCCCTTGAGGGTTTCATACATTCAAACCGTGTCAAAACCCATAGCAGATGCTGTGTTGGTAATAAATGGGGAAGAGCAGCTGTGGGGCATAGAACCCTGTTAGGAGCTTAGGGCAGTAACCCGGTGACCTGGTGGGCCAGGGTGGCAGTACTGGTGAGAATCTGTTGGGTTCTGGTGGGCTTTACATGGGATGTCAGAGGAAAGCAAATAATTGAGGATGAGTCTGAGGCTTTTGGCTTGAACAGGTATAACAGCTATAATGGATATAAGGCGCGGTTTGACACAGCGGGAAGGATGGGAGAAGGACCGGCTGGGCAGGTGGAAGCAGGAGGTGTGGCTGCTGCTGTGTTGAGGATGTGAATTAGATGTCAAAGTGAGGAAGGGGAACGGATGGCGGGGTAAGTGAGTCTGGGGTTCAGCGAAGCTGGGGGAACCTGGGCTGGGAGCCAGGCTGCGGGAGGGAAGAAAACATGGGACCCACAACCTGGGTTCAGAGCCCAGATTCTCACCGTGACCTTGAACAAGGTTTTTGTCTATTCTACCATCCTTATCGGCGTCAAAGAGATGATCTGTGGGAAGTAATGTCCCAGGGCACTTGGGAGGGTTAGATGAGGCCGCGTTTGTAAAACAGCCCCCAGTGCAGAGCCAGAGGCGGATGGGTGTTTGTTCCTCTGGCCGTGCCACTTTCCAGTTGCCAGACTCTGCTGGATACCATCCAGGGAATATGGACCCAGGAAGTCGTGGACTGACACCATCCCACCAACAAAGGTTGAGTCGGGTACTGTGGATATGAGGAGCTATTTGACACAACAGGGAGGATGTGAGAACGGTTTCCCAAGACATTTATGAATAAAAAGAGAAAGTTTTGGTGTGGTTAAGGTGGATTAGAGGGCGAGAGACTGTAGTCCAGAGGACGGAAAGTGAGCTAGGGTGTGCACAAAACTGTGGAAGTGTGATCTCGGAAAGTCAGGAAGCCCCAGCGGAGTTAGGGCTGAGCACACAGGAGCAATGCTTCGTCCTTGAGGGTCATCAGTATCCTGACAGAGGGCACTGTGGGGCTCCGCACTGCTTATTTCCTTGTAGCCCCCACAAGGGACAGTCACTGCTCTATTCCCGCTTCCTGCAGCAGAGCCTCCTAGCTTGTCCCTGGGTCTCCACCTGAGGCACAGATGCAGGGTCACTCATCCTGTGCCTTGGAGGTGATGGAGTGGCACAAGCTCAGACCTAGCTGGTGTCAGGAAAGTCACTTCTCTCCGGAGTCCTCTGCCATTGACTCCCTTTCACATGAGGAAATAATAGGTATATCTGGTAGGATTGGATGTTTCCTCTCCTGTTAAATTCCAGGTTCAGGCTACCTCTTGGTTCTTTTGAAAGAATACCTGAGAATTCACTCTTGACTTCTAACTCATCAGAGGAGTGCCTGGGACAGGTGGCTAAAGGGAAGCCGCCTTCAGAGCTTATCTTGCCTCTACATGCTCATGTACCTCACACCTGTACACGTAGCAGAAAGCAGACAAGAGGGGTTGTAATGCAACTTACTTTCTTTCTTTCTTTTCTTCTTCTTCTTCTTCTTCTTCTTCTTCTTCTTCTTCTTCTTCTTCTTCTTCTTCTTCTTCTTCTTCTTCTTCTTCGCTTGTTTTGAACAGGGTTTCTCTGTGTAACCCTGGCTGTCCTAGAACTTGTTTTGTTGACTAGCTAGCCTGAAAGTCAAAGATCCACCTACCTCTGCCTCCCAAGTGCCGGGATCAAAGGTGCACACACCAGCACCATCTGCCTTTCCTATTGCTTCTTAGAGGGCTGAAAAGAGGGCGACAGGCCTGACTCTCCTGCACTAGCAGGCTTTCTTAGTAGCAGAAGTTGGGATGTGGTTTTCTTTGGAACAATATGTGCTACATATTGTGTGTTTGTGTTTTTGCTTGGGCATGATTTGTTGCCAACATTGAAGGGGAAAAAAATCAGAAGATTTCACATGAAAATGTGAGTTTTAGTATCCAGATTGCTTGCTTCTGACAACTTGGGACTAGTCTTCTTCAGCATCGTCCATCACAGCTCCTGCCCAGTTTCCATCCCTCACTCCCTCTCTTCCTTACATCACTAAGCTGCGAGATCAGTCCCTGAGTTACCCTGAGAGCAAACTGGGCAGTTAATGAATTCTAATGAGGAGCTGACGACTCACTTATCAGAAGTGAACTGAGAGAGGCAGTGAGGAGATTAGCTCACAGGAGGGCCGTGCTGCTGCTCAGATGATGACCAGAGGATGGAGGCTTGCTTTCCTGTGGGCAGCTTGCACGCTATCGTAAGTATGTCAGTTCACCGACAGCAGGGCGCCCTTCCCTGCGGATGAGCGAGTACCACCCAGCAGGCTGAACTTTGTGGGGATCCCCCAATTAGAACCTTTGTGAGCCATGTTTTTGTGGGCCATCCTGAGCCTGGCCTCCAGCTCCTGTTAAACAACTCACACCACAGACACAGGAATTTTGTAGGAAGAAGGTTCATTTTCTCTTCACATAATCAGTCCCCATGCCCCTCCCAAAAAAATTGCAGGGCACCTGGTGCCCGTGCCCTCAGAAGCAGACTGGTCTGTTCCTCGCTTCTGGCTTCAGTGAAGGAGCTCAGGGCCTGACTTCATCAGTATCAAGAAAAATGATTTTAGGATGCTCGTTTGAGCAGACAGCATATCCAAAGTTTGTGGTTTGAGTTGGGGGGGGGGGGTGGGAGAATGGTTTTCTCTGTTTCTTATGCTCATCCTTCAAGTTCATGGTCATCAGCACCTGAGAGCACTTAGGCTCAGGGTAAGTGAAGGGAGCATAAATCCTGCTTGCTTTGAACACAGGCCAGGGTGCATCCTATCTTCCTGTCCTGGCCAACATTAATCAGCTCTTTCCCTTCTCCTTTTTTGTCTGTGCCTGTAAATCAAGAGCCCCCCGGTATTAGTCACTGCAGAAGCGATAATTAGTAAGCACAAGCCACTACTCTCATCCATCATTCTGTGCCTCGGATTCAGGCAAAACCAAGAAGATGGAAAAAGCGGACATTACAAAGGGATGACTTGTTATCCTGTAGTTTTTTGTTTTCTACGCTTATGAGTGTGAGCATTTTCACGTAGAAGCTCATCCTCCCCAGATATTATAGCTACAGCTAGGGATAAAGTGCCAAGGAGAAGTCTAGCCATTCGTTTTATGCCGTTTCCGTTCTCTGGACTCAAAATTATGTCCTTAGAGCCTCAGGGATCTGAGGCAGCGATGGTGTGTCTTAGTGGTACGGTCTTGGAACTTACTCCCTTCAATGCTCTAAAGCATCAGAAGGCGATTCAGCTTTCTCACTGGGACATTCTATGTCCTCCAAAGAAAGCCGTAGCTTGCACCGTGCCAGTCACCTGTACTCTATGGAAATGTATTTCCCGCTTTGGTCAAGAACATGGTCAGGAGACAGCTGCCCGCAGAGAGAGGCCATCTCCAAATCCACTGACGTGTCATGAACTTCCTTTCCGTGTACTGCTGACCAAATGCTGCTAGCCCACGGAGAACTAACTGTTCCGCTCTCAAATTACAACTCTGGCGCTCTCCAGTACATGCTGGCTCTGATTTTTTCCATCACACAGCATTTCTTCCAATTTTAAAATTCCCCATATCAACCCCTTTCCTCTTCTGAAGTAGAATAATTCTAAGCCAAAGTAACTGATGAGGAGGGTAAAGACCTCACCAACTCCAAAGGGGGTGGTGGTAAGGCTTCCCAGGGGAGGTGTTAGGGCAGCTCGGAAGTATAAGCTTTGACTTGTGCTGGGCTGTCCATCTTCTAGAAAATAAGGGTATAAAGTTTTGTAATCACAGGCCCTTTCTCTTAAGAATAACCCAACATTTCATCACACTTGGGATGCCACTGACTGTCAGAAGTATTGTGTTTACTGACAAGAAGAGGAAATCTTAAAATGTGCCTCCAGTTAAATTGCCCCAAACACCATTAAACATGGCTGGCTTGCTCACTCTAGAATCTGTTGGCTTTAAAACTCGCTTAGGGTGAATCTGGCAGCTCCCTTTGGCCTGGGTTGCATTGGTTGGTGTGAAATAGGCTATCTTTCTCCATGAAAAAAAAAATGCAGTACTGCTTTTCATCTCCTTGGGAGTATCTCTTTAATGAAAAAAAAAAACCCCACATTTTCTTTAGTATTTATTTTATTTCTAAATTGTGTGTGTGTGTGCGTGTCTGTAGGGGTGGGGTTGTGCACATGAGTCCAAGAGGAGAATTCACAGAGGCCGAGGAGTCGGATCCCTCCGGAGCTTGTGTTACAGGAGGTTGTGTGAGCCACATGACATGGGTGCTGGGAGCCGAGTGAGGGTCCTCTGCAAGAAGAGTCCGAGCTCTTAACCGCTGCCATCTCTCCAACCCTTGGAGCATTTTGGAGAGAGGGCTCAGCAGTGAAGAGCACTGGCTGCTCTTATAGAGAACCTGGGTTCAGTTCCCAGCACCCACATGGCAGCTCAGAACTCTAACTCCAGTTACAGGGGATCTGATGTCCTCTTCTGGCCTCTGCTAGCACCAAACATAGTTCATATATATACATATAAGTAAAATACTCATACACACAATATAAATAAATAAAAATAAATCAAGTAAGCAAATAAAGTGTTTGCTTTGTCCCTTGTCAGAAAATTAACATTGTAAGCCAGGCGTGGTGGAGCACGCCTATAATCCCAGCACTTGGGAGGCAGAAGCAGGCAGATTGCTGTGAGTTCAAGGCCAACCTGGTCTACAAAGTGAGTCCGGGACAACCAAGGCTACACAGAGAAACTGTCTCAAAAAACCAAAAAAAAAAAAAAAAAAAAAAAAAAAAACCCAAAAAAAAAAAAAAAGAAAAAAAAGAAAAAAGAAAAAAAACTAACATTGTAGATATTCCTCTAGGTGTGGGTGTCTGCTCCATTAAAAGAAGATTTTCACCCCTCTGCTCTGCTTGTTTGTTTTGGGGTTCTCCTTAGATTTTTTGTGTATTCAGTAACTTTTTATTCCAAGGCTGAAGCATAACGGACTCTTCATAAACACATTTTCTTTTCTTTTCCCCAGCTCCTCCAAGTTTGTCCTCACTTCCTTCTCCAAACAGTTGTGTTCTCTCTCTCTCTCTCTCTCTTTCTCTCTCTCTCTTTCTCTTTCTCTCTCTCTCTCTCTCTCTCTCTCTCTCTCTCTCAAAAAGAAAAAAGAAAGGGAAAGGAAAAAGAAAGAAAGAAAAAGAAAATCAAAACAAACAAACAAAAAAAACCCCAATAAGACAGAAATGCCAAAAAACAAACCCAAGAGCTCACTAAAGCACGGGATCCGATCTGTGATGGCCAACTACCTCTCGGCCTGGGGCCTGCCTGGAAGTGTAATTGAAACACCTAGTGGCACTTGGTTGGAGAAAAACTCATCTCCCCCTTTCCAGCAGGCATCAACTGCAGAAAGCTTCTGAGTTAGAAGTGGGGCTTGGCGTCCACTTCCCCTTCTCAGTGCTGGGATTCCGTCTGGTTTGAACCAGTGAAGATCTGTGTGCTTCCTTAGCCCCTGAGTTTATGTCTGTCTGGAAGACACTATTTCCCTGGAGCACCCATCACCTCTGGCTCTTACAGGCTTTCCACCTCCTCATCTGTATAGCTCCCTGAGCCTTGAGGGGAGAGGGTTAATGACAACATCCTAATTTAGGGCTGAGTGCTCCAAAGTCTCTCCCTCTCTGCACATGCCCAGTTGTGGGCCTCTGTGTTAATTACTTAATTACTATCTACCTCAAAAAATGGCTTCTCTGATGAAAGTGGAAGGATGGGGTGTATGGGCAGAACAGTGTGTCCACAGTAGATTCTACTGTGAGGTGTTTGCATCGCCACTAAAGTCAGTGTGGCAGAGAGAAGCGCGAACCTGCACCTTGGGCGGGACATGGCAGTACTGCGATGGTGTCAGCGTGCTCTGGCCATGGCACCTGCTTCCCAGTTACCCAGCACCGTGGGCGGGACATGGCGGTACTGTGATGGTGTCAGCGTGCTCTGGCCATGGCACCTGCTTCCCAGTTACCTAGCACCATGGGCAGGACATGGCAGTACTGCAATGGTGTCAGCGTGCTCTGGCCATGGCACCTGCTTCCCAGTTGCTGCTCTGCAGCAGATACTGCTCAGCTTCCTCAGGACATCCTGGTCTCAGAGATGGGAAAGTAAGAGGAATACGTATCTCAGAATGGGAGAATTCGAGGAATGGCTTCCATTTCCTGAGAAGCGACTATATATCTAGCAAGGAGTGAAGCTCCTGACACAACTTCATGTCACCCAAACTTTATGCCAAGAACTGTGGGTTGAATGAAAAATGTGAGAGGCATGGGTAATCTTTAGTGTTCGCTATAGTTACTTTTGAGGTGTATGGATTGGTTCCGGTGGGCATGGGTATTTACTGATTGATCGGTTGGTTGACGGTGCAGGAGAGAGAATGTCACATGTGTACAGGTGCCTGAAGATGCTAAAACAGAGTGTTGACTCTCCCGGTGTTCGAGCTGTAGATAATTGTGGTCTGCCTGACGTGGGTGCTGGAAAGCAAACTCAAGTCCTCTGTAAGAACAGCCAGAACGCTTAACCTCCGAGTCGTTTCCCCAGTCCCTAGGGCAGACAGTTTAACCTTTGATTTAGTTGCTTCAGATCACACAGCTGGGTACATCCAGGCAAGCCTTCCGATCCTGACTCTAGGATCCCTCCCATCAGGTGTGTGTGTCTACAATTCTCCTAAACTCCACCAACTGCAGGCTCACGGTAGCTCCTGTCTTTTTTTAAGGACACAAAGCATCACTCAAGTAAGGTTGCAAATGTTTATCCAATTTGGAGGGTACAGTGGTGCACACCCCTGATCTCGGCACTCTGGAGGCCGAGGTAAGAAGATTGTGAGTTCCAGGCCAGCCTGGACCACATAGCAAGACCCTGCTTCAGAAAACCTAAATAAATAAATACATGTTCGTTTTAAATAGTTCAGTCACAGTGTGGTCACTGTGCTCTTTCTTTAGAAAAAGAATAAAATACAAAAATAAAAAGGCCAGCCAGGGAGTTGGCTCAATGGGTAGTAAGCCTGAGGACCAGAGTTTGTGCCCTAGAGTCCACAGAGTGGAAGGAGAGAATTGACTCCCACAAGATGCTCCCTGACTTTAACGTGAGCTCCTGGTGTGTATGTTACACAGGTGCGCGCACACACACACACACACAGAGTCTCACACACAATAATAATAAATGTAAAAAAGAACAATAAATAAATCAATAGAAAATAAAGACTTCAGTCATATAAGGCAGTGGTTCTCAACCTTCCTAATGCTGTGACCCTTTAATGCAGCTTCTCATGTTGTGGTGACCCTCCTCCCCATCATAAAATTATTTTCATTGTTCCTTCATAACTGTAATTTTACTACTTTTGTCCATCATAATAAAAATATCTGTGCTTTCCAATGGGCTTAGTGACCCCCAAAGGGGTCTTGACCCCTACGTTAAGAACTTCTTATATAGGGTTGGCATAATAAACTAATAAGGATAACACAGTCAGCTCAGCAGCTATGCTAGGCAAATGGTCACTCATAGGCATTCACTAGAACTGTTTCTGTTGGACCAGCCGCTGGGTCCTCGCCAGCAGTACAGTGGGCTAGTTAAATCCTTACCAGTTTCTGGCTGAAACCTTTGGCCAGTGAACGGAAATGACTGGTGGTGGTAAGAAAATGTGTTCGTGGAAAAATAAGGCTCTAGATTGGCTCAAGCATTGGTCTTCTGAGCCCTGAGCATCCCACCCTCTTTTCCATACTGTATCGGTGACTGGTCTACTTTACAAAGTGTGGTTTGGGGTGAAACAGAATGAATAAAATGGATAGAAACCAGAAAACGGACAGGCAAGGTTTCCATTGCAAATGGAAATAAAAGCAATCGGAGATGTTTTTCGCTCCCAATCCTGTCAGACATGACATATTCTAGTGGGTGAGAGCCCCTGGTGTTGGTTTCTCTCAGGAATATGGGAGGGCCTACCAGACCAGACCAGCAACAGAAATGGAAGCCACCACGCCCACCCCCAGAGAATAGCAGTTCCCAGTAAACCTTGTGGCTTTGTGGCAAGGGCAATGCCATTTCCAGGGTCAGCTAAATACGGGATCTGGGAGTGGCCTCGTGTATTTATGTTCAATGCTGTGGGACTGATCCCAAAAGAAAGGAGTGAGAATGTGATTGAGTGCTTTTGTAGTCAAAATAAACAGCAGTAAGAAGCAGTTGCCAAGTCCAAACGTTAGACATCCTCATCCTCAAGCCATAGGCAAGTAAGTTTGATTTTCTACTGTTCAGCAGTGGAATTTATGATTGGGGAATATAATAGGCAATTTAAAAAAATATTCTCAAGTTATTCATGTGTTTGGCTGGCAAACATACACTGAATTCTCATGTGTGAAAGGGACAGACATATGTACTGGGGGAGTCCTGACTAAACATTCTAACTGCCCCTCTGGGTTTGTTCCAGCTGCAAAGGTGCCTCCCACTATGGCCTGACCAAGGACAGGAAAAGGCGCTCCCAAGATGGCTGTCCCGATGGCTGTGCTAGCCTCACAGCGACAACACTCTCCCCAGAGGTCTCTGCAGCTGCCACCATCTCTTTAATGACCGATGAGCCTGGCCTGGACAACCCTGCCTACATGTCCTCGGTGGAGGACGGTGAGCCAGTGACCAACTCCTCAGACTCTGGCCGAAGCAACCGAGCTAAGGGTGAGTCAAGTAGGTGGGTGTCTGGAGATGGGCTCTTGATTTTACTTCCTGGGATTGCCCTCTGTACAATAAATACTCCTGGTGGAACGTTCTAGACATTTTTTTCCTTTTTTCTTTTTCTTTTTTTTAAGGGGAAATGGTTCTGGTGAGATACATTATTTCACTGCCAAAAATAAAATAAGATAAAAAAATAAAATAGAAATACAGATAGTTTAATATCTTTTTGTCCCATTTCATATGTTTTATGTATAAAAGGTTTTTTTAATTTTGGTTTTGGTTTTTGTTCATTTGCTGTTGTTGCTTTTTTTATTTGTTTGAGGTGGTCTCACTTGGCACCCAGGCTGGCTTTGACCTGCTAAGCTTCCTGTCTGACCTGCCGAGGGCTGGGCTCACAGGCACATAGCAGTACCCTTGGCTAAAGGATGACCACTATGAGCCCGTAACTGCTGTCTCCCTACTGCCTTTCTCCTCAGCACGGCCCTTTGAGCGCTCCACTATGCGAAGCCGATCCTTCAAAAAGATCAACAGAGCCCTGAGTGTTCTCCGGAGGACGAAGAGTGGGATTGCCGTTGTCAACCACGCTGACCAGGGCAGGGAAAACTCTGAGAACGCCACTGTCCCCGAAGGTAAATGGAATCTCCACCCCCTGCCCCAGGCTGCCCGCAGGCTGGGCTTCAGAGTCACTTCCGGCATGGTGCCAGCCTGACCGCTCTCTTCCCACGGGTCTGAGATTGGCTTATACCCTGAGTAGCCTTCTCGCCTGAGTGAAGACAGGGACTCTGGTCTGCTTTGTCATCTTTTTACACAGGTGAGGGAAAATGTCTGCTCCCTGGGCTCCAGGGACTGGCTTAATGCATATGAAAATGATGGTTATAGTTAGAGTGAAAAACATTTTATTTGATTTCATTCTCAACACATGGTGCTGTACACAGTCTTCAGTTCAAACAGAAAAGGTCATAGATACTGTGAGTTCTATGTCAACTGATAGCAAGTTTGTCCCTTTGGTTTGATTTGTTGTTTTAATTGTCAGCATTTGTTTCTTTATAGTGTGTGGGTGGAGGTGGGGGTGCACACCCACATTCCCATGTCCTCATGTGTCACAGGGCATGTGAATGTCAAAGAACAACTTGTAAGGGTTGTTTTTCTCCTTTCACTGTGGGGGTTCTGGGTCTGGAATTCAGGTCAGCAAGTGCCTTGAGCCACCTGGCCCAGCTCTCGGGCCCTTGGGCAGCATCTTAGATGAAGGCTGGCCATGCAGATAGACTGGTACTCTGATTAAGTCTGCACATACAACACTCTAGGGGGTCACCTGCCTTTTCTTATTTCATCTTTTTCTTCCCCCAGTTTTTCGAGACAGGGTTTCTCTGTGTGGCTTTGGCTGTCCTGAACTCCCTTTGTAGACCAGGTTGGCCTCGAACTCACAGTGATCCGCCTGGCTCTGCCTCCCAAGTGCTGGGATTAAAGGTGTGCGCCACCATGCCAGGCTTCTTATTTATTTGTAAGGAGCACCCTGTGACCAGGGCATACTAAGGTCACCCGCATCTCATTGCTGTGGCTCTCAGGATAGTTCATTGTCCTTATCCCTGTGTTCAGGAAAATATACGGAGGCATATAGAGGTCACTCAACTTGTTCCAAATGACCTTGTTGACCTTTGGAGCGACACAGAGAAAGCTGTTACATCTTAGTGCTCCTATGACTTGTGTTTCCCCAATGTAAGTGGAGCTGAGCAGACACTCTTTTCTACCTTTCTTTCCATCTTATATTGAAGATTTTAGGTTAAAGTTGTTTTGTTTTGTGTGTGTGTGTGTGTGTGTGTTTAATTTTATGTTAGATTTTTTTTTTTTTTTTGAGACATGTTCTCACTTTGCAGTCTTGGCTAGCCTTGAACTTACTGTGTAGCTCAGGCTGACCTCAAACTTGCAGTGACCCTCTTACCTTTGCCTCCTGAGTATTGAGCTTAGAGGTGTGCACCACATCTGGTTTGTATTACACCATACAGTAAAATAATAACATTAAAAATAAAAATAGCCCTTCATGTACTAGTGCTCTGAGTCATGCATATGTCAAAAGAATGCTACGAGATAAAGATTGTCATTACTAGCTCATGGATAAGGGAAACGATCCAGAGAGGTTAGGTAAGTAGCCCAAAGTCACACAGCTAACCAACCACCACACCACGCATGCACACACTCACGACAGGATGTTAGCGTCAAGCCTCTGTCTCTTTTAACACCTTCCAAACAGCCTTTGAGGTTGAAATTTAAGGCCCCAGACACTTTATTTACCATGCCCTTGGGAAGTCTATGAGCAGCATACGGGACTCCTGGCTTGTCGATGCATCCCCTCACGTGCGCGTGCGCCACCCAGCTGCCGGCCAACCTGTACCTGCATCCCCTCATGTGCCCGTGCGCCTCCCGGCTGCCGGCCAGCCTGTGCCTGCGCCCCCTCATGTGCCCATGTGCCTCCTGGCTGCTGGCCAACCTATGCCCGCATCCCCTCATGTGCCCGTGAGCCTCCCGGGTGCCAGCCAGCCTGTGCCTGTGCCCCCTCATGTGCCCGTGCGCCTCCCGGCTGCTGGCCAGCCTGTGCCTGCGCCCCCTCATGTGCCCATGTGCCTCCTGGCTGCCGGCCAACCTGTGCCCGTGTCCCCTCATGTGCCCATGTGCCTCCTGGCTGCCGGCCAACCTGTGCCCTCCATCTCCTCTCTACTGCCACTCTAACCCCTCACCTGGAAACAGGGATAAGAAGCCACCATCAGAGGTCAGTGTGAGGACTGAAAATATTGAAATCTCAATTTCTTAGCTCAGTGCACAGAGAAGAATATTTCTAAATCCTATGACCTTCAGGATTTCGAAAAGACAAAGACAGAATTTTGATCAAATTCTTTCATGTCTGGACTAGGACAATTTTGACAGTTTAAAAATCATTTTAACCCTTCCAAGTCTCAAGGGTCTCACTGGTCTGGCTCTAAGGGGTGCCATGTAAGGGTGTGGCTGGGCATGTTCCTTCGAGAGATGGGGTCAGATGTCCCCCATTTGTGTCTGTTGTAAAGGAAGAAGAGACGGGGGCAACGAAGAGGGAGAACCTGGAGCCTTGATGATTGTTTCCAAAACTTTCTTTGCTTAAAATGATTTTTTCTAGAAATTTCCATTATGATACTAGACACGATCTGACACATGCTTGTGGTAAAAAAAAAAAAAAGCCTACTTAATGCAATCAGAGCAGTGAAAATGTTAATTGGACTCATTTACCCACATACTGTTAGCACCAGGAACTGACAGATTGAGACAGCTACTCACAGCCTCACAGAAGCCATTCGCTGGCATTAAATGAAGTCTGAATGGCGTTGAAGACCCGCATTTACAATGTCACGGGCTTCCTCTAGACACTACATTTCCTCCCTAATTATGCTGTTTGGTCATTGCAAGTAACTTTTTTTTTTTCCTGCATAATTTTCATAGAGAGTTGAGTTTATTTGAATAAACGGACTATGGTTACAGGTTTAGACGATAGTCATAAAGAGTGGAGTACGGAGAACCATGCTCACAGTGCATCTTCCCGGGTAACTAAATGACTAAATATGACTCCTAGCACAAAGGCAGCTGTCGGCAGCTACTGGACACCAGTGTCTCAGCCTTCTGCTTCCCCACTGTGCTTCAAGCTACACAAAAGAAGCCACTTCCCAACTAGGCTAGTTGTGACTTGTTCTCAGTATTTGGTGTCCCCCTCTAAATTCTTGGTCTCTAGGGCCTGTCACTGTGGACTCTGAGCTTGCCTGGCTCCTGGGGACCTCCTGAGGCCATAAGTATGCTGACCATCAGAACTCTGGTGTTCCTGACCTGGCTCTGAGGCCACCTTACTTCACAGCTTTCTCTCTGTTCTGTGCATTTCAACACACACACACACACACACACACACACACACACACACACACGTGAATAAAGGACTGCCTGTAACTGTGTGTGGAGTTGCATAGTGACCCAGACAGCTACTCTGTGTCTGGCACAGCCAAGGAGGATCAAAGAGGAAGCTAAGAAACGTGTCCTGAGAAAAGCTGACTCTTGGGTCAAATACTAAAGTTAGAAAATGCCAGCTCTCGTGATTTTTGATTCTCTGTCTAGCACTGAGTTCAGTGATCCAGGCAGATGAGGGAGAGACAAGGTTTCAATGGATGGCTGTAAGACCACAACCTTGGCCTCTTTGTGGCTGTGAACCAGGTCTTTGCCTGCCTGCCGTTGATAGCAGTATCTGCCCGAGGGCTGACGGTTCCCGGAGCCTGTAAAGCAGAGTCTCTGAGCTCTTCCAGAATGATCTAAGAGGGCAGAGGAGCAGATACTATTTTTGTTCTTTTGATAAGAAAGCAATGAAATTGCAGTTCACTCCCTGAGGACATCTGTTCACCAGTCATTGCTCTTCAAGCAGTAAGCACCAGCCAAAGGCTCCTGTGTGCCGAGAGCTCTGTGCATAGAACTGTGGAACAGCCAGAAATCGCTGCCTCTATGGTGTAATCAAAGTAGTTTAAACATTATTTGAGGCAGTCAATCAAGTTAACGTCGGGGACAGCCAGGTTAAGACAGCTCCATGCAGCCTGGTAGAGAAGCCAGCTGCTGGATTCTGGAGTCCGGAGAATGATACGTGAGATCAGCCCAGGCAGCGGTAGTGGGAGGCTGAATGCCGCAAGAACGAGAGTCAGCCTTGTAGGAATTGTGTGTTTAGAGTCAGCAAGGAAATGAGGGGATGGGATAAAGTTAAGTGGAAGGGATTGTTTCACGCATGCCATGAAGGAAAACATGGGTTTCAGCCCAGGATGAAAAACATTCCGGTAGAGAAATGTATGCTGGCACCAAGGCAGGAGAAAGTGGGGAGCACACACAAGGAGCCGTGAGGGGTTCAGTTTGGCAAGAAGAGTGGTTGGAAAGGCCCATGGAGTAGACGACTGAAACAAATACTGGTTTTCGCCCGTCTCAAGTCTTCCCAAGGTTGCACCACCTGATTCCAGATGGCGAAATCACAAGCGTCAAGATCAACCGAGCGGATCCCAGCGAAAGCCTCTCCATTAGGCTGGTGGGAGGCAGCGAAACACCTCTGGTCCACATCATCATCCAGCACATTTATCGGGATGGAGTGATTGCCAGAGATGGGCGGCTGCTCCCAGGAGACATCATCCTCAAGGTGCCCGTGGGCGTGATCTTGTAACCGTAGGCTGCGAGGGCGCGGGCTGTACGCCGTGGAAGGCACGGTAGTCTTAAGTCCTCAGGAGTGGACGAGGCTTGGGTGAGCAGGTAGAAGGACAGATAGATGATGAGCCAGAAGGATGGGTGGATGCGTAGATGGGTAGATGGGTAAAATAATCCTTCAGAGCTGGGAGTAGATGGGTTACATAGGTAAATGGACGGATGTTGGATGGATGAGTGAGTGGGTGGGTAAACGGGTTGATAAATAGGTGGACAAATGAGTGGGTGGATGAGTGGATGGGTGTGTGGGTGTGTATGTGGATAGGCAGGTGACAAATGGGGTGACTCTAATGAAATAAGGGCAGACACTCACTTCCCACAGTTGTAATGATAGAAATCTCATATGAAGGGTTCTAACATAACTAAGTCTTTCACTCTTCCCCGTCTCTCTGTTTTATAAGTTCTCGTTGTTCATGCATCATTTTCTCCGTCCTCTCTCTCCTTTTCCCATCCACTTTATTTTCATCTTTCCCTCTTTTCTTTTGCTTCTTGGTCCTTCTGTGGCCTCGCCTGGAGCATACATTTTCTTAATTTGTAAAGCAGATGAATTGAAACAGTTGTGTTGCTCCAACTGTGTTCAGATGGACATCTTCAGAAACTCTCCCGTGGCTTAATGGCCACCTCTAAATCTCGCCTCGTGACCCAGAAGGCATTCCCAAGAAGGCAAGGGTGGAGTGACCTGGCTTGGGCATACTGTCCTCCAAGGCGTGGTTGAGAAAGAAGACGTTCCAAAAGAAGTTTCTGGACTGGAAGGAAGGGAGAAGAACTGTTTATCAGACAGATGTCACATGTGAGCCAAAGGGCTGGAGAGCTAGCGCCCCCCTCCCTCATCTTCTTCTTAACTGACACTCAGATAACAGTTGCATCCCACCCAGTGCAGGCAGCAGAGAGGGTCAGCCCTGTCCCAGCATGAGCTGTTTGTTTGGCAAACTAATTGGAATAAGAGGAGAAATAATTGAAAGCAGTTTTACTGCAGAAATGTTGACATTCCCACAAGTCTCTGGGGTGGTGAATAGGCAGGGCCCATCACTCTAGTGGGCCACAACCATGCGACCCCAGTCACAGCAGGCCTTTTGTCCATGCTCCAGTGCGGATTACTGCCTGGGAGGGCTGCATTTAAAAAAAAAAAAAATGCTATTTGTTGGCCCTCAGCTGGAGGCGTTTGCCTTGAAAGGAATGCTGGGAACCTTCACCAGGTGACCCTGACTTCTCTTGGCCCCAGGATGCTGGGATAGCAGGCTCTGCCACCTTCTGGGTAGTGTTTCCTTGTATTTGGGCAAGAAGGTGCCGTGCCTTCACCCAGGGAACCCCATTCATCTCTGAGCTGCAGCAGGAGGCAGTGGCTGACCTCAAGCAAGGCTCTTTCTAGCTCATTCCAACATGCCTCTCACAATTGGTTTCAAGTACAAGAAATGTTAGCAAACTCTAGAAATTTAAGAAGGCCACGGCTGGTCTGTGGGGCCCCTTTCTCAAGCAGAGTGCAGGGCTGCTGGGAAACTGTTTTCTTCCAGAGCGGTGATAAACACTGGGGGCTGCAGCCTCCAGGCTGGGCCTGTGGAGCCAGGGTAATTAAAGCCAGACTGTCAGATGCAGCAGCAGTCAGTCCTGTAGATTATTAGTGGGGCCCACGTGAGAGGCCTACCTTCAGGATATTTAAGGAGTGCTATAGAGTGATCAGCTGTTCAGTAAATAGCCTAGAAACTTCCTTTTGCATTAATTTGTTTGAAAGCCCCACACACCCCTTTATGGCTAGAACATAGGCAGAGGACATGCCACCTCCACACCTGGCATTCCTATACACATTGTCACATTCACACCTGCAAATGCACTTACAGGCACACTCACAGATATTGTATCATAACACACACACACACACACACACACACACACACACACACTCACTCACAGATACCGTATCATATAACACACACAGACTCAGGCCCACTCACAGATACTATAACATGCAAACACATACTCAGGCACACTTACATACATACTCTAACATGCAAGAGTATACACACACACACACACACACACGCACACACACACATGCACACACACACTCAGATACACTCTTATAGATAATTTAATGTGAGAACACACTCAGGCACATTCACACAGAAACTGTAACGAACATATCTACACAGGGTCAGACACATATAGATACTTTGGCACGCAGATACACTCACATATGCTCAGGCGTACTCACAGATACTACCACATGAAACACTAACACATGCTCAGGTGCATTCACACAGTTACTGTACATACAAACACAGTCAGACATTAAGCACTTATTCTTTCTCCAATACCCCTCTCGTTCTGTCTCTTTTTCTCTCTGTGACTGTCTCTTCTCTCTCTCTTTCTCTTAAACACACACACACACACACACACACAAAACACATGAAACATCTGGAAGTGAAAATATGGATAACCCAGTAAGAAAAATGTTGTCGAAGAGTTTTAGTAAAGAAAATACCAACTCCTTTCCCCCTAAGTAGTGCTGGATGTCATCAGCTGGTGGTGGGGTGCAGGTATCATCAGCTGGTGGTGGGGTACAGGTATCATCAGCTGGTGGTGGGGTGCAGGTATCATCAGCTGGTGGTGGGGTGCAGGTCAGTGGCCAGGCCTGCACTTCCCATGCATGTGCTGAGTGTAAGAATGCAAATCTGAGTAAAATAGGGAAGCGTCTCGTTTTGTTTTGTTTTTTTTGACACAAGAGTTTCTCTGTGTAGCTCTGGTTGTCTTGGAACTTGCTCTGTAGACCAGGCTGGCCTCAAACTCACAGAGATCTGCTTGCCTCTTCCTCTTCAATGATGAGATTAAAGGCATGTGCCACCACTGCCGGGTATGGAAAGTGTCTTTTTTCTTTCTTTTACATTTTTAAATGTTTTCCTTCCTTCCTCCCTCCCTCCTTTCCTTCTCTATCACTAAAAAAATAAACTTGGGGCTGGAGAGATGGCTCAGAGGTTAAGAGCACTGACTTTTCTTCCAGAGGTCCTGAGTTCAATTCTCAGCAACCACGTGGTGGCTCACAACCATCTATAATGTGATCTGATGCCCTCTTCTTGTGTGCAGGTGTATATTTGGGCAGAGCAATGTATACATAATAATTAATAAATACATCTTTTAAAAAATTAAAATAAATTTGGCAGGCAACAGAAATGAAGGTCAGGCTTCTGCAAATAGACATAAGAGTCGTAGTAAGGATGAGAGTGAAGGAAGGTAGAGCCGAGTCTTAGAAACCAGAAAGTTACTACGGAAGATTAGGCTATTTGGATTCAGGATAAAAGGAGACAGTGAAGCAGGCTGGGGACAATCTCTTGGTTTCTCTGTGGGCTTGGGTCTGTATTCCTTTGACTCTTTTGACGCTAAGGGTTAACTCATGCTGACCTGGACCTTTCCAGAAGGTTTACAGTAGATACACTCACTATCAAATGGCCCCACCCCCCAGGTCAATGGAATGGACATCAGCAACGTCCCTCATAGCTATGCCGTGAGGCTCTTGCGGCAGCCCTGCCAGGTGCTGCGGCTCACGGTGCTGCGGGAGCAGAAGTTCCGAGGCAGAAGCAACGGACAAGCACTGGACTCCTATGGGCCGCGGGACGACAGCTTCCATGTAATTCTCAACAAGAGCAGCCCCGAGGAGCAGCTGGGCATAAAGCTGGTGCGCAGGGTGGACGAACCCGGGGTGTTCATCTTCAACGTGCTGAATGGCGGCGTCGCCCACCGACACGGCCAGCTGGAGGAGAATGACCGTGTGCTGGCTATCAATGGGCACGACCTTCGCTTTGGCAGCCCAGAGAGTGCGGCTCATCTGATTCAGGTGGGTCAGAAGTCACCCTAAGATCCCAGTCAGAAACACCCGCATGAGCAGGAACACTCAGGCCCTCATCGCACTGTGTGAGCCTCTCTCTCCAAGGAAATCAAGGGAGGGCCGCCATATTCAATGCTGCTACCCGAGTAAGAACCCAGCTGACACAAATGGTCCTAATCTTTACTGATAGTCTTTCAGTGTGTGTTCGTTCTCTCTCGCCCCCCCTCACCGCCCCCGCCCCCCTCACCGCCCCCCACAGGCACCGCCCCCCACAGGCACCGCCCCCCACAGGCACCGCTCTCTACAGGCCCCCCCGGCGGCCCCCCCATCACACACCACACACACCTTTGTCCTCCGATTTGTTTTTGTTTTTATTTTATGGTTACCTGCGAATCCAGGGAAGTATAGTTTAGGAACATGTGACGTTATATTCTCTACCTAGAACAATGCCTAGCAAGGGTAAGCACTCAGTGAATAAGTGTTTATTATATGTAATTACTTAACTAATAAATGAGTCCAATTACAAGCATATATATATATTCCATCTCTGGGGCTTTTTGTAAAATCAAGCCATTTGCCACAGAACCAGACCTACGTTTGTTTGAACATGCTCTTTGACCCTATCATGTAATCTCTACTTTTTAATCCCCTTGGCTTTGCTTAGTTGTCATTAGTTGACCCACCTCTATGTACCAAGCAGTGCCCAGTACAGTGGTGAACGAGGTGGCCATGGTTGCTTGCTTCTCAGAGCTTGGAAAACATTCTGTCCCTGATTTTGTACAACCAAGAAGACAGAAGACAGAGCTAGACTAGAAAAACAGACAAGGTGCAATAGTCATACATGAAATAAAAGTCTTTTTTTTTTTCCTCCAGGAAGACACCATCTTAGCTTAATTTTTTTTCACATAGGAAACTTTTATTTGAAGTTTAACATGAAAGCATACAAATAAAAATTTGCATAAACACAAATCCACGGAGTCATAACACAGATAGCAAAGGACAAAGTAAAAACAAAGAAACTAATTGGCAGCTATGTACAGGGACACAATTGTGTCACATACACTACAAAGTCTTTTACAAAATAGTCTTAATTTTTTTCGTCTTTAAAAATTAGACCCTAAGGGATTGTCTATGTTTTTTCACGATGCACTTGTTAGCGCCCTCTGCAGGTCACCCTCTGCAACTCCCACGGTGCACTTGTTAGCGCCCTCTGCAGGTCACCCTCTGCAACTCCCATTCTGGAACTCATCTTTGCCAACTGTACTTTCGCAACAGGCAAAAGAAAAACTCCAACTCATGTTATTTAAAAAAATCTTGATTACATATGGCAGTTTACTCTTGAAGATTAATAACAGAAGAACATGTTTTTCCCTGAGAAAGTAAATGTACGAAATAGAATCTTGCATAACAGTGGGAATTCCTTTTTTTTTTTTTAAATCTCCTTGCTTACTAAACAAAGCCAATTTGTTTTATAAGCAGAAAGAAAAAAATTTTTTAGAAAGGCTAGAGTAAAGCTAGTTGGAAAAGAAATTTAAATAAGGAACACCATGAAAAAAAAAATACCAACTAAGCACTAGCTTGCTGTCTATGAAAAGTGGATTTTATTTATGGGATGCTTGTAACACACACCAGGCTGAAGGGATTTAACTAAATACCCTTCAAAGATTGAGACTCAAGTTTCTACCCTGTTGGCTCTGCTGCCCGCGTGTGTCTCCTGCATGAATCACATTTGCCTCACAAAGAAATTCCCAGACATGTCCTATTGGTCATGTTCTCTTCCATCAGACTGCACACTTTTTCCCCCCCTACATTACTTCCGGGAAGTATTGCAGTGAGGCCCCAACTGTTTCAAATTGGAGCAACTTTACATATGTTAAGCCCCTAACCTCAGCTTTCTCAGCAGCAGCCTGGGCAGTCCCCTGTGGTAAGGCACAGGGAGAGTTAAGGCTAAGAAGGAAAACCTTAAAGAGAAAGATGCCTCCGACATGGAACAACTGGCTAGCTTAGTCATGTACTAAGGACCACCTGGGCTTTCCCCATTGTTCATTTCTCAAGCTTTTTTGAGCAGCCTTACTGGAATAACTATATGGAAAACAAACTTTTTTGGAACTATCTGTTGTCATACTTGAGATAACAGCACAAAGAGAACTCAGATCAAAGAGGGAAAAAAAATCTCAACATCTGTATCCCAGAGGGTCGGTGTGAAAAACCCCCAGATTCTCAGAGCCTGGGGGAATTTGCATCCATATGCAATTCTAGATTAGTGAGCTATGTTTATTTAGGAATTCAAATATATACGGACAACAAAGAAAGCAATGTGAGTTTCAAATTGAGTAACCCTCCCTGTTTTTCTCTTTTCCTGCCCTGGCCCTGCCCCTCTCCCCACTCTCCTGCTCTCCCTCCCCCTTGCCCCCTCCCACTTTCTTTCTTTCCTTTAAGGCAACCCTAGAAACTGAAAAAAAAAAATCCAATCAGTTTATAGTGGTGGGGGAAGTAGGAACATTCAGGTAACACTGCCATGTGTATGATTTTTTGGTTTTTTGCATGAAATAATAGTCATTTCATCCAAGAGCTGAAAGCCAGCCTGTTCAAACTGTTAAACAGAATGCGATGGGGCTTCTGACAGAGCCCAGAAGTAAAGAGTGCCCTGCTCATGTTGCCCACGGTTACCCTAAAGACAGGATTCCAGCTTATGAGTTGTGCTTTGTACCTGGAAAAGAAAAAGGCAGAACTTATGTGGGAATCTAAACATTCAAGTCCCTGGGAGCCAATAAGAACCACCAGTGAAATAGGACCTGCTAGGCCTGTGTGTGTTTCTACAGATCAGATCAGCTCGTGTGGAATCCAAGCCCTGCTTACATAAATTGTCTTAACAGGGCCCCATAGTAAATTTAGTGTGCATAGACTAAACTTAAATCTGCTTATGCTCAATTCTCAAAGCCCAAATGATTACTAAATAGGACTTCAAATCCCTCCCCTCTCTGCCCCCCCCTTTTTTTTTGAGAAAGTGGGACTCGGAAGCCTATAGAGCACTTCAAGTTAACGTTTATGAGAACGAGTCTTATATGCAGCTGCTTGTGCAAGTGTTAGATGGCCAGGAAACCCCACTGCCCTTTCTCCCCCACACATTGCCTCCCCCTCCCCCATGCTTACTCCTTGACTGTGGGAGAGAAATGCTCCTGAGAGTAGTAACCTCCAGCTCTCTGAAGAGAAGCTGTGCTGTGGCGGAGGGGTATCTTTGTCCTGTTGTCATCAGCCAGCAGATCCTGGACTTAGGCACCAACATCTTATTTTAACTTTGTCATTGACATCTGTATGGCCCTCCATAAGTTACCAGCTGTGTCTTCCATCATCACTCACTGTCTTATTTCTCTTTCCTCCTCCCCTTTTCCCCCACCTTCTTCTTCTTCTTCTTCTTCTTCTTCTTCTTCTTCTTCTTCTTCTTCTTCTTCTTCTTCTTCTTCTTCTCTTCTTCATTCTCCGCTTTCTCTGTGTAATACACCCCGGCTGTCCTGGAATGGATTTGTAGACCAGGCTGGCCTTGAACTCACAGAGGCCCGCCTGCCTCTGCTGTCTGAGTGCTGGGATTAAAGGCATGCGCGACCACTCCCGGCTCACTTTCTTAGTTCTAAAAGATAGTGTGATGCTGAGCAGCTGAAGCCAAACAAGCAGCTACGGTCTACTACAAAAAGTAGGCAGATGTCTGCTCTAATTCTCTCTTTCACCCCTGGTAGAATACTCAGCTCTTCTCATCACCTCTCCTCAAAGCACCTCAATTTTCTGTCTCTGTGACCGGACTCTGATGGCATTCAACTCACGAAAGAGGTTCTACCCTGTAGAAGATAGTCATGATTTAAAAAATAAAATAAAATAAAATTTGCCAGCAGGCATTGTGCTTGGTACCAAAACCTTAGCAGTGGGCAAATTCTAGCTTTGCATTCACCGGTTCATCCATCAACATCGCATGCACTATTAACTTATTCTAGATGTAAATTTCTGAAGTCCCTGAGGGTAAAGCCAAGAAAGAACTTTGTCCCCAACCTTGTTATACAGTATGCTGTGTCTGTATAGTCAACAGGGATGACCTGGTGACCTTGGCATGTTTCTAGCTTAGCAGTTGGTTCTGATGGCCAGGGAAGGTCTATGTTTCATCACACGGTTTCAGAGAGAGGCTGTGCTGTTATGAAGTCCTGAACAATTTTTCTCCCATCTTCCAATGCGTTGTCAGTGATGAAGATGGATGTGTGTACCTCTTGGCCCCGTAGAACATGGGGGCAGTAGTCTTTGTGTGAAGTAACAAGACAGGGAGGAGGGGGTTCCATCCCAATGGCCTCTGTGCTGTTGGTCCATTTAGCAAGAAGACTCTACTAAGATGGCTAGACTAGAAGTCATCGCCTTGGTCCAGTTCTATGCGCCAGCCCTGCTCAGCTTCGTTAGGGTAGGGTCAGGATTCACATTTTCAACGTGAATACCAAAGAGCATAGGAATAGCTGCCTCAAAAAGAACCAAAGATGAAAAAGTGAGTTCTCTTTAAAGATGGTTGCCATGGTAGACAATGATGTGGGTTTGTCTTACAGGATACAGCTGGAACTGACTGAAGGTCAAATTAAAGACAAGCCTTCTAATTAGCACTATATTCCACAGGCACATGTTGCCTAGGGAAGTTCAGCTCCCTGTTTTGGGGGACGTGGACACACTAACAGATTGACAGCGTAACCAGGGTGTCACAGTGGAATTGAACCGTGGCCCTTAGAGAAAAATGTAGGCTCGGTGATGTCTGGCAGCTCCTGCGTATCTACACTAATGGAGTCGGAGCTCCATGAAGCCCAGGGCTTTGTTAGCATGAGCTGCATGAACTAAGGATGGTATTTGAATATTGAAGAAGAAATGAGGTCAACAAACTGTGTAGGAACAGCCATTCCCACAGTATCTGTGGACAATCAGTCGATGCCAGACTGCTGCTTCCTTCCGGGGATTTTAGAAGAGTTAGATGCACCTCATACATCTTGTTTTTTAAAAAATCTTTTTAAACTACATTTGCTTGGGAAGTGTGTGTGTGTGTGTGTGTGTGTGTGTGTGTGCCCATAGCAGCGCAAATGCCTTATTCACTTTCCATTTTCCTTACAATTAGAGGAATCCCTCGGCTGGGCGAAAAGCTTACACTGTGAAGTTCAGGTTCTCTATCGACTTTTGCTCTGCCTGCAGTTAGCACTGGCCCTCCTAGCCACCATTTCCCGTTAAAATACAGCTCTGCTGTGCCCATCTTCCTGCATGTATATGGGTGTGAAGCCAAGAGTCCCCTTGCCTTCGTCCTCTGGTGCCTCTGCCTCGTCTTCCCTTTCACATATCTCAGTCGCCCCAGTGGAAAGAAAGACTCTGGTGCCCAGGACTGCTTCTCAGGACTGCCTCCAGCTGCTGAGAGCCAGTGCCAGAACAAACACATCAGCCCACCTCATATCTTCAGGGTTGTGAAAGAAAATGCACCGAATAGCCTCCCTGAGAACAGTTCACGAGCTGCCTGGTAAAAGCCACAGATCCAGCCTTGCAGAGAATTTATTTGCAAGTAAATTGATACCAGTGTTATTTATTGGGGGTGCTGGTCCTGCCAACGCTTCATCTTTGAGCCAGCATTTGAAAGCCCAGTAAGAAATGGTGTGCTCAAAACCCCGAATTAAATAGCCTGCTGCTCCTTGGCAATTTGGATTTTTGCCCAGCAAGTTGAGCCATATGTAATTCTCCAACGCTCACATTTCTTATAAGGTGTTGCTCAGAGCATGCACTGCTCACTGTCCAAGACAAGCAGGATACAATTCCAGCCCAGAGCAAAAGTGTCGCCAAGACCCTTCTCCACAGTGGAGTTTCCACAGAGATAAGAGAGCACATTCGGGCTCAGTGACTGAGGTTTTGGCTTGACTGTCTATTGCTACTTATCTTCCCAGGAGTCTTACTTCAGAGAGTTGTTGAAGATAACCTTTTAGGCCAAGTGAGGCTCGCAATCCAGAGGGAGATTGTAAGGGTTATAACACTCTCTTCCAGGAACTGAACACAGTTGGTGATCCCATAGTCCTGGGTTCTGTGTGTCAGCTTTGTGCGTGATGTGTTACATGAGCTCTCTCTCTCATGGTGTGTGTGTGTGTGTGTGTGTGTGTGTGTGTGTGTGTGTGTGTGTGTGTGTGTGTGTGTGTGTGTAGGACACGTGCACACCCCTTCTGGTTTTGAAACCCAGTTTCCCCCAGGTGCCTTTCTAACCAAATCAAGCCTCTTCCATCAGCACTTTTCACTGAAGAGATTTTCTGGAGCAGTGAGAGGATCCACTGGCTACTTCAGTCAGGGTAATCAAGCTTGTTTCTACGGGTTCCTCAGGCCTAGGGGCTCGCCTGTCTCCCCTGCAGATCTGAAACCTTAAGGATTGGCATGTCTGGGTTCTGACACTTGCAATCAGAGACACAGGAGACTGATCCATGGCAGAAAGCGAGTTCGTAATTTAGTGAATTCGTAATTTCCCAATAAGTGACGTGTTTGCTCTTCCGAATCTTCTGCCCAAGCACTGGCGGATCAGGATTAGCGATAGTCACAGTGTTTCCGTCTCTGCAGTGTCGGAGTTGCTGCCTCGGATGTCGTTTCTCTTTCTTTACTGCTGACCCTTTATCTAGAACTCTGGTGTGCACTTCACACCATGCCCCTTGGTGCATAAGAAAGGCTCCCAGTCTCCATCTGTAGCTGAGCTGTCATTAAAAGCACATGAAGAAGATGTAACGGTGTCTCTTCGCAGACTTGCACGAGTCGGTCCTTTCTTAGGTTTTTGCCTTGAAGCAATCAATGTTCAGCTCTCGGTTTCAAGTTAAATAACTCATGCTTTTGCCAAAGTACTAGCTGGGCACTGACACGAAAACTCTACAGTGGGGGCTGGAGAGACGGCTTACTGGTTAAGTGCGCACTGTTTTTGCAGAGAAAGCCAGTGCAGCTTCTAGCAGCCACACCCTGTGGCTCACAGCCACTTTTACACCAGCTTCAGGGAAATTCAGTACCTTCTTCCGGCCTTGGAGGACACCTGTACTCAGATGTACGTATCCCCATACATTCATGTGCACATACACATAATAAAAAAATAAAATACATCTTTAAAAATATGTCCTTCCAGCTTGGATCACATTTATTTTTGTTGTTATTATTATTCATGTTATTATTATGGGTTTTTTAAAAGGATTTATTTATTATATATACAGTGCTCTGCCTGTGTGTATACCTACATGCCAGAAGAGAGCACCAGATCCCATCCTATGGTTGTGAGCCACCTTGTGGTTGCTGAGAATTGAACTGAGGATCTCTGGAAGAGCAGACAGTGCTCTTAACCTCCGAACCATCTCTCCAGCCTCTATTATTGGTTTTTTGTTTGTTTGTTTGTTTTTTGAGACAAGGCTTCTCTGTGTAGCCCTGGCTGTCCTGGAACTTGCTCAGTAGACCAGGCTGGCCTCAAACTCAAAGATCTGCCTGCCTCTTTCTCCCTAATGCTGGGATTAAAGGTGTACTCCACCACTGTCTGGCTGGACCACATTTTTTTTTAAAAAAAGAAAAGAAAAGAAATCTAGAGGGGTTAGGAGTGAACCTCAGTACACACCCAGGTGCCCTGGAATCAGGCCCCAGCACTACATAAGAAAAAAGAAAAAAAAAAAAAAAAAAAGCTAGACACTTTATTCTTACGTTAAATAAAGTCAAAACAAAAGTGGTACCCTGGTAAGGCCCTGGAGCTAGGCCTGTGCATGTGGCTAATTTGATGTCCTCTTGTCCAGGCCAGCGAAAGACGTGTCCACCTTGTCGTGTCCCGCCAGGTTCGACAGCCCAGCCTGGACATCTTTCAAGAAGCTGGCTGGATCAGCAATGGCCAGCAGTCCCCAGGCACAGGGGAGAGGAACATGGTTTTTAAGGTGAGGCCCAGCCAGGCGTGTTGGCAGCTCCTGCAATGGGCTATTTACTTGGGAAGGCTGTGTGTTCACTTTAAGGCGTCTCAGGGCTATCTTTGGACTTTATCATTTCAAGAAACACTAGTCATGAAACTAAAAGGCCAAAGTCCCATCTACATACATGGGAGGTACCAGGTGTCTCCCATTCAAGCAAGAGTGATAAGGAGGGTGCTGGGAGAGTGTTACATCTCAGCTTTCAATCCTCCAAGGGGACCTGACTTTTAGTGTAAATCAAATACATGCCATATTTTTAATCGTAGTGGCACATGCCTGTAATCCCCAGCACTTAGGGAGGCAGAGGTAGGCGAAGGCGTGCGCCACCACACCCAGCTGTGACCCATAGTTTTTAATCAGCATGAACTATTTCATCACAAATCAGGCAGCTCACCTTTAGGGAGAAAGTCACAGTTTCTAGAGTAGGGAGTGAGGAGAAAAGACAGAAAAGCTTCTGTCTGTCTTACTTCCCCCCTCATGATCCAAGTTGGGAAACCCAGCTTGAGGAATTTACTCAGAGGTTGGATTTCTCCATCCCTGAAACACTCCCCCCACCCCCGTACCCCCCTCACCCTCTCCTGTCTGGTGGGGAAAGCAAAGAGCCATCAGAAACACAGGCCATGTCTGGGTAGCTGTTTACAGAGAGCTAAAAAGGGCAAGATGTATAAAGCAGGGCAGAGTTTTGCATGTGTGCATGGTTTGGGTGCATGTGCATATGTGTATTTACAAACATGTGTGTGCATGCGCATGTGTGAGCGCGTGCACGTAGAGGCCAGAGCATGACATCTTGTTGTCGACCATGTTAACTGAGCTTGCCTGTTGGATTAGTCTAGCCAGCCATCCTTCTCTGTGGATCCCTGAACTCCGGAATTACACATGAGCCACCATCTTTTCTATGCCTGGCTTTTATATGAGGGCTACAAGATTTGAAGAGTGGTCCTCAGACTTGTGCATCAAGTATGCTAGCCACCAAGCAGTTGCCCCAGGTCCATTTTTTTTTAAACATAGAAGAGCTTGCTGGGCTAGCAAGATGGCCAGTGGGTAAAGGCCCTTGCTGTCAAGCCTGACAGATTGCATTTGATCCCTGAGTTGGACCCACATAATGGAGCAAGAGAACCAACTTCTGTGAGTTGTCCTCTGACCTCCACATGCATGTTACAGCATGTGCTCACCCCGCCCTCAACCTCCACACACACCATAAATAGATGTAATTTTAAATATGGAAAATGTACAGAAAACAAGGGGAAAAAAAGAGAAGAAAAACGTACTGATAAAACATGAACAGTGAATTTTCTGAGAAGTGGGCCTACCACTAGCAGAAATGGATGACTCCCTGGAGAGATTTGGAACACAGTTCTCTTTGTAATCTTCAGAGTTCTACATGGTGTCCAGACTGTTCCCTTTCTATTTACGATTCCATTTTGAGATGTAAACTTTTGCAATGTGTGACGCTGTGACTCCGTCACGTGGTGGTTGTCTCTGTGTGTTCCCTGCGACACTGAGTACTACCATCTTATTGATGCAAACTGCAGAACGTGTGTCCGTGGAAATGCCTTGTGAGCGCATGTGCCATGTTCTTTGTGTCTGTGCCTTCAGCCCCTCCATCCTGCAGCCACTTGTCATGAGAAGGTTGTAAGTGTCCGAAAAGACCCCAGCGAATCTCTCGGCATGACCGTTGGAGGGGGAGCATCACACAGGGACTGGGACTTGCCTATCTATGTCATCAGTGTTGAGCCCGGAGGAGTCATAAGCAGAGATGGAAGAATAAAAACAGGTACCAAATAAAGAGAACTAAGGCGCTGGGTGGCAGAGCCTGCGAAGGAGTGAGCAGCTCGCTGAGTTAGCTAGCTGGTCTGTCAGAGCCTGGAGAGCATGCGAGAGAGGGTACTGGCTGTGGTGGCTGGCCTCTTTGACCAGGACGAGCATGGTGTGGCTGTAGTCCAAGGTCACCCCTCTCAGTACATGTGAGTGGGTGTGAGGCAGCTTTGCCAGGAAGGCTAGAGCCCCTAGACTTCACAGGATGAACAGACAGTCGCTACCCTGGTGAGCAAATTGCTCCTAAAGTGTTATTTAGTCCCACGCATTCTAAGGAGTTCTTTGCCAGCTCGATCCAGTAGTGAAACTGATTTGTGAATCGTGCTACTTTGTGTGGACTAAAAGGGATAAACCAGTTTATGTACTGATCCAATAGTATAAATTCAATTCAATGCAATTTTTCTGCTCACTGGGGAGAAGTGGACCTCTGTTAGCCACTCCTGTTCCGGGCGCCTCTACGGAAAGGCAGGTATCCAGCTACCTCTGCAAGCATGTGTTCATAACACTGTTCCAGCACATGAAGAGATCACCTTGGTAGAGGGACAGGTGTGCTTTTTAAGAGCTAAGACTTAAGAAAAAAAAAAAAAGTTTCTCAAGTACAGTCACACTGACTGATGGGTTGCACGGGGTAGGGGTTAGGTGGCATAATCAGACAGTCAAAAGATAACGTCTTTTTTAAGTCAGCAAGCATTTGAGGCCATCCCGTGTCATTTTCTTCTTGTCTACAATTATTTTGTGTATAAAAAAAAGATTATGTATAAGAGGCAAAACAAGCAAACAAACAAACAGGAGATAAAGGAAAAGCAAGGGTAGAAAGGCGCAGTTTAAATTTCTCTTGCTATTCAGCAAGCACCAGAGTGGAGGATGATCAGGTCTGACGAGAAGTGACTTGATGATAGAACTTGTAGCCTGTGCTAGACAGGACCGGTTTTGCATGGAGAAGGTACTTGGGTAACGGTAGCTCTGCACAGCACGGAGATGGCCAGTGACGAGAAACAGTGACTGCACTGCACTTCTGTGAATGCTCAGGTCCAGCCCAGGTCTGCCCTGGGCTCCTGGGCCAGACACTAACTCCTGCCTCAGTCCCTGGCTCTATGTGAGTACTGGAGCAGATTGTGTTTGGTTAAGGAGTAACGGAAGCTGTTTTGTGTACAGAGACAGGTAAACGTTGGCAGGCAATCTTTAGGCATGCCCATGTGCTCCATTTACCATCTGCTAAACGAGACCCAGCCTCATGTCGCTATGAGCTAGAGGCACACACCTCTCCTCAGCCTGTGCGCATGTCCAGTCAGACCCCATCTTCTCACGCATGGGGAAGAATCCCATTTGACTCACCAAGGATGCTTCTGCTCCTCTGGCCGCAGGTGACATTTTATTGAATGTGAATGGCATTGAGCTCACAGAGGTCAGCCGGACAGAGGCTGTTGCCATCTTGAAGAGCACATCCTCCTCAGTGGTCCTCAAAGCCTTGGAAGTCAAGGAACAGGAGACCCAGGGAGACTGCAGCCCAGCATCCCTGGACTCCAACCACAACGTGACCCCGCCCGGTGACTGGTCCCCATCCTGGGTCATGTGGCTGGAATTACCACAGTGAGTCCCAACTTAATCCCACTATGGATTCTATTTCTTAAACCACTCTTTCACTGTCTTGGGCATATTCATGGGGACTAGCATCTTGCTAAGACCCAGACTTATTTGTGGGGCTGTGTGAAATGATTCTGTCTCTTCTTGGTGGAAAAGCTTCTAGGCATTCTCCTTGAGGTGTTTGCAGTTAGCAAGGGGGTCCAACTGACTGACAGAAATTCAGCCTGTCTTTCCACACTCACATCTGAGGCGTAGCCGCTCAGGCCAGGTTTTGCCTTTGTATGGATATGAGTGGGGTGCATAGGCTTCTAGAAGCTCCGATTGGACATACAACAGCATGGCAGAACACCAGGCTTCAGAGTTAAGCATCTGCTAGCTGGGTATACTTCTCAGACCATCTCTCTTCAGTGACTCTTCTGGAAAGTTCTCTAGGAAGCAACTGGCATACCATTTTACTGAGGTATAATTGGAGCCTTGCAACAAACTATAAAATTACCTGACCCGATGACTTCAGAGAGATCCCCACAAACTGACTGTGCACATGAGTTGACTACTGACAGTTAAATTTGATGTTTGCTTCCCTGGGCCTGAATAAAATCTACTGGCCTTTAGATGGTTGCCTGTAAATGTGTTTTTTAAATATTAAAAACTACTGTCATTAATGATGGGTATATTAGAATAGGATGAAATAAGGGAAACCGGGTATTTATTTGGTTTTAAAACATTTCCTTTAAAGTAGAGGTAGCTTTTATTTATTTAGTACCCTCAAATACAAACTGGTCTAGACTCCCTCTGCGGTTTCCACTAGTTGACAGTATTATTTTTTAAATCATTAGATCTGTAAAAGTCCTTAGTAAGTGGAACCCTGAGCATTGAGCCATTTAAACGCTTCTCTGCTAAGCCTAAATAAAAGATTATTATATTGTGTAAAAAAGGCTTTAAAAGAAATTTTGGAACTATAATGCCAAGTCCATTTATATCTTTTGTTTGAAAGCCATCTTGCTGTTCTCCTCACTGCTCCCTAGTGTGGGAAGAAAACAGGAAACCCATGGCTCCTCTCTTCTCCCATAAGCCACTCGGCGATGGCCGCAGTTCTCTGCTCTTGCCGGGATGTCTGGACTGCACTCCTTTCCTCCAAGAGTGAAAGGGAATGTGACATGATGGCATCCCAGGATGACAGGGACTTCCAGAACCCTGGGCCTTTCCCTATTTTTCCTCCTTGCAGTCAGTACTTAATGACATAGTGAGCAAGTCAGAGGTCCCAGAGCAGAGGGAGTGGGGAGCCTGTCTCCTCTCCTGAACCTCTAGTTCACTCAGCGGAGGCAACCAGCACCACCCACGTCACGAGTATTTTTCGGGGGGAAAAGTCTGTATCCGAAGTTGTCTCTGCAAACTGCTGGCAAGCTTGGGCTTACAGGGTACGCGGCCATAGCAACCACTCACCCTGCTGCTGTAACATGAAAGGCAGCCATCCAACATCCACGACAGCTCATGGGCTTGGCTGTGGTTTGCTGCCCCAGCCTAGAGACCAATCAATCAAGCACAATGGTGACGAGTATGTTCCAAGTATTTTTGAATATTAAAAAAAAAAGCCCAGGGGCTGGAGAGATAGCTCAGCAGTTAAGAGCACTGTCTGCTCTTCCAGAGGTCCTGAGTTCAATTCCCAGCAACTACATGGTGGCTCATAACCATCTATCATGAGATCTGGTGCCCTCTTCTAGTGTGCAAGAGTACATGCGGGCAGAGCACTGTATATGTAATAAATAAATCTTTTTAAAAAAAAAAGCCCACCATTGATTTTAGGCATCATGATAGTCAGTGCATCATCCATGTCCACGGCCTGCAGCAGCAGGTTCACAGTGGCAGGTTAGCTGGCTCTCACGCTGTTGTGTCAGGTTTTTGTCTTTAGTGGGTGGCACCTGTGATAGGGTCAGGCTATCTCGGTCCCTTCTCTCCATATGAGGCCTGGTCCTTTTACCCAGTGTTCAATAGAACTGTCCTGCCATGTGGGCTCTTGAGGGACTCCAGACGTGCGCACGTGGTATCTGCTTTCCGTTTTTCTCAGCTGTTTCAGTTGTTTGCTTGTTTTCTTGGCTCCCCGACTCCCCAGCGTTCAGTCACATGGCTTTTCCTTTGTGACCACTTTCGTTTCTGAGTGGCTTTTCCCCTCTGTCCGCCTTCTGTACACTACTCCTTTCTTGGTGTACTGTCTTTGGTTTCCTTTTCTCCTTCCTTCCTCTCTCTACCTGCCACTCTTTTTAAGACAAGAGCCTTGGTGTGCAGCCTAGGCTGGCCTCAAACTTGCAGCAACACTCCTGCCTCTGCCTTCCAAGAACTGTGAGTATAGGCATGTGTTACCATGCGGGTATCATCTTTGAAATCTTGTCAGCACCGAGCTCTTGCTGTTGTTCTTGCATAGAAAATGGCTGCATAGGTATTTCAAATCATAGCGATATGATTATCAATTTCATACGCTATAGCAGCATTTTTCTAGTGAATTTCTAGTAACATTTTTCTTTTTTTTTTTCTCAATTTTTAAAAACATTTTTCTAGTGAATAGTTTTTTTCTTTTTTCTTTCCTGCTTCCTTTCCCCACCTGCTTTTTGTGTAGCATTACTAACTCTATTGGTTCAACAACCTTTTGAGTGGGATAATTTTTTTTTTTTTTTTTTTTTGTTTCCTGAGCAGCTGTCTACTGAAGGCTGATAAAAGAAAGGGTCAAAGCCACATTCCAGGTATAGGGTTTGTGTGTTCTCTTAAACCAACTGAGGTCAGCCTAGCAGGCCATGCATGACGCCCTGCCATACACAGGCTCCTCTTTCCCACATGTGTATCTGCTTGGGTTTTCACGGCTTTGCACATGTCTTCTTCTCTGCCAAGCTGGACCTGGGGACACCTGCCTGCCCACTTCTGGTGTGTCTCTGCATCTTCTCCTGTCCTAGTGTCCTCTCTGCCAACTTTCCTCTCTGTTGCTCTGTACCCTTAGGCAGCTCTCCCTCATACATGCACCTCTTAGCTTTGCTTAAGATGGGGTCTGTGTTTCTGCTTCCAGTTTCCCTAGTCAATTTGATAGTAAGCTAAGCCTAATGCACAGTGGGAACTGTATCTTCATCCTGCCAGATTGAAACCGGAAATACAACTACACTGGCACATTTCGGGCCTCAGTCCTGTCCTCATCTCAGACATGAATTCCAGTGGGGTAGCCTCAGTCTCTATGGGGTTGAGGGTGGGGATCCAGTCACGCCTCTAATCTTGAGTGCTCGGTGCCTCAAGACGCCTAGCTTTGCCCTTACTGACAAAACAGCCTTGTCTTACATGTCTCTAGCCATTTGTGCAGTAAGATTCCGAAGCACACCTTGGCAAACAATTTTACCTGAATCGTTAGATTTAGACTACAGTTAAGCCTTTACGATTCATGCACAGAAATGTCGAATACAAATACACTTCTCCTTTCACTCGACATAGCGCGAGGGAGGCTATTTGCCCCAATATACAATCTTGCCAGCTACCTAAGGGCAGTGAAAAAGCATGTGTCAGCAGGCGTTGAGCTCAGAAAGCCACGGCATACTCTCCTGAGATGCAGTGCAGCAGAGAGCAGGAATGCCAGTGAAGAGGGTGGCCTTAGTATGCCGTGCTGGCATTTGCTGTGTGAAACCAGTGGGTGTCAGCTTCAGGCGTTAAGGGTAGGTGCTAAGGAACCAGGTAAGGGTGAGCTACTGGCAGTGCACCCGTTGAGAGTACCGTATATGCTGGGCCCCAGACATTCGGCCAGCTACACAGATTACCAGTCACCAGTCACCAGGAGGAGACTCTCGGAGCACACTGATGGCATTTTACTTTGTTGGCTCTCAGGGCCCACATCCCACATCTGGAAGTTCTTCAAAGCATGTTCTCATCTGGACTAGCAGGCTAGAAATATGCATTAACTCACTTCTCTTCTTGCCTGAGGATTTAACCCTTTCCACTCCCGAAGCCCCTAACAATTTTAATCAGGATTGTCAATATTGAAGGGGAAGGGAACAAGCATCAACTCCCCCCCCCACCCCCGCCCCCTAGCTCAAATCTTTGACATTTTCACCATGATAGGTCCACTGTGTTCGTACATCTAAACCACGCAGTGTTAACAGCAGCCATGAAGCAACAAACGCTTCTGAGGCCTGAGCAAGAGCCAGGGTCTCTTCTGAGAGCCTCACATGTTCTCTGCACTCTCCACTCATGTGAGAACCACATGCTCTGTAACTCAGCAGGAAACTAAGGCTCAGAGGTCAAGTGACATGCTCACACTACAAGGCAGAGCTGCAAGCGGAGCCTACCATTCTTGACCATTTTAATCACGATGCAACAGTAAGTTAGAACTTTCCCCAAGAGAATGCTAAGCCTGCATTTAGCTTTAGTAACTCATGTCTTTGCTTTTTTCACTATAAAGCTCACGCAACAACACTTGCACCAGGACAGCACAGACAGTTTTCACTGCTGCTTGCCACTCATGCTAGTTTCTTGCCATTTCTCCATCACCTTCCCTGTGTGATTGTTAAGTCCCATCAATAAAAAAAACCAAGTGGCCACATCATCTCAAGAGCAAAGTTGTTTTAAAAAATACATTGAACCTACCTATATTTAATATGTAAAATGGTGGGTTTTAATGTTTAATATAACAATGGGTGGACCCTTCAAAAAAAAAAAAAGGTCTGGAGCTGCTGTTGAATAGACACCCTTATGTACTAGTAAACACCTTTTACTGACTGCAATCTAGAGGACAAGACACCCTGATAAAGTCTCTACTGTTATGAACTATAAAAGTAGTAAAAAGCTACCACGGATGCGCTGCAGATCATTTAACTAGAGTCCCATTTGAACAGATAGTTTTTAATCCCACTGGACTGGATGAGCTCCTTGCCTAGATGGTATCAGCTAGAGATTTTTTGCTCATGACCCAAATTGTTCAGGGTAGCAGGAGTGCAGGCAGGGAGAGCAGTTACCACAGGGAGCCCTCAAGTAGGTGGCAGAGCTAGCCTGATCTGGGAGTCAGCCACAGGATGGTGGCAGAGCTAGCCCGATCTGAGAGTCAGCCACAGGAAGGTGGCAGAGCTAGCCCGATCTGGGAGTCAGCCACAGAATGGTGGCAGAGCTAGCTCTATCTGGGAGTCAGCCACAAGAAGGTAGCAGAGCTAGCCCGATCTGGGAGTCAGCCACAGGAAGGTGGCAGAGCTAGCCCGATCTGGGAGTCAGCCACAGGAAGGTGGCAGAGCTAGCCCGATCTGGGAGTCAGCCACAGGAAGGTGGCAGAGCTAGCCCGATCTGGGAGTCAGCCACAGGAAGGTGGCAGAGCTAGCCCGATCTGGGAGTCAGCCACAGGATGGTGGCATAGCTAGCTCTATCTGGGAGTCAGCCACAAGAAGGTAGCAGAGCTAGCCCGATCTGGAGTCAGCCACAGGAAGGTGGCAGAGCTAGCCCGATCTGGGAGTCAGCCACAGGAAGGTGGCAGAGCTAGCCCGATCTGGGAGTCAGCCACAGGATGGTGGTATAGCTAGCTCTATCTGGGAGTCAGCCACAAGAAGGTAGCAGAGCTAGCCCGATCTGGGAGTCAGCCACAGGAAGGTGGCAGAGCTAGCCCGATCTGGGAGTCAGCCACAGGAAGAGACTCTACATTCTACCGAGAGTTTAAATTAGCGGTAATGTTTACAAGCAAGTTAGGGCAAAATGTTAAAATATCCAAACAGACAGGACTAACAAAATTAAGGTAGCATTTTGTAAAAGGACAGAAACTGGTTACACAATCAATTTTCTGTCCTCAGGATAAGATTTATCTGTTGTTTTCCCTAAAACTCAGTCACTGTTTTTTTTTTTTCTACATTAATTTACAGACTTAGTGTTTTGGATTTGTGAGTCCAATATAAAATAATGATGAAAACTGCTTTTAAAAAAGACATAGGTCTTTTTTAAAAACTGCTTTTAAAAAAGACATAGGTCAAATTAAATTCTGTATGGGTAAGATAGTGCAATAATACAAAGTACGGTGAACAAATTCATGATCTCTAGTGCACTCACAACATGGGAAACATTACGATTTAATCCAGTAGGAGACATGGTCTTGAAACTGGCTTGACAGACCCCCTTACATTCTAGATTTAAGAGTCAGCACCTCCCTTGTCTTAGTGGACCTCTCTCCCTTAAACATGGGCAGAGTTCCAAAGCAATGGTAAACAAATTGGTAGAGGAGAAAGATTGGGGGGGAGGTTTGCCGGCATGCAGGTATTTGCACATGTATGCCTGGTGCCCGGGGAGGTCAAAAGATGGTATTTGGATCCCCTGGAACTGTAGTGACACGCAGTTACAAGCCATCTTTGGTGCTGGCAACTGCAACCTGGAGCCTCTAGCAGAGTAACAAGTGCCCTTAACTGCTGAGCAGTTACTCCAGGCCGAAGCCTGAGCAGCTCAAAGCTTCTCATACTCAATTTGCGCGCTGAAGTTAAATCTCTGTGACTCTAGCCATAATTTCACCGGGAAAAATGATGAAAGCCCTTGCCCTTCCGTACACCATGCCAAACCTTTCTCTGTTAGTCCTAAATTGAGAGAATGAGCTCAGAGTAAGAAAAGAGCGCATTTGTATCCAGAGCGTAAAGTCACTTAATCTGGAGGGTCACTACTCAAAACCGGCTGCCAGGCTTCCCAGCGGAGAATGCTGTAATGCAGGTGGGGAAATAGTCATCAGCCCCAACTCAGCAGTCTGAGGTTAGCAGACTGATTTTTTGCCACTACAACAAAGGTAAATACGCAACATAGTTAAAGAAAAATAATAAAAGACTAGGAAATGGGTATCTTCTTGTATGGGTGCCACTGATGGACAAGGATTTTGCGTATTCACCGATACTCCCCAACACGAAGTGCATGGTATATAAGCAAATAACCTCAAAGTTGACCTAAGCTGCTGCTGCTGCCTTTTCCACTATTTAGTCTAGGAAAACAGACACACTTGTAATTCAATATTAGGGTGAGTAGTTTCATAATTTTAGTTCCTTGTGTTTATAGCTGGTTAACACAAAATACTTGGGATAGTCAAATAAACACTGAAAAATCAAAACCCGAAAAACAGTGGTCCACAAAAGGGAGCAGCACTAGAGTTTCAGAGACTGCTCTGTATGTTTATATACCTATTTATATGTTTTAAAGAGCAATGACTAGATCTGACCACACACCTGGGCAGCAATCATCTAATTACTATTTTTCTATCAACATCAACCTTCCCCCACCCCCATTAAAAGAACCCCAAAACCCAAACCAACCAACCAACCAGAACGGGCATATACTCCACCAAGATGGGACTTTGTGATGCTTCTACTATTGTCAAGTAAACTGGAACTAACAGTTTGGTACCCAGTACACCACAGCTCCTACAAAATGTTTGTGCTACTGATAGGTTTATGGGAAATAAGCACTTATCAGTAAAAATGAGTTCTCACAAAATGAAAGGCAGTGTATATGCTTTACGTGTATGCCAATGCACATAAAACAGAAGTGGGCTTGCTTTACTTCAAGTGAAAGCGACAGCATGAAAACCCTTGTATTGTATGTTGTATTCATAAGTGGTTCTCTAGAGAAGCAGAACTAATAGGATGTGTATTTTCCTCATTCATCACTGGGACTTATTAGAATGGCTTATAGGCTAATCCAGCAACGGCTGTCTACCAATGGATGGTCCAGGATGTCTCAGCTGCTCTTCAGCATATACTGGAACCCCACAGGAGTAGACAGACTCTAAAGCCAGTGAGGGAGTGGACTTGCCAGGGAGAGCAAGAGCAAGCTTCAATCTTCCACGTCCTTTATATAACTTGCCAGCAGATGAGGCTTAGATAAAAGGTGGATCTTTCCACCTCAAAAGATCTAAATTAGGCCAGGCGGTGGTGGCGCACGCCTTTAATCCCAGCACTTGGGAGGCAGAGGCAGATGGATCCCCGTGAGTTCAAGGCCAGCCTGGACTACTACAGAGCGAGTTCCAAGACAGCCAGGGCTGTTACACAAGAGAAACCCTGTCTCAAAAAAGCAAAAACAAAAAAAAAAAAAAAACCCACCACCACAACAATAAAAAAGAAAAACAAAGATCTGGATTAAAAGTAGGTCTTTTCACTTCAAATGATTTAATTAAGAAAAAAAAAAAATCCCTCGCAGGTGAACCCAGCCACTTGAATTTTCTAGTTCCAGATGCGGTTCAAGTTGCCGTCCAGAACCGTCATCACAGGCGTTCAGTCATGACAAGGGCCAGCAGCCAGTGCAATGACCAGACTGCATCGCTTAGCAGTTTACAACATCGTTTTATTGATTATCAAAAAGCAAGTGATTATTTTAAGGTACAGTCTACAAACAAAACATCTCGTTTCTACCAACATAAAATACTATCTTCCAGCCAAAGCGGTGCCTAGACCACAGATACACACGGTAGACAAGGGATCCTAGAGCAGACGTGACTGCAGTCTGCACTTGACGACTCCCGGCCAGCTGCGGCCCTCCCTCCCCCGCTCCCTTCGTACCTTCTGCTTCAGTTTACGCCATGCTGACTTTCCCCCTACAGTAACTGTTCCGTATTTTGCCCCAGTTCCCATTCATCTTACGTCTACAGTCTTCCGTAAGCGTATGTGAGTATGATCAGTATTTTCCAAGGGACAATAGGAATTATACAACTTAATGAAGTTCATCAGCATAAGCTAAATGTATTTTCCTTGTGATTAATCACTAATTCAGAGGATGGTCAAGAATTATGTAAGCCCACAAGCACATAAAACTCCTATTCCCTCAGCACGCTCCACTGCGACATGTCATTAGAAGTATTAAGGCTTGTCTAATTTTTGGCTCATGCGTTACCACGTCCTTAGCCAAAAACATGGCCATCTTTCTCAGCAGAAACAAACAGAACATAATACCAAGTCCTTTAGTTGAAAGGGTAATTAGCTATGGAAAAGAGAGACCAAATACAAAAGCTCGCTAAGGGCATAAAAAGCTACTGTCATTTCTGAGGGAGGCATGTGCAGTATTTTTCACTTTGTAAGTGTCAAAGAAAAAAAAAAGAGAGATGAAGTCACAACTTCTAAACTCAACCGTACATACACTAATTATATTCTATTTCAGGTATTTATGTAACTGTAAAGACGTGATATTACGAAGAAACACAGCTGGAAGTCTGGGCTTCTGCATCGTAGGAGGTTATGAAGAATACAGTGGTAACAAGCCCTTTTTTATCAAATCCATCGTTGAAGGAACACCAGCATATAACGATGGAAGAATTAGGTAATCATAGTCAAGTACTTTGTTTTCTACATGAAAAAACTTGGTCCCACCTGAAAGAAAGCATATGCTATGCTTTCTTGAAGAATGAGAAATTACAACATGAGTGTACTAGTTAGGTAGTAAGAAATTCAAATTTACAACCTGCCTTGGTCCCATATTACAAATTCCTATACGACTATGCCTTCTAATGCAAGCTGAATGGAGCCTGGAGAGTTTAAGTGAAGAGGGGGGAAATCTAATTAGAATAAGAATGAACAAATATAGCAAACACTACGACCAGACAAGTCCACTTTGAGTAACTTCAAACATTCTGATGACGATACTGCGGTTTTTCTTTTTTATAGATGTGGTGACATTCTTCTCGCTGTCAACGGTAGAAGTACATCAGGCATGGTACACGCTTGCTTGGCAAGGATGCTCAAAGAACTTAAAGGGAGAATTACTCTCACTCTTGCTTCTTGGCCTGGTACTTTTTTATAAAGTCAGTGACGTATCTTAGAAAAATCACTGATAGACTAGGTAAAATTGTATTTATGTTGTCAATTTTTATATGTAAAGAATATATTGTAAAAAATGCCAGAAAAAGTATGATATTATGAAAGCAAGTTATACTTCAGAGATGTTCACAAAAATAAAAACTTATAGTTTTTATTTGGTGTGGAGGATTTCTTGTCACTCCAAATGTTTATATTTTTTTATTCAATAAAAACCCCATAAAAACTAAAATGGTTTGGACACCACACTTAATTCAAATCAATTAAAAATACGGTATAAATGGAGTTCCAGAACGAGTACATTATGAGCATTTAAATTTAATGGCAGAGGATTTAAACAAGAAGTGTTTTCTAAGTGACAGCTGTCCTCTCGTGGCTCTCATCAACTCATCCTGTCACACGCCAAGCCTGCTCTGTAACCCCTCCCAGGGTCAGTCCAGATTTGAAGTTTATGTCTTGGTTTTAATAAGAAATTACTGATCTAACACTACTTGTCACCGAGTTTATTTTTAATTCTTAATATGGAAATGGCACAAAACAAAAACAAAAAAACCCCACTCCACATTCTACTCTACCATTGAGCACTGGAAAACATGTTAACAGCAGCCAAAGCACCTGACCCTTGCTGCAACAGATGGACAGATGGCCATGCAGTGGGCCAACGCTGCTGCCGCCAAGTGTGCCTACGCATGCGCCTGCTGGGAAGTGTACAGTACACCAAACAGGCCACCCAAACACCTCGGACCACTTATGATTTAAAAAAAAAAAAAAAAAAAGTCCATTTAATTACCATGGACCCGAATTCAGAACACTGAAAACCTGCTATCGGATGTGTCCAAGTTCTGGAACATGTAGGAGTCTCACAGCAGTAAGATGAAGCCTGGCTTCACTTCAGGACCGGCCTTCTGCAGCAGGCCCTCTGCGACAGTATCCCACCAAGAAAACAGCGAGCCAAGGCGAAGAGTCCTTGGCCCCCTCACACTGGGTAGAGCCAACCCTGCTCTAACTCCCCTGCTGACTCATTCACGTTACTGTCTTGGATATAAGGTCATTTCTGTCTTTTATTCTTTAAATATTACAAGACAAAGATTCTTAACTTAACACAAAAAAAAGAAAATGCACACTTTTATTTGGGAAAAAAAAAAGAAGTTAACGTTTCATTCTAACAGAACAAGATTAAAAGTATATTTCTTAAACATTATCCAGAAAAATAAGGAGATTTACAGCATCTATTTCTGGGACTGACATATATAAGAAGTGGTGCCTACTCGGCAGGGGCGGCTTCGGTGCTCTCCTGCTCGGGGACAGGCTCACTGCCAGCCTCTTTTCCTTCTTTGCTTCGTTTAGATTTTTTATGCTTGTGTCTCCTGTGACTGTCCCCTTCTTCACTTTCATGACGACGTCTACTGTTACTGGAGGTAAAGGAATTGTGTTTAACAATGCTTAAGTAACACATGGTGACAAAAACCAGTCTGGTCTAAATAACCAATGTAAGCCTGGATTTAGAGTAAACCCATTTGTTTTGGAGAGTATTTTGCATGAGATGTCACACATAGATACATAGGCTATGGGGTTACCTTTACCCATGCCACCCCAGATTCCCAGTGCCCATTACTTTGTTCTGAAAGACTTTACACACGTCTTTTTTTCTTAAAGTCTTTTTGAATTAGAAACTGAAGCATAACTTGGAACAGGAAATACTACTTTACAGGGTGAATTTTCAAATACAATGGGCATTAAAATTGATTCAAAATTTTTGTTTTAAAACTGCAGGCCCTGAATTTCTTCTTTAAAGTAAACAGCACTTTAATATTTTATTATAAAGATTGGCTCATATGCCCAAATTCCTTTATCAAGGAGATAATGTGAAACAAACCCACCCAGCTATCTTTTTATTCCATGACAATTTTTTCAGGGAGATGGTAAAAGACACACACCCCTGTCAGGGCTAACAACTGCCACTGTGCATAAAGGAGGACGACAGCAGGTGCTCCTGGTCTTTCAGTTAGGAACAATCGGTCGGCTATTTGGAAGTATTTTCACTTCCTAAAGGGTCATTTGTGTCCTGTATGCACGCCATATTCTATCCCCACTTCAGCCCCCGCCAAAGCTGGATCACTATTAAAGACCCACCTGCGAGAGGACTTGTGTCTGGTTTCCTCTTTCTCTCTGTGACGTCGTTCTCTGTGTCGCTCTTCTTTTTCTCGGCTAGCTCTGTGACGCTCATAGCCTCTTTCCGCATACTCCCTGTATCTGTACCGCTCTTCATCACTGCAATGAAAGTGGGAACACTGATACCAGGACTACTAATTTAGCTGACTGAAAGGACGAGCTTCTGAAGTCTAACAGAAGCCCGAACGTTAACTTGTGTTTGGTGGCCAAGTCACACCTCTAACTTAAGAAAGCAGCACACTAGAATAATGGCATCTTGTTACATATACTTTGTGCTATCTAAGTTTTAATGACAGGTTTTATATTATAATGTCACATTTTATTTCTTAAAAAAAAAAAAAAAAAAAAAAAAAAGACCTGTAGTTGATTTAACTTTTAATCAGCATGTTATTTCTTTTTGTTCCCATTTTATAATTAAATGCATTTGTGTATCTCAGCTATCTAAAAAACTAACTTATTTGTAAAGCACTGGCCATGTGGTAAAGAATTTGCAAAGCACTGGCCATGTGGTAAAGATTCCAAGAATATATGGCTCACAGTGGCTTCCACAGTAGACAACAGATAAAAAAGATGTATTTTTTTTTTTAAGTGTTTGATTTCTACCAGCAGAAACAGTACAACTTTCATCAAATGTGGAAGAAGAAACAGAAGAAACAGGCAGAGACATCACTGCCCGCATTCCCACACAAGACACACAGGCTGGACATCCAGCTACTTCGTCCACACTGCTCTCTGTCCTTTGCCCTACTCTGTATGTTAAAGAGAACACATGGCTAAAAACTTCAAATGCATGAATACAAGTTACAGTTCTATTTCATGATTTGGGATAGAACTACAGAGACTCACAAAACAGAACCAACTGCCAGACTTAACAGTTTTTCCTCCTGCCTGTTCCTGCCTTTTATATCCCTTCACTGACATTCTTCTCCCCATCGTTTTATTGACTTAAGTCTTCCTTCTCACTGTGAAGCCCACGTTGGCACTGAGTTCACTGTCTTCTCCCCTCACGTTCTGAATCTGGGTCACACCCATGTACTACCATGTCTATTTTTTCCCGTTTTCACATGAAGTCAGAATTTTTTTTTTAAAACCCAGTTATCAGGATCTGTTATTTAGGATAAATAAACATCTTTTAGAATATTGCCAAAAGCTTTCATTTAAAAAATAAGTTCAATACAAGTAACTAGCAGTTTGCTTTTTGTTTTTTGTTTGTTTGTTTGCTTGTTTTTCAAGACAGGGTTCTCTGTGTTGCCTTGGCTGTTCTGGACTAGTTTTGTAGACCAGGCTGACCTCGAACTCACAGTGATCCCCCTGCTTCTGCCTCCTGAGTGCCGGGATTACAGGCATGTGCCGCCGCGCCCGGCTGTAACTAGCACTTCGTGTGTAGTAACAAGATGTTGGAGAATCTGACAGGAGTTCAGAAGCAGGGGAAGCACACACTGCACAGAGGACAGACCAGCCTGTGACTCCTGGACAAGGAGCGGCTCGGCAGTGCTGCTTAGGGCGAGGACACACTGCTGCCCAAATAATGACCTGGAAAACATTTTATAAAAACATGCTTTAATATACACAGAGGCATGTGTTCATGTATGGGTACACCCATGTTTCCCCCCTAAGGAGCATGTTATTGCAGTGTACCATGACAGGCAGTGCAGAATGGCAGCACATACATGAATGCCCTGTACATTCTAAGCTGGCGCTATTTCTAATGCTGGAACTTCACCCCTTTAAACCTCAGCTTTCTTACTGTAACTGACAATCTTGTTCAAGGTTTTTATAAAACCAACAATAATATTTATATAGTGCTTGGTGTGAGAGTAGGCAGTCAATTAATGGAATTCTTGGGCCTGAAAGGTAAGCCTGATACCTAGGTTCCATATTGTAGAATGATTGAACTGACTGCCCCAAGTTGTTCTCTGATCTCTAAAGAGGCACTAGGGGGAGAGCAAGTGCACACACACAATACAACATAAACTGGAACTCTTTAAAGAATAGTACTTGAAATTGCAGAAGCAGACCATTTTCTATAAAGGTTACTGCGCCTCTAATCATCTCTCTCCAAGGGAAAGCAAACCAGCACAGTGACAAATGAATATTACAATTAACTCCATCAACAAATGAGGTTTTCTTTGTAAGGACTCCAACTAAGCTTACATACAAGTAACAGAGGCAGTTATTTCACAAGTCTGTCATGTGTAGGCCTTCTTTCCCCGCTTTGCCCTCAATCCAATTCTTGGTAGCTCTGGGGCTTTTGGATCCCGCAGGCAGTCCTGTGTGCGCCAGACTGCTGGGGAGTTGGCCCTTCGTGACAACAGCAGCCCCGCCTCCCTCCCTTCCCGATAAGTGCCCTGATGCAAAGGTTTCTCTGGGCCTGGAACTCATTAGTGCACATTTTGTAATGTCCTACAGCAACCAGCCTTCTCTCTGGCCCACAATTAAACTGCCTTAAAGACAGATGTTAGGACTGCTCTCTAATTTTAAAAACAATGACCCTGTAATTTGTAACGGAACACATGCTATATACGTTTTGTTTTTAGAACACTGTTGTTAGAAACAAACAGCATTTGCTTCCCACTGTACTCCCCAGTAAAGGATTCTCCCAGGACAGTGTAGAGCAGAGCTCCTTTCCCTGTTGCTCTTCTGCCCTAGAGCTCAGCAGCCTGAAAATGAGAGCACGGTTCAGCCACTCTCTCCAGCTTAGCAGAAACTCAGAAGGCCCTGTGTATGTGCATGCGTGCATGGTGTATGATGCAAGAATCTTTCTATGCATTTCTGTACTAAGATCCTTGACTATGAAACTCATAGTTTATAGACAATGTACTACTTCAAAGGTACATTTAAACTATATTAAAAACCAGTCAACTTCCTGGGAAAATATTTCCCTTAAACTTAAGCAGAAGTGTGCACTTGAGTGGCTGTGGCCAGCAGTATATGCCCCACTTACACGGTCATGCCTTGTCACTGTTTCCCTGTTTGATCAATAAAATTGTACTAAGTGCCTACTATGTGTAAGTCACGAGCAAACACGGTGGGAGAAAAGGTGTTTTAACCATCGTGTCCAGTTCTTTGTCATATACTCTCTGACTAAGAAAACCAGTCCTAGTCGGCTTAACAGCATTAGGAAATTTAATTTGTAAAGACAATGTATGAATGTTTGTGCATCTTTAGGATACAGCATTATTTATAGCTTAGAATGGGGCTTAAAATGTGAATCACATGAATGAAAGAATTTTTAAAAGTCAGCTGCATGGAAAGGAAAGAGGTAAAAGTTAACAGGTTTAAAAATAAAACAAAACCTAATTCTTAAGAGAATTTTAAATGACAACACACCGTCACACTGCAACAGTTAGCACGGCTCTCCTGGTACGCTTAACTCCCCATGCTGCCTAATCAGTCTCATCTGAGAGGACGGCTTGAACTACATACTGATCTGCAAGGGATGAACTTCTTAGGTCACGTTTATTCTTAAAAATACTTAGGCTCTGAAAACCTTGGGTTGCTTATCTTATTAATCATCACCTTAGGTCCATCATAGTGTTCACTAAAGAAAATGAAATATAACTTTTAATCTTACTATCTCTTTTCATGGGTAGACAGATCAATGTTGGTATTTAGTTACACGATTTATTAGGTATTATTTCTGGATGGAATAAAGCAGTCTACCAATTCAGAGCAGAGCATTCTGGTTTTCACAAACTTTTACATCAAATAAGCTGCCTCTACAGGACCTTTGCATATAAGGTAAGACCTCTTTTAGGTGACTCAAAGAGCCGCAGGAAAGCTTGAGAATTTCTTTAGAAATGTGACACACAAATGAAAACTCAGGTGCACACAAAGAGCTTCCAGCTGCTAAAGTTAACTTATTTATGTTAAAAAAAAAAAAAAAAAGACATGATATATTCAGTAATCATGGTATTTTTAACTCAAGATACATATTTAAAATGGTAATTTTATTTTAAGATTAATATACATTAGAAATGTATATGAATTATCAACTAATTAAAGAGAAATTATAGTTAGGTGACAAGACAGAAATCTGTGAGTGGATATAAAGTTCCCTTAAGGGCCACACAAACAGAAGGACTTGACAACTGCTGCATACAGGAATGGGAACCCTCAAGAACGGATTTCAAAATGGCTTCTCTAGCCACACCTGAACACTGCTTTTCCTCCCACCAGATAAAACTGCAAAGTAAGAGTGAAGTGTGCTCAATGCCCGCACCGCACCCCGACAAACCTGTTGAAGACACTTGGGGTCGGGCTGTGGTCTCGCTCCCGCTCCCGCTCTCGGGTGCGCTCTCGCTCTCTATCTCGGTCTCGCTCTCTTTCTCTGTCTCTGTCTCTCTCTCGGTCTCGATCTCGATCTTTCTCTCTCCGTGCATAGTAATCCCACTGCTTGGTGGTGTCCACAAGGCTAGGCCACGAAGGAGCGGAGCTGGTAAGGTGGGGAAAGGCAACTAAAGGAAAAAACACACAAAAACAAAGGTTACGGTACTTAACTTTTACACTCTTTATTTGGTAAGAATAAGAATTCAAATCACAAACTTTCCAATATCAAAAACAGAAGTAAGAAGACACTGGAGCATTTCTGAACTATAAGGAGAAAATGAAACACAGAAATTATATTTTAAAGACTCAGGTGTAGGTCACCGAGTCAACGCCTGCCTAGCATGCACAAGGCAAAGGGTTCAATACCCACAAACACAGAAACAAAACCACCAAAAACCTTCTTAAACAGTAAAACGAAGACATTTGTAAACAAACCATAACAGAAAGCAAAGGAAAACTTATCAACGAAGGAAATTTTTTTTAGAAAGAAGACCTAAGTTGAAAAGAGTAATTGAGCAAATAAACAGGAACCATGTATTTCCTTTAAGGAAAAACAACAACAACAACAACAAAAACAAAAAAAACAAAAAAACTTCAGTAAGTTACAAGAGAAACACTAAGAAGTAGTATCATCCCTGCATTAAGAAAAGCATTCACATATTATTTAATTACGTATTATTAAATATGCATAGCAAATTTCAAGAGAAACCACCACAAAAATGGGAGGTGTTTCTTAAAGAATAAAGAACAATAACAACCAGTATTCAACCCAGGAAGTCACAGCAAGGATGGAAATAGTAATAAATTGAACACCTCAATAGTCATAACTAAAAGCACCAACTAAAAACTGATTTCATCAGTTACAAGGCTGTTGACTTGTAAAAGTCTGCCTTTTGAGGGCTGGGGAGACGCCTTGACAGTTAAGAACACTGGCTGCTCTTCCAGATAGAGGACACCAGTTCACTGCCAGCATCCGCAGCTTACAACTGGAACGCCAGTTTCAGGGAAATCTGATGACCTCTTCTGGTGTCCATGGGCACTGCACGCACACGGTACACAGACATTCATATAAGCAAAGCACCCATACCATCAAGTCTTTTGCAAAAGTCCATAGTCTGACTACATGAGGACATGACATAAAACACACGGGAAAAGGGTTTGAGGGCAGTGGCTGCATGAAGGTGAAGGGGATAAAAGCACTGGCTACTACTATTCCAGGGGACCCAAGTTTGATTCCCAACACCCGCAAGGCAGCTCTCAACCATCTTAACTCCAGCCCCAGGGGATCTGACTCCTGGTTTCCATGGGCACCAAGGATGCTTGTGGTTGATACACAGACAGACACATGGGCAACATACCCATACTCACAAAATAAATAAATGTTAAATAGTTCTTAAAAAGAGAAACTGGGCCTATTGTGAAGTTTTGGGCCATAGGGAACATGCTCCCCAGGAGAACTGTGGGTCTTTCAGGCATTTCTGTCAGGTCAATGTGTTTGCTTCATTACATAGCTCCATTACACAAGGCTTAAGAGTCATGGCTTCGTCTAAGTTATGGATGAGAACCTCCATCTGTGAGCCAAAATTTAAAGACAGCAGGAGAGAAAGGAGAGAGGGGGGGGGGGTGGGGGGACAGGGGAGGGGAGTTGTATCCTAATATTCCTGCAAAACTTATTTTTAAAGTAGGTCTCATTTATATGCTGTCTTCAAATCATATTCAGACAACTTATCATTTTATGTTGCTCAGGGGGAATGAGTATGAATTATAAATTCTACCATAAACAAAATACAGGTAAAACAGAACTGCAAAGAAGCTGCTGTCTTTATTGTAAAGCTTCATTTGGCTAGGATAAAGAAACTCTTCTTCTCCTTTACTAACTTTCATAATTCGCTTTCTAATTAAGAGCTTGCCCCTGGGAGGAGAGTTCAGAGCGATAGAAAGTGAGAGATTCTTGCTTCCTAATAATAAAAATAAACACCTATCACTCTGAGAAAAAGATAAGTTCTTAATTAACTATTTAAAGAAAGCTCTACAAGGCCAGTAATCAATCTCTCTCTCAATTATAATTTATTCACATTACATCTCGATTGCTATCCCCTCGCTCTTATTTTCCTGTTCCCACCCTCCCTCCCTTTCTGCTCTACTCCTCTTCTCTATCTGATAGGCATCGTCCTTCTGTCTGACCACAGCCTATCAAGTCTCATCCCCTTCCTCTGTGCTCCCACAGGGCTTCTCCCCAGGCCAGTAATCTCAAGAGTGACTTTCTGATGTGGGATAGTTACTGTAATTCACTTGTCCCCAAACATATACGGGGCAGGGTGACAGAAACTTCTGATGCCATAGAAAAGGTAAAAACCAAACAAACAAACTCAACAAGCAATATTATAGTTATTATAATAAACTTGCACTCTGGCTTCAGTTTACATGAGGACAAGATCTCAGTTCATCCAAGGTTACATAAAATAAGCCAAACCTAAGGCCCAAACACAGGCAGCCGTAAAGCCTATGTGCCAACAATTCCTTTTTATTGCCACGCTGGAGATGGTGGTGGCTGTGAAAATGATAGCTAACATCGGAACACTTGGCAAAAGGCAGGACAAGGTGCTTCAGAATAATTCCACAGCCTTAGGGATGCTTTAGCGTCAGTGTCGTGACTAAAGCCCTCCAGAGGGCATATGGTGTAACAGAGCGCAGAGCAAGGCTCCAGCCTAGGCAGAGTGACTGGAAGGGGAACACAGCCACGCACTACCTTTGGGGGATTGGAAAGCACAGGTAACTTGAACACAATTTGGATCTGACAGACCCTGTAGGCTTGTTAAGGATACTCAGAAGCATATCACCAGGACATAGACGCTGCACAGAAATGCCCTTAAAATCCACTAAAACTTCCTCCACGTTATAGTGTCCACCTCTGGATTTTCCCCATAGAGACACCAAAACATGCTACTCTGAAACACAAGTCCCAAGAGTGATGTGAGGTTAAGGCAACCGAGAAGCCACGTACCTAAGCAAAGTTCTCTACCCTCTCCCATTTGTCCACAAACAGGAAGTCAAATCCACAAAGGCTCCCTTACTCTCTTTACTAGGAAGAATGAAATTGATCACTGATGACTATTAGTCAGGAGACCCACCACGCTCTTTTCTTTATTACTGGCTTCATTTCATTATCCTCTCAGTAACAGGGATTGAACCCAGGCTCTCACACATGCTGCTCAAGCATTCCATCATAGATCCACAGCCTGAGCTGCTTATCCAGTCAGCTAGTTAAAACCAACGAGGTTATAATTAGAGCTACTTAAAGGAGCATGGATGGAGTATTTTTATAGTCATGTAGACAAGTAGACAATTTGCTGATGGCCATGAATGCCATAGAAGAAATGCCTCTCCGTACCTCAGCAGCATACATATCCTTAGGAAAGGTGGGGCCTTTTGGGACCTTCTTCTCCCTCCACTGTGGATGTTGATGGGCCCTGTCATCACAGGTGATCACAGTTGCCATGAGTTCATGTGGGAGTACAATGGCCCTGCCATACTTGGCAGACACACACTGCTTTACAACAGTCCACCCTATCTCTTTCGATGTGATACAAATGTCCATTCAACAAGCCCTTTTGGACCTCTCATTTACTGTTTTTGTTGTAGATGCCATAATCCAGACTCTTCTGAGCCTCTGTGTCTTTCGTGTCACACAAGTGAGACAAGCTCAGAACGCTCACGCTTTTCTCTTGCTAGCTGTCCTTGGGGTGGGGGAGTGGGGTTCACCTAAGCATTGCGCACAGTTCTGTTCTCCCCACCGATCGACATGCTCGCTGTTCCTTGCAGGGATTCAGGACTTCAGTGGAGAAAGTACCCCAGAGGAGGAGTACCAGAGAGCTCAAGCGGAGCCTGAATAGCACACGTCTCAGCTCCTGAGGTAGCAGCACTCTATGACTCCAATAAGTCATCCTACTATGGGGACGGTGCCATCAAGTGCAACACATCGCTACAGGGAAACCCTTCATAAAAGATGCAATTACAGTAAACTCCATTGCAATGTTAAGACATTACCACAGCCACTCTTAGCAAAGCAAAACCCTCCACAGCAAAAAGATTATGACGCTCCATGTGCTCATCAGGGAGGGAGTTTTTTTTTTTTTTTAAATTAGGGTTATATGCTCCTTGAAACACGTTACTGAACATTTATAGAGCATAATATAAACAAACCTTACTTTTCTATGCATCGGGAAATAAAAAGCTTTGCATCATGTGTTGCATCATGTTTGCCTTATTGTGCCAGTCTAGAAATTAAACTTGTTCTATCTCCAAAGTAAGCCTACACTCCCTGGTGTGAGGCCAAGCTGTTACAAGGCGAAGAGAAAAGGGGGTTGAGGGGCATGGACAGAAGACAGACACAAGGCTTACATGCCCCTCCCCCTGAAAAAAAAAAAAGGCTAGCTGGATGCCATGAGTCATGGACAACGAGAGTAAGACAAATCTTAAACCATGTCAGGAAAAGCTGAACTGCCAATACCTGCTGTGCCACCCCTCACACCTCCCACACACAACACGGTTTCTCTGTGTAGCCTTGGCTGTTCTGAACTTGCTTTGTAGACCAGACTGGCCTCGACCTCACAGAGATCTGCCTGCCCCTGCATCCCTGAGCACTGGGAATACAGGCGTGCACCACCGTGCCTGGCATCACCATTTTTAAAACATCAACTGACAAATAAAGTATATTTTCTTAAGTAACTCGATAGATACACAGACTTAACTCTTTCAACTAATATTTCTTAGTTACTCTGTTATCTTGACTCATGAAAACATGTGTCTATTTCTTCACCAATTCGTACTTTATTGATTCACAGTGTGTCTGGGTGGAGTTACTTACCATTGCCGTATGGAAATGCTCGTGCAGAACGGCTATCATAACCAGAGGAATGACCACTGTGGAGAAAAGAAGTTATGATTTTATCTGATGCAAATAAATACCCAATCTTACTAGTTCAGTGCAAACAAGAAGACAGCAAGACAAAATTTAACTCTTTAAAAATTTGTTACAAGGTCTTGCTATTTTTTAGTATGATAACATGGATCTTTTCACCTTAAAAACATAAGACCTTGTAGCTACTTGCATAATTCATACAATCAATTTTAGCTTGGCTCAGCACCATACAGGGAAATATTGAGGCTAACAGAATGTTTGAGGTTTAAAACTTAATCTTAAAAAAAAAAAAAAAAAAAATTGGTCAATGGCTGTAAGTTAGTTATAAATAATCAATAATTAGTATCTTAAATAGAACATTTTGATTGAGAGTCAAGTATGTTTTAAACAATAACTTAATAAAACTAAATCCATACCTCTCACAATTGGCTTTCTGGAGCAGCACTTTGAAACTACATGGATGGCTTAATGCCACCATATAAAATGAGCTCGATTTCCCTTTCTCTTCGAGAATTTGACTATTACTTTTTAGACTATCTCCACTCAGAGTGAAGAACGGACGAGCTCCTGTTTACTAGCGGGCTCCGCCTGCTGGGCTGCGTGCTGTTCTGGTCTTCACAACTGAGCCTGAAGAGGCCGTAAGCTAGAGACACTGACTTGAAATCCTGAGGTTGATTAAACACAATACTACTACTACTACCATCAGGGGAATATTCTTCACTATAGGAAATTAAGAAAATTAAGTAGAAGACGTGAGAAGATGGCTCCAGGCCTCCCGTGTGGAGGCAGAGATGCCTCAGGGGAGAAAGAAGGGAGAAGATGACCTTTCTTTCTGATTAAGGTACAGTGGTTCTTTCCCCTTTCCAATAGATAGAAACTCATTAATAATTTCTAACAAACTTTTTATTTTTCTTTGCCCTCATCTGGTATTGGGCTATAGTTACATAAAAGTATTTAATACAGATTAAACTTATGCACGGACAGGTGCTACGACTAGCAAAGACATTAGCACAGTTCTGTTGCAGGCTCTCAGTGATCACCAGTGCAGAGTGCTGCATGGCTTACCTTTCTATTGTTGGTATAAGAGATGGAGGAGGAGCGCCTGGTGGAGGGGGGAAACCTGAAACATTCAACCAAAGATAAGGCGTTAACAGGAGACACATGTAATGTTAAGAGTGAAACACAGTTGCTGAGTATCACTAATGTTTTCAGGGGACACACACGTGTTTCTCTATGTCATAACGAACAGGAAAAAAATAAAGCTGGAACTTATAAAGTTTTTTAGAGCAAAAACATTGTTAATTAACAGTCTGGTCTAACACACAGAGCACAAACTGTCAGGACACTGGTCTTATTTTCAGCACCACACACAGCCCATTTTGCCGTCTAAGAAAGTTAGTCTCAATGCCTTACCTTTTCCACATTAAAAAAACAAAAACAAAATATGTTGCCATCAGATTATGTTTTGAAGAAACACAAATAAAATAGCATTTACCTCATTTAAAAATAGTCTGAGTTTCAGATTTATACAAATTTCTTTAAAGTATAATTTATAAAATCTAACCAGTAAATATATATGTTCATAGCAAGAACATCTGCCATGAAATGATTTTTAAATAATACAACCCAATGAACTCCTTTATAAACCAAGGCACATAATGGGGTTTTGGATTATTCTGGAGGCAAATAATTTGCACCCTTGTATTGTGAGGTCAGCACTCCCAGTCACTTGCACAGCTAAGTGAAATCCCACAGACCTCAAGCAGGTCGTCTGCTCTGTGCTTTCAGAGTTAGAGTAGAACAGCACCGCAGCCAAAGACTCCACAGATCCACAACTTCTGAGACCTATTTTTTTCCCAGCTCTTAACAACCTAACTATTAGGAAATATACTAAATTCAACAGTTTCGATATCTTGCCCCTCAGTTCATGTCCTGATGGAGACAAATCCATTATTGTACCCTCACTGTCTTCTATTTATTAGCAACTTTGCTAACTACTTAATGTCTCCTTCTCAGCATCCTCTGGGGACATGAATCCCAACTCTCTTATTTCTTCTCCAAGCTTCCTTTAAGGCAACCTTTAGCCCTGCTTCAAGCTATGTCAAGTTTACTATTCTTCTCACTCTGTCCAGCTTCAGCTTCTAGAACTCTTCTACTAACATCAACACCACGCCAGGGTTAGCAGTTTCAGCCGCACTCCTCAAGTCCACGTCCTACCTGACAGAGCTGCACAGCCACACTGCCTTTTAGACTAAGAAGACACCACAATCCCTTAGAGCTCTCCTGGTCAGCCTTTTCTCAGCCACGGGCACACACGTCAGTCACTTACTCCTAGCTAAGTCTGTGCACTAGCCTTTGTGATCTCAACTTCACTTTCGGCTCATCCAGGTCATTCTGAATTAATATCCACTCTTAGCATTGTCACTAGTCACTTCTTTCATACTCCTTGGATTTTTATGCTGAACTCAGTAAATATACTTTTTATTGGGTCCACCACTACACAACACAAGGAAGTAGCTGACAGGAATGTACAACTCATCCCTGGGCTACAGAAACACTGCTGACTATACCATCACCATGCCCAGGGATCACCACTCAAAGGACAAGCGCTTGACTAGTCACTACTCAATGCTGTGTGGTTCAGAACGTATTTCTTCATGACAATGAATTATGATAGTAGGTAAACAACCAGAAGCCATGACAAAGCCAAGATAAATTAGTTTTCTTTTCTCTTTGAGTCACTTTTACATACAATAAAAACCACTGGCTTAAAAGCTTTCAAACTGATTTTCCCTATTTATCTTCTATTGTTTTCCTCACAAACTGATAAGGTGAGAACATCTACTTCCACAGAAATGGGTAAGACAAGTTTAAGAAAGCTAAATGTCTTAATGCTGGAATGAAGCAAAGGCAGAGCTGAAAATAGGACCTGAAATCCCAGTGGCCTAGTGTACATTCTAACCGCATCGACACCGGCCGTCCTGTAACTATAAGCTGGAAATTTCATGTTCATTAACAATGATGGAGAAAACATGAAAAAAGTTTTACCTGGAGGTGGTACAGTTATTGGAATACCTAAAAAACAAGTGATGAAATTTAATATAGTAACTGGATTTCAGAACCTGTTATGTTTTTATGCCATCACCAAAACAATCTTTGAAATAAACCCCTGCCTCAGCACCTGGCTTAGCACTCGAGACAAGCGCTCTGTTTTCTTGCAGAACAACGATTCAAGCACAGCGTCCAGCGTCCCTGAAGAAAGGCCAGCCTAACAACTTCAGAACAAGACTGCCCACTAGTTGGAGTCACAAATGAAGTTGGAAGCACATCACTTAAAAAGCACACTTGTGATACACAAATATCAAAGCTCACTAAATTTGGTCATGAGAATCCAATTTTGTTAGCTTAACACTGTAATGGAAATATTACAGGAAGGGAAAGAGTGCGGCTATCATTCACTTCTGTAAATGCCAGTGGGGGCTACTTGAGTGTTACTGCTGTTGCTAGGAGTTAACAGTCAATATTTTCTTTGATTTGTGGAAGTAGAGAAGGCATAGCAAACTTATGTATGGAGACACACACACACACACACACACACACACACACACACACACACACAGATTGCCTTTTACAGATGGTAGCAAAATGAAATTTGAGTGTCTCTCAAACTTGCATTGTCCAAATGTCCCTGTTAAGTACTAAGCAACTAAAATTAAATCCTAATTTTAAATATAAGGAATACATGAAAACCAATGTATGACATGCAAACTGGAACTACTTTTAGTTGAAGAAAAATATGGAAATAACCTTTTCATTAAAGTTTTATATTATAAATAAGTTCAATTGTTCAGTTTATTAAATCCTATCTTTAAAACTGCCTCAAAAGCAGCTCAGAGGGGGAAAACAAATTCATTTTCCAGCTGCATGCAAGTGAACAGAAGTACTTTCAAATGTCTTCTTGACCAGGGAGCGCTGCTGCTAGCCGACCTCTTTTAGTGGAGTAAGAGCTTAAGACAGCGTAAAGCCTTACAACACAGACTCAAGTACCCGATCCAACCCCAGAACCCCAGGAAATAGAAGGCTATGAAAACAGCAAGTGAGAAGGTATGCAAGGCAGCCATGGTGGTCCCTACCAACAAGCTAGCCCACGGGCAATCGCACTTTCATTAACCCCAAGGCTTTATCTTGATGCTTCTCAGGAGACTGAAGGCTAAGGACCTAGCAGGGAGCACTAACCAAGAATCCTACATACAAAGCAATAGAGAAAAGGAAGGAAAACAGAGCACAGGATGTTTTTTATATATACTATTACTCAATATTCTTTACAACAGCACAAATCTCTATTGAACCTCACTATCTGAGTTTGTTTTCACATTCAGTACAGGGTTTTTGTTTTAATGTGTAAAGCCATTGCTAGATGAGGTCCCTCTCTGAGATACTTTCACTCTAGTAACTTCACCTCGATGGGTTTGTGCGTAGCAAACACTACTTTAGTTATACCTACTAAGATGAAAACTTGTGCAAAAAAAAGGTCACAAGTACTAGTCAGGGGTCTTTAAAACTTAGTCCTCAAAAGTATTTAAACTGTGAAAACAAATACAGAAGGCATATAAGCAAACCAATTCTTCTCCAAAAGCAGTTAAAATTACTGTGCTGGTTAGTTTGACACATGCTGGTGTCATTTGGGAAGAGACCCTCCATAAGAGTGGCCTATAGGGAAGCCTGTCCAGCATTTTCCTAAACAGTGATTGATGTGGGAGGACCCAGCTCACAGAGGGTGCACCCCTTGCCACGCAACCCTGAACAGGGTCCTGAGTGGTGTAAGAAAGCAGGCTGAGCAAACCAGGAGGAACACGCAGCATTCTCCACAACTTTAGCCTCAGCTCCTGCCTGGAGCTCCTGCCCTGGCTCCCTTTGGTGATGGGTGTCATGTGGACATATAAACCCTTCCTCCCAAACTGCTTTTGGTCTAGTGTTTTAGCACAGCTTTAGAAACCCCACTACAACAGCTATAATCTGCCTTTAATTTTAATCTTATTATAGTAATATCCTAGAATAGAATTTTAAAATCAACAGGAACTAAGAACAGAGTAAAAGAAAAAAACATGCTATGTCAGTTGTCTTTGCAATTGGTGCCTATACAATAGAAAGCTTGCATGCTAGAAAGGGCTCTTCCAGAGAGACATTTATTTCGTGTAAGATTTTACTTCAGTGTAAACAATTGGTCATAGAAAAGGACTAGAAAGTTAATGAGACATACAGCTAATTCCTTGATAACTTCTGGAAACATTCCCCCTCCCCACCCCGCGGCTTTTTTTTTTTTTTTTTTTGCTTTTCGAGACAGGGTTTCTCTGCGTAGCCTTGGCTGTCCTGGACTTGCTTTATAGACTAGGCTGGCAATCACAGCAATCCACCTGCCTCTGCCTCTGCCTCCCAGGTGCTGGGATTACAGGTGTGTGTCACTATGTCTGGCTTCTAAAAAACATTTTCAAACAATAATTAATGAAGTTTAATAAGCAATACAATTGAAAGCGACATTTTCACTTAAAATATGTAGAATTTAGCTTTTATTAAGAAAAACAAAATAACGTAAGGGACAAAAAATTCATTCCAAAAGTCCTTTTTTTTTCTTCCCTGGACACCTCCAATAGACTTAAACATACAAACCATGCTTCTGGTATGTACATACGTATGTATGTACGTATGTACGTATGTATGTATGTATGTACGTACGTACGTATGTATGTATATGTGTATGTATGCATGCATGTATGTATACATATTTAGATGTGTCTATAGGTATTATTTTGCTTTGAGACAAGGTCTCACTATGTAGCCCTGGTCCGCTTGAAACGATCTAGGGAAACAGGCTGGCCTTGAACTTGCCTCCCAAGTGCTGGAACTAAAAGCCTGTGTCACCACCTCTGGCTTTATATTATTTCTCTGAAAAAACAGCCATTTGCCTGGAAAGCCTTCTATAACAGTAATATATTGAAAGCTTCAGCAAAGTAATTATTCATTCATAGTCATAGACTTCCCTGCATCAGAATCAGCTGGAGTTTGTGAGCTAGAAATGAGCTGGGGCATTCTAGCAATTCTCATTCAAAATGTCTAAGGCAAAACAAAACAAAACAAAACTGCATTCCAGAGAAATCCTCAAGAGATGAAGTTGTTACCTGGGGACCATACACTGGATTATAACCCACGCTTCTAATCTTAACATTGAGCTGAAAACTAACATCAATTTCAAATTTTTATGAAACAAAGGCATTGACATAGGATAGTAAAATACAATGACAATATATACACTAACATCAGACAGCAGGGACAGGGGGTACGAGACAAAGACAGACAGACCCACAGAGAAAATGTTTCGCTTTTTCAGTATGCCATGATTATTCCTAAATGTAACAGGGGTTCAGGGAAAGGACCTAAGATTCTACCTGGAGAACTGAAGAAAGAACAGAAAGGCAGCATTCTCCCTGTTGAATATTAAAAAACAACAACAAAAGTGACCTGTACCAGGAATTCCCACAAAATACTCTGATACACTTAAAAAACAAAAAGAAACAAAAAGGAACACTTGTCTGTAAAGTAAATTGATTTTCCCCATGATTTGTAGAATCATGCTAGGCAGCTTCTGACATGGTCTCACAATTCCTTCCTCATGGTACAAATAAATGCCTCTGCACACTTCTGGCACTTGAATCATCTATGTGAGAGGGACATCATCATCCCTATAGAGACCACATGAACCCAGCAACAACAATAAGGCCATATCCATGACTAGGCTACAAAAGACAGTCATTTCTGTTTTTCTGGCACTCTTTCTATTGCCACCTCAAATGTCAGGGATGGGGGTGGGGGAGACCAGCCAGTGAGGAACTCAAGCCCACAGCCCAACAAAAAGAAAGGGGCGCTAGAGAGCACTTTAGAAACAAAGGCATTGGCCTCTTGCAGGGGTACTCTTTGGGTTCAGTTCCCAGCAACCACATGGTGACTCACAACCATCTTTCATTTCCCTTCCAGGGTATCTGATACTCTATTCTGATCTCAACAGGTACCAGGTATACATGTGGGATACATGCAGGTAAAATCCTCATACACATAAGATAAAAATAAAACTTAAAAAAAGAAAGCTATCTTAAAAAAAAAAAAAATGTGCCACTGGGCGTGGTGGCACAAACCTTTAATCCCAGCACTCAGGAGACAGAGGCAGGCGGATCGTTGTGAGTTCAAGGCCAGCCTGGTCTACAAAGCTAGTCTAAGATAGTCAAGGCTACACAGAGAAATTCTGTCTCAAACTAAAAAAGATCGATCTATCTATCTATCTATCTATCTATCTATCTATCTATCTATTATATGTATACAGTGCTCTGCCTGCATGTACACCTGCTCACCAGAAGAGGGAATAAGATCACATCATAGATGGTTGTGAGCCACCATGTGGCTGCTGGGAATTGAACTCAGGGCCTCTGGAAGAGCAGACAGTGCTCTTAACCTCTGAGCCATCTCTCCGAAAGCTGACTTTTTATCAAAGTGAGTGAGCTAAGAGACTAAGCCTTCCTCAGTTAAGTCCATAGACATGACTGTGAAGTCTGAGGGAAGGCTTCAATAGAGAACTGGCCTAAGCTACTCCTTGTTCCTAACCCAGACTCTAACAATATGCTGTTTTAAGCTACTACATCCTAGGGTAATTTGTAATATAGTGACAGAAAACATAGTATACATACCTATCTTTTCTCTTTGGGTTCAAAACAAAGGAGGAAGGCAGAGTCATGTGAATTCTGCTTCCTGTTTCTCACTAGATCCCAAATCCCATCAGCGCTATACGTAAGGCTAGGAAGGCCTGACCCACATCTCATGCTTCTACTTTAATCCAAATTCAGAAGCTTGTACAAAGACACTAAGTCAAATGTGCACATGTTTTAAGCATCATTTAACAGAAAGTCTTTACAAATCAGAAACACGAACATACATACATATATACAAAACACTGAAGAACTATGAACCAACTAAACTGCACATGGAAGAAAGTCTTTGTAAAAAATGTATTAAAGTGCTATGATCAAAAATTTAAACCAACCGAGTTACCGTAAGATTTCTTATAAAAAAGCTAATGCGTGGGAATATATATATATACACACACACACATCTATACATATACATATAATATGCACACACACACACATCTATACATATACATATAATATGCACACACACACATCTATACATATACATATAATATGCACACACACACACATCTATACATATACATATAATATGCACACACACATCTATACATATACATATAATATGCACACACACACATCTATACATATACATATAATATGCACACACACATCTATACATACACATATAATATGCACACACACACATCTATACATATACATATAATATGCACACACACACATCTATACATATACATATAATATGCACACACACACATCTATACATACACATATATGCACACACACACACCTATACATATACATATAATATGCACACACACACACATCTACACATATACATATAATATGCACACACACACATCTATACATATACATATAATATGCACACACACACATCTATACATATACATATAATATGCACACACACACACACCTATACATATACATATAATACGCACACACACACACATCTACACATATACATATAATATGCACACACACACACATCTATACATATACATATAATATGCACACACACACATCTATACATATACATATAATATGCACACACACACATCTATACATATACATATAATATGCACACACACACACATCTATACATACACATATAATATGCACACACACACACATCTATACATATACATATAATATGCACACACACACATCTATACATATACATATAATATGCACACACACACACATCTATACATATACATATAATATGCACACACACACACATCTATACATACACATATAATATGCACACACACACACACATATACATACACATAATATGCACACACACATCTATACATATACATATAATATGCACACACACATCTATACATATACATATAATATGCACACACACATCTATACATACATATAATATGCACACACACACATCTATACATATACATATATGCACACACACACACACTATAATATACATATATGCCACACACACACACCTAAATACATATAATACGCACACACACACATCTACACATATACAATAATATGCACACACACACATCTATACATACATATAATATGCACACACACACACCTATACATATACATATAATATGCACACACACACATCTATACATACATATAATATGCACCACACACATATATACATATACATATAATATACACACACACACATCTATACATATACATATAATATGCACACACACATCTATACATACATATAATATGCACACACACACATCTATACATATACATATAATATGCACACACACACATCTATACATATACATATAATATGCACACACACACATATACATATACATATAATATGCACACACACACACATCTATACATACACATATAATATGCACACACACACATCTATACATATACATATAATATGCACACACACAATCTAATACATACACATATATGCACACACACACACATCTACATACATATAATATGCACACACACACACTCTATACATATACATATAATACACACACACACATCTATACATATACATAATATGCACACACACACACATCTATACATATACATATAATATGCACACACACACATCTACACATATACATATAATATGCACACACACACTATACAATACATATAATATGCACACACACACATATCTATACATATACATATAATATTGCAACAACACAACACATCTATACTATACATATAATATGCACACGACACACACTCTATACATAACATATAATATGCACACACACACACATCTATACATACACATATAATATGCACACACACAACATCTATAACATATACAATATAATATGCACACACACCATCTATACATATACATATAATATGCACACACACACATCTATACATATACATATAATATGCACACACACACACTATCTATACATATACATCTAATATGCACCACACACACATCTATACATATAAATATAATATGCAACACACATACATAATATAATGAAACACTATAATATAATATGCACACCACACACATATCTATAACATATACATAATAATATGCCACACACACACACATCTATACATATAACATATAATCTGCACACACCACACATATCTACACATATACATATAATATGCACACACACACACATCTATACATATACATATAATATGCACACACACACATCTATACATCTACATATAATATGGCACACAACACACTATCTATACATATAACATATAATTATGCAACAACACACACATCTATACATATACATATAATAGGCACACACACACATCTATACATATACATATAATATGCACACACACACAGTCTATAGCATATACATATAATATGCACACACACATCTATAACTATACATATATAATATGCACACACACCACATCTATACATACACATATAATATGCACACACACACATCTATACATATACATATAATATGCACACACACACACCTATACATATACATATAATACGCACACACACACACATCTACACATATACATATAATATGCACACACACACACACACATCTATACATATACATATAATATGCACACACACACACACACACACATCTCACTCAAGCATCAAATTTATAAAACTTAATTCTTGCAGTAAATAAAGTTTTATCTCCAATTAAAACGTATGTGATAGCAACGTCACCATTCTATCTTTCTCTCTATTTCTCTGTCTGTCTTTCTATTTTTTTGGTTTTTTTTGAGACAGGCCTTCTCCATGTAGCCCTAGCTGTCCTGGAACTCCCTCTGTAGATCAGGCTGGCCTCAAACTCACAGAGATCTGCTTGCCTCTGCTCCTGAGAGCTGGGATTAAAGATGTGAACCACCACCACTCTGCAAATGTAAAGATTGTAGAGAAAACTGACAGTTGATTGTTATCAACTCTTACATATATTCATAAAGTTCTTAGAAGAGCAGAGTCACGACAGGCAGATAGTAAACCCACACTGAAACTGCAGAGCCAACAGTGCACCGAGGTAACAGTTCCGGCTGAGGACGGAGCTCGTTTGGCACAGTACTTGCACAAAACCTTGGATTTGGTCCCCGGAACTTCATAAACTGGGGCATAAGGCTAGATATGCCTGTAATCTCAGCCCTCTGAAGGTGGAGACAGGAGGAACAGAAGTTTAACGTCATCCTTTGCTACACAGACCTTATCTTAAAAACAAACCAGGCAGGTGTGGGGCTCACACATGTTATCTCAACACCCAGGGAGGTGGCTGGAGTGCTCGCTATGGAAGCACGCAGACCTGGTCACAGCTGTGAAGATGGGGAGCACCTGTGATCCACGTGCTGGGGGAGCAGACCGTACAGCAGATCCAGCGCTCTATGGGCCAGCCTAGCAGCACAGTCAAGCTGCAGGCTCAGTAAGAATCAGACAGACACTAGAGAAAGACACTGGAAGTGGACTACTCACTTCCACACAAGTACACACAGGCAAGTGTGCACCCACCCCCTACACAGACATTATTATGATTTTAGCATATACATTAAAGGGACATTAAAATTCATCTTAAGTTAATAGCTATGAAATTTACATATAAAGCGAAACATAACATTAAAGCAAATTAACATTTAAACGTCTACATTGTGAGCTTTCCCTAAAATTAGTTCACCACAATAAAATTTTAGATGGTGGTTTTAGAAACAAAATAGGCCAAACACAAATGGATGAAAAAGAGGACTAGTCCTCTATAAGCTACTTATAAAAAGCAAACTCAAGCCAGGCGTGGTGGCGCACACCTTTAATCCCAGCACTCGGGAGGCAGAGGCAGGCGATCGCTGTGAGTTCAAGGCCAGCCTGGTCTACAAAGTGAGTCCAGGATGGCCAAGGCTACACAGAGAATCCCTGTCTTGAAAAAACCAAAACCAAAACCAAAACCAAAACAACAAACAAACAAAAAAAAAGCAAACTCAGAGAAAGCAAGTAGAACAAGGAGAGATGACCCACACCTGGGGATGGACGTAGTTACTCTTAGAAAGGTTGAAGTGGGGATGATGAAAAGGTTTTAGGTACAGTAATGCTACAAAATAAGCAACAGTGCCACAGACGGTTAGAACAATGAATACATAGATTTGACAACAATAACTGACATACAGAATAAGCTAGCTTTTATAACATCAAATCCTACTGATTTTATGGTGTTTTATTCTAATTTTCAATTATTTCAAAACTCTTAGCTAAAGGTAAGATGATGCAATCTAAGTCCGCAGTGAACCCTGCGCTGAATGGGTTAGAGAACACCCAACTCTGCTCTTCACAGGCTCCCTGACCTCTGTGCTCCCAATTACGGATGCACTTCACACCGGGGAGAAAGAATCGTCCAAGGTGCTGTTACGCAGGTGCACAATCCTTTGACGCAGCCTTCTTGGCAGTTACAGACCCACTACAACTTGGCTAATGAAGACAACAGACCAGGAAGCTGTCTGCATTTCTGCTATTTTCAAGTGAACTGCTGAAATATCGAGGCCTCGCTAGTACCCACGTCAGGTGTCATTCTAAAACAAAGTGAATTTACAGATAGGCTGTATTCAAAACACTACCTAGAAGGGAGCGCTCAATGAATTAAGACCGGCTAGCAGGCCCACCATCACCTGGAAGAGCATGGAATCATAGCAATATGCTCCTGAAGCAACTTCACACAACAGAATTTTCTGATTCATTAGACATTGATCCACTTTTTAATTACAGAAGCCATGACTCATCACTATTTGTTTTCTAGTTACCACTAGTATGATTCTATTAAGTACTTTAGCATTTCCAGAAGTCTCGCGAATCCTTGTCTGAGGTAGCCTCCTCTGCTCTGCACTCTATGATGACAAAAATATTCTGGACCCTATATTCCTGAGGAGGCTCACACACGTTTGCAGACGGATGTCTGAGGGCAAGAGGAGACGGAGACAATATACCTCCTCTCAACTATATGACAGTATCTTGGAAAGAGAGCTGTTTCTGCCAGCTTATAGTTTTTGGAAAAAAAAATTTAGTTATTTATGTGTGTGGGTGTTTCATCTAAATATACATGTGTGCTCCACATGCATGTCCAGTGCCTGCAGAGGCCAGAAGGCACAGAAGGCACTGGAGTCACAGATGCCTGTGAGCCACCATGTGAGTGCTGGAGCACCGAATGCTCTTAGTGGCCAAGCCATTGCTCCATCCTTCAGATCATAATTTTAGTAACTATTTAAGAATACTCATATGATTAAAGTCTCACCTATAAACCTCCAAAAAGAGATGGCCACAAATTTTAATTTCCAGAGAATGTAGTTATGCTGTGATAAAAGGTGTATGTTAGGCCTGTTCCAAGCAAATCTAGAAACGTAGTCATTTTATTTCCTTAATAAAACTATTGACATCCAAATATATGGACACATCTTTAGTATACCTGTATCATCATATTTATAGAAAATTTAAAGAAAACATTAAAATATTTTTTAAGAAAGCCTCAAAAAACAGTGTTTAAGAAAAACACAGTACTTTTCAAGGGGCAATACCTAAAGAGACCCTACCCCACACAGCTTCCTTTTATGAGGTGCCTGTGGTCCTACAATGGTTTAAATTACAGTGATTACAGGACACAGTGAACTTATGGCTCTACGGCAAATGGCACCTCAACATAGATAGCTTTCAATTAGCTGGTATGTACCCACACATCCACACAGTTCAGACTATGCAAAGCTTGAGTGAATGCACCACCTGGCAATCTAAGTCACCTCTGATGGTATGGAAGCATGAACACGTGGTTAGTTCTATGAGTTAACATACTCAGGGAATGCCAAGTGTGCATAAGACTAGCACTGCGGGAGATACAGACAGATGTGCCTTATATGCCTGGCAACAACTCAAACCACAATAAAAATAAGGAATAATTCAGATAGTCTCAACTAACAAATAATTTAGTATAAATTGATAACTCCAGATAGCAAACACACCATGGTTATATACTACTTAAATATGGATAGAAAGCAGTGAGCTGAGCATTAACAGAAAAATGAATGGTACTATATTACAATGCCACAGATAAACTAAATACTATTCAAAGACTTGTTATGTTTATAAATATTTTTTTAACACTTGATTTATTTTGTGTGCAGGAGAGGGTGGTAGAGCCATGCAGAAGTCAGTCTTAAGTTCCCTCTTTTCGCATATGGATCCTGAGAACCAAATTCGGGTTACCAAACTTAGTCACAAGTGCCTCCACCTAGTGAGCTATCATTCTAGGCCAAGACTTATTATAAATGAGAGTAATATGGCAAAGAAATGAGAATAACTCTACCATTTGATAAATTTCTACATATTGCCAATGCCTATCAGCAATATCCTCTAGTCTCCTAGTATTCTATAACAGCAAAGTATTCTTTATTATTTCATACTTTTCCCTCCTTGCTTGCATTGGCCAATTGATCTTAAATATACAAACAGGTGAGCCTCATGAGGGTATTATTTTATTAGTAAATAAGGAAATCTTGCCCTCCATTTTCTCAATCAGTTATAAAAACGTGCATGCATCTGGAAAACATTATGCTAGGAGAATCAAAACAGACACAAGGAGTCAAACATGGATTGAATGAACTCACATGTGAAATCCAGGAGGCAAACTCAGAGAAGTGCACATAGAATCAAGTTGCCAGAAGCTGGGATGAGTTGGAAATGGGAAATGCTGTCTACCAGGGTGTAAAGCTGCAGTCTTAGATGCTTACTGAGCAGCAGCAATCACAGCTGATCACATTTATTCCTAAATAGCTGCAAGAGCAAACCCTGATGCTAGAGATGCCTCAGTTAAGAGGACACGCTGCTCTTCCAGAGGCTCCGAGTTCAGATCCCAGCACCCACATCAGGCAGCTCACCGCAGCATGGAACTCCACTCCAGCTCCGGAGGGAACTGTACCTCTGACCACATGTGCATATTCCCACACACAAACACACACTTAAACATATATATTTAAACTTAAATCTTTAAAGAATGGATAGATTTTAAGAAGTCTTACTACAAAATATGTTGAGTATGTGAAAAGAGGATATGTTAACAAGATTAAAATCGTCCCATAATCTAAATATATAAATAAAAACATATTGTACCCAATAAACAAATACAGTATTTGTTGATTAAAAATAAAGATTTTAAAAGATTTTTAATTTTCAAAAAGAAACTTTCAGAACTTCAGTACTAGTAAATTTGGGCATATTAAAAAATAATTATTTTTGTATCTTATCATCACTTGTTTCCTTTTCAGCGACTAAGGAACCACATTGTATCTTCATTTATAAATCACCTAAGTTCCTTTCATCTGATTAATTCTCAGCAAGACTCAAGAATCCTAAGTCCAGTCTGAGCTGGAGAGTGAAATGGCTGTGTTCCATCGCTCTGGAAACACTGCCTGGGAGGAACATCCATTACACCACATTTCCCTCCGTTCCAAGATGACAGGCTTTTCTACAGCCACACAGCATTTGAGAGTTGAAGTGACAATAAAGGACTTTAAGGCACTAACGACACAGGGCAGATGGAGCAGGTGACATCTGTAGGTCTGGAAAAGCACTGGGGATAAACCCATCTGTCCTGGACTCTGAGCACTCCTGCCCCTTACAGCAGACAGCTCCGCTCACAAACACAAACTGAGCAGGAGCCGCAGGTCGTCAGTAAGAAGTAATTGTACTAATGCGGTTTCCATGTAGTTAAACCAGGACCTGCAGCCAATGTTTACCATTTACTATTGGTATTCTCCCCAGGAAGAATGTAATTTAAATATCAATCAACTTGCCAGTGTTGTAACTAGCTGGTTAAGGCAAGAAGCACTGAAAATGCACTGAAAGAAGGTAAGAAAGACCACCAGGAGAACCGTGCAGACTGCTTTCAGACTTTTTCTTTATTACTAAGTTTCTAAGTAGTTAAAAATGTGATAAAATTTGTTCTGCCTTACTTAAAAAGAAAAGAAAAGAAACATTAAATACATAGGACTCAGTGATCCTCTCCTAAATGGAAACTATCACACAAAAAGAATGAGCACCAGACTGATTCCGGCCTCATAAAGTTATCACTTTTGGACCTATTCTAATTCTGAAAGTGACTTTAAAAATCTCTTTTCAATAAAAGTCAACATACAGTTTATAATTCAGTGAGGATTTCTCCACACACCACAAATAACTTCACAAAATACTATTACAATTTGAGGTCAATATTATTATCTGTTTATTATTTTCTACTTTAAAATATTATTTCTGCTATGCTGAAATAAGATATAATAATACTAGAATAAATAACAAGAGCCAGCGTGGATCTGCTGAAGATAAAAAGGTTACTTTTAGTGTACTATAACCAATTAAAGTAGTATTTCCAAATACATATTTTTCACTTTTCAGTTCAAAGTGAAAGAACCTCTAGTTAGTCACAGGCCTTCCTTCCCCACTTCTTACCTGGCGGTGGGATCAGAGGTGGAGCGGTGCTGACAGTTGGGGGAGGTGGAAGAAATGGAGGGGGTGGAAGGTGAGTAGGAGGAGCCCCTGGAGGGAAAAATGGAGGCGGCTTGCTGAAATTGTTGTCTACTTCATTGGCAGATCTGTCAGAAAGGACCTAAAATTCAAGCATAATTAATTAGGAAGGTCAGTATAAATGCTCTTATCTAAGTTGAATCTTGTTAAGTTCATTTTTCTACTCTACAAGGTGAAATGAAAGGTGGCTTTATATGCAAGCACACTATGTGATATGTGCTTGTATATATAAGTGAGTATTTATTCACATACTTTCTTCTTAAAATGTTCATACTCAAGGCCTAGGACAAAGAATTAGACCATCAGAACTCTTTCTGGAAGAAGTTATTAAAGCATTTCAAGTTAGAAACAAACACTTCGTAAAGACAATGTAACAAGTACTCTCAGACAATGTTCAAGTACCTGTGTTACCACAGCATAGACCTAGCTGTGAGAAATTCAGATGCTAATAACAGGCCAGGCATTTTAGGACCTAACTTCAACACACAGTGAAGTGTTAAGTGTGTGTCAACACAGGTAGAAAATAAGCAGTTATGAAATGTAAATAAATTTTCATGTGAGCCTCTATTAAAAGCCAAGGTTCCCCTGGAAAAGAGTATAGTGTGGTTGGTGTGACTAGTTAAGAATACACACCACAGGATGACCCAAGCTTACGACAGCAAGCCATGACGGTGACTACCACAGACTGGGACTTCTAACAGTCGAGATTGCAACATGCAACAGCAAAGCCAGCTAATAATAGACACCTCTTGAATTTGTATTAAAATGTATCATTTAAATATATAATTCTTTTTAACTTTTTTTCTATACTTGAGTACAATAATTTTATGGGAGTTCTACTCATAACCTATTAAAACTGGAAACCATTTAAAGAAGTTACAATACTGTAATTGTAGGAAGAAAAAGAACTATCTTCTATTTTTGGAAAAAATATCTTTAAAGATGCTAAGAAGCATAAAAACGCTGAAAAACATGTTGTGTGTACTTTATTGACAATCAACATCTGGGTGGTAGAACTCTAGGTAATATTTCTTCTCTTTTCAATGAGCTTATACAGTATGTTTACAAAAAGGAAAACTTCACTAACAGAAACTGAGAGATTACATATTCTAAATGCAAAGTTTTTCTAATAAATATAAATAAGGCTGATGGTTTTGCATTTAAAATCCCTTTGTAGCACTGAAAGCAACTAACACAGCCTAGCACTAGTGGCTATATGTATATATATTGCCTCAATTAAACCAGTGCAGAACAGTTGATGTTTAAATACGAGACCTGTATATTGCTGTTTTCATTTGCCCGCCGTCTCCCCTCCACTCGGCTGATGGTTATCGTTTGACCAATGACATCAATTGCTCCAGGCAATCTCCTGAAACACAAGAGTTCAATCGAGTCAGTTTCATCTAATTGGTGATTGAAAATTTTTATCTTTATGAAATAGAATCAAATAGTAAATGTTAGGCAAACTGAAATAAAATTCCAACAAATACATCTTTATTTTTCAAATACTCCAAAAGGCTTGAAAAGAAAAAACAGTCATTTTCACACACAAACATACCACATACACTATTTTTTTAGTGATATAGTTCAGGCGTTGAAACATTAGAAGCAAAAAGGAAACCAATTTTTCCTTTCTAGTGACTGTCCTTTAGATAAGCTTATAAGCCTGCCTTACCTGTAGTTTGGTATTTACAATCTCTCTCAAGTTTCAGAGGGCAAGGATAAATGGCCTAACACAAACCACACTGCAAACTTAATAGGAACAGATAGGTTACTTTTTCTCGTTTTTAAATAAGAGCTATTATGGAGTTGAGGAAGCACACAGATGCCCCAAAAGAGAGAGAGAGCTAGATCACTTGCAGAAACAGCTATGAAAAGAGGGCGTGAGAACTGCTTCTCCTTCAGTCCTAACAGCTCAAACTTTAACACTTTGCAGAAGCACAACACTGGGAAACAACAGACCCTTCCAGCTTCCAAGGCAACTCCAAAATGACGAGTAACAACACCTTCTACTTTTAAAATTCTTAGGCTGTTATACCTAAACCCAAGAAGAAACAAAAACAAAACAAAACCACAATACAAAACCTTAATTAAAAGAAAGCCATTAAAGCTTAAATAAACAAAGCAAGTGGATATGTGCTGTATGTGGTAAAACCAAAGCCCAGAATACAGTTAACTGACATAATAATTGGATGGCAAAACCAATCCTCATGCCTGAATCCTTCTAACCCCATGAACTAAGTATGCTTCACTAAGTCACCTTTGAAAACATCAGGACTCTTCTGGAAATAATGCATTAGCAAGTTTGCTTCCAGGAATCATTACTTTACTGCCACACGGATAAAGAGAGCCCATCATTAAAAGTACACGAGGATATCAGAGATGTCATCCAAGTACAAGTTGACATCCTTCACTGTCCTCTAAACAAGACTGAACCATCTAGTTAAAACAAACAAAAAAACAACTCCTCCAGATAAAAACCAATGCCAATAATTACCATTTCTTTCAATGTCCAAGCCTTTCTAATTTTATGCAGATCACTGACTTCCTAGAATTCCAACAAAAGCATCAAGCAAGATGAATGCAACTTAGAGATATTCTGTTTAAAGATTATTTTCATTTTTATTCAGGTGTGTGCAGGTGCTCATGGAGACCAGAAAACAGTGTGGGATCTCGGGGAGCTGGAGTTATAAGCAGCCCAGGATGTGGGAACTGGGAAGAAAACAGCAGTCTTCTGCAAGAGCAGGAACCTCAACTCTGGAGCTATCTCCCCTACTTCCTCCCCGCCCCCACCCCCTCATAGGCCATCTTCCACTACAACTAAGTAAATAACCTAACTTTCACATCTAAGAGAAAAATCCCTCAGACTTGTACCCTCTGCAGACCACTGGTTGCTTCCTGTGAGAGCACATGCCCTCTGCCCTCTGAGTCAACACACTGTCAGAAATGCTCACTTCCCTCACCACTTACGGCCATCAAAACTTCAGTACAACGTCCATCACTTCTAGTCAGAACTCTATTCCCACTGCAGAACTGGTTCCCTCTCCCAGTTTAAAAATTTACTCCCATCAAAAGTACTCTGCCACATTTGTTTGATTCTGCAATTTCGACTGCAAATTCTCTAACTTGATAAAGGCATTCATTGGAAGGTAAGCCTCAATACAAGACTACCATTTCTGTGAGGAGGAAGACAAACTCTCTCACCAGTGATCTCGAGAACTTTCAGCTTTAAAGCCTTCCGGGACAGGAGGCACGCAGCTCTCCAGCTTCACCCTAAATGAGCACAATTAGTTTTCCCAGCTTTAAATGGAGTGATCACAGAGGCCAGACGGCCAGCAGCACGACTGTACAGGCACGCAGCTGGGGGACCAGCCTGCACCGCACACCCTCAGCAGGAACTCCAGAAGGCTGCAGTCACTCCATCATGAGAGCTCCTTGCCCAACTAGTTCACTTTTATCAGAATGAATTTACCATTGTGTTCACGAGTAAATTATGACATATTCATAGATGTACCAACGTAAACAGAAGTCCCTAAGATACAACACAATGGAATAATTTAAAACTCCGTTAGTCCCGAGTCACAATACGGGAATACACTGAATCACGTTAGTTCCTGTGTCCCCATTAACCTCCACACTCCATCATCCTTAGGATTAAACCCAGGGCCTCATGGACACTAGGTAAGTCCTCTACCAGCTCTCCCTGAAAACCTCAGAGGATAGTTTATTGCATGCAAGCCATTTCACAGTGCCTCACTGCAAGAAGAGCTGCTCTAAGTCAGATGTCAACATAGTACATGTAGGCTAACTGCGCAACCAAACCTCTGCAGTAAGGTTGAGTCAGCCACTGCTATTATCACAATTCTTAATGTTAGACTCAACTATATGGTAAAAAGCAGAGAGAGAGAGAGAGAGAGAGAGAGAGAAACGAACCACCCTGGATACCTGAGTTTATCCACAGTGTAAATAGGCTCTTGTTCATAAGAGTTTCCATCCTGTAAATATCCAACACATATGAAAACATCTCTGAAATCAAATTAAAATATCTTTATTTTGATGATTTCAGTGTCCCAGAAAGAATTGAAGGGCTGCTAACAAAGATACAACTGGAATGTCTCACCGGCAACTAAGGTGATTTGCTAATCACCATCCTAAGTCTGTGTCTAAGCTGCCCCACTTTCAGCTGCAAGGCAAAGGTATCCCAAGTGCCCAGCTCTTTAGTGTGTAAATAGCCATAAAGCATCAGTTTGCAGATTGCTTGCTTATAATTCTAGAACTTGTATTAACTGAGTACATTAGTTTTATTTCTAACTCATAACTTATGACACAACAACTATTTTTCACATTTTTACATATGAGAATATGGAGCAAAACTGTACCCTGTGAATGCTTTATGGGAGAAAGTAGGATAGATGTAGTAATCCTTACATTTTATTGGCAATAAAACATACAAGAAATGTGTTTTGCCTAAGCAACCCAGAACACACATACTATACTTAAAAAATGGAGTCTTGTAAAATGATGCTTAGAATAAAGGAAAAGTAGAATATTAAATCTGATATGATTTCATTATAAAAAGCATAACACATGACACAAAATCAAAACTACTACTTAGAACCACAAAACTGACCGTAACTGAGACGTGAATTACAACCATAAGCTTTGAAAAGTGCCAAAATCAGATGAAGTTTGCAGTATCTGTGTAACAAAAACAGAAGTGGATTTCACAGCTACGTTCCCGAATGCCCAGTGCCGTGTGAAGTGTAGCAGTACGAGGCCCAATAAAGCCAGGGGAGTACAACAGGTGACGCTTCATCAAGGGAAGAGCAAGTGTTCTAACTAACACATGTAGCTTTCCAGAAGACCAAGAGATCCCAAACATAAGTAAATATATGTGGACGTATGTAAAATGCAGACAAGAGACCATTGTGCAAATCAAGTTTACAAATGAGTTATTGCTACAAAGAAAATCCAGAACATTTTCTAGCTTTGTATTTCTGAGGGTTTTTTCATAACAGAGTTTCTAATAAAAATTGCACAGCAGACATTTCAAAGATTTATTCTCTAAAAAATAGCATTTGAAATCTTTTCATATTAAAATTTAAATTTATTTATTTTATATGTATATTTTTTCCTGCATGCTTGTCTGTACACCATGTGCATGTCTGGTGCCTATAAAGGTCAGAAGAGGTGGGCTGATCTCCTGGAATTAGAGTTAAATAGTTGTGAGCCTCCATATGGGTACAGGAAACTGAACCCCAGTTCTCTGCAAGAGCAACAAGTGAGCTTAAGCAATGAGCCAACTCTCCAACCCCCAGCTTTTAAATTTTTCATATTCCCAAATGACAGATAGATATAGCTGGTGAGGTGTCTCAATCAGGTCATACAGTCGTATGGCTGTAACCTCTCACAAGAATGAACTAACACAGATGAACATACGTGCATGAATGGGAGTGAGGCACATTCTAAATGCTGTGAAGAGCACAAGCCAAGAGAAAGAATGTAGAGAAAGTTCTACTGCAGAAGTAGCTACCATCGGCTTGTAAAAGAAGACGCATTCTGAAAGACCCTTCTGAAAGTGGTTGGTAATTAAGAGGGAGAAAATATAAATCAAATAAACATTATAAAGGACTCTATGAGGCTCTAAATGTTAACCAATGCCAGTTCTCAGCATAGCTGCATCAGTTGTTCTACCACAAACTCCATTACAAACAAGTATTTGATGTGATCTTTCAGGCAAGCCAGAATCAGCCCTCTAGGTCAACTTGGGCACCAATGTTACGGGTTAGGATAAATATACATTATACACTACATCAAATTATTTAAAATTCTGAATTGTATTTAATTGCTAATATGAAAAATATCATTCTACTTGATTCCAGATCTAACGTTAAAATAATTTCAATTTCTCTTGATTCTACATATAAAATTGGTGTCATTTAAGTATAACCAGAATTTGCCATGAAGACTATTAAGATACTTTTTTTTACATTTACAAAAAGCTTCTGTGTATTTTGCTGGGCATGGGCTTTATTTAATGTGTTTGGGTGTTTTGTGTGCATGGATGTCTGTGCATCACATGAATGCCTGGTGCCCGTGGAGGTCGGGAGAGGGTATCAAGTGCCTGAAACTGACTCTGGAAACTAAACCTGGGTCCTCCGCAGTAAGTGCTCTTAGCCACAGAACCATCTCTTCAGCCCTCAGTGTTTTTCATTCTTACACCAAAAAATGCAACCAAACAAAACTGTTCTGAAATTTTTTTTTACCTTATTAGTTATTAGGCTGATAGGGTATTTTTAAAAAGCCATACAGACTTTTGACTTTTTTGTTTTTGTGTTTGCTTTTATTCCGAGACAGGGTTTCTCTGTATAGCCTTGGCTGTCCTCCCCTCTCCTTACAAAGAGAGGATGGCCAAGAACTCACATCGATCTGCCTACCCCTGCCTTTTGAGTGCCGATTAAAGGTGTGCGTGCACGACCACGCCCAGCAACTTCTGACTTTTTAAAAAGTCAACATACCGCCTTTGACACATGAAGAACTTATTCTTTTCTAACAGTGAACCTCCAATTAACTAGAAACACTTACAATTCACTAAGAATATATAATACAAGGAAAAAACCCAAACTATAAAAATTGAATTTTATTTTGCTTTTTGTAAAATGCTACAATCAAAAGCATCTGCCACAATTTATATATCTAAAAGTTTTATTACAAGCAAACCACTACAAGATTATTAGCACATGATTTAGACACAGGAAGACAGCATACAATTCATCAACAACAACATGAAACAAAACCAAAGAACAAAATCAGCCCTTGTTTGATTCTCAAAGCGTCCGCTAAAGTTATCCTGGTCTGTACTTCTACGCCATGCATTAGACATCATCGCTCATACTAACTGCTGTTGGCAGTGCACTTTCCATGGACAGCACGACTCACTGTGTCTGTTGGGAATGACATTTCCCCATGTCACGGGCACATGGTATACATTATAGTATGTGTCTATGGCTGTACACATTGTATGTCCAAAATTTAGAACACAAATAAAAATTCTATTGATAGTGGGATCACACGCAACTCGTAAGTAAGAGAAGCAGCACAACACAGGACAGCTGACAGACACTCACTGACAGAGCAGGCTCACACGGGGTGGCTGGAAGGGGTGAGAAACATTCTGTGGAGTCAAACTGTACAAGTCCCAAAACTTAGCTCAGAAAGTTACATTTCATGCATAAGCAGTGAAAAAACAGCTGGGAATACCATGAAAGGATGAGTAGAAACAAATCATTAACATGCACCAAGGGGGAGAGGAAATAGGTTTAGAACACCCATTAGTGTGGTTCAATGTAACAGTGCTTTAATATAAAAAGCCAAAAGGATGAACAAGACACATGCTAGCTCTCAGTAAAATACCTAAGTGCACCCTGAGAAGTGTCATGGGGAGGGAGGTATGGTACAGTCTCAAAACTTGTTATCGCATTATATATACCAAGAGACAATATAGTACCAATAATGTAAACATGAGCAAGTAGCCAATGTTTAAAGCAGCCTTACCTTAGATCGGGTGACTCGGCCCTCCCATATCGATCCTGCCACTTCCCAACGCTTGAACTGGCTTTCCTGGAGGCAGTACTTGTCTGAGACTGAGAAGAGGTGCTGTTTCTGGTGAGATAAATTTTCTGTGTTTTTTCTTACATACTGTTGTCTCTAACCCCCCCTGTTCTGTTTATTTTGTCCTTGGCATGCTTTTTCTAAAAGGGTTTGACATGTTCCTATAGTACCATTCTTTTCAAGACATAAAACACCTGTAGTGAAACTGACTCCTGGAGGCACTTATTAGATGTGTTATCAATAGCCTAGTAACTCTAGAATATCTTAAGAAACTTTTCAACATAGTATGGTGTCAAGATGCAGAAATGAAAACAAACAAACAACAAACAAACAAAGAGTATGTCCAAATAATCAAAAGCCAAATTTCTGTACCCTTATGAGTTAATATCAATTTCTGCCATTTCACAAAATCTCACACATAACTGCTCCTCAAAACCTTATAAAAGTACTGTTAGTACAACTAGTTAACAGTAGTACCCTGATATCTTTCTTAAAAACCTATGATAAATTGAAATATAATTTCAAAGTAACAACTCGTCCCAAGTAATTTTCCAAAGCGATCGTATCTTCAGTGACATGCTCCATAAGAAGTTCCGTGAGGCACATGGCACATGTAGTTCTAGCACAGGCTACAAGGGAAGGCTGAGGCAGGGAGACCACAAGTTGGCTACACAGGAAGACTCTGTCACAAATAAGTTCACTATTTATAATCTTGCCATTCCTGTAAATGATCAATGTTCTTTCAAAACTGCTAAAAATATACACGTTTCTAAGTCTACTTCTGAAAACAGATACAGGAAGGATGAACTACAAAGGAACTGAGATGAATCTGTCACCACCACTAAAGAAATAAAAGAGTGCTAGGTGTGGTGGCGCGCGCCTTTAATCCCAGCACTCAGGAGGCAGAAGTAGGTGGATCGCTGTGAGTTAGAAGCCAGCCTGGTCTACAAAGGGAGTCCAGGACAGCCAAGGCTACACAGAGAACCCCTGTCTTGAAAAACTGAAAAAATACAAGAGTGATAGATCCATATGTACTGTTGGATGGCCCTGACTTTGGTCTATGTTCAATGTTTTACATATACAAAAAGAGAAATTCTATCTGTCATGGAGGAAAAATAATGTTAAAAGTGAATAGACCAAAAGATCCAAGTAATACATTAAATGACTAATAGCGCTGTAAATGTTTGCTGTAGGCATAAGGTTATTGTGTAGTTTAAATTTTGATTTCCTGTCTAAATGCTATGTAAACTCTGCTCCACAACTGTCCCTGTTATGCCAATAAAGCAGCTTACAGCGCAGGGTTTCAGCCACCAGGAGGTCAAGGAAGATCAGGAGGAAAAGGAAGATCAGGAGGAAAGAGCTGGAGCCCAGGAAAGCTATAAAGTGCAAATATCACTGGGATGCTTGCTGGGAGTGAGACAAAGTAGCATAAAGGGTTAAAGAGCAGAGTTAAACTGCTCAGAGTGTATTGTGTTGTAAAGACTCTCAATTACCTGTGTGATAGCCGGGCTAAGAAATGAGCTAAGAGGACCAAACACTGCTTTATAAAAATAACCTCAGCCGTTTGCCATCATTCTCAGTCTACAACAGAATAGAAAGAACTGCTAACAATCCTGAACTCTGTATCGTGTGTGTGTGTGTGTGTGTGTTTTAATGGCTAAGCAGACATTCCAAATCTATGAAGCCTGCATTGATTGTCAATCAAATGAGTATTGTAAGAAGCTGTTGGGAGCCAGATTCTCACTATGAGAAAAAATGGTCACAACATGGACTAGTTCCAAGAAAGAGAGCACACTGTGATTGGTGTCAAACTGGACGTAAAAGAAACATTATTTCATGACTAAACTTTATTTAAAACTATGCAAGTGACACTCATGCTGAAACTGCCATCTGTTGTTGTATAGTGTGAAGAGGCCCTAGAAGTAACTAATGGCAGCCCAGTTCAATGACACAGCTACCAGCCTGACCTTGCTTTTAATTTTAACTCCCTGCTAAGAGGAGTAAACGTCTTGAGAAGAAATCGGAAAGTACAAGATAAGCTCGGAACACCTTGCTAAGGCCAGAAAGTAGAGCTCAGCCTACATACACGCACACATACACCCCAAGATCAACTCGGAAGACATCCCCACTGGTCAAATTTGGAAAATCTGACACATCAAAACCAACTGCAGCACATATAAAAATCCCACGTAAGAGTCACACCATAAATACAAATGAGTCATGCCTATAAGCCGCACACACGTGTTCTTTCACACACAAGGATTAATGCATTTAGTGAGGCATGTTGGCAATGCCAGCACTGGAGAGGGTGAGGTGGAAAAGACTGAGTTTAAGGCTAGCCTAAGCTACATAATAAATATCTCCTCCTGGCCCCCAAAAGTTGAAAAACAGGAGAAGGAGTGATGGCTCCGTGGTTAAGACTACTTGCTGCTCTTTCAGACAACCCAAAGTTTGGTATCTAGCCTCCGTGTGTTGGCTTACTACCGCCTATAACTCCATTCCAAAGGATCCAGAACCCTCTTCTTGCCTCCTCAGGAACCAGATACATACATGGTACATGCACATGCATGTAGGCAAAACACTTATACATATAAAGTAGGAACAAATAAGACCAGGTATACGGCTCAGTGGTTAAGGGCAGTGAAGGCTCTTCTAGAGCATCTAGGTTTGAGTCTTAGCACCACATGGCAGCTTACAGCCCTGTCTGCTCCAGAGGGTCCAACACTCTCTTCTGGCCTCTGTAGGCGTCATGTATACATGTAGTGCACAGACTTACATGCAGCCAAGACGTCCAGTCACATTAAAAGGATAATTTAAACTAAACTTCAAAAGTTAATCACTGTTTTACAGACATTATAGTAGCAACTCTAAATTTAAACGAGTGCTGGAGTTCTAAGGGGGTTAGGACATTTGTACCTAGTTTCTTTGCAAAATTACTTTTCTTTTTTTCTTATTTTCTTTCTTTTTCTTTTTTCTTTTTGGTTTTTCAAGAAAGGGTTTTTCAGTTACACAGAGCCCTGACTGTCCTGGACTCTCTTTATAAACCAGGCTGGCCTCAAACGCACAGAGATCCTCTTGCCTCTGCTTGCTGAGTGCTAGGATAAAAGTCATGTGCCACCATGCCTGGCTCTACTTTTCTTTTTAAAATGGTGCTAGGGATGAGATCAGGGGCCTTGCACATGGCAGGGCAGGCAGTTTTTCTAAAACTCAGCAATATCTCTAATGCAAAAGTTACTTACTAAATACAAAGGGGCAAACAGGAACTTGATGCAGAACCAGAAAGGCATCAGCACAAGTATCCAACTAGATTTACCATCCTTAATAAAAGCGGGGCAAACTGGCGGGAATCATCTCGAGGCCATGCACTGTGCACTGAAGAAAAGACAGCATCACTCACACGGTATTCTCAAAGCACAGCTCCATCAAGCAGTAAGGAGGGATTTGCAAAGTCAGACTGAAGGACCATCTATAAAACAATGGATCACACCCTTCTAAAATTCAGTGTCTCAAAATACAACAGAAGGCTGAGAAGCCGCTCTACATGATAAACACCTAAGGAGAGAGAACACTCAGATGAATGGCCCTGGACTAAGGTCAAAATTGAGAAGAAAAGAACTTTAGTAAAGGACAATATTGGGATAACGGGTAAAATTGATGACCTGGGTATTAAATAAAAGTATCAATTTTGTACTAGATTGTCCTGACTTTGATAACTGTGCCCTATTCACAGTTATGTAATAAAGCATCTGTCCACGGTCCTCAGAAATACAAGGTGAAGTGTTTAGAGGTTAAGAATATACTGCATCCGATGGTTACTGTCCAAATTAGCATCCAAACAGTTAAGAGAGAACAGTCTTCTTAAGAAGCAAACACAACATGTTAGGACCTAGTGGACTGTGCGGATGGAGTTCTCCATACCTTACACACAACTCTGAAGTTTGAATGCTTGTAAAAACAAAACAGTAAAAAAATGAAAACAAGAAGACAGGAACAGTAAAGTTTTCCCAATCTACAAGCTGGTTTACAACAATAGACTGTATTTGTAAAACCTTACTTATCAAGATGTAAATTCATATCACTTTTCTATAGATATGTACTTCAAAAGAAAACAAATATGAAAACGTGTAAGGATCACACGAAGCATTCTGATATAGTGAACGCAGAGCTTAAGTATGTACCATGCCCATTAATGCGAAATTTATGAAGTTCTCGGTAAACATCTACCTTATAACTAAGGCAACCTAAGAATCTAGCAATGGAAGACAGTACTTAGGCCAGTATCACAGATCATTACTCTTAAATACCTGTTTTATGTCTCAATACCAACAACATCATCTTTCCCCTAAACTCAATAAAAATTATTTCCAAAGATTCTAACCAAAATCCATATATATAAAATGACCACCCACACACACTTTTAAAGGAAATATTTTACAATGATTCTAAGAGCCTGTATTTGATTAACTGAAGATGAATCTAGAAAACCCATTTCCCTAACGAGCAATGAGTGCACTGTCCTCTGTATTCAAAAGTAACGACAACAGCATGTTAAGTATGCGTCTACTATCTATCAGTTGCAATTACTCTTATCTTCTTAGGTAGTGATGGACCCGCTCATCTTCCCATCCTTCTTTCACCTGTTTTTTTTTTTTTTTTTCTGTCCCTTACCATCCTTTTCATCCCATCTCTTTTTATGCATATCTTCCAATGCTTTTATATCTATTGAAAGCCACAGTCATTACTACTATCACCCCCTGAGTACATGCTCACTTTTGGGCCCTCTATCCCTTAGTTATGCCCAGTACAACTTCCACCACTGTGAAATCCATAGCTAGGCTTCATGAACACATCTAAAGTATGTTTAGACCATGGCATCAATCTAACAAACAAACTGGAACCCAGAGCTTCTCTCTTTATGCCATTAACTTTTCATTTTACGAAGTCATTTCCATCAGCATATAAAAACATAATTTCTCCCATTTTGAAATGTACCCACCCTGTGCTTTCCTCCAGGTACTGCCAAGTGATCCTAGTCATTTCCCCCACTAGTTTATTCACCTACTCCAAAGAGATTATCTCAGGCTTCTCTTCCCAAACACTCCATTCTACCTAGTCTGTATATTATTTTGCTAGGAAAAAAATGTTAGCAACTTGAAGAGACTGTCTCACTGTTCTCACCACACCCCTGCCTGCCTACTGTTGTTTTTTCCCTAGGCATCTGCTGTACTCTCCCGCAAGGGTCCCTGCTCCTACCTTTATCCACTCTATATGACGGTCTTAGTAAAGAAACTAAGTTGAGACGTGAAGGCCCCACATACCGCACACTCTCTAGTCACTGAGTTGTTTGCTGCCCATGCATGTCATACCCTGCTCCCTTTGGCCTCACTAAGAACACTGATCTACAACTGCCCCTCTCCTTTCTTTTTTGTCATTAATATTTCTAGTTAACTCACTCCCAAGTATACAACATGCTGCAATTTATTTTACCTTCAAAACCTGACCCCATACTTCCCTCATTCTACGGTTCTAGCACCACAGACAAAAGAAAATAGTCCTTAAAAATTGTCCATAGTTTTGCTTTACAATTCCTTCTACTTCTGTTTTGAGACAGTCTCTCTCTATGTAGTCCTGGTTGTCCTGGAGTTTATTATCTAGACCAGACTGACCTTGAACTCACAGAAATCCACCTGCCTCTGGCTCTAGGCCTCCTGGGGGCTGGGATTAAAGGTAGCTCTTGTTTCTACTGAAGCCATCCAGAAGCCTTTTCAGTCTACCTGTACGTTTTCAATGTACATAATTTTGGTCAGGATCACCAATGACCTTCACACCTAGAATCCAACAGACATTTGGTTTTTATCTTCTTGACCAACTAATCATTACTGTTTGACAGTTGATCACCCTACACAATAGCTTTTATCATATGCCTTATTGGTCCTTTTTACGGATTTCCATTTATTTCTTTTAGTATCTCAAGGCTCTGTCCTCTCACCACTTCTTGATTAAATTTAACACCTTCACTTTAGAGCCCATGAGAACAGTGACCAGTGTCTCAGGTTTCTGTCTCCAGCCAATACTCTTCCCCTAATCCCACGGCCACATATCCAACTTTCACTTTTCATACTGAATAGGCAGCTCAACTTCTAGTCCCTTAATTGAATGCTTCATCTTCTCCCTCTGAAAGCCACTCCTCCTGTAGTCTTTCTCACCTCTCAAACCACAATCCAGTTATTACACTTGTGTTGAGCAAGAGAAAATCCTTGAATTCATTGATAACTTTTCTCTATAATCTACAGCCAAGCAACCCAGACATGCCACTGCAAGACCCCCAGCAGCTAACTGCTCTGACCATTCTACGACCACCTTGGTCCAGGATACCATTACCCCTTGCCTAGATACTTGCTGCAATGTCTTAGACCTGATCCCCATTCCGAGCACAGTTCACGCTGTAGCTGTTCTTAGGAAACCAGCTAAACTGAGACTTAAATAACCTCAGTCAGATGATGACATAGGCCCACTGTGGTTCACCATTCATTTCAAATAGAGAAAAACACAAAGCTTTTGTATCACAAGATCCAATACAATTTAGCATGCCCTCCCCCCACCCCCAAAAGGGAAAGCAAAAGGAAATAAAGACTCCAACAACGGATCAATAAATACCTAGAGAATGTTTTCATGTGACAAACATTGTGTGCAACATTTTATAAGACTTAGCGCGCATGACACATGTGGCTAGACTATAAGTGAAGTGCCATGATTACACTTCACCAACTAGGAAATGCAGATCTAACAAAATTAGAGAATCTGCCCACAGACACTCAGTTAGTAAACTGCCGAGCTGGAATATAAATTCCAGAAATCTAAGTCCAGATTTCAACCTTTTAGCAAAACTCTAAAGCAGAACACACATAAACCCAATGATTCAAAGTTGCCATTTTATACAAATCCAAAATCCAAAAGAATACTATCTGTTAAGGAATCAGTACTCCTTAGCCTCTATACACTGTTTAACCAAATGCTTTATGAAATGTCATCCAGTTCAAATAACAACATTTGAGATACCTCTACATTGGTATCTGTACATTGAAATCCTGGCTTACTTTTAAATGTTGCCATTTGGATTAAAGCGCGAAGAATCTTTATCTTAGCTGGTCATGGGAGCACATGCCATTAATACCAGCACCTGGGAGGCAGAGGTAGGCAGATCTCTGTGTTTCTGAGGCCACCGTGGTCTATACAGCAAGTTCTAGGTCAGCCAGGACCACAAATGATGGGACCCTGTCTCAATCCCACCTACCCACCCACCCCAAACAAACCAGACTATTTTAGTTAGAGACGAGCCTTATGCTTCTTTACGGTCTCTTCCTCCATTAGTGTACTGTGAAGTATAATTTCTGGTAACAGCAACAAACTGTAGACCAAACGAAAAGAGGTAACTAGAGTAAAGCTTTAAGCAAGCGACAGAGGTAAACAGGGTAACAGAGAACTGCAATAGCTGAGCTGACTTATCTCAGGCCCAGGCTTGTTACCTTCATCTAATTCAAGCCTCAAACTTGCCTGGTCTTCATTTATTCCTCATTTTCCTTGTCACACTTGAGTGAATCGGACTTTTTTTGTTGTTGCTGTTGCATAATTACTACTCCTATCTAGTATTTTATAAACACAAAATTGGGTATTATGTGAAAGCAAAGAAAGTCATGGGAATTTTATGGATGAAATTTCTATCACTTCTTTTACAAAAATACCTTTAAGTCTACAGATGAAGTCCAACAAATCAATGTAAGAACACTCTCCACAGCGAGCAGCATGACCCGTGCGCACAGCTGTGTGGGCGACCACTCTAACATACACCACGCTTCATCGCTTGCGCGCTCAGGTGTCCTGCTTAGGGTAGAATACGCACCCCACAGAGCTTTTATAGTCTGTTCAAACTAAAAGTGGAGTGAGTAGTGTTCCAGTGTGTGTTGGTACAACACAGGAGCCTTCACACAGCACAGACGCAGCACCAAGACCCCAAGGCTGGGACGTGACTGTCCAACTCACCTGCTTGGTGGCAGGCCGGTCTTGAACAACGATGGCGGAGAAGTGAACTCAGCTTTTGTAGATGGAAGTGCTGCTTCTTTCTCTGAATTTCCAGTTCGCCCTTGCTGTACCTTCAAAGAGAAAACTGGGTCACTACCCGCTTAATTCAACAGAACGCTCAAGCACCAGGCACTTTAAGTCTGTGACGTCTGATCTCAAGTGAAATGAAGAATGCACCATGCCTGGATAGTTACTAAAAGGGACTTATCTGAAATTAGCATTAGGTGGAAGGCATCAAAGATGGATTTAAGAATCAAAATGTTCCATTCACTAAAATGCTCAGTTTAACACTTAAAAGCCTCAATAAACTGTAACTCTTAGAGACTCATAAATTGTTCATGAGCAAGTAAATGAATCTAGGATATACTTGGTTATAACTCTATGTTTCTGATTTCAAGAAAAGCCTTGAAGACTTTTCCCGTCTGTACTCACTAGCTTTCCTAGCCATTCTGATCAGTTTCAGACAGTGATTTGGTGTAACACCAATGGAAAGAATCCACTCTCGGAAATCGAACTGGTGTCCAACTAAACACTCCACACCTACTGACTAATATTTATGGTCCTGGAAGGTACTCTGCCACTACCAGATGAGAAAGAAACCATCAATATTACCCAGCTACAAACCCTATTACATCCAAAAGCCACCAGCCTGCAAGATATACTGGTAAAACAGTGGCACAAATGTTATAGGAGCAATCAACCCCTTTTAAAATTAGATTTAAGGCCTACTCCACGGGATGGAGCCTATATCTGACACCATTAAAGGGACCAAGCACTGGGGACTTAACTAGGTCATGGGCTTCAGGGCGAAACCTACCACTCTTATGCTGCTAAAAGAACACAGCAATAAAATTACTCCTAATGCCACACTGCTTCTATACTCACAGTTCAGAGTAACACTTAACACTCATCAGAGCAGCTTACTACAGTACATGGTCATTAACACAGAGACCGATGACTGAATAATGTGCAGAGAGCAAGAGGCTTTGAAATGCTCAGTCTTAAGCAGGATGTCTTTATCAAAGCCCTCCCCTCAATCATCAGGAACCTATGCAGAAGAAGCCAGAAGACTCTAAGAACCAGAGGTCATGAACGATTCCAAGGAAAGAGCGTCATCCAGACACAACAGGACTGATGCACATAAGAACTCAGAGACTGTGAGAGCATGCATAAGACCAGCAAGGATTCAAACCAGACAAATACCAGCATGGAGAAGGAAAGTGGACATAACATTCCACCCCTAACCAAGAAGCTATTTGCAGTTGATATCTGTGGTGAAAAGGAAAACGTTCTCCAACTGAGTGTCTGTCACTGGGTGTACCAACTATATGATAGGCCAGGCCCCGTGCCCAGGAACCAACCAATACAAAACAGCCTACATTCCTTCTTGTACATTTTTTTGTTTTGTTTTGGCATTTTTGTCTTATAGGTTTTTGTTTTGATTTTTTTTTTTTTTTTTAAAGATGATGGAGAAAGAAGAAAACAGAACACAAAGTTGGGTGGATAGAAGGATCTGGGAGGGGAAATTATGCATCAAAATATATTGTATGAGAAGAATTTTAAATTGAAAATACATCCTTAGCTTACCACCAGTAAGAGTATGTGTACCATGCCGGCCTACACACCTAGGCACACGAGACCAGCCATCTGTCTCCTTACAACCCTCCCTCTTTGGGTTAACTCAGAAGCCATGGAGATTTACGTTGTAATTTCGAAGGCTTACTATTACTAGGTGATCACACCTGCTGTTACCAGGGATTTATTACTCAGGTGTGGCCTGTTCTCTCCGCTGCAGTGTGCTCCTATTTTAGTGCTGTTCTACTCACTTCCCACCTTAAAAAAATCAAGTTATTAAAGTTGCTCCATGCTTAAAATAGTATCATGCCTAGTATTTTAGGCCCTATTTAAATTCTATTATCATGCTCCATCTAAACTTAGAGTCATTCTCCTTTCTCATGAAGCAAGAAACACAGAAATGTCAGATAATGATTGGCATACTTCATTTCAATCAATTTGATTTTAGAAATCATCTATCTGCCAAGTCATCAGTATCACGCAAACAAAAACATCTTTATGCACTTAAGTTACTAAGAGTCAGATCTCTGACCTGAAAGTCCCTTCCCTGAGGACTAACTTTCATGGTAGCAGAGGGCATCATTCAAGCTTCCAAGGGAGGGAAGCAAACAATAGTCCTAGCCAGCTATGATGCTCACAAAACACACCATCTGCACAGCATGATAACCGGGAGGGTGCAACACGGCATGCAAACCTTGACTGTAACCAAGAGCTGTCTATTTGGAGTTAAAGCCTGCTCAACAAGAGGGAAACAATGCTTGGTACTGGAAAGAAAAGCCAAGCGCCCAGGGCTAGTAGAGTCATGGGTGTTGAAGGAGAACCCTTCACTTTATTAACCCAGCCTAATTGCTAACTACATTTTAAATATTTATTCTTATGCCCAAAGATAAACATAGTTTTCACTCCTTATCAAAGGAACTTCTCTTTGCAGCAGAAGACCACCATTGTAAAAGCCACACAGATCAAATACAGCAAGCAAAAGGTCACATAGTACCCAGTCCCATTGTCTACAACACAATTTCTGCACCTAAGGCTTGAGGATCATTGAGGGAAAGAGAGCGGGAGAAAGAGCCAGAAGAACAGGACGTTTGTAGTGAGACTGTGCCTCCTAGAAATGTCAGGCACATCACGTCTGCCTAAACAATGACTGCACCAATGGGCGTGCTAACACGGACGGGGTAAAGCGAACACGGACGGGGTAAAGCGAACACGGACGGGGTAAAGTGAACATGGACGGGGTTAAAGCTCAAGGAGCTTCAGCCTTAGCCTAAGAATTATGGCAACTGGGAAATGCTGAGAGTGGGAGAAAGGGATTCCCCAGAGACGAGCCCCCTAATTGGTTATCAGTCCTGAAATCACAAACATAAGTAACATAATATAGACTAAATGGGTTAAATTTAGGGACATATTTATATATCTAACAACACTTTAAAAAAGAAGCCATGAATCAGAGAGCAAGGAGGATGCGGGTGAGGGGTTGGACAAAAGAATGGAAAGGGGAACTAATGTAAGTCAATATTTAAAATTGTTATCAAATACATTATTAATAAAAATAAAGCCAGGTATTAACTTAAAAAGTTAGATCTCTATTAACTAGTGAGTGACTGGTTTTACCCCTGACTGGCACCTACCTATAATTATGCCTTAACACTAAATGTATCTGAAAATGCGTTCCACTACTTACTAAAAGCAAATTCATTTAAAATGTGCGGATCCTATTGGAATATGAGGCGCATCACTGAGAAGGCAAAGGCTAAAGGTTGAAATAGATGTGATACACATCTGTCAGGTAAGATGCCAGGGATGTGGTGACAGGGAAGCAAACAGTCCATTTATCAAAGACCTGTTAACTTTCTACTCTGTACCAAAAGCTCAGACCACCAAAAGAGCCAAACTCCAAGTCTCAGAGAGAACAGTACAAAGAGTGAGCACAAAACAATGAATGCTATGAAAAGGTATGGGATAAGGGCCGGTGAGGCGGTTCAGAGTGTAAGGCCTATTTCCAGGCCTCACAAATGGAGTTTTAGTTTCAGGGAACCACATGAAAGGAAAGACCCGATTTCTGAAAGCTGTCCTCTGCCATTCACAAATGCACCACAGCATGTGTGTTGACACATAGCCAAACACACACACACACACACAAGAGAGAGAGAGAGAGAGAGAGAGAGAGAGAGAGAGAGAGAGAGAGAGAGAGAGAGAGAGACTTTAAAAGGGAGAAAGGCAGATGAAACAAAACAGAAACACATTACTCGGCCTAAAGGCTCGGGAATACAGTTAACCTTGTAAGTTCCCATTGTCCCCATGAATAGTAGCAATTTATATTTAATTTCTTGGCACATCAAATTGATACCTCAAAGTTATCATGGCCTAAACTAAACTACCCATGTCCCCTAATCTGAGTTTTTCCATATCTTCTTCATATTAATAAAGTGGCACTGTCACCTACCAAACTTCTTAAAGAGAGCAAAGCATTACAGGAATGAACTTGTGCTAACATACAGGATGTCAACTTTACCTGTATACTATACTATTACCAGAACCCATCAGCCGAGAGGATGGCACACCCCAAGTCAAGCCCCTCAGTGCACGGCAGCTACTGTGATAGGTACCCCTCACTTTCGCTCTTCCCTCTTTAGACCCTACCCTCTATATAGAGCCTTGGCAGTCTTCTTACATAAACACACCAACTCATGCTTCCTTTGCTCAAGGTTCCCTAATTGCCTCCCAAGCCAATCAGATTAAATCAAGTTCTTACCGTGGCCTATGTGGTACAGGCACTGGACACTTCTGAACTTGCTCTTCCTGCTCTTTACACACCCATGTATGACAGTCTCTCCTCTCCCCCTCGCACAGGCTCCTCTTCTGTCAGGGTCTCTGACGCGACTCTTCTTGTTTAGAATATCCTTTCTCTAGATCTCTTACAGAGCCTTCTAACTCAAGTACAGTGGCCTTCTCAACATCAACCTACGCTACAGCTTTCTGTAGTGTCAATTACAGATCAAAAACAGACTAACATAAGTAAAGTGGGAAATTCCCAAAACTGACAGTTTGTAAGTTAAGCCATGCAGCCTGAATAGTGTAAGGAAATCCTATGCCTTTCCAACTCCAACTCACGACAGGAACCTTCCCTTTGCTGTGCAGTCACATGTGTTCTTCAGCATCCTACTAATCACTCAGCTATTGGGACACTACAAATGACCGTGAGGGCAGCAAAGTGTTGATATTCAACTAACCCTTCCTTTACTTAAAAATGCTCCTAAAGCACAAAAATAGTGAAACGGCAAAGAGAAGCCATCAAGTATTTCCTCTAAGCATCAAAAGTAAAGTTATCTTAGCCAGGTGCAGTGGTGCACACCTTTAATCCCAGCACTTAAGAGGCAGAGGGAGGTGTATCTCTGTGAGTTCAAGGCCAGCCTGGTCTACAAAACAAGTTCAGGATAGCCAAGGCCACACAGAGAAGCCCTGTCCAAAAAAAAAAAAAAAGTCATCTTATGCTAAGGCTGCTATGACCTACAGTACAGTAATTAGTTTGAGCATACTCACATAACTGTTATTAGTGCATTGCTCTGTATTAATGATAACAATAACAATTGTTAATCACTAACTGTGGCTAATCTGAAAGTTAATTTTTAGTATATATCGGCATGTGGAGAAGAAAACAGAGCACACAGGGTTTAGTACTACCTTCAGGTATTACAAGGCATGTATTTCAGTGGCCATAAGGATTAATATGTCGTTCAAATTATCTCTTGGAGTAGTATAGACTTCATTCATCATACCTAGTCTCTCCAGTGATTTTCTATTTTTTCTTAAAATTTCTCATTAGCATCATTATGCGAGTATTTTGTTGTATGATACCACCTGCCTCTTGTCACTACAGCAAGACCTTTGAAGACACTACAGATAAAAACCTGTATCCTGCGTGTCTGGAAATCAGAATGTGGACGAAACAATAAATATTTTTTAATTTAATTGCTTTTGAGACTCTGCTTTAATGTCACTTCTTCAGTCATTCAAGTACCATGGGTGTACAAACATGTAATTATTGGCATTACTATTTGCTGAATGCCTCGCTTTCCCTTACAGCAGGTAACAGTCTACATCTATTATGTCCATTTTCTCTCCCCAGCCAACCTGACACATTGGTATAGTAAACTTAAAGCTGGAAAGAAAAATGGGAGAAGGCTGAAGAAGAAAGTGGGAGAGAGAAAATGATTTTTAAAATGGAAGGGAGTAAACCATACTCATGTAGCTCGTGTTTGTGTGTGCACCTCTACAACAGGAAAGGAGGCGAAAAGACAGAATAGATATTAAACATGTAAAAACTGTCTGTTTCCTAAGTTTTATAATTACTTTCTGTAAAACATGCTTATCAAGCAATCCTGAAAATCCTCACTGTCCTATCAACCTACCTTGTCACCTTGAATTGTAACTACCCATGTGCCTCGGCAGATGCTGCCCTCAGGGTTACATTGGAAATCTTCCTGGCCACAGCATGAGGCTACCATTACCTAGCGTTTTAAGAAATAGCTGTGTATGTGCTTGATTTACTAAAAGCAAGGTAACACCAACCTTATACACCGAAACAAAAGTTAACTGCAATTTATACCTAGGGAAGCTAAGAGCCAGCAGGACGTCTCAGAGGCTGAAGGCCCCTGCTGCCAAGCCTTGTGACCAGAAGCCTTACGGAGTTCACTGTTCCAGTGCCACAGGATGCAGAGAGAACCAACTCATGCACAGTATTTGCTCTTCTCCCACTTGTGTGCATGTACATGCTGATATCAGATACACTATAAATGTAAATATTTATCCAAATTATGCTATCACTATACCAAAAGTTCTGAAGTTTAACATTATAAGCAATACTTAAAAACACAAATTAGTATTTAAAATCATAATTAACAAAAATATGGATTACCAATCTCCAAATAATACAAGGGTGAAAAAAGGAAAAGTAGAAAGCCAATAAGTGGATAATAAGTGAAATAATAATAATAATAATAATAATAATAATAATAATAATAATAATAAAAGCCAAGAAGTGAATAATTCCATGTCTCAACCCACAAGAACTAAAAATTGGAGACGATGCAAAACCTGACACTTTGAAAGCAGATAAAGACAGTTAACTGAGCAGAATAACCAAGCTGAACCCTACATCAGCGAAGAGAGAACAAAACCACATTGACTCTCAGGGCAGAACTGAGAGGAGCTGACAGTCCGAGCATCCAGGACTGTCTGAAGCAGCTGGGCAAGGCTCTGACATACTGGAGTGTTTCTGAAAATCAGATTCCCACAAGGGGAAAAAAGAAAAGAATATATAGGCACAGCTTAAAGATAACAGCATATAAACCAATCATAATCCTATGGAAAGCCTACAGTTAATAAGTTCACTATTCACATACAGAGCTTCCAGAAGTTTGCAGGCCAACTCTCACAAAAGTGACTGAAAAGAAAAAACATTCAAAGAACATTTGAGAAAAAACCAACTCAGAAGCTGAAAGAAAAGAGACTGTGTAGAAAAAGAAAACAGCAACAACTAAAAAATAAATGTCCATTATTAAACCTTCTGAAAGATGGAGGAGACACTAAAGGCAGAGTAATTAAGTAATAAAAGCTTTCTTAGAAATGAAAAACTCAATGGCAGAAATAAAAATCTACGTAGAATTCAACTGTTAAAAGGAACTCCCAGAAACACAAGATAGAAAATTAGAGCAAAGACAGACATTACAGTCTAAGTGGTGCAGTGAGCATCAATGAGAGACAGAAAAGAGAAGAAAGCAGAAAAAAAAGAAGAAAGTAATACAAGAAAGTCTCTGACCTGAAACCCTTGTGTTTGCAAACTAAAAGGAAGCAAGCCAGGTTCCCAACACTGGTGACCCAGTTCATACATACACATACAGTTCACGCTGTGTGACATATGCTTAGCAAACTATTTTAGGGAAATGTCAACAGCTACACATGGTGACACGCATCTGTCCTGTGGCCATTTCAGAGGCTGAAGCAGGAAGACAGAGTGTGAGGTCAGCTTGAACTACTCAGGGAAACGCTGTCTCAACAGAAAACAAAACCAATCATAAAACGAAAGAAAAATAGCAAAAAGGAAAGGAGAGAGGCTGTGGCTGACTTTTTTCCTAACGGTCACTTTCTCCTACCCTTCACCCAAATTATATAATTACCAAACTTTTGTACCCAATTGAGAGGCTTTTATACCTAAAGTTTCATCTCTTACTTTACAGACAGACATAGTGGCACAGCGCATTTGAGGCAGGGCACAAAGTTTATGAACTGGAAGCCAGAGCGTGTTCCAGGCCATCCTGTGTTACACAGCTAGACTCCTTCTGAACACAAAAGGAAACAGAAAACCATTAAAACCTCTTCACATGCAGGTACATAAAAGGCTCTTACTTCCTGGAGATCAAAATGTTCATAACCGTTGATGATAGAAGCATCTAGAAGTTGTTTTCTACCACTCACTGGACTTGTTACCAAAGCTTACCAAAGGTAAGGGGTAGCGCCTTCAAAAGGCTGCTGGGCTGCTTCTCGCTTGACTTTGACTGTCTTTGTCGTAGACGGAAAAAGAACTTAACCTGTGACTTCCAGCTACCTACTCCTCGGCCCAGGCAGCACTGAGTGCAGCCCGGTGCATTTCACTCTTATACTGCCTATTAGATCAGCTCCCTAGCTGACTTCTGACCTTAGTCCACTCAGCTATCATTTCTTTTCTAAAAACCAGATCTGCACAGTTTCTACTACCTTCTAATTGCTGCCTACTGCTCACACAAGTGTTTGCAGGATGACTAGAGGTCTTTTCACATGGCTTCATTCTCACCACTTCCTACAGACTACAGTATGACTGGGGGAAGGGAGTGTTTGCCTAATTAAGTCACTAAAATTAATCATCTTCAAATCAACATTTGTAGTAAACTAACTAGAATTTAAGCATGTGATCAAGGCATGAAAATCACTAGACAACAACCATAAAATCATTCAGAATGAATTAACCAACCAGAAATGGGAAAACTCAAAGACTTCTCAAAAAATTGAAAGGCATTCAATAAATATTCAATAGACCGACTGTATAGATCTATCTACAACTTTCAAGAGAAGCCAGCCCCTAGTAGTTTATTATTTCAGTTTACAAGACAAGACAAAACAAAACCAATGAAATTAACCAGCTCATTATTAAACTGGTCTATGTATTTGTTCTAGTCATCCATTATAAAATACACAATGCCTAAGCAGACATCTAAAAAGTTGACCATTTAAAATAGAATAAATTTCACCGAGTACTTAGAAAATATTAACAGAACAAGAACCAAATACTTACCTATAGTAGGATTTTAGTTAAAATTAAAGTCTTTATATAGAACTGTGTCCGACAGCAGCTAGATCTGAGGATATAGCACAGCATTGCATAAGGCAGTGTGTTGGTGTTCCCAAAGGGACACAGAGTTCCATATCTAGACCACAAAAGATCCCTAAGGGACATAACCCAAGTGGAACCCAGTGCCATTGGAGGAAAGAACTGAGACTATGGGAGGAAGGCTACTCAGGCAGACTTTGGGAAAAGCAGCAATGAAAATGCAGTGTTTTCCTTTGGACCCACCCGAGAAACCAGAAGTCAGACCTGATGTCCAGGACTGTCCTACCAACCTTCATGTCACTATTCCTTTCAAGTATTAATTTTAAAGCTCGGTGGCTCTGCTCCAGTCTTAAGAGGTTGCCAGAGAACACCTTAAATTCTTGAAAACACTTTGATTATGAGCTATTATACCAATGTTTCAATATCAGAGGCAATAATTGTCACTGTCCTTCCTTTTTTTAAGAACTGAGAAAATGAAAACCTTCCAATTCTGCTGCTAAGGATGAGAGCAAAGTGTACAGTAAGTGCTGAACCTGTGGCCATGACCTCTGCACCCCACAAGCGTGTGCCCTCCTTAACTCACAGCACACAGCAGACAACAACTTTACTTGAAGTTTCTTAGTGTGACAGGCAAAGGGAGAGTAAACAACAGTCAGTGAATGAGTGAGTCACCAGGAAGCCAAAGGTTTGGGAAAAAAGGCAGCTATTTCCACTTTAATTTTCTCCCTTCACCAATGGGATGGGAGCAGACTCAGAACAAAAAAATGAGAACAACCAAGGATAATTTACTAAAATTCACCTTAAAAAGATTGAATCTGCCATCTTGGATCTCTGCACCTGGTGTAACTTCCATAGTACAGTCTTCGGCCTAAGTTAAATAACATATTCCCCATTAAGATACCATACAATTTTTAATTGACAGGCCACATAAAGACAAACTAGCTGTGGCTAGTCTGATTTGAACTAAAACATACGGTAACCATTAACATGGAACTGACGGGGAAGGGAAGGAATAAACAAACATGGTCACGGGAACAACACAGTAAACTGTCATACAGCAGGCAATCACCTTTTTAGGGGACAAGTGCCTTATTTGGGGAGTCAAAGTGGAACAGCAGAAGAGGCAGGGTTACTCTGGAAGATTTACTAATTACCGTTATTTTATTTGTTGTTGAAGTAACTGGTATAACTTCAAGCCCCATTCGTATCCTCTTTTGTTTTTCACAGTAAGCTTTCCAAGTATCTTCATTAAAGCCATAATTAAAATAATCAGAAAGATCAGCACCTAAAGACGAAATATACTTTTAGGATGTAAATATTTTAACTCTCTGGCAACATCACACTACCATATAGTGTGGTGTAAAATGTAAGTACGTTCAGAAGACATGGCAGCAGAAGAGGAAGAAGCTATGAAGGGAAGGGCGTTGGTGAGCTCGGGCGAAGGCCGCCGCCGACAGAGGGATGGACATGATTGAAAGCCATTACACACATGTATAGAAACGTCACGAGACCCGTTAATACATGCCAAGAAAAACAGTAACATGTATTTCTATGACACTGGTCATGAAACCTTGAATTTTCACTAGTTCTCAAAGTTCCCACAGTGAAGCAGATACTAGAAAACATTTTGATCAAGATGATTTCCTTTAGCAACGGCATTATTATAAAAAAATATGAGTCTGCATTTATGCTAATCCCAAGGACTAATGAGATTTAATAATTCAAGTCCACAGGCCTCATTTGCTTAGGACAATTAAAAAGGCAGAACTTTACGTTGTTGCTCAAAGACCATTTTCTCATCATTTTACACGCAAAATCTGTTTTGAGATTAACATCAGCCTAAATAATCTTACCAGGTTTCCGCCATGGTTTATCTTCAAAAGAATCCAAATCTACTTCTAAGAGTGGAACTCCATTAATGCTGCCCGGCGCATCGAGGTCTACCCCTTTGACTTTGGTTCCTATTTTACAGAAATGCAAAATGGCAAAGAAGCTACATTAGCAAGAAGCTAGAAGACAAAAAGAGAAAACACAAATGACCCTTTACCATCCATCCTGACCATTAAAACTAGATCAAGTCAAACTCTGTGATGAACCTTTTGAGATGACCGGGATGGAAAGGTTAGGGATTCCGGCACTGTGATCAGCATGGCAGCGCATGCCTGTCATCTATGCACCTGGGAGATGAAGTCAGGAGGACCAGGCAGCTCTGAAGACACAGCTAGGTCAAGTACTGCCCTGGGCTACTCAAAGACAAAGTCAACGATCACTACTCAGCAGAGCTGTTAATGCCCATGTGTTCAACTGCTGTTTTATATAATTTGTGGGTAAAGAAAATAGATTTTCAAGCATCACTCATGAGAAGAGCTAATGCAATCTACTCAGGACCTAGTTGAGATATTATGCCCTATTTTCATAGCGATTAAGCTGCAAATAAATATTACCTGTATTTCCATAAACTCTTCCTCCTGCCTTGATATTAAGATTTACTGGTGCTGTTCCATAACTCCTAAAAACAGAATAAAAATTAACCTCAAAAACATAGTAACAAAACAGGAAGATACCCCACATGTTATAAACACACATAGGAAGGGAATGAATCCGCACTCACAAATTTTACACTAATTTTTAAAGTTTATTTAGTTATTACAGGATTAAAAAAACCTTTTACATTTTAAAAGACTATTTTACGTGTATGGCTGTGCTGCCTTCATGTATGTACATCCAAAGTGTGAGCGGCGTCCAAAGAGGTCAGAAGAGGGCATTGGCTCCCTTGGAGTGTTGTGAGCTACCACGTGGGCGCTGAGAACTGAACCTATGTCCTTTGCAAGAACAAGTGCTAAGCCTAAAGAACTAATTTTCCTTTAAATACCTGACATTTTGCATCTCAAAAGTCTCCCAGCTACTACCTCACTACAACACTATAGTGTCACCTGCTAGTTCCTTAACATCTAGCAATCCTGCAGCAGGAAAAGCTTCCTGCACGCTGCCAAATCCCATCGCCCACTTGACTGTTTCTCATATATCGCCAATCAAATTCATAATTAGAAGTAATGTGAAAGAATGAATCTGGAGATTAAGAAAAACCATGTTAACAGGAAGTTAATAACCAAAGGGAAAAAGGAACATCTTCCAGGACATCTGCAATATCCCACATCTTTGTCTGGGCTGTGACTACAACAATGCATATATACATATACAATACAAATAACTGTGGTTACACAAACCTATGTTCAAATACAATTAATTGTGCAACCCTGGCCAAGTCACTTAGACCACTAAGGACTTTGTATAATTTTCTTTAAAATGAGTTTACTGCCCAGCACTCAAACTGAACATAGTGGCACATGCCTGTAATCCCAGCACTCAGGGAAGCAGAGACAGGCGGATCTCTGTGAGTTCAAGCTCAGACTGGTCTACAAAGCAAGGCCAGGCCAGCCAGGGCTAGACAGAGAAACCGTGTTTCTGAAAAACAAAAACAAAACAAAAAAGTTCCAGTACTCAGAAATTTCAAGGTTGTGTTCAGGGTTGGCCTGGTTTTCCAGGACAATGTTTTATTTTATCTCAGTTTGGGTTTTGTCCTCAGAGACTTGCCTGCCTCTCTCTGCCTCCAGGGTGTGGGGACTAAAGGCGTGCACCACCATGGCCTGGCGGAGTACCGTTTGACTAAAAAGTCAAACTCAAGTATTAGCGCTAACTGAAATAGCTGTGGACATTGTTTGGAGGGAGAGAAGGAAACAGAGGGCCAGGTAAGAATGATTTGTAGTGAACAGAAAGATTGGTAAGCTTTCAGATTAGACTCAAAAGACTTTCAGAGATTTATGCTCCACATGATACTCAAGCTATTTACTTTCGTTCTTTTCCTTTAAAATGTCGCCTAACTAGACCTATGATGGAGGACTCCTGCTTCGGTCTGCTCAGTAGTGTCTTCTGTGGGCTGTACGAGCATGCGCAAGGAAGGTTCTGAGTTCAATATCCACCACTACTGCAGTAACACTATATTTGTAATTTCTATGTTTGATACAGTCCAACATCCCTTCAATAAAAATCCTGAAGAAATTAGAAACGGAAGGAAAGTCTCTTGACATGGCAAAGTGGCATGACATTCAAACGCACCACCAAGACTTATGGGATGATGGTCCCAACTAAAGTCAGGAATGAGACAAGCATGTGCACAATTTCCACTCCAACTCTCTACAGGGCTTCAAGTTTTAGAAGGGACAAAAAAAATGGACGTAAGGATGAAATCAAATTATCTCTATTAGCAAATAGCAATTCTAGTTGTAGAAGACCGTATAGACTCTACCAGGAAACCTAGTAGCCAGAATGTACTAATTATAAATATACGAAACTGTCAAAGAACAAAATTTATTAATATTAATATTTTTAAAAATCAGTTATCACACCTATATACTAATAAGGAACACAGTTAGAAAGAAATCAGGATCACTTCTCAGCCTTTTGGCTAAGATCAAGAGGAGAAAGAAATCAGGAAACCAGTTCCACTCAAATAGCAATAGAAAGCCAGGCAGTGGTGGCGCACACCTTTAATCCCAGCAATCGGGAGGCAGAGGCAGGAAGATCATGTGAGTTCCAGGCCAACCTGGTCTATAAAGCAAGTTCAGGACAGCCAAGGCTACACAGAGAAACCCTGTCTGAAAAAACCAAAAACCAAAACAAAACAAAAAACCTAACACACAATAGAAAAATGAAAACCTAAGAAGTGAAATACCTCTACAATGAAAATTTTATAGTAAAAATGCTAATATTAGCAAAAACAATCTGCAGATTTGATTTGATACAATCCTATCAAAATATCAGTGATATTTGTCACAAGAAAAAAAAAAAATCCAAAACTCTGTCTCGAAAAACAAAAAAGAAAGAAAAAAATCCTAAAATTCGTATGGAAGCACGAAGAACCCCCATAGCCAAAGCAATCCCAAGTAAGAAAACACCACCAGAAACACTGCTACCCCTGACTGAACATACTACAGAGCTGGTATATGGCACCAGCAAAACACAGACATTGTATCAGTGAGCAGAGGAATCAGGAATAATCTCATACAACCACTGAGCTTCAACAAAAACATCAACACTACAACAGACATCCACCTGCAGAAGAATGAAACAAACGCCTTGTATCTCACCATGAACACGTCTACTCAAACTGGTTAGAGACCGAAACTGTTATGCTAAGGAAAACCACCCAAGAGGCAAGTTCTAGCTGAAAATGAGTCCAATAGTTTAAGAAGTAAAACCAAGACCTGACAAATGGAATTATGTGAAATTCACTCTTTCAAATAGCAAAGCAAACAACTGAGTGAAAACAGCCTACAACACGTATGACAGAATTAATATACAGAATATATAAAGAACTCAAGAATAGAGTGCAGTGGTGCACACATTAAATCCTAGCACTCAGGAGGCAGAGGCAGGTAGATCACTCACAGCAATTAAGGTTTGCATAATAAAATATAAGGATGCAAATTACAATCTCAGTGTTCCAATTCTAAGCAAAGAACTCTTACTAGCCTATTCTCTGGCAAAATGTTTTCAATGCAGCAACCAGATATGCTGCTTCCATGCAGGCAATTAACTGCAGGTGCAAAGTGACCCCCTCTTGAAGCTTTAAGGCGTTCTTTCATTTCCTGGTAATATGGAGAATGTGTTAAGCAACAGAATCACCATTGACAACCCACGCAGTCTTCACGGTGTGCACTCACACAGGTAGACATCAGGGCAGTGAGCTGGCTCAGATGGAAACATCTGCAGCCAAGCCCACGCCTGAGTGGGAACAGAACGTGACTCTTCACAAGGGGGCCTATGGCCTCCACACACAAACCCCGGCACACATGCCCCTGGCGGGTAAGAGAAAACAACTCACCCATACTGTGGTGCTCCAGTTTTAATGTCTCCTATGGTAACATGAACATCATCTTCATCATCGTCACTGTCACTATCGCTATCATCTTCAGTCTCAGTCACTTTCTACACCAACATAAACAATTACAAAATGCATTAAATCCAATTCAGCATTAAATATTAATAAAAATTACTCCGTATTTTTTTAAACAATTGACTGAGTACAAATTAGAAGCTTATAAAATTGTCATCCCAGTGGCATCCACAACACTTAATAAGCTTATGGATAAGGAATAGGACTTTTATTGGCATCGTTCAGCGGACGGTGCACGCTTCATGTTCCAATGCTCTATTAACTATGTGGGAGCGTTTAATACCGACACTGAATCTCACAAATGCTTTGCTCACAAGAATTTCTCAGGTGTAACTTTTTAAATAATTTTTTTTATTAATTAAATAATTTTATCTTAGGTACTACACTGCGTCAGATTCATTTAACATGGTCATCCAGTGTGATATGAAGAGACTACATGCAAATGATTTAAAAAGCACCTGTATCTTTTCAAACTGAAATGGATCTGCTTACAGTATGGATCTAAAAAGCTATTATATTTTAGCTCCATGGTGGTAGATAATCTTATCATCTAGGCCAAATGCTTTTTTGATTGTAAGTTCAAATATGAAAAAAAAACCCATTTCTTTCTCTGTTAAGGATTAAAATGCTTAACAATTCTCAGAGGACACCACAGGTACCATTTTAATAGTTACAGAGTCAGGGAGCATCACACTTGGAGAGCGAGAGCATTCCTAAGAAGCTCTAAGAACCAGTTTTAGGTTGTGGACTCAGTGTTGGCATTAGAAACCAAGCTCACTCATGACAGGCAGTTCAGCTACAACTATTCTGTTCTTTGAAGACAATAAATTGCAAGCCTTTGCAGATGCTGCATGTCCCCCTGAAGCTTCTGCCCACTCTTTCTTCTCCTCACTAAGTCCTATACACTCTTTTGACATGACATAAAAAAACTGTCTAGTCATACAGGATGCTGAAGGTTATGTTAAATGTTAGTTTTATTTGTAAATAAATTGTGACACTCTTAACAAAGATTTTAAACCACAGCTAAGTGGATTTTAAAACCTGACATGTACGTTACCGGTTTTGACACGCCATTTTCAGCAGCTTCCTCTTCAATTCCAGATGGAGGATTAGCACTGCAAAAAAAAAAAAAGAGGCAAGCAGACAAGTCAGATGCAGCCGCTTCAAGTACACAGAAAACACTACAGTTTCAAGCTCTCTCTGATAAGATTTTCTTTCTTTCTTTCCTTTTTTTGAGACAGGGTTTCTCTTTGTAGCTTTGGCTATCCTATACTCACTTTGTAGACCAGGCTGGCCTCGAACTCACAGCGATCCACCTGCCTCTGCCTCCCAAGTGCTGGGATTAAAGGCGTGTGCCACCGCCAGGCCCTCTGATAAGATTTTCTAGAGTCATTATCTCTACTGGATGATACAAACAAGACTAGTAAATGTGTCTGCTTTCCTGTTCGAGTGCATGAAACAAATACTCAGATGGAAATAAGGGTGGGTTACTTGGGTTTTTTGAGACAGTCCACATAGGCCTGCCTGTCTTTGAATTCATTATGTAGACCAAGATAGCCTCAAATTCAGAGATCTGCTTGCTTCTGCCTCTAAATGCTAGGATTAAAAGCATGCACCACCACTCTCTGCCCAACTATTTTCTTCCATTCTTTTTCGGAACAGGATTTTTCTGTGTAATGGCCCTGGCTGTCCTGAAACTTGCTCTGTACACCAGGCAGGCCTGGAGCTCAGAGATCCACCTGCCTCTGCTGCCCGAGGAGTTAAGACTGTAAGTGTGGGCTGCCACTACCCAGCTTGCCCAACACTTTCTTAAATTTCTTTTCTTTCTTTCTTTCTTTTTTTTTTTTTTTAAGTTTTTCAACACAGGGTTTCTCTGTGTAGCCCTGGCTGCCCTGGACTCACTCTGTAGACCAGGCTGATCTGGAACTCACAGAAATCGGCCTGCCTCTGCCTCCCAAGTGCTGGGACAATTCAGGTTTTTCATGCTTTTAAGATACACTACACATCATACCACTTTTACCCCTGAAACTTTACTAAGTATCTGCTGTCTGTGAATTTGACTTGTCATTTTCCCTCAAAAATTGTGTCAGTTAATAATAAAACATTCACATTGCCATGAAACTCAAGCCACTAATTAACCAAAAATAATACTTCCATAACTACAGTAATAGTTCCTTGACATTAGGCCTTAACTATTTTACAGATAAAAACAAAACAAAACAAAACAGTACAAAACAATGAATTGGTTTGGCCCTAGTCTCTGAAAAATTTTAGTATTGTTTCAAAGTAAAACACTTAGTTTTTGACAAGTTTGATGCTCTTTCCAGTCGAGCCATCCTCATCGCTCCTAAAGGTCACTTCTTCAATACTCCTTAGTGGCAACTGAGAATACTATTACACTTAACTAACGCAAATTCAACAAAAAACAACCAGAAAACTTTATTTTTCCTGTCTTAACACAGGACTTAAGATAAATGTACTTACTATTCTTTGTCTTCTTAACTTATAGTTTGTTTAAATAGACTTCCTGAGAGCCAGAAACAAGTTTTGCTTGCTTGTTGGTATACACATGCCTGCAAGCAATGGACCGGCCCCCAGGGTGCTTTTCATTTCACAGACAGTATACTCTCTTCAGCTAAAGCCTGGATAAATAAACTTGACAATACCCAAATCAGCACAATGCAACGCTTACGGACAGTGGCTTCAGCAAGCAGCCAGTCACAACAGTCACAACCGCAGGTACCCAGGCAGGGTAATGCAATGGTACCCCAAGCTGTATCCTAGTTTTGCTGAATGCCTTTCCCCACTAGACATCATCCTTTAGAAATTTTAACTCCTCACCACCATTAAAATATAAGAATAATAAAATTATAAGCTTTTTCTAAAAAAAGTAAAGCTTTAAAGGCAAATGCTCTCCCATGGGATGAGACACACATAGATCTTCAAATGCAATGCACAACAAACACAAGCAGCAGTAGCAGAAGGCAGAAGTGGATGAACTCTAATGAATTACCACGCTGTGTCCCAGAGAATTCAAGAACATTCAGTGAGAAAGTGAACTTTGAGGCTAAGAGGTTCAGAGCTTGTGTTGCTCCTCCAGGACCCAGGGTGAGTCCCAGCACCCCCAGGGCAGCTCAGGACCATCTGAAGGGTAGCCCCAGGGGACCCAATGCCTTCCACTCTCCACAGCACCACACACGAACATGATACATGAACATACATGCAGGCAAAACACTAATACTACACATAAAAGTCAAAACAAACAACAACAAAAAACTCCCACAAAGTGAACTTAGAATTAGAGTTAAGTAATAAAGTTCGGATAAGGACTGGCTCATAAAGATGTGTATTTGAGTAAAACTCTTTACCCTGTAAGAAACTTGATCACTTAATGAAATGGATGTACAAAAAAAATTTAATAAGTTTTTAAACTACATAGTTCTACCAACTTCTTAAGGAAGTGAGATAGATACATAAACTCCAAACATAAGTGATTAAATTTCAGATAATATAGAAATGAGCAGAGAAAAAAGAGGGCATATTTGCAAGAACACGGTGCTAATCTCCAGCTATTTCTACTTTCCTGATTTCCATGCTTCTGCCATTCTGGTTTTAGCTCCTTTTATTTTATGCAAAAGAATCTACTTGTAATAGACCTCCACTGCCAATATCATTTTAGAAACACAATTAAGAATAAATCAAACCCATTCATTTAAAGACTATACTTAAAGGGATGTTTTGTTCACAGTGTAACCATCACTAGAAACCCTCGAATGTGTACAGATTCCCAAGAGAAACCCTGCGTACATCACCAGTCACCCCCATTTACCCCTACCTCACAATACTCATCTTCCTATCTCTTTGGAAACTTTATATACTGAATCATGTATGTCTTTTGTAGCTGCTTCTTTCCTGTAAGACATGCTCACTGTCTTCACCCATATTGTAGCAGTCAACACTCCACTGTGAACTATTTCCCTGAGGGTGCGCTGCATTGATTCTATTCATTTGTGTTGGTGGACAGGTGGGTTATTTCCATGTTACTGACTAGCTATGATTAATATCAAGAACACTGATGTTCAAGTTCTTGTATGGTTCACTTTTTAAATTTAAAGTGAGTAGGGCTGCTTAATTAATGATAACTCTATGTTTAACCACTTGAGGAAGCTGCCAGAATATCCTTCCAAGAGGAGGCACCACTTTACAGCAGCACCAGCAGTGCATCGACAGTCCAGTCTCTCTGTATCTGCACTGTAGCTGTTTCAGCTTTTGGGTTACAGCCATCATGCTGGGTATGAAGTATTAATCCCTTACTTGGAACATCTAACCCGTCTTTAAACGCTGTGTGTGAGATACATGTGCAGGCTGCACATATTGGGCATCTTCCCATATTCCCTCTGCATCTCTGGCTTTCCTGAGTCTCTCACCGGCCTTCACCAGTACAGAGAAGATGGAGCTGCGTGCCAGAGAGCCTCCTAAGTCTCTTCCAGGCTGTATTCCCTCATACCCGCATCCGCAGGCTGCATCCATTTCCCCAACTGAGCCACTTCTCCAGCCTCACCCGCTGTTCAAAACCACTCCTCCACTCATTATTTCAGACAGTCAATAAAGTAAAGCCAACTTAGCCATGGGCGTATATATGTATGAGTTGTAGTGAAATTTTGAGAAAATGTTTGGTCCCCTGAACACACTTTGTAAAATATTGTTTTGTATAAGAAAATCAACTTTAAAAAATTGTGTCCATGGTATAGTAGTAAGCATAGTTTCCTTCCAAAAATCATTTTCATTATGCATTTAAATATAAAGCACTAAATTACAGCCAAGCCTTTAATTCCAGCACTCTAGGAGGCAGTCAGGCAGATGTCTGTGAGTTCAAGACCAGCCTGATCTACAAAGGGAGTTACAAGCCACACAGTAAGGGCCTGTCTCAAAAAAGGGAGAAAACAAAAACAAAAGTACCTAAAGTAAATGATACTGTAAAAACACCAGTAAATTATGAAAGCAGTAATTTTCAGTTTATTTAAAATCTTACAGTAAATTCTTTTTTCTCAGTAACTTAACAACTACATTCAGGCAGGCATAGTTGTGCAGGCCTTTGATCCCAGCACTTGGGAGGCAGAGGCAGGTGGATCTCCGAGTCCAAGGCCAGCGTGGCCTACAAAACAAGTTGCAGGGGCAGCTAGGGCTACACAGAGAAACCATGTCTCGAAAACCAAAACAACAAAACAAAAACCAAAACCCAACTACTAGGCTCAGTTAAAGAGTAAAAGGTTATTCAACTGGGAAAAGCTGGCAAACACCTAACTCCAAAAATTGTCCTAAAAGCTACTAGAAAGCAAGACAGAATTAGTCCTGAAAGAGAAAGAGGCCTCCAACCTTAGGGCAAAATGCAATTAAGCCAAGGATTATAATGAACAACTGACAACTTGCAAATCTCACAACCTGCATAAAGCATCAACAGGTGAGTTCACCCACCTGGCACTTTCTTCTTCTGGCCTTTCAACGTCATTGTCATCTACCAAACAAAATAAAATAAAGTAAATAAAGAGACCAAGTTTAAGCAACACATAGGTTAAAAATCTGAAAAGTACATGACAAGCACTAACCTAGATCCTTTGTCAAATCACTGTGCACATGCACGTCCCATGGGCCTACAAGCATAGTCAAAGTTAGATCACTTTATAACAAGATATTTCTATTAAGAAAAAAAATAAGATGTTACTATTAACATCAGCTTAATTTAAGGGGCAACAAGGATTTACACATCTTGGTAAGAGAAACCCCCCGCCCCACATTTTACATTTTAAGAGTAGTACTGATGCTAAATCTTTCCATTAAAGAAAGAAATCATTTTAAAGTTTATCGAAGTTACAACACTAAAAGGTTGCCTAGACTCCAAAGTGCACTTTTATATAATCTAGAACAACTGATGCCAAGAATTTATGTTCTAGGCAAGAACTACTTCAAATCTGGTCAACAGACAAGGGGGATTATGACTTAAAATTTAAAACCAGACATCAAACATATCCCCCTACAAAAAGAAAGTACGTGATGCATTAAATTTGGGGACACAGAAATACAAGCCTACGGGATATGACGTGGAATAGAGTCTCTTAAAAAAAAGAAAAAACTTCACCTTAATACAGGAGACAATTCAGGGTTTTCTTGATGGACCATAGTGGTGTATTCCATCTCTGTCTCTCTTAATTAATACATATTTTTTAAAGCACGATTTCAGACAAGGAGGTACCCTTGCAGGTGCTTTCCATACAAACTGACCATCAAGAAACAAGGCGTTAGTTTTATAGCATTAACTTTATTTAGCTCTTATTACAGAACGACTGTTTCTGAAAGAAAGGGACGAGGAGGGGCACCCAACAGCCACCGAGCAAGAGACACCCCGAAGCAGCCCAGGAGCGACAGAGAGGGCACGTATAGAGAGCGCAGAAGCGAGGAGGCCGGGACGGTGGGGAGGAGGGCGAAGCGAGCTGCCCGGCCTCCTCGGCCCGCGTCCACCGCGCGGTGAGCGGCTGCGGGTCTGGGCGAAGGCCGAGAGGAGCAGGCCGCGCTCGGCCTAACTCAGGCCGGCCAGGGCTAGGACGAGAGGCCCCGGACGCCCCGGCCTTGCGAGGCAGGGAGGAAGGCCACAGAGAACCCGGGAGACAGACAGGAAGTTCCGTACCGCCATACAGCCACTCTTCCTCCTCGTCCCCTCCGGTCCCGCCGCTCAGCTCCACCAGGCGCTCGACCTCGCCGGCCGACATGGCCGCCCCACGCTCAAGTTAAAGGCGGCAATCAACAGCCCCTTTCAACCCCTTCCCCAGCCTCGACGTCCGGGGCGCGAGAAGGGAAAGCGAACCCGCCGGTAAAGAGAACGGAGAGAGCACGAGACTCAGATCCCGGGCCGACTTCGGCGGAGGAGGCTGCGACCATGAAGACTCAGGCGCCGCTCCGCCTGCGCATGCGCGGCGGTAGCCAAGCGGCGCGGCGTCTCTAGGTGGCTTGGCTTCCGCGGCGGCCGGCACCTGGGACTCGTTGCGCGTGCGCACCACGATCGGCTCCTCCCCCTCCCACCCCTCCCCAACCCAAGGATTCATGCTTTGCCTTTCTAGGTGGCTTTGGCTCTGGCTTCTGTTCTTTGAAGTTCCCTTCCCCCAACCTTCCTTCCAATCCCCCGTTCCCCTTGCTACACTATTGTTCTTTTCTGTCCTGGATGCTTCTCTCTCTTCACTATTACTTTATTTTAAAATCCTGAAGCCCAGCGGGGCGTGGTGGCGCAAGCTTTACTCCTAGCATTTGGGAGGCAGAGGCAGGTGGATCATTGTGAGTTCGAGGCCAGCCTGGTCTACAAAGTGAGTCCAGGACAGCCAAGGATATACAGAGAAACCCTGTCTAAAAAAAAAAAAAAAAAAAAAAAAAAAATTAGGCTATAGTAGGGGCTGGAAAGATGGCTCGGTGGTTAATTGCACTGTCTGCACTTGGGGGTGGAGAGAGGGCCAGAATGTGGGTGAGCTGAACGTTGCAGATGACATCACCAGGCTTGGGGATGCGAGGAGCAGGAGAGCTAATAACTGATTTAGACCAGAGGCTAATTCTATTGGGTGTGATCGGCATGGCTGATTCGACATCGCCAATTTCTTTAGTCTCTTCACTGGGCAAATCTGCCCTCATCTGTTGCGTGGTGCACAGTATCTTCTTGGCCTTTGACAGAAGACACCGGAAGAGGGTTCACTGTCTGCTTGGGAGTACCATCGGCAGTCACTGTGGTTGTCGCTGTTTGCGTCGTCTTGTGCATCTCTAATAAAATCTCATGGTTTCATGAGCGTTGATTGTCTTTTGCAGAGTGGATTGTTTTTCCCACCAGTCTGGAAGAAGTTTGTCTTTCACCATATTGTTTAGACTCAACCAAAGACCTGACGGACGATGGCGGATGCACTAGAAGTGCCCTGTGTGGTGGAGGGAGCACTTGAGCTAACCTTTGAAAATGATTTCTATAAGCAGAGAAGCTTATAAATCAGTAATAACAACCCTTTAAAGGCCTCGATCCACCCCCTCAAACTGAACTCCTTGTACGTATTTACTTCTTTGGTTTAGGTGTCTTTATAGCTCCATTTGCCATGGGCCACTTCTTAGATAAATAATTTGACTATTTTGTGTCCCACCTCCCATTTCCTATATTATGATCTCATCGCACTGCACGATCACGTTCATCCCAAGGATCCCTGTTTTCTAGTTTATATTTTTGCGGTTTATTCTTAGCAGTGATGATGATGATGATGCTGCTCACCTGGCCCCGGTAGTGCATACCTGTGTTGCTAGGCATTTTGGAGGCTGAGGCTAGTGGTTCACTCAGGCTCATTAGCTATCAGCTGGGGCAACATAGTAAGACCCCCCCATCTCAAATAATAACAATACACATTGATATGATATTGACTCTTGAGAAGTACTGAAAAGAAGTGCTTAGTTCTAATGAGTAGACAGTGATCTAACAGGATGCTAAGAGACAAAGTACGGTGACACAGGCCTTTGGCAGCCAGCATTTGGGAGACAGAGGCAGGTAGATATCTGCAAGCTTGCAGCCATCCTGGTTCATACAGTGAGTTCCAGGTCAGCCAGGGCTATATAGTGAAATCTTTTCTCCAAACGCGCGCGCGCGCGCACACACACACACACACACACACACACACACACAGGATTAAAATAGTAAATTTGTATCTTATGCATGCTTCCATAATGAAATAAAAACAGGCTCCAAACTGAGATCAGGATATTTATTCCTCAGTCTGATTCTCTTCCTGTTTGCTAAAGCTCAGTAGCTATGAAATGAACCAAAAGGAAGCCGCGTGTGTGTGTGTGTGTGTGTGTGTGTGTGTGTGTGTGTGTGTGTGTGTGTATAGGGCAGGGGATTGTGCACTTTTCATAGCAAACATGTGGAGATCCGAGGACAACTTTCTGGGAGTCCTTTCTGTTTTCCTATATTGAGGCCTAAGGGTTGAAGTCAGGTTATCCGGCTTGCTTTGCAAGCGCCTTTACTCTCTGAGCCATCTTGCTGGTCCCAATAAGTATTTCACGAAGCTTTGTGCTTTAATGCAAAAGATAACCTATACACGACCAACTATTATGTAGCAGTAGTTATTTCTACTTTTTCTGGATGCCCTTGGGAAAGTGCCTGGGCTGAGGATATTAAACTTCAGGCTAGGTTTTATTATTTTTGAGAGTGATTTTTTTTCTCTTTTGGTTTTTGGAGACAGAGTTTCTCTGTGTAAGCCCTGTCTGTCCTGGACTCGCATTGTAGCCCAGGCTGGTCTCGAACTCACAACGATCTGCCTGCCTAACTAGGATGAAAAAGTGACATGAGCTGACAGAGAACAACAAAATCAACCTATTTCAATTCCTTCCTAGAAAGCTGCCCTCTTCAACTTTTTAGGATGACTGAATCTGTAAGCCCAGCCCACTTCCACGCCCAGACTAGAAGTTCCTCCCGCCAGCCCGTGCGCTTGATCAGCCAATCAGCACCCTTTACGTCATCACCGCGCGCGCGCACACGAGAACGTCAGAGACAGGCCCACGTGGACTGTGTTGACTGTCAAAGTCTTTAGTTACTCCGCACCCGGAAGCCCTGAGTTCTGACCGAAGTTCCTGCCCATCAGCCGGCTAATTTCCCCGCCAGCCTGCGTGTGCCGAACCATGAGCGCCGCGGGCGTAATGTCTTTTGCCCAGCAAGGCTGGGAGCAGGTGCTGGCCAAAGTGAAGTGGTCGGTGGTCTACCTGGACGCCGCCTGCGCAGAGAGCCTGCACTGGAGCTGCGGATCAAGCAGGCTTCTGGAGGCGGTTAAGGGTCCTGCGTGCAACCTGAGGGAATTTGAGCCCCATGCAATTGGAGGTGGAGCTGAGCAGCCCCGGGCTGTGTTCGTGTTGAGCTGCCTCTTGAAAGACCGAGTAGTAGACACTCTCCGAGCTATCGTTCGCCGCAGTCACTTTCAGTACTGTGTGGTGGTCACAGCCGTGAGCCACGCAGTCCACCTCACTGCTAACCATGTACCAGCGGCTGCAGCGGCCGAGCTAGAGGGGCAGCAGCCGGTGTTCGAACAGCTGGAGGAGGAGCTATGTGAGTGGATGGGTAACATGAACTACACGGCCGAGGTGCTACATGTCCCGTTGTTGCTCGCCCCTGCTGCTCCCCACCTTGCCTTTACTCCGGCCTTTGCTACCCTTTTCCCTCTGCTACCTCGCGATGTACATCTCCTTAATAGTGCCAGACCCGACAAGAGGAGGCTGAACAGCTTGGCTGAGGTGGATGCCACTGCCCTGACCCCAGAGCTGCTGCTGTACATCAGATGCCTCGTGTCTGGCCTCAGTTCTCTGTGCGAGCATCTAGGGGTACGAGAGGAGTGTTTCGCTGTGGGTTCCCTCAGTCGGGTCATCGCTACGGATCTGGCAAATTATGCCCCAGCCAAGAACAGGAGGAAGACTGCTACAGGCAGGGCTTCCGTGGTCTTTGTGGATAGAACCTTGGATCTCACAGGTAAGTGGGAGGATTTCTAGTCGTTTTTCATCTTCACTCTACCAGCTAACTTTTCATTGATTCAGCATATACCTCATTGGCCTCATATTGAGGTTGACAATATAAAGATGAACTAAATGAACCAGTTTCTACTTTGACAGTATCTGGAATTTAGTTTTGTCTGGTGGAGGGGTGGTTATAGACAAAGTTCAATATAATTTGTTAAATGCTCTAACTGGGCAAACATGGCTTTAGCAGGCATTGCTTTTACAAAACAACTACTCTTGGTCCAAGAGACTGGAAAAAATGAGATGACCTTGACATGGAGGAAATTGCCACCACCTGAGGCTTTTAGAAATTTCCAGATACCAGTTGTCTTAGTTAGGGTTTCTATTGCTATAATGAAACCCATGGCCAAAAACAGCATGGGAGGAGAGAGTTAATTTGGTGTATGTGTCCACACCATAATCCATCATCGAAGGAAGTCAGGACAGGAACGCAAACACGGCAGGAACCTGGAGGCAGGAGCAGATGCAGAGGTCATGGAGCCGTGCTGCTTACTGGCTTGATCCACATGGTTTGCTCAGTCTGCTTGATTATAGAACCACTAGGCCAGGGCATGACCTTAGCTTGTTCCCTGAGACCCACATGGTGGAAGGAGAGAAGTGACTTCCTCCACTTGTCCTCTGATCTCCACACATACCCTGTGGCTTGCACATGCACCCACCACATATGCAAATGAATAGGTAAATGCAATTTAAAAAAAAAATGAAACTGAAGTTTCCTGTAAGAAGATGGACAAAAGAATGGTAGAAAATATTTTCAAATGTGTATTGATTTATTCTTAGCTCTCATGCTGAAGTTTGTATAACAACTTTGAATTGTAACAATGTATTAATTATTTAGGCATGCAAGGGGCAACTCTTAAAATAGGTGAAAAAAAATGTTTTCTGTTACATGATGTGAGCGTTGTTCTATAGTTAAGTAGATATAATCTAATAATAGAATGTTCTAGTTACTCAAGATCAGTGAGAACAATCAGAAAACCGGTATCAGTAAGCATTCCCTTTATGGGCTAGAAAAAAAGTTGAGTGACACTATAAAAAACCAGTAAGGAAGCCGGGCGTGGTGGCGCACGCCTTTAATCCCAGCACTCGGGAGGCAGAGGCGGGCGGATCGCTGTGAGTTCGAGGCCAGCCTGGTCTACAAAGTGAGTCCAGGACAGCCAAGGCTAACACAGAGAGACCTTGTCTCGAAAAACAAAAAAAAAAAAAAAAAAAAAAAAAACCAGTAAGGAGTGTATTTGAAATTTATCCTAATTAGATGAATTTTAAGGTCATAAAATAGAGAGTAAACTATGGTGGTTCTGAGAGAATGCTGGTGGGTGAATCTTTCAAGGGTGTGCTGACGATAGTCATAGCTCAGTAGGGCAGCAGTGGCCGTGGCATGCCCAGAGGACAGAATTCCACAAAACAGAAAACATAAGTTAGCAGAAAGTTTCCATATCTCCCCACTCCCCATCACCAAATCTTTACACACTGTGTACAGTTTTCTCTCTCCTTCCTATTAAAAAGGAACACTCTGTCCCTCCTAACAGTTTTACCTTGTAGACTAGCTCAGCGCCGTCTCCTATGACGGCTCAGGACTGACTCCTGCTGAGCATCCTATGAGATCATTTCCACTTCTTGTCCAGCTTTTCGTCTTTGGCACACAGGCAGAACGGAGCGTATCCTTTCTTGATTCCTCATGATCGTCCAATTTCAGTTCCATTTTATTTGGCTTCATGTTGTAGTGCACTCGAGAGCTGTCTGCACTTGCCATTCCCACAATCACCTATTTCAGTTTTTTTTCTTTTTTCTTGATTTCTATTCTATTATTAGGCTTTTATTTTTTAAAGCTTCTGAGATCCTGGCTTCCCCTGTGACTTCTGTGTTACCAAGTCCATGGATGAGTCATGGCACTTCCCTTGTCTCTGTGAACCTCAGAATAGCGTTCACTGCAATAGAGTAAAACAAAGAGTAGAAGGGGCGCTTAGGGGTAGGGAGGGGGCTCAGTGGGCAAAGTGCTTGCTACACAGGCATGGGCACCTGGGATCCTAAGAACACATGTAAAAGCCATGGGTGAGAGCATGCATCTGGAACTGCAGTGCTGGCCAGTGGTGATGGCTGTTGGCATAGAGAGGCAGATCTAGCCAATCAGTGAGGGCCGAGATCATCAAGAGACTGTCTCAAAAAAAAAAAAAAAAAAAAAAGATGGCTAGCCATAGAGAAAGATATGCATTGTCCACCTCTGCCGTCCACAAGCACACAAGGGTAAGCACTTCAGAAAACATACGGGCATACTTGCAGTTAAAAAGTAAAAAGTACACAGGGCATGATGGCGCATGCCTTTAATCCCAGCACTCGGGAGGCAGAGGTAAGTGAGTTCAAGGCCAGCCTGGTCTACAAAGAGAGTCTAGACCAACCAAGGCTACACATAGAAACCCTGAGAGAGAAAGAAAGAAAGAAAAGAAAAGAAAAGAAAGAAAGGTAAAAAGTACAAAAGAGAGAGATAAGCACTCAATGATTTTACTCTGTGATCTTATCAGCCATAAATCCAGCATGCTGGGGGGTTTTTGTTTTTGTTTTGTTTTGTTTTTGTGTTTTTGCTGTGTCCTCCCATCATTGTATTCCTGTGTTCTTGTTTGATTTCAGTTGCTATAGTAAACATCATGACCAAAGGCAACTTGGTGGGGAAAGGGTATATTTGGCTTAGGCTTCCAGGGAACAGTCCATCACTGAGGGAGGTCAGTACAGGAAATCAAGCAGGAGCCTGCAATGGAGACCATGGAGTAACGCTTTTACTGGACTTGCTCTTTTGTACAACCCAGGACCACTTACCCAGGGGTGGCACTGGCTGCAGTGGGCTACGTCCTTCTTATCAATCATCAATCAAGGGAATCCCCACACAAATGCTCACAGGACAGCTCAATGGAGGCTATTCCTTAACTGAGATTTCCTCTTCCCAGATAGGTGTAGCTTGTATGAAGTTGACAAAAACTAACTAGCAGTGTTCAGGGTCATACATGACCTCCCTGGGTTATCGCCTCTCACACAGTACCTCAGCCACTCCAACCTTGTCCCAGTCATGGAACGTTCGCTCAGTTAGGCGTCTGTCTTTCTCACTTCCCTGACTGCTTTCTTTAACCCCTGCTTGTGCAACAGAATTTTGACCACTACCCAGAACTAAGAATTGGTTGTTGCTTCTTATCTTTTCCTTTCATGAGAATGGAATGGAAGTGTGTGTGTGTGTGTGTGTGTGTGTGTGTGTGTATGTGTTTACTATGTATTTACTAGTGGTTGTAAGAATTAATTGAAAACAATATGCAGCCAATATTTATGCATCTGTTCACTGATGGGATATATTTTAGAGCCTGTTGCATGCTAGGCTAATGCTCTACTTCTAAGCTGCATCTCTAGGCCTTGGCTTTTTGAGACAGGATCTCACTAAGTAGCTCCCACTGTCTTTGAACTCACCATGTTGCTAATACTTGCCTTTGCCTCTTGAGTACTGGGATTGCAAGTACCACTAGCTTGGAAATAAGCGTTTGCTGAATGACTGGGTGGATGGATGGATTAAAGGCACCTCCTGGCCTGGTATATATAAACCTGCTCTCACTGCAAGGGGTCTTGGGAGGTCTAGAATTTATAGCGTGTAGAAGGTTTACTGACGTGGTAAGTGTTGCATCTGGGTATCTGTGGGCAAGGCATCATCTGCACTGGAGTGAGAGTTTTGGTGGTGGGGTAGTTTTGGGGTCTCTCATGCTCCTCTCATTAATCCTCACTCATGCTCTATAAGGAACCCCAACAAACTCATGGGTTCCTCAAGTTGGGCTTCGGTGGAACCATGCTTTGGCTTGTCACTGATGCTGTGAGGAGGCCGTAGATATTTCCATCTCCCTAAAGAATGAGTCCCTACAACTGGAGAGATCTCCCAAGAGGGCGAGGCCATCTATAAAAGATGGCAGGTGGAATAGCAACAGCCTGGTGAGGTGGTGAAGACAGAGCAGGAGAAGAGATGATGCTCTGGGGGCATGCTGTGCTTGCCTGTCCTCTGCTGTGTGGACCCAAGACTGATTGGTGTTCCTATCTGAAATTAATCTCCTTTTGGCATAGAATAAGCCAAGAAATTTCTACACCCTGCAGGAGTCAGTTTTCCATTATAAAATTATGACATGCTTTCCTTTAGACAAGCTCAAGTAGACTTTGTAGGGTAGATTGCAATTTAGATTGTTTTTATTCGGTGTCTTTTGGGTAATCACCCAAATTAAATTGCATATGATCAGCTTCAAGTTTCATTTGCTGCAAAGATGTTTGAATATAGTATTCTATATTGATATCCTATATCAATAATCTAGAGCTGTTTTCAGTTCATAAAAGTTTGTGTTGTAAGTTATATTGTTTAACTGTTAAAATATTCTGCACCACTGAATAAAAAGAAGTTTCGACTTGCTGAGACCATCAGTGAATAGTAGCCTGTGGCTGTTTTGGTGTAGATGTGGCTCCTTAGAGGTGTTGAGAGTACCAAAATGGAGTGGGCGTGGTGCATTAGTGTTGTGGAAGTGCAGTGTTTGCCTTTTCTCCTGAGTGACCCTGAGTGGTGAGGATTTGAAGTAGGTAGCAGCATTGGTGGCATTACTGGCATGGGTCCATTTGGTATTTGGCCTAGACCCCAGCATCCAGGAACATACTTAGATACAGTGCTCAAACATTTTCCTGATTGGTCCTTTTTGATGCAACAAGCTTGGGGAACTGGGGAGGTCTTGCCTGTTAATGTAAGGAAGTAATGGTTCCAGAATTTGTTGAGGTTTTGTAAATTCAATAGTGGCTTAGATTGGTATATAGCTAGTGAGAGCTGCAGCCAACAAAAGGTTATGCTAAAAAACTTCTAAAGATCCAGCCAGACTCTGGGTGGAGTGCTGAGAGTGGTATGGAAGAATGGGGGGGATAGAAGGACCCAAAGGGTTCAGGAGCCCCACAAGGAGGCCATCAAGGCCACCAGATCTGGGCCCCGAGGGGGCTGTTCAAACTGTTGTACCAACCAAGAAGAATGCATGCAGTGAACCTACACCGCCTGTTCAGATGTAGCCTCTGGACTGCTCGTTCTCCACCGTTGTCTACACCGCCTGTTCAGATGTAGCCTCTGGACTGCTCGTTCTCCACTGTTGTCTACACCGCCTGTTCAGATGTAGCCTCTGGACTGCTCGTTCTCCACCGTTGGGAGGGGAGCAGGACTGCCTCTGACATGAACCCTGGTGTCTCCGATTTGATCACTTTCCCTTAGTGGGGAGTCCAGGAGGGCACACAGAGGAAGGGGATGCAGGCTACCTGGATGAGACCTGTCAGAGTTCTAGGGGAGGGAAATAGGGCAGAAGAGGGAGGGAGGTGGGAAGAGGAAGATACAAGCAAGGGCATAACAATTGGGGTGTAATCTGAATAAAAATCTGAATAAATTATAATACATTTTTGAAAATACAGTCCCCTCAAAAACTTCTAAATATCGAGAAATGATTTGGTAATTATTGAAATGAATTTAATGATTTGGATTTCGATTTAAATTACTCTATGGGTATTTTTACATAGAGAGCAAAAGGAAATATACTTCCAATATTTGTTTTAGATGTTAATTTACAATCATTTCATGTGATAGACTAGTAATATTTTGGAGGCTAGTATTGGTAATTTACCATTAGATGAGTTATGTACTTATATGTGAAATTGGAAGTTTCAAAAAGATAGAAAAATTGTTTATGACTCCTTTTGAGCAGGGTCTCATATCGACTTGAAGTTGTTATGTAACTTAAAATGACCTTGAACTCTGATCTTCCTGCCTCCATCTCCAAGGTCTGGAATTATTTGTATGTGTCATCCTAGACAGGTTTCTTATAATTTTGCCATCACCTTGTTGAAAATGGTATCACCTTATTTTTTTCAGTAAACATTTATTTGGTGTCCACTGTGTTCTGCACTGTTGCAGCTGCTAGTGAGACAGTGATGACTAAGAGAGAGTTTCTTGACTTTAAAAGACAGTTGATAAGCTCTGAGGATCAAAAACATATAGAATACTGGACGTTATTTGAGAATAAGTATATGCGCATGCAAGAGAGAGAGAGAGAGGGAGGGAGGGAGAGTGAGCAAGCATGGGAAGATGAGCGAGAGCGAATTGCACTTTTAATTATTATTAAAAAGCTATGTACTTATCATAGAAAGTTTAGAAGTTCTAGAAGACAATTAAAATATGATTTGGAGAATTGCTTCAACATAAATATCACAGGCTGAAAAACAAAGCAAAACTATTCCCATGGGTGAGGGGTGTTGCCATGTGCTTACTCTCCGAGTACTTGAGAGGCTGAGACAGGAGTGTTAGCTCCAGGCTAGCCTGGGCTACATAATAAGATCATATATATAAAGCAAAAGTTAAAAAAAGTAATTTCTCTCCTTTGAGCATGTGGGATGTTCGTAGATAATATTTTCATAGAACAAATGCTGCTTTGGTTATATGAAAATAACAGCCACTTTACATCTCGACTTCCCGTATTTTGAGGGTTTACCATCAGTTTCAACATGCAGGGAATTTTATGAAATGTAGCTTTCTGAAGATCTCCGTGTTTGGGATAGGATGGGGCAATGAGGAACAGCCAGATGCCACACTCGCAGGTATACAGACACTTTTTTGTGCCGAAGAACTATGGATGAGAGAAAAAAAAAAAAAAAAAAAAAAGAAAAAGAAAAAAAGAAAAACTTGGGGGAAGAGATCAGAATTTGAGTATTAGAGTCAAAAAATTTAGTGAGGTGGGAATTGAGGGAGAAAGAAAGACATCTGATACAATTCGTTTACTCGTCTGACCCCTGCTCTGGGTAGCGGGGACTTCTCTAGACATGCGTTTCATATTCAGCAAGCAGTTGCTAGTCTGAGTACTGTGAACTCCAGAAAGCACAGAAAGCGTGAGTAAGACGTGGTTATTTTCCTAATGAAGGCTCATTTTCTGGCAGCACAAGATCGCTCTTCTTCTTCTTTTTTTTTTTTTAAGATCACTCTTCTTTAAAAAGTTTTTTTATTAAATATTTTTACATATACATTTATTTATTACACATATATACAAGAAACTACTTCCAGCAAGAAGAACTATGAAACAATCAGGAAATATATATATATATATATATATATATATATATATATATATATCTATATATATATATATATTACACACAGAATTTTAGACTCACCAAGATAGGAAAAATGTTTTCTTTAAGGCTGCTAAATACAGATAGCCAAAACACTATGAAAGTAAGATCGCTCTTTTTAACATCAGAAATTACCAGAGGCACTCATACCAGCTTTGCCTCGGCTCACTCTTGTGGGGCCTGAGGGTTGCTTTTTCCTTAATCCAGTCACCTGGCTTGAGTTATTGATTTGTGTGTTAGTCAGGGTTCTCTAGAGTAACAGAACTTATAGAGTGAATATGTCTCTATGTATAGAAAGGGGATTTATTAGAATGATTCACAGTGGTCCAGCCAACCTAACAATGGCTGCCTATGAACAGAAAGTCCAAGAACACAGAAGTCCACAAGGCTTGATGTCTCAGCTGGTCTTCAGTATATGCTGGAATCCTGAAATGATGCCAGTGAGGGAATGAACTTGCTACAGGGTGAAGGAAGCTGGCAAAAAGCAAACGCTTCTTTCTTCTATGCCCTTAGAAGGTTTCCAGCAAAAGATGTAGCCCAGATTAGATGTGTGTCTTTTCACCTCAAGATCGGGATTAAAGGCATATGTCTAGTATTTCAAAGATCTGGATTAGAAGTGGATCTACCTACTTCAAATTAAGCCCTCACAGGTGTGCCCTCCATTTTTGGAGTTTAGTTAATTTTGGATGCAATCATTGACAATCAAGAACAGCCATTACACTTTATAATGAGTAAGCACATTGCTTACTAGATTCCTCCCCCCTCCATATCTCTCTCTCTCCCTCCCTCCCTCCCTTTCCTTTTATCCCTTAAGTCAGGGTTTCTCTGTGCAGGCTTGACTGTCCTAGAACTCACTCTGTAGACCAGGCTAGCCTGGAACTCACAGAGAGCCTCCTGCCTCTGCCTCCTGAGTGCTGGGATTAAAGGCGTGCGCCACCACCGCTCAGCAGTTTACTGGATCTTAATCAGGTGATTTAAGTGGAATCTTTACTGTGTGAATGAGCATAATAATCCACACATAAAGATTTATTGCTACAGTTAATCATACATGATAAATTCATGGCCTAGAATTTGGTACATGGTCCATCATGAGCTCTGGGTATGTACTAGTTGCTGCAGCGGGTGAGGATGCTGAAGGTAATGATGATGATTTCTTGGATTCCTGATTTGGCCTTCCTAAATAGTTCTTCTGTGCCATTCATATGACATGGCAAATCCCAGAGAGACAGAGAGGCATTGGGAAGCAACATGTGAGCAGGCCGGAAGTGAAGTAGGCATGCAACTTGTGTCAAGTCCCATCAATGGTTGGAGTGATGCTTACCAAACAGTGATAGATTTTAGAGATATAACTTCATTTCCTAGAAAAGGCATTGAACTGAATTATGTCTTGAATTTTAGCTAGAGTACATTTATTATTATAATTTTACTATTAATATCCAGACAGGCTCTTGCTTATGGAGTGCAGACTGGTCTCAAACTCACTGTGTAGCTGAATATGATCTTGAACTTCTGAATGTCCTGCCTCCACCTTCCAAGTACTAGGATTACAGGCATGAGTCACCATCACTCAGTTTTCTGTGGTACAGGAAATCAACAGGGCTTCATGTTAGGCAAGTTATCTACCATTTAAGCTACGTCCTCAGCCCATCCTTCATTCATTATCCCTGGAGTTGGTAAGTATAACTACAGATCTTGGAGCAATGCTTAGTATATAGAAAGTATAAAATAAATGCAGCGAATGTTATTTTGTTGTAGGCTGATACCATGTGTCCACTTATTCTTCCCTTTCTTCAATAGTGTTTGGTGAAAGGCTGCTTTCTATGTTGGAGCTGGTGGGTACCAGGAAAACTAGAATAAGTGCATCTTTGTCAGTATAGAAATAAGCTTGTAGTGGCAGGAAAATTTATTACTCTTCCCTGTCCCCCAAGCTTTTCCTGGTCATTGTGCACTCATCCTCAAAATAAAAATAGAATCCAGCTTCAGAATTTCAGGTCAGCACACCTATGACAGCAGCTAACTGGTCCACTACATGCTGCTGCTGCTGCTGTGCCCGCTCCCTGTACTAGGTGCTGTGGATACAGCAGTATCCGAAGCAGGTGTGAAGCCTGTCTTCGGAACATTACATTCGCTCCCCGAGGCACACGTTGGCTAGGTAATTGGGAACATGATTTATGTGACAAACAGCCAAATTCCAAATTGGTGTTACTAGGCATCTGTCACTTTTGGTAGAAGGGGCATTACGAAGCATGCATCGAGCTAGCGTCTTTCTTCCACTCTGAGTTTACATTTGCATGTGTGGTTAAACAGGAGCAGTTGGACACCATGGAGACAACTTAGTAGAGAAGATCATATCAGTGCTTCCACAGCTCCCAGGCCACACCAACGACGTGATGGTCAACATGGTAGAACTCACTGCTGTCCAGGCTCCGGAGGAAAACCAGAATGTGATCGCACCAGGCTGCCTCGCACAGTCCAGGTAAGACATGTAGCTTTGCTTTGGTTTTCTCTCATTCTTTTCTCTCTCCTTTTCTTAACTAAGGATGAGTATCTCTGTAGAAAAGAAATGAACCTATAATCTTAGCACTTGGGAGATGAAGGCAGAAAAATCAGGACTTCAGGATTCTCTTTGTCTAGTTAACCAGTTTAGGGCCAGTCTGGGCTATATGTGATTCTGTTTTTAAAAGGAAAATGGGGGTTGGAGAGATGGCTCAGAGGTTAGGAGCACTATTTGCTCTTCCGAAGGTCCTGAGTTCAATTCCCAGCAACCACATGGTGGCTCACAACCACCTGTAATGAGATCTGGTGCCTTCTTCAGGTGGGCAGGCACATGTATGGACAGAATACTGTATAAATAATAAATAAATCTTTAAAAAAAAATAAATAAAAATAAAAGGAAAATGAATGAATAAATGAAACGCTACTCTAGTAGAAAAATTCACAATGGATAATATTTAGGAAAATACTACCTTTAAATATATAAATAATTGAGCCAAGCGTGGTGGTGCATGCCTTTAATTCCAGCACTCGGGAGGCAGAGGCAGGCAGATTGCCATGAGTTCGAGACCAGCCTGGTCTACAAAGTGACTTCAGGACAGCCAGGGCTACACAGAGAGAGACCCTGTTTCAAAAAACAAACAAACAAACAAACAAACAAACCAACAATAAATATATAAATAATCATACCGACTAAGCATAGTAAGCCAAAGAGCATGGCATTTTTGAGGAGTGTCGTTAAATGTAGTTTAAGCCTTTATCAGCATCAGAGAAGTGAGTCTACTTATGATCTTTATGTGATAGATAGTTTTGTAGGAATTAAGTCTGGGATTCCACAGTTTTACTCCATACTTGGCTTCCTCAGATGACTAAATGCAGCCCATATAGCTATGAGTCAGTGTCATGTTTTATATTTAATTTATATGCTTTTGGACATCACTGGGTAATGTTTTTGTTTCTAGGTATACTTTTTCATACACTTCAAGAAATCAAAGAAAGAACATATATACTTTAAGTCATGCAGAAAGAACTTTTCTCTAGGCATGACAATAAAAACATAGTTGTTCCAGCCTTTTACCTTTTTCCTTCATCTACAATTCTTAGGAGAATTATTTTGTAGGCTATTTATTTATTTAGTTTATCTGTATGAGGGCTTTGCCGTAATGAATTTATGTGTACCGTGTCTGATGCCCATGAAGGTTAAAAGGTGTCACATCTCCTCAAACTGGAGTTACAGACAGCTGTGGGTTGCCGTATGAGTAATGGAACCAAGCTTAGGAGCTCTGCAAAAGCAGTCGGTGCTCTTAACTAGCTGACCCAGCCCTCTAGGCTCTGCTACTGTTTTTTAAGTGTATTAGTAATGAAACAAGAGTACTTACTGTCCTTATCAATCTTGTATTTTTAAATAAAACAGGATGTTTTGGCAGTATGACTTTAAATCGAAATGGTATAGATAGATTTGGAATTTCTTACCATTGCCATTTTGCAATTAATTTGTAGCGCCTGAAGTTTTCAGCTTTTTTTCCGCTGGTGCCTAGCATGGGGGGAAAATGGGAAGTTTGAGACATTTTTCTTCTCTCTGTGCTTACATAAGAGCAACTAGAGCTAGAGCTCTCAGCTCTTCCTAAGGCCCTTGCGATTGGAAACTAACAGATAAGGTCTGCCTGTGAGCTAAGAAATATGAGGCCATGAAGGAAGATAAGCCAGCATCCTTGTCTTCATGGAACGCTTGCGCTGTGGGGGTGAAGTCATGCGTTCTGCACAATAAGAGAAGCAGAGACAGGACCGGAAGTGCCACCACTGAGCTTCCCTGCTGATAGGTGTCCAGGTTGATCTCATGGAGGCCGTGCCTTGGGTGGACTGTGGCTGCAAGTTTGGAAATGCGGTCCACATGACAAGGGTGTAAAAAGACGCCGCCCAGGGCCTTGTGTGACGACCATGAAGGAGAAAGACATCCTTACAGGCACCACCGCTGTCAGCTCTGCTAACGTTTTCTAGAATGTACTATTGTGTCAAGCTCATCGCCAAGTGTTTTGTAGTTAGGACGTCATTTAAGTTTCACAGTAAGTCAATAAGGGAGAGTTCCCTACTTTTCAGATACAGAAATTGAGGTAACGAGACTGTAAATTGCATAGGCATGGAGCTAGAAATGTGAGCAGCATGTCTGATTCGGAGCCACTGTCTTCCCCTGCTGTGCTGTCCATATGGGGCCCACAGGGGAGCTGGGTTCTTGGCCAGACTCAGGAAGTCAACAAGACACAAAATAAAGTCACTTCATTATTTAATCCAATGTTTGTTCATGATCATTTTTATAGAATAACAGAAATTTTATTAGCATATTTCAGTAAAAGAGGGTATTGTTAAAAGGTGTTTAACAACAAATAGAATCAAAGCAAGAATGTTGATCAAAGTTTTGAAAGTAGAAATAGAGTCTAGGGAGCAAAAACTCAGGAAAAGCTTCTTGAAGGCCTGACGTCAGAGAGACTGGCTTTTACCTGCTTCCTGGCTTTTAGTTAGCCTGCTTAGGCCTTGGAGTGCAGAACCTGGTGGGATAGGCCCATCTTGGCATTTGTCCCTCTTTTGCCTACTCAGGGTTGGGAGGTGCCATGCTAAGTTAGAGTTATGCTGATGTCATGCGGCATGGAGGGAGGTGGTGCTCTAGAGACAGCTGGAGACAGGACAGCAGGCAACCCTTGTTAATAGAACACACGCAAGAGAGGATTTGTCATGCAGCTCATGGACACTTGAGATGCATTAACTGATTTATGTCCGTCAAATTTGGGAGACAGAGTCCAGCATCCTCCATTCTAATCCCAAGTGAGTTTTGTCATGTGCCTTAAGGGGCCGTGTGCACTTAGAGTGGCAGGGCTCTGGTCTGCGTCAGTGCTCACCGTTACCCCGTACCTCTTGTAGAAGCGTAAAGTAATTAGAAAAAGGACAAGTAAGCTCCTGAGAAAAGGTTGTAAGGTGAGAGGAGCTGCGTTGACTAGAGTGCAGGAAGACACCTGAATCCTTCCACACGTGACAGGACAGCGAGGACTGAGAGCAGCCTTAGCTCCGCAAGTGATGTGTTGATTGTGGCCAGCACATTCCTTCTACATCAGGCTTAGTTCAAGGCTTCAGCTGTGTCCATCCCAAATGCCCTTCTCCTCGCCCGCGATTGCTTAGGAAATGGGCACGAGACAAGAGGGAACGTCTTCTTGCTCAAGTCTTTTGTGATTCAGCAGACCAGGACTGCTGTAAGAAGAGCGGTCCTTGAGTCCTCACACACTGTTGAGGCTCAAGTTATGTGGCAATATATTTTTCTTCATTGTTTAAGCTAAATTGAATTGGTGTTTTCAGGCACTCACAACCAAACCATGCTGACACGTTTTCTGTACCTTAGTATTTCATCTAAAAAAATGTAGGCTCTAAATAATTTCTAACCTCTCCTTGAAGTTTAAACAAAGTTCATTCTACCTAGCCTTCTCCTGTGACCTAGCTCCACCTCTGAACACTTAGGCTGTGTCCATTTCTGTGGTCTTTGCCTTCACTGGTGCCCTTTTCTTTTTCTCATTGGACTATGAATGAGTGTTATAGATAATGAGTTTAAGTGACACCCAGAGATGGCAGTGTGACCCCAAATATCAAAGATGATCTCTAGAGGGGTCTGAGCACAGCAGAGAGCTTTAGTGACGGCAGGGCTGGAGAAACGATGACAATGAAGTGCATTGTAAAAGTCACAGGGAAATCAGAAGCAATAAGTGGAGGAAAATGGTGGCTTTGTTTGTAGTTGCATTGAATGATTTGTCCACAAAGGAAGAATTGAAGTTCGTGACAGTTTTCCACCATGCACTGTCTATCCATCACAACAGCAATAACTACTTCTACCTCTGACAGGTCCCCAGGAGCTTCTCAATGAAAGGAGAGTGGGGATAAATGCAGAACAGATGGGCACTTGGCAATGATCACGCTTGCAATGGAATAGTGTTTAAAAAGCAGGTTTCTAAGTATGATATAAGCCTTCATAATAAAAATTTACTGGGAATACAATTTTCATAATAGGCTGTTTGCAATTGCAGCCATTGAAGTCCCTGCCAATGGAAATGAGAAATCTAGAACATAAATACCTTACAGCGTGATGTTGCTGTCCCTGTCCACCCGTCCCAGGATTCTGTGCAACATAGTTGGCAAGAAGGAGGCAGAATCCTTTTTGTTGTTGAAGTGGGTTTTGTTCTTGGCCCCAAGCCCCACTCTTTCTAATCCCTTAGTCTCCCAGCATCCTCAGGGGCTTCTACCTGCTCCTCCAGCTGTGTGCACTTCACCTGCTTCTGGCCCAGGGCTGCTGAATTCTCTGACTGCAGGGCCCGTTTTTCCTGTTCCTCCTACACTCTTCCCAGGGAAAGCCGAGGACTTGCAGTGGATTGCGAGACTGGGCCACCTGGCTGTCTAGGCCCTCCCTTTCTCACCTGTCATCTGCCCCTTTCCAGCTGTGCTGGCTTGCTTCCGATTCTTTGCATAGGCTGTGCCGTGTCCTGCCTCAAGTGCTTGGCTCTTGAGACCTAGTGGTCTCCACTGTGGACTCTTTTCCTCACACACTTGCCCCAAGTGAGTCCTTTCACGTCCATCTTTAGCACTTTGTATTTGCTGTCTCACTTGTATTTTTCCCCCTGTGCTGCTCTATTATAGTTGCCTATGCTCTATTTTGGTTTCTTTCTCTACTAGAGAGACAGAGAGAACTCTTTGGCAGAGAGATCCCATAGTAAAGATACTTGTCAGTTTTCTTCACCACTGTGTCCTATTACCTGGAATAGTACCTGGAACTTAGATGGTGAATGAAAAACCAACTGAGTGAATGAATGAGTGAGTGAATGAATGAGTGAGTGAATGAATGAGTGAGTGAATGAATGAGTGAGTGAATGAATGAATGGTGGTAGATGCTGTATTTACACACCCAGAGCAGCATCTGGGGATGGGGTAAGTTAGGACTTAAAGAAGGTCATGTCAAACAACAGCATGAGTGTTTTATATTATACTTGTTAAATATTTAAAAAATAGTCATCGTGTTAACAAATACTGTAAAAAAGGGGGGCCATAGAGATGGAAAGAGAAATGGGGTGTGTGCTTGCCACCAAGCCTGACAACCTGAGTTAGACCCCGTGTGTTGGAAGCAGAGAACAGATTCATACAAGCTGAACTGGCCCCTGACCTCCAGGTGAGTACCATGGCACACATGTGGGCACTCCCACATGCACGGAATACATAAAAATAAGGAACATAGTCTAAAATAATAACAGGAAATTATAGTGCATACATTAAACCACTAACAGTGTTTACTGTGATCATTGGGAGTCAGGTACTGTGTATAATTTATGCACTATACATTCCTGTAACTGACAGCACAGTATTACTAGCACCACCACAAATGTGTGATCGATGCTTTGTGCAAAAATCTCAATAGATGCTCACTAGCTTTTAGAGGAGCACCATCCTGAGTGTGGTCCAAGGTTGACTGAAACATCACTGAACATTGTGTGATTGCCTGTGTCTCTGTCTGATTTGTTTCATAAAGTCTCTGAATGAGACTGCTTTGTTGTTCAGATGCTGAGGGTTGACCCAATGCATGGTGCATGTTAGGACTTGAAGACTGAGCTATGCCCCAGTTCTGGAAGTGTGTGTGTGTGTGTGTGTGTGTGTGTGTGTGTGTGTGTGTGTGTGTATGTGTGTGTGCATTGCTTGGTTATGTATTTTGTTTTGCTTTTAAAGAGTATTCTTTCTCCAAATGCGTTTCATTGTCTGTGTCACTTTGAAAGAAAGAAAGAAAAAAAAAAAAACCCTAGCATTCTGTGCCACAGTATTGTTTTAAGCTGCATTGTCAATTTATTCAAAAGCATCTCTACAAGGTAGGTATTAACCTTTTGTTTATTTACTTTTGTAGAAGTTAAGGGCGGAAAAAAGGACTGAGAGATTCTTTAGGCTCAGCTTTTGAAAACAGAATTTATGAATAATTTATGGATTCTCCTCTGGAAAATAGAGAATAAAAGTGCCCAGTATAAAGTATTGAATTAATTGAAAATAACAGAGCTATTATAAGCTGTTGTTTTGTGATGGAGAATTATGTTTAACATATATACTTCTCAGAATTCTGTTTGAATTACATGTTAGTAGAGAGGGCTTGCAGGTAGATGCTCTTGTCTGTAATTGCTCACATGCTGCCTCTTCGACATAGGGAATGCACATTCAAACCCCTCAGCCTCTTCCACATTGAAGAATTTGAAATGGCTTGTGGTCTCTGTGTTGTGAGAAGACTGAACTCTAGGTCATTGTAGCTTTGGGATTCATAATTTAAATGGAAACTATGGCTCCTTTAAACAAAGTCAGGGACCCTCTGAAGCTGGCTACAGTGGAAAAAGGAATGGAAAGACTTACTATATTTGAATGACAAGTAAGTGATTTCTGTTCCTAATTGGGCAGTGTTCACTGCCAAGAGAGAAATAGGTATCAGCCCTGAAAATCTAACTCTTGGGGAGTTAACCAGTTGCTGGCTGTATTGGGTTCTGTTTCAATTTCATCCTGTACAGACCGGAGTTATTCAGAGAATGCCCAGGTTGTCCTTCAGCTGTGTTTACAACCCACCGGTCTCCGTCTCCCTCTCCGTCTCCCTCCCCCTCCCTCCCCCTCCCCCTTTGTTTTTTTGAGACAGGGTTTCTCTCTGTAGCCCTGGCTATTTTGAACTCACTTTATAGACCAGGCTGGCCTCGAACTCACAGAGATCCACCTGCCTCTGCCTCCTGAGTGCTGGGATTAAAGGAGTACGCCACCACTGCCCAGTTTACAGCACTTTCTCTTAACACTTGCTGCCATTCTTGCTAGCAGGCCTTTTCCTTTATTTGATAGTTACAGAGTTATTTTTTTTAATGGGGGTGTGTGTAACAGACACTGGTGGGCACCCTGAGAGGCCAGAGCGTTGTGTTATATCCCTAGAGCTGGAGGTACTGGGGGTTTCTGGGTGAGCAACAGATGTTCTTAACCAGAGCTCCAACTCTCCAGCCCTGAGATTTTTTTTAAGTACATATGAGAGTGACTACATTCCTTAGAATGATCTTTTCAGTTACTGCTCCTGTGTGAGAGGCTGAGACTGTTGCTGTGAGTTTGGGTTTCTTGTTTGACTTTGGTTCTACTCCACCCCCACCCAGCCTCTCACCCCAGCCCAACCCCTCTGTTCTAAAGCAGCTTCTGTGGAGTTCTTGTCTTTCAGGGCATTGGTGAAGGAGAGATAAACATATTTTTTGTTTAGATCACCAGTGGGGGATGAGGAAAAAGACTTGTGAGAGAGCAGGTGATATTTATCCCCCTAGAAGTCGAACCACTGTGTGGGGGGAGATTGGCTGTTAACCATCCTTGTGAGCCAAAAACTAGAGGCAGGGCCTTTGGAAGTTTGGGATAGTTTTGGCTGTTCATCACTCCACTTCGAGATGCTCCTAGAGAGAACCGCTCGAGGGAAGGCTTCAGGGCTCCAGGCTCTGGCTGAGGTTCAGGTTCTGGTTGCTCCAGGTTCCAGCAGAAGAAATCCTGTTGATTACGCTAGGAGAATCGCTCCTCGGAACTGATGACCTTACAGTTTCATTATTGTATTCTTTAATTTTCTTTTCCTATTGTTGAGGTTAGTTGGGTTAAAAGTGAAGTACTCTCGGTTAATAAGTTCATAATAAAATATATTTGCTAATAAAATTGAGCCTACTTATAGTGGCTTTGCAACCAAGCTTCATGACTTGACCAAGGGCCTGCTTTTGTTATTTTGTTTTTGAGACAAGGTCTCTCTATGTAGCCCTGGCTGTCCTGGAACTTGCTATATAGACCAGGCTGGCCTTGAACTCAGCCTGAAGAGATCCCCGTGCCTCTGCCTCCTGAGTGCTGTAATTAAAGGCAAGTGCCACAGTGCCACCACTGCCTAGCTCTTTTCTCCTTTGTTTCCTCCCATATGCGCATACTTTTGACTGCAGCTGCATTAATGTCAGTGCTCTGGCCTTCCACCTGTTGGCCTTCCTGCAAGCTGCTGCTTCCTTTGGGCCTTCTTTATAATTGCTGCTAGCAAACAGCACCTTCTGTTTTCAGCCTTAGCTCAGTCTCGATGATCTATTTACTTATTTATTTATATTTATTGAGACAGCGACCTGCCTGACTCTGCCTCCAGAGTGTTGGCGTTAAAGGCAGATGGCCTCAAACTGTATAATTTCATAATCATACAGGCTGAGTTAAGAGGACTGCAAACTTCAAGACCTGCTTGGACTACTGAGTGAATTAAGGGCTAGCCTGGGCAGCGTAGTGAGATCCTATCTCTAAATAAAATGTCAAAAGACGGATAGGGTTGTAGCTCAGTGGCTGAGGGCAGCTTCAAACCCAGTCCTCAGCTCTGGTCAGCACTATAAATTCTAAGTGATGGTTCAACAATACCGATGTGATCACATTGGTCAGTTGTTAAGAGATCCTTCAGTTGCTGCGTGTGGTAGCGCACGCTTTTAATCAAGAGGCACTCGGGAGGCTCAGAGGCAGGCGGATCTCTGTGAGTTCGAGGCCAGCCTGGTCTACACAGAGAAACCCTGTGTCAGAAATCAAAACCAAAACCAACCAAACAAACAAAAAGGACCCTTCACTTGTCCTTAGAAGTCAGCAATCTCTGGCATGAGTCACCGGGCCTGGACTGACTTGGTACTTGCTTTGGAGAATGTCAAAGTGGATGAATTTGGCTGCATCCATACCTCTCTCATTTCCTTGGAAGGATTTCCCGTGGACCCCTTGCCCAAGCTACTCCAGCTCAATTGATTCTAATTCTATTGTGTGTCTGGCTACTTCCCTGCTTGTCAGTTCCTCGGCTTCCTTCTGACCTTTGCCTTGGACGAATGTTTTGTTCTCCCGGAGCTGCTGTTGGTGTGACCTGAAGGAACACACTCCATTCTGGTTTCTCTGGTAGATCTAGCTCCAGAGGCTGCAGTTGCTTGATGAATGCGCGGCTGCAGGAATTGCTGGTATTTTCACAGAATGATGGACTAGCTTCAAGTGTCTAAATGTCTCCTGTATTGTAATTCTTGCACTTTTTTGAGCTCAAGGCTAATGGATCTGTTTCTTAAAGCTGAATTGTTTAAAATAGCAGTCAAGAGGAAAGGTGACTGTTGACATCTTTAGTTAGTTAGTTCATCAGGCTCACCCTGATGGAAGTCATTATACCTGCAAGAAACAAAATGTGACTCAGCTTGCTCTATTTAAGACCAATTAAAGTGTGTCTTGGTTTATCACTGCTGTCGTTGTTACTGTGTTTCTGTTGGAATAGGAGACTGGTGACACAGATCCTGTGAGTAAGGCCAGCTTCCCTGTGCACCATGAAGAAACCATTTCCACAGGTTTGCTCATGAGATGACAGTGTGTCTTCCTAGTTCAACATCAGCCTCTTAATTACATGCCTTCCACTTGATTGAAGTAGTGCTATGACTCAACATTCAAGCATCTTTTAAAAATTAATGCTGCTGTCTTGATACTTTATTTGCCGGTGACTATTTCCTGTTTATTTCTCGTAGACTGAATGTGACATTTCATACTTGCCAAACCAAGGGCGACTTCTAAAATTCCATTAAGAGCTTAGTAATTACAGTGAATAAAGAGCCAGGAATGCACGGAAAGGACCATATTTTCACGCAAGAAGTCTCTTGAAAGACTTTAAGACAGTATCTGTGGCAGGTTCTTATTGTTGTCGTCTTCAAACGTGGTCCTTTGTCAAAACAGTTTTAGTTTTATGGATGCAAGAAAGCAAATAAGAAAGAACAGACATTTATGCATTTGGCATCTTATAGTTACTGACAGTAACATCATGGTGCACAGGGAAGCTGGCCTTACTCACAGGATCTGTGTCACCAGTCTCGCATCCCAACAGAAACACAGTAACAATGACAGCCGTGATAAACCAACACACACTTTAACTAGTCTTAAATAGAGCAAGCTAAGTATAGCTTGTTACTTGAAGGATTTTTCTTAGCAACACAATGCGTCTTTTCATAAGACAAACATACTACTATCTTATCACATACTTCAAAGAATGAATTGTAACAAAATTGTGTTCCAGTAACCACAGTGGATTAAAAGTAAAGTCTGGAAAGTAGGAGTTGAAAAGGAAAGCAAATGGAAGAAACGTGCTGAGCTTACTGTCTACAAGTTTCTGGGATGTCTTTTATTTTACTTTATTTTATTAATTTATTCTTATTACATCTCAATGGTTATCCCATCCCTTGTATCCTCCCGTTCCTCCCTCCCTCCCATTTTCCCCCTTACTCCCCTCCCCTATGACTGTGACTGAGGGGGACCTCCTCCCCCTGTATATGCTCATAGGATATCAAGTCTCTTCTTGGTAGCCTGCTATCCTTCCTCTGAGTGCCACCAGGTCTCCCCATCCAGGGGACATGGTCAAATGTGAGGCACCAGAGTACGTGAGAAAGTCATATCCCACTCTCCACTCAAGTGTGGAGAATGTCCTGTCCATTGGCTAGATCTGGGTAGGGGTTTGTCTGGGATGTCTTTTTGTTAATTCTTTCTATTATTGTTAGTAGATTTGTGAGATTTGTAAATCTCAGCAAGAGGAAGAGGAAGATAGGGAGAGAAAGCCATGCCATTTGAGTTAGGGCCATAGAGGTCAGCCCCAGGACAGGAAAGCAGCCACGTGTACGGTGGAGGTATTAGGGAATAAGTAAGAGAGCCCAGAATACCTCAAATACCTTCCCGCAAAGTGTTCTTAGGCTCTGCCCAGCATCCAAAAGAGACAACCAGAAAAGAGGACAACAGTTACTCCTTTTGCGTCAGGGATGACAAAGGCAGGCAGACCCAGCAGAGTCCTGCTTTGCCTGTCCAAGGTAAGAGGTTCCAACCCTTATCACATAAAAAATTGCTGAAACCAGGACATGAGGTGAGTGGCTCAGTTTGTCAGTTTCAGGAATTGGGAAACAGCTGAATGGCACTTTTCCTATCTTTCCTAGTATCAGGAATATAAAGGGAGAATAGGGTTAGAAGTGCTCTCTAGACAACTTAGACCATGGTGTTTTGTTTTTCCATTTTTAAAAGAATATATGTATATAATATATGTCATAAGTATGTACATCTATTTGGAAAATTTGAAAATTCGGAAGGAAAATAAAACCTTTCCCTGTATGTTCATGCGTGAGAGTACAAATGCATATATCCCTGACATGCATGCAGGCCACGGGACAGCACTGAATGTTGACCTTGACCTTCTACCTTGTTTGAGACATAGTTTCCTATTTGTCGCTGAGTTTACTAGGCTAGCTGACCCACAGTCTTCTGTGGAGCCTCTTGTCTCTACCTCCCACCTTGCCATAGGAACACTGGGATTACAGATTATAATTTGCTCTTTCTGTGGGTTCACACTTTTGTGGTAGGCTATTTACCTCTGGAGCAATCTCTCCCTCCTTAGAAAGTTGTGGGTTGTTTTTTTTTTTTTTTTCAGGGAGAGGGAGCATTTATACAATAAAGTTGAAGTGGACATAATTAGCATTGTGTAACAGTATGACTGTTAGTGACTAATGATGACAAGGGGAATAATAGGATATTATTTAAAACAAAAAACCCCGAAAGAATACAAAATCTTGAGAGACTATTATCTTCTTTATTGCTTATGTAGCAATAGGAAGAAGAGGAGAGGGTGAAAAGAGAGGAGATTAATTAAAGTGTTCTTGAAACAATTCTGTTTTGTAAGATGACTTAAAAGATTTAAGAGATTTTCTAGCCAGCAGACAGGCAGCACTGCACAGTGATGGGCGTCTGTGGCAGGGTAACTCATTCTCTGGGTCGGGCAGTGGGGCCTGGCTTCTGTGTGACCCATGTGTGACAGCAGTCAGGCTGTCGCCAGGGTGGTGATGGGGCATTTGGATGTCTTCCTGCCTTGTTCCCAGTGCTCTTGGTGGGGCTCGGTCACCTGGAGGGCCTGTGTCTTCTAAATACGTAGGCGACTTCACTCTTCATTCTTGTAGCCTTTCCTGTATGGGGCTCATGTGCCAATTTAAAGAGAGAATAGTGGATATTAAGGAAATTAAGGACTTGAAAAGAACCCAGCAGAAACTATTGAGAATAATCAGCATTCTGCCCAGCGGCCTCTCTTCCGCAACTTGCTCACTCAGTGTAACACTTGTTACATGAACATGGCCTCCACTGTGCCATTTCGGCCCGAGTGCCCTTCACTTATGGCTTGGTTTCTCTGTGGCTCTTTAGGATGAGTTAGTGAATATGGCATAGATCTGAGGAATGCTTTATAAAGTCTAAAGTGCTTTGAAAACAGAATGTGCTGATAGTATTTGAAAATAAACTTTAAAATTATGTTTTATATGTGTATCCTTAAGTTAAAAAAGATTTAATTAAAAAATGACCAACATAATAATAGTGAGCTCACTTCTGGGGCCCTTGAGCTCCCAGTTCTTGGCCAGACTTACAGGATCAGGCGTGTGTTTTCTCCTGTGGAGCAGGCCTTAAGTCCAAGCAGAAGGCCGCTGGCCACTCCCCAGAAGGCCACTGGCCACTCCCGTAACACTCTTGCCACTGTTGCACCCATGTTCTTCATGTCCTGCCACACTGACCATGACTGCAGCTCATTGGATCGCAGCTGGGTAAGACTGCTGTTTGTCTTCTGCCCCCTCCACACACCTTCTAATGCTATGGAAGCTAGCTAACAGGGGGAAAGGAAGTTTCCTGATTAAAGACAACTTGATTTCTCCATATTTATAAGGTAAGCTGCTAAGGCATAGAGTCCACTACTGCTGTAATAGACGTGTAGGACAAGTGGACATCAGATATTGGCGTTCTCATCTACATGGTGCTGGGTTTTAGTCATACAAGTAAGGTGTACAGGGCCGTAGAGGCTTTCACCAAAGTTCTAGAAAGCTGCTAGGCCCAATCAGTGTGTTATAGGGTAGGCTTTCCTGCAAGGAGGTCCTAAGAGGCCATTACATTACATCAAACTGCTGGGTTTTGGTTTTTACTTAGGTTTAATGTTTCCTTGTGGTAGCCCCATTCTTCTCCTTTGGAATGTGCCTTTGTATAGTCGAATCTATAACTTGCTTTTTGATTTTGCAGGATTTTACAATGCCTTGAGTCTCAGAAGAGACTTTGGGCATTGGAACAATATTAGAACTGTTAACATTTGGAAGACCTTTTAAACATGAGTTGAATGTATTGTGCATTATAAAATGTTCGTGAGTATTTGAGGAACAGAGATGGTGCTAAGTTTTAAGTATATTCGGGGATTGAGTTGATAAGGAGTAGGTTTGTGATGCCTAATCTTGATTCTTAACATGGTGAGACTTAGAACCACACCCAGTGATGTGCCCCTGTCAGTGTTTTAAGCAAGTTTAACTTAGGAGGGAAGATCCATCTGCATGTGAGTGGCAGCTTCCCATGGGCAAGGTCCCAGACTTAAAAAAAAAAAAAAGACAGTCATCTGAGTCTGAATAGTGAAGTGTGTTTCCTGTCTGGGAACATAATCTAACTAGCTACTTCGTGTTCCCACTGCCATGTCTTCCCTGGAATGAGGGCTGTGATCCCTTTATCCCTAAAGAAACAAACCCTCCTTCCATTTACTTCTTGCCATGTATTTGTTCACAGCAGTGAAAAACAGTAACTAATACACTATGGTTTGATTGTCCTCAGGGTATTTATTCAGACAATTTGAATTAGTTCGTGGATATTTGCTTGGGAAACTTAAGATGGATGGCCATCTTTGATACGGAGGTAGCATAATAGTGTAGGACGTTCTTCAGGGCGCTGCTTACTCTCCCAGAGGACACAGACTTAGTTTCCAGCACCCACATGGGAGCTAACAATGGTCTGTAATTTTAGTCCCAGGAGATGTTCTGCCCCTTTCTGACCTCTGCAGACACTGCATGCACAAGGTACACAGATATAGATGTAGGCAAAACACCTGTACACATAAAATGCCTTTTAAAAAAGGAACTTTTGAAGGGCTGGCAAGATGGCCCAGCAGTTAAAGGTGTTGGCTGCATAGCATGCTGCCCTAAGTTATATCCGCACATCAGAGGAAGGAGAGAAGGAACTCTTTAAAGCTTGTCTTCTAACTGCCAAACATTGCTGCGATGTGCACACAAAATGACACATCTGCCCGCACATACACACACACACACACACACACACACACACACACACACACACACACACACAGACACCACATGCACACAACATACGCATGAAACAATCATGAAATAAAATAAAGTACTGTTTAGGACAGGAAGTACACACTATGAAATCAGACAGAACAGAACTGTTGCTATCGACAAAGCAGTTTCCAAGGAAGCATGGCCTCTGTGTCGGTGTGAGGAATCCTGGGAAGCCTGTATTTCTTCAAAGGTGTCTTAGTACACAAGGGCCAGAGAGTGGGAGCCTGGAGTGGGTGTATGTGTACAGTTAGGAATTTATGAGTAAAAACATGCGGTAACTAGGTGGATTGCCTATGTATTAAACCCCGCTGTAAGGCGTTCAGTCAGAGTAATAATGGTGGCAGCAACAACACAGCTACTTACATTTAGGGAGTCAGAAAAGAGCTTTCTGCAAGTTGTTGTATTGAATTTGTGAAGCCATTCATATTCCTTTCATCGTAATGAAATAGGTTATATACACTTAATTATGTTACTTGCAGTATACTATTTACTGGGAGACCTACTGCAGACTTGGTACCATTCTAGATAATGTTGGCAATGAAGCAGAGTCCCTGCTTTCATAGAAGTACTTCTTCACCTATCATGAGCAACATATGCAACAATTAGACACAGAAACATATAATAAGTCTAGCGGTGGCACAGTTCCAGTAGAGCAGTCACGTCCAGTGAGGAGGGCAGAGTGGCTAGCATGAGGCACTGGGGTCGCTTCCTCACTGTTTCATATCACTCTGATAAGGTGACATTTTAGAAGAGACCAGTGCTTTTAGGAAGAAAGTTCTTAGCAAAGAAGAGAAAGAAGTCTTGTGCTTAAGAGGAGGTACAGCAGGCCATGTCTTCGGATTGGGTGATGGGTACAATATTTGGAGTTTTGACACTGATTTATCTGACTCTGCAGCATGCACTCTAGATATTTCTGTAAGCTAATGGGCAGTCGCCGCATTAGTTAACCCACTGCCATCTTGGAGATGCACTGTATGAATGAGATGTCTATTCTCACGGAAAGGGAGAGGGTAGTGATGCTCTACTCTGCAGCTTCTTGTTGAGACCGAGACCTGGGGTCTGAGGAGAGGTGCTTCTACTGGGAAAAAGTAGATGTGATTGTGGACCATACGTTCGGGAACCTGGGAATGTAAATTGCCTGCTCAGCATTCTTCAGTGGTTCCTAGAACATTCCAGTCTTTAGAGAAATTGGATGTTTTCTTCAAAACCCCATAGCAAATAGGCCTACTTTTGAATTATGGTGAAGACTGTCCTTGTATTAGAAAGGAGCAAAACAGTCTCAGGTGTCTTACAAGTACGGCTTCTCATGCCCTAAAATGCCCTTTTCTCATTTGTAGCTATGATGTGATAGCCTCTTTGAGCCTCTTTACCATTCCCTGTCCTAAGTAGCTATTACTTCTTCCTTTGGCTGCAGTTAGAGCTTTTGCTTCTTTGTACTAGTTTGTAGTTTGCAGTAGAGGTTACTCTCTCAGTCCCTATCCTCCCAGATAGGATTATATTTGCATAGAATCTATTCAGTCATAATTGTAACTCATAGCACATTTTTGTAATGTTTTTACTTTTATATTATAAATATGAAAGCTTCCAGATTTTATATCGTTGGAAGTTTATTTTATCTGTATCCCCCCACATATAGGGCATGACATGTAATTTATCTGTTCATTTATTTAAATTAAGGATAATAGATAGAGAGTTTTTTTAGGGTCCTTTAGAAGAGCTCTAAGACTGGATATCTAATTATAAAGAGGGCTTCTATAGTTGCAGACTGGGCGTTCCACAGAAGCTGTGAGCAGCGGGACAGCTGAGGCAGTTGCTCAGTCAGAAAAGCTAGATGCCTCAGAACGAGGTGGGGGATGGAGGCCTGGAAGCTTCCTGTAAGTCTCTTATGGGAGTCAGTGTTCAAAACCTGAGCGTAGAGCCCTGTACCTGCAAGCAGTGGCAACAGCAACAGAATGCCCACACTTTAGGGTCAAACCCAGGCTGGCACTGTCCCCTGTTCTTTTGTTTCTAGTTCCATCTAGGGCCCACATATTGTACTGTGTAGCCCACATTCATGTCAGGCCTTTTCTGCTCAGTTCACAGACCTTCTGGAAACATCCTCAGATACATTGAGAAATGTGCTTTACTGATTGTGTGTCCCTCAGGCTGTCAAGTAGGTAGCCATGCTACCCGCTGGAGGAATTAGAGTTTTAGGAATTTGTTACTTCACTGTGGAAGAGTAGAGGAGAACAGGAGCTGCTCCTCTTAATTGAGAGGTTAGTGTGCGTTCGTCGGCTCTGAGTGGAAGCTGTCCTCAGGAAAAGACAGAAGCCCCCCTTGTTCCCTTTATATTGAGTCTTAAAAACGTTACTACAGATGTGTATACTTGGCTTTGTGGCAGCGGCCTTCCGGAAAGAACACTGTGCTCATTTATAATGGGGGCATGGCATGGCAGAGGAGACAGAGAGTTACTGGGAAATGAACCCAGATGAGACCCTGCAGAATGCTGCGCTTGGCGCTGCCATCAACAGATAATTGTAGAGGCTCCATAAGTGCCGTGCTGGAGTAGAATACTTCAGGGCCTGCTACTGAGAGCAAGCCTTCATTCTTATTCAGGAGGAAGTCTGCCGGGTAGGAAGGCCATTGAGAATCTGCGCTGGATTCTCAGTAAGGGTCTCTGTGCTTCTCAGACACTATGCTGTCTCAGGCTGACACAGCGCCATCACCACTGAGAAGTCGCTCTTAGCCTTACATTTAATTTTGGTTTGTGTGACACTCATGTTTTTTTAGCAATGAGTTATACTGTGAACTACTTTCAAGTGAAAAATCTCAAAAAAATCTAATGTATAATTTTATCATACTTTGATGGACCAATGTAGCCTTTCTTCTTCCTTTTATCTTGATTTTGTCCCCTTAACTCCTCAATACTCTGCCTGTTAAATGAATTTGATACCCTGCATCAGGTTAATACTTCCCAGTGGGGCTGATGGTGTTGGTACCCATGAGGCAGTGCTGGAGGCTTTCTCCTCTTCCACCCTTTCTCATCACCCTGGAGGACTTTATTCTAAGCTGTTTTCTGTTTCCATTGCAGGGACACCTCAGCCAAGGCCCTGTGGGAAGCCCTGCTGACCGCCAAGCACAAAGAGGCAGTGATGGAAGTTCGGAGACATCTAGTGGAAGCAGCCAGCAGAGAAAACCTGCCCATCAAGATGAGTATGGGTAAGCCTCTCTCACTCCCTGTAGGCAACGCAGAAGTCCTGCCTGTTCTGAGTAGAAGTGAAGTTGCTGCTCTGAGACCATTCTGGTGTTCAACTATGAATCCCTTTCCTGCCTTCCTACCTTTCTGTCTTCTCTTTCTCCATTTCCTTTTATTCTTTCTTTTTGTTCTCAACATATGTTCTTGTGTGTGGTATATGTATATTTCTGTGCATGCATGTTTGACCGTGCATGAGCACATACATGTATGTAGAACATGCATATGAAGAACAGAGATTGACATCTTGCTCCCTAACGGCCAACACTATTCACAGAGGCAGGTTGTATAGGGTTCCCTCATCCCCACTTCTTGGGCAGATGGTAACACACTAGGCTTTTATGTGGGTGCTGGGGACCCACACTCCGTTCTGTATGAATCCAGTTTATCTAGTGGGGGATCCTGCAGGCTTCGACCTTTCCCAAACCTACTTTATCTGAGGTTCTTTAATTCTTACACCTCCCTTCCAACCCACCTACCCTAGATAGGAGAGAAAAGTGGTTAAGGGGAACAGGAGGAATAGACCTTTTTGGACTCAGATCCTGGGAGCGATTCCCCTGGCGTAGTCAGCAGGATTTCAGCAGACCAGCAATTCAACCGTAGGTGCTGCTGGAACCTGGAGCAGCAGCCAGAACCCGGAGCCCCAAAGCATTCTCTGGAGCTGTCCCCTCTCTAGGAGCTTCTCGAAGTGGAGCGATGAACAGCCAGACAATACCAAGACCCCAAAAGCCCCCATATCCTGTTTTGGGCTCATATATATATATATCTCCTTTCAGAGTCTGTACTAGATGTTTCAGGTGGCAAAATCCAAGCCCCCGCATGAGGCGATTTGTCTTCTAGTGGATAAACATCACCTGTCTTTCACAAGTCCGTTCTCCATCCCACACTTGGGATCAAAACAAAAACATGTTTACATCCATTATAGGATCCCCCTCGCCCCCCCCCCCCGCAATCCCTGGACACCATTTTTCTGGCTTTGAACACAGCACCCTCCTTCCTTAGCCTCCCCAGCTGGGATGCACACTATGCCTTGTTGCCTCTTTTTTCTTCCACAATCCTCTAGGTATCCCTTACGTGGGTTTAGTTGGAGTTCCTTGCTCAGAAGTACAGTGAAACAGGAGCTAATTCATACTGTGAGTTAGGAAAAGGCAGAGTGCGCAGGAGATCTTGATGGTGATTTACATTGTGCTTTAGTGGTAAACCTTTTGATGATACCATAGAGCATAAACCAGTTTTTATAGCTCAACACTGGAGTCTTTAAAGATCAATAAACTTTACTTTTTTTTTTTTTTTTTAAAGAGCTCTGTGTTTGGGAAATAACCGAGGCCAGAAGAAAAAAAAAATGAGTAACTCCATAAAGAATTCAAATTTAAATGTTTGATTTTTTTTTCCCCTATCAACTCCCACAACCCAAAAAAGATAAAATGCCTTTCTTTATCCTAAACTCCAGACAGGGGAGGTGGGGGTGGAGGGGAAGAAGAAACAGTCGATTGTTAGAAGGGTCTGCTCCACTCTATCCTTGTGCCAAGTGCTGTTCAGTCAAAGACAACACAGTGTGGCCTCTGCTTCTGCTGACTGTCCGTAGCCAGAATTTCTGTGGCTCTCATGCCATCCACAGATCCACAGCCATGAACAGCAAGAAACAGAACCGGAAGCTTTGAATACACTGAGACATCAGTGTTTGAAAGCTGCCTATCATGCAGCTTTATAACGGAACAGCCACGTTCTGCAGAACCCAGCAGACAGGACTCCCCGGTCTCTGCTGTAAATTTTATTAAAGAATGAATTTTTCTGCCTGCAATTAAAGCTTCTGGCATTTTTGAGACATTAAACAGATTTTGATTCTTGACTGAGGATTCACTTGTGTTTGAATTTATGAGAGTTTTTTTCCTGCTAGAAACCTCAGATCTTCAATATAAAATCCCTCAGCATTATGAGCACCAATAGAAATAAACTTCGTTCTCTTAAATGATAAGAGTAATTGCTAAAACAAAGAAAAGGTTTCATTTTATCATTGTCTATCTAAACATCTGTCATCTTACTGAGAGTTTGTTATTAAATTGTCAGTTAAGTAAATACATTCCAGAAAAGTGATTTTTAAAACACTGGGAAGGGAATTGTATTTTCCCACTGACTTTCAGAAAAGGAAAAATGTATTCTAAAAGTTAAAAGCAAATGGACCCTAAGAAATACATTTGTTTCAACGCCAACAGACCATGTGAACAAGGCAGGGATAGACATTCCTATGGCAGACTGTGCTCCATTTCCCAACACACCCCTCTCTGCAGCTCCATTGTCACTGAGGGGTCCTTGTGGCTTCATGTTTCGATCTCTGGTGTTGGACATGTGGCAGGAAGACCCCATTAGCACTGAGGTGAAACATTGTCTGTTTTCAGCTAGATGCCTTCAAAGAGTGTTCTATGCCGGAGACCTCTGTTTATTATTGTAGTGCTTTTTTAAAAAAAAATACTTTATTCAGCTTACATCCTGATTGTTATCCCCTCACTTGTATCTTCCCATCTCCCCGCCTCTTTCGCTCTATTCCCTCCCCTAAACCTCTGACAGAAGGGGACCTCGTCCTCAACCATATGATCACAGCCTATCAGGTCTCATCCAGGTAGCCTGCTTCCCCTTCTGAGTGCCACCAGGCCTCTCCACCAAGGGGAAGTGACCAAATCAAGGGCACTGGCGTTCATGTCAGAGGCAGTCCTTGCTCTCCCCACAACCATGGAGAATGAGCTGTCTATTGGCTACATCTGAACAGGGGAATCTAAGTTCACTGTATGAATTGACCTTGGTTGGTACAGCAGTTTGTGCAGGCTCCCCTGGGTCTAGACCCGCCAGCTTGATGGTCTTCCTGTGGGGCTCCTGGATCCTCAGGGTCCTTCATTCTCTCCATGCTTCCATACCTCTCTCAACTGGAGTCCAGTAGTAAATTCCAAGTCCCAATCCCCCACTGAATGGAGTCTCTCAGAGGACATCTATGTTTGCCTAATATCCACTTAGAAGGGAGTATATACCATATGTGTCGTGGGTCTGGGTTATCTCACTCGGGATGATCACTTTTAGTCCCATCCATTTGCCCGAAAATTTCGAGGTTTCCTTGTTTTTAATAGCTGCATAGTATTCTATTGTGTAAGTGTACCACAGTTTCTTTATCCATTCTTTAGTGAGGGGCATCTAGGTTGTTTCCAGATTCTGGCTATTACAAATAAGGCTGCTATGAACATTGTTGAGCAAATGTCCTTGTTGTGTGGTGGAGCATCTTTTGGGTATATGCCCAGAAGTGGAATGGCTGGGTCTTGAGGTAGCATTATTCCGCAGTTTTCTGAGAAACTGCTAGATTGGTTTCCAAAGTGATTGTACCAGTTTGCACTCCCACCAGTATTGGGGGAGTGTTCACCTTTCTCCACATTCTCACCAGCATGTGCTGTCACTTGAATTTTTGATCTTAGCCATTCTGAGAGATATAAGATGTAATCTCAGAGTTGTTTTGATTTGCATTTCTCTGATGACTAAGGATGTTGAGCATTTTTTAAAAAGTGTTTCTCAGCCATTTGATATTCCTTTGTTTAGAATTCTCTGTTTAGCTTTGAACCCCATCTCTTAATTGGGTTATTTGGTTAGGTGGTATTTATTTTTTTGAGTTCTTTATATATTTTATATATTAGCCCTTTGTCAGATGTAGAGTTGGTTAAGATCTTTCCCCCCACCATATAACCACAGCCTATTAGGTCTCATCCAGATAGCCTGCTTCTCCTTCCTCTTTGTGCCCTCAAAACCTCCCCACCACGGGGAAGTGATCAAATCAGTGTACCAGAGTTTATGCCAGAGGCAGTGCCCTTTCTCCCCACAACCTTGGAGAATGAGCTGTCCATCGGTTACATCTGAACAGGGGTCGAGGGTCACTGTATGCATTTTCCTCGGTTTTGATCAGTTTGTGCAGGTGCCCCTTGGTCAATATCCACCAGCCTTGATGGTCTCCGTGTGGGGATCCTGAACACTCTGGGTCCTTCCATCCCCCAATCCTTCCATACCATTCTCCTCACTCTGCCCAAAGTCCAGGAGTAAGTCCCAGCCACTGTCCTGGTCCCCTGCTGGGTGGAGTCTCTCAGAGGACATCTATGTTCGGCTAATATCCACATGTATATAGCATGCGTGTCTTTCTGGGTCTGGGTTATCTCGCTCAGGATGAGCTTTTCTAGTTCTGTCCATTTGTCTGCAAATTTCAAGATTTCCTTGTTTTTAATAGCTGCGTCATATTCTATTGTGTAAATATACCACAGTTTCTTTATCCATTCTTCGGTTGAGGGACATCTAGGTTGCTTCCAGATTCTGGCTATTATGAATAAGGCTGCTATGAACGTAGTTGAGCAAATGTCCTTGTTGTGTGGTTGAGCATTGTTTGGGTATATGTCCAGGAGTGGTATAGCTGGGTCTTTTTTTTTTTTGAAAAATTTATTCACAATTAAGTAGCCAATATATTTTTACTCAGTAATTTATACCAAGCCCAATAGAGCATTTTGAATACCTAAGGGGATATATGTAACATAGAAAATGTATTAGGGTTTAACATAAATAGAAAAAAAACCTATAGTGGTTGAAATGAATCATGTTGTTTAAAGCATTGAAAAATGGCTTTTATAGATAGTATGAGTGATTTAATTTTATTAATACAATTTTCCACACTGTCTTGACATAGTTTTCTGACATAGCACCAGATTTCCAAAGTGGTTGTACAAGTTTGCACTCCTACCAGCAATGGAGGAGCGTTCCCCTTTCTCACATCCTTGCCAGCATGTGCTGTCACTTGAATTTTTGATCTTAGCCATTCTGATAGGTATAAGATCGAATCTCAGAGTTGGTTTGATTTGCATTTCTCTGATATTGAGAATTCTCTGACATTGACATTTTCTTTAGTTGTTTCTGGACCATTAGATATCCCTTTGTTGGGAATTCTCTGTTTTGCTCTGTACCCCATTTTTTAATTGGATAATTTGGTTTGGTAGTGATTAGTTTCTTACCAGGTGAGGACTTGTTCCTTTCATTTGGTTGTTTCTTGATCATTACTCTTTGCTTGTTGTTTTCTATTGTGCTGTGTAAAGCTCTACTTCCTGTTTTCCTCCTGTCTGCATGTGCTGCTGTCTCCTGCTCTGTGGTAACCATGAGGCCTACAGAAGACATATTGTTGTAATAGACTATTTTAAGCTCACAACAACTTTTGATCACAAACAAATGTGTAGGCTTTTACTGTTTTTCCCAAATTTATATTTTTTGTTTACAATCAGCTTATTTTGGGGGTATATTCTTTTAACTGACTTAGCTGCAGTTGTTTTTGAAAACGTTAACTTTTGGCCTACATACTGGAGCCTTAAAACTTTTCTACACTGCATTGCAGCAATGAAGCATTCTGACTGTGATTATTTACTCATCTCTACTAGTGAGTTTTAGAGTTTTGGAGACTTTCCTGATCGTAATTACCATCATTTCCTTTCTAAATTAAGAATTTCCTTGAAGACTTTGCAGGGAAGGCTGGGAATGTGCTGAGTTTTGCCTAGCATGCATGAACCCCTAGGTTCAGTCCCCAGCACTGCATAAAACTCGACCTGGCGGTACATATGTGTAACACCAGCATGCAGTGGGCCTGGGGATCAGAAGTTCATGTGGACGTCTCTCTGACTCAGGGGGAAAAAGAATTTCTCCTAAGACAGATCAGTTGGGACGGTGGATCAGGATTGCCATGGGATTGAGACCAACCTGAGCTACGGAGTAAGTTCTAAACCTGCCTGGGCTATATAGAAGTGAGACCCTGTCTCAAAAGAGTGAGCAAGGATTCGTGAGCTGCACCTGGAGGTGATAAATTTCCTAAATTTGCTTGTCTAGAAAAATCCTTCATTTCTCCATTTCTGAAGTAAAGCTTTCTGGGTGATACAGTGTTAGCTGGCAGGGCCTCCCTTCCCTGTTGCTCCCTGGCTGCCTCGCCTTCCTCAGGCCCACCTTCTGCTCCTGCTACCCTCTCCCTTAAGATAACTTCTTCTCATGCCAAGGTCTCCTTTTTACCGTAATACACACGCACACGCACACACGCGCACATGCACTCGCGCGCGTGCACACACACACACACACACACACACACACACACACTTCACCTGGAGGCATTTCAATTAACATGAAGGCCTTTAGTTCATCCACCTTCCTGCTCATGCCATGGTTTTACTTTTCTTTACAGCTAAATAAGATGCATTGTATGTTTGCATGTTTTCTTTATTCATCTTCTATCTGACTTAGTTCCAATTTCTTAGCTATTACAAATACTGCAGCGGTAAGCACGGATGTGCTAGGATCTCTGTGGCCTGCTGAGTTTGCAGTCTTTGGATGTCCACTCAGGAGCGGAATAGGTAGATCATATGGCAGTTCTGTTGTCATTTTAAAAGTATTTTATTTATTGTGTGTACATGTGTATGTATGGGTGTGCATGTGAGAGAGGGCTTATGTGGAGGTCATGGGGCACCTTTCGTGAGCTACTTCTTGCCTTCTGCAGTATTGAGGCACAGTCTCTCTTGTTTCTGCAGCTGTGCAGTGCACGTCAGGCTGTCTGGCAGGAGAGCTTCTGTGCTCTGTGCTTGTCTCTGCCTCCCATCTCTGGTAGTGCTGAGAGTATAGATATGTGCCCCTGCATCTGGCCCTGTGTGGAGATTCTGGCGATCCAGTTGGTGTTGCAAGCTGGTGTTCTCACCCCTTCTGCCAGCTCTTCCATCCAGATGGCTGCTTTTCTCTTCTCCCCACGGTCTGGTTTGGGGTCACTTGCTTGTTTGTGCTCTCTTTGAGGTAACTGGTTATTTTTACTAGTAAAGTTCAAAATCTCTAGACAGCATTTTATCTACTTTAGTGCCTGTGAAGTTAGCAATTGGATTCCTATGATCTCTTAAAGAAATTGTATTACCCATCCTCTTCATACTTCCTGTGTTTTTATGGTGCAGTGTGCACATCTGTTTAATATATCCTAGGATTTATTTAGAGATCTTCTTATTGAGTTGCCTCCTCTGGACGACTCAGTCCCTAGAATCTCTGAGAGAATACTAGAAACTGTTGTAACAGCAACACCACAATGTACAAGATACAGAATACTATGAAGACTGATTAAAACACACTAGTAAATCACTAATCACTATAAACAGGTAACAGGAAACTAATATGGAATTGTCTCTAAAGTTAAAGCTTATTTAGAGTAATGTAGAGGTAACAGATGTGTGAAGTGAAAAAATAAAAGAAGGCATGGAAAAAGGAAACCATTGGAGAAGCAAGATCATATACAGGAAAAGCAAAATAGTACAGAGGAAGAAAAATGATCAAGAGATTAGAAATGAAAAAAAAAAACCATAAACAAATTTCCAATAGTAAGAAACTTTGAAAACAAAATTGGAGCAGGCAGGAGAGATGGTTCATCAGTTTAGAGAACCAGCTATTCCTGCGGGGGACCTGGGTTTCATTCCCAGCATCTACATGGTGGCTCATGACTATCTAGACCTCTAGTTGCAGGGGACCTAATGCTCTCTATTGACCTCCTTGGGAATCAAGCATGCACATGCATAAAATAAAATCTTAAAAAAAAAAAATTAAGAAACTCTACAAGTTTAGATGAATGTATGAAGGGGAATAAAAAAGAAAATGCAAGCTTTAAATGTAAAGAAACAATAACAACAGTCAAAACAGCCAATAAGATAATGTCCAAGTACTACAGAAAGTACAGTGTGGATACAAGAAGCTGGGAAGGAGGTGGAGATGCCAATAAAGGTTGGGGAGGGAGGGAGGCAGAGGGTGGGGCCTGAGGAGTACCTCTTATGGGGGCTGTTACCACAGGGTAGTGAGCTGCAACAGCTTGGCTAGGCAATGGTGCCCTGTCATATGAGCCAGTATGGTACAGGATGGCAGAGTCTGGGAGATGAAGGGATTCTGTGGTTGCTGGACTCTCTCAGATCTTCCAGTAGGGATGCACTCTAGAACTATCCCTTTTTTCAAGATGGCACAGCACATAGCATCTTGTGCCAAGACACACTGTGAGCTCCTCTGCTGGAGTCATATACAGTGCATTTCACTATAGTTAGCTCAGGGCTGCTCCCTAAGCTGGGGCTAGGACCTGTTCCTTTGCATGGCTCTAAAGAAGTGAAGACTATAGAGATCTTCAGCAGTGATGCAGGCCACTGGAGTCCTGCATAGCTTCATTTCAGGGAGATGTCCCTCCTGGGGGTTTTGTTTTTAAGATTTTTTTTTAAGAGAGAGAGAGAGAGAGAGAGAGAGAGAGAGAGAGAGAGAGAGAGAGAGAGAGAGAGAGAGAGAGAGCGCACCCGTGTCCATGTCCATCCTGGGAGAGCCCAGATGAGAGTTTAGAATCCTCTATAGCTGGAGATACAGGGAGTTGTGAACTACCTAATCTGGGTGCTGAGAACTTAATGCAGGTGCTCTGCCAAAGCAGTGGACATTCTTTCTTTTTATTAATTAATTAATTAATCAATGTACTTTACATCCTGGTCCCAGCCTCATCCTTCCTCACCTCCCAGTCTCACCCTCCCTTTCCCCACTCCTCCTCTCCTGTTCCTCAGAAAAGGGGAGCACCCCCTTCCCACCCACCCCAGCTCATCAAGTTCTATTGGACTGAGCGTGTCCTCTTCCCCAGTGGCCTGGCAAGGCAGTCCCGCCAGGGGGGAGTAATCAAAATGAAGGCAACAGAGTGCATGTCAGAGATAGCCCCCCCCCCCCCCCGCTCCTCTTACTAAGGACCACAGGAAGCCTGAGCTGCTCATTGGCTACATCTGTGTAGGGGGTCTGGGGCCAGTGTGTGCCTCAATCTGAGCAAACCCCTCTGGGGCCTGCTTAGTTGGCTTTGTTAGTCTTATGGAGCTCCTGTCTCCTCCAGGTCCTTTTTTCTTTACCCCCACTTTTTCACAACACTCACAGTATGCACTCTTAACTGCTGGTCTGTTTCTGCAGCCCACCTTCCTGGCCTTTTCTTTTCTTTTCTTTTCTCTTTTCTTTTCTTTTCTTCTCTCCCTCCACCCCACCCCCTCCTCTCATCCACCCTTCTCTTTCTTTAGTGGGAGCAGGGACAGGAGAGACAAGAAGTTTCCTCTTGGTCTGTGTGGCCATCCTGGGTTTTTGCTAACATACTTCTTCGCTTCTCTCTTCTAAATGGAGCATCTGGAAATTGGGGAGCTTCTTTATCTGGATGTGGAAGGCGGCATGAGTGCTAGGCACTTGAGGTTGGACATCTTGTTTTCGCTAAGGAATTCTGAATTAGAATTTAAAAAACAAACAAACCTAAGTGCATGATATGGCAAAAGGCTCCTGGCTCCTGAGTGGCAATTTCTTTATTCAGAGGTTCTTTTAAGAGCAGACGGTCTGCCTATGAGTGGACCCACGAAGGAAAACATTCCTCTGGCACCTAATATTCCTTCCCTGGATAGGGAAATTTCCTTCTCGCTGTCTGCTGTGATGTAATTGCTGTGGCATTGTTAGCCCTGGGAAGGCAAGACTTCCATAGGAAGGCAAGCCATAACTGTTTCTAGTGCTTTTGTATTTTACCGTTGTGTGTAACGTTAGTGAGAGCTGTTTATTTTCTCTCTGGGACCTATGATTCTGTGGTGGTTGGACTTTATTCCAGGCCAGCCTTAGAAAACATCCTCTGGCAGATTTCTTTGGACCCACTGAATTGATTTGCTTCATAGAACTAAGTGCTATTTTCAGATGAGTTTCTTCTTCTACTGTAACTGTATATACTGTGACCACAAGGCTAAAAAAAAAAAAAAGAAAAGAAAAGAAAATGTGTGTAACCAGAGCATACACTACTAAAGCATGTCGTCCTAACCTTCTTGAGTATTTATGGTGTTATAAAGTGGACATCAGTTCACAGCTGGGCCTTATCCAAGCGTCACTGTACAGATGGCTGTATATACTGCCCTTCACATGCCTGTGGAGAAAGATTTATAAGGCCTTCTTCTCTCTCTGTCTCTCCCTTTTAATAATTCGTTTCTGTGTCTAATAGTCATCATGATCAGGAAATGTTTTTCTCATGTGTGGCTTAAATCTCTCCATCTGCACCTTAGCCATATTTCTTTACCCTTTGACCTCAGTGGAGGTGGGAAGCAGGCAGTTACTATTACTCCTCAATTTCTGTGGCTGTTGAAAGATGGAGCTTTACCCATTGTACAAATCAGTGGTAGTAATAAAGTCAAATTTCCCAGAGAAAAATAAACATCTGTCCATTCTACATGAAACAGACACTACTTTGTTTCAGAATCAAGAGAGTATTAAGAAAGCGATACCAGGACATATGGGAAATTCAGATGAGCACACACATAAAACAAAGCATTGGAATTTCCCTCTCTTCCCTACCTTCACCCTCTGCTTTGCAAAGTAACTTGTGAATAAGGAACTTTAATTACAGTATCTAATTAAGCATTGCTAGGAACAGTTATATATTTATATGGATGTAAGCAGGGTTGATTGATTTTTAATGTTTAGATGTAACCCTATAGGAAAAGCTTGTGATACTAAACTATGCTTTGGAGTGAAATACAAGTCACAATAAATTCTGACCAGGCGAAAACAAAGGGACAGGCGATTTAAAGGATGGACGGCAGGAAGTGAAAAGAGGGAAGAAAGGCTAATATCTTTTTGGAACTTGAACAATGTGGCTCTTTTTGTATGTGACAACAAATAAGACAGCTTAAGCATATGCTGTGAGCTATGACCCGCCACAGGTGGGGTGTTGAGTGCTTTGTTTGTAGACAGCAGCGTGATCTCTTTCTCTTGTTTCCCATCATCCTGGGGGTCCTCAGGGCAGGCATTCATCCTTCTGTGCATAATTTACAAAGTCGCTCAGCCATTCTTTTTGAAATCAGACTTATTCTTTCGTAGTGTCATACATGCAATGCACTCTGACTATATCTTCCCCATTACCCTCGCTTCTCTCCCAGCTGAAGCCCTGGTCCCCCTACAAGTGCCTTCTCTACGTTACCCATTGCCAATATGTGACATTTGCCTCTTCATGTTGGCTACTGAGTCAAGATTCTGCTGGCTCTAATAGTGCCATCTGCCATTAATAGTTAAGTTCAGCAGAGTTGCCTCCTTAGTCTATATACTATTTATCTGCATTCCTGAAAAAAACTTGTATTTTGCAAAGCTTACTTTAGGCATCAAGGCTCATTGTGAAAGGGAAAATTACCCTCAGAACAGCCCATTCCATAAAGACACACACACACACACACACACACACACACACACACACACAACCTTGTAATCAAAGCATTAACAAAAACAATAAAAATGTTAACAAAATCTTGTTACAATTAAAAAGACATAGTTAATTTTTACACATTAATCTTATAGCAAATATACAACTTGATATCAAGTACTGAGGTTGTGTCCTAGAGAAACGGAGGCTGTTTAGCCTCGGAGGCCACACACTGAAGATGATGGCATTGAGCAGGATGCAGGGCAGGCCTGGCCTGAGAGCTGAGAGGCTCACTGGAGATGGGCACCACTCAGCTCTACCTGTAGTTTGTGCTGCTCAGCTCTGTCTGTTTACTTTCTTTTCCTTCAAGAGATAAATGCATTTTAATAAGTTTGCTTTAATGTACTGAATTAGTAGTTTTAAGACTTAAAAGTCACTTTTCCAGTGTCAAAATGTCACTTTCCAAAAAGTTGCTGTATATCATTGTGGCCTTGATATAGCGTAGTCTTTCTTTTATGGTCCTTAAAAGTATCTTGCAAAGCCTTCTGGGTTGACATTTTTAAATCACCATGTAAATCTGCCTGGCAGGTGCTGCCCCCGCCCCACCCCTTTCATGAAATGAAGTATGGCTAACTGTTCTATTACTTAATTCAATGCCTAGTTCTTATTGCTTACCATTTAGTTGATGGAACTGGGGGCCTTTATTTAATTTCTCATTGTAGCTTTTTTTTTTTTGGTCTGATGACGTTACTTGACATAATAACATTGATACAAAACCACTTCTGTGTAACTACTTGTAACTTTTATCCCAAACACATAAAATATGCAATATTTACAGTATTTTCCTTTTGTAACTGCAGTGCTTTAAACTGCACAAAGCATCATAGTAAAAAAGATTTACAGATAAAAGATTCAGAATAGAAAAATCATGCTTGTATCAGAGCTCTCTGATGGAGTTGTAATGTGCAATCGCTATATCATGGAAGTGGGTTTTTTTTGTTGTTGTTAATTGGCTGTTTGCATTTGTTTTTGTTTGTTTATTTTTGTATAAGGTTGTGGGTATATTCTAAAATGTCACAAGCTTACATTAAAGCATCTGTGTAAAACACTCTTCTTCCAGCTTCCAGTCTGAATGTTTCTCCAGTTAGGAAAATAGTCTACTTTGATGGCACAGCTGATGCTGTGTTGGTGGTGTGGGTGTGGAAGAAGAGGACAGACTGTGGACCAGAGCAGTGATACTTACTGACTGTCCGCTCATGGTGTGGGGTTTGCTTGGCTTATGTGGGAAAGAGGCATTGCCTAAATAGGAAATGTTTTCTAATTGAACACACCTTTATTTTAAAAATGAGCATCTGGTGAGGCCAGGCTATGTCTCAGCAGTAGACCACTTGCATAGAGTGGGTGAGGCAAAAGTATAGCTTAGAGTTATAAGAAAAATCTAAACAGATCATCTGGTGATTCTAATTTCCTGAGTTTCTAAAACTGAGTCCCATGACACACATGGACTTTCGTACTCAGGAGAGTTATCTTTCTTTACTGTCACGTTCATGATGAATACTATTTGTACGGTTGTTAAATGGATCTCCCTGCCCCACCCTACCCCACTCCTCACGCTCTTGTGGTGCTGGGGATTGAGCCCAAGGTTTTCTGCTCACCAGGAAGGCAGCCTACCAGGGAGCTATATCCTAGGCTCCTTCCACATGCAATGAGGATTGAACCTAGGGCCTCGCACATGCTAGGCAAACATGGATGTCTCTCTATTTTTTTTTAAGATTTTTAAATTATTATTATACATACAGTGCTCTGCGCGCATGTGCACCTGAAGGCCAGAAGGCATCAGATCACATTATAGATGGTTGTGAGCCACCATGTGGTTGCTGGGGATTGAACTCAGGACCTCTGGAGGAGCAGTCAATGTCCTTAACCTCTGAGCCATCTCTCCAGCCCGTGGCTGTCTCTTTCAATGGACTATAATCTGCTTTCAGGATTCACACTGCCATCATCTTCAGTGTAGCACAGAAATAAATCCACAGAACATAATTTGCAAAGCAGTGAGTGTACAAAGCTCACACCAGTCTTGGGTTCTGAAAACTTTAGGTTAGTGTTTGTTTTCACAAATTTAAAACAATAAGTTTCAGAAAGTATGAAATATTACAAAGTATGTAACATTACATGTAAACCATGAGACAGGCTGAGTTGATCGGGAGAGTATGAAGGAGACATTTGTCCATAGGTTATTTCTAGCAGCATTGTCTTTATTTCTGTGCCTTGCATGAAAAAATATATAATATTTATAGTTATATGTTTATTATATTATATATCACGTTTATATATTATTTAATATATTCACATATTTATTACATTCTATTATATATTTATATTACATATAAAATGTATATATAATAAGGAAACTAAGATACAAAAAAGGCTTGAATGGACACTTCACTTGAAAAAGTATTGGATGTCAGATGAGCATGTGATGAACTTCACTAGTCCTTTGAAATGCAAATCAAACCATAGCTAAATAGGTAGATAGATAGATAGGTAGATAGGTAGATAGATAGATAGATATCAGGATGAGTCTGTACCTTGATGAGAAACCAGAGAAACTTATGAGGTATTGTAATTTCCTGTTCTTTTTTTTTTTTTTTTAGAGGCTTACCATCATACATTGATAAGAAGAAACTTTAGTATTTTTTAATCTTATCACAGAAATTTGTTTAAAAGGAAGACATGATTTAGGCTTTTATGTTTCTCATGGCAAGGTCTGTTTTGTGTCTATTATGATATTCAGCAAAAGCTACTTATTAAGTGGCATTTGCTGGTAACACGTGGCAGACACTGAGCTCGGAGTGCCTTGGGTGAGGCTAGCAGATGCGAGTGGACCTAGTTTGCTGCTCCTATAGCTGCTGAGAGTCAGAGGAGAGTATGTGTCTTTAAGTGCCTGCGTGTGCTGAGTCAGCGTAGGTGCTTTTATTACAAATTGAAATAACTGTAAGTATAACAGTAAACAGTTGAAATTCACTTTCAGAGAACAGTGCACAGCATGGCATTGGTGAGGTCTATAGGAATGCTTGACTCTATGACTTCTTTTTGTCTGATGAGGAGAATTTAGTGTATAGGAGTCTGATGACTGATGACTGTCCACTATGAAATTTAACAAGTCGGAGAGCGGAAAATGAGTTCACCAAAGGACCTTGAAGGAGTGTACATTTCCCCTCATTGGCAATTTCCCCTCACTCACCATACGCTTTTGTTCTATGTAGTATACAGCCTTAAACCTTATGAGTAGAGTTACGAGGTCCTTGATACCAGCGATAAAGGTTTTAGCCACAATTCTAACATGCTGTTTGTGTGTGTGTGTGTGTGTTAAAAAGTTTTCTATTTACTTCTTGAATTCTTTGTTGTTGTTACAGATTTATTTATTTATTTTGGTTTTTCAAGTTATGGTTTCTCTGTGTAGCCTTGGCTGTCCTGGACTCACTTTGTAGACCAGGCTGGCCTCAATCTCACAGCAATCCGCCTGCCTCTGCCTCAACGAGTGCTGGGATTAAAAAGCATGCACCACCACACCCGGCACAGATTTATTTATTTATTTATTATGTGTACAATGTTCTGCCTGCATGGTGCACACCAGAAGAGGGCACCATATCTCATTATAGGTAGTTGTGAGCCACCATGTGGTTGCTAGGAATTGAACTCAGAACCTCTGAAAGAGCAGCCAGTGCCCTTAATCTCTGAGCCATGTCTCCAGAGCACCTCTTGGATTCTTGTATCATATGTCATGCAGAGATACTCTATCTTGAGATCAACAAATATATCTGTGCCTTAATTTGAAAACTCTTTCAGGATATTAGAAAATTATCAAATGAGTTCTACTGGCAATATGGCTTGGCCAGTTGGCTTAATTCGACCAGCTTGGTTGTCGTCTTTGTGCTGCTGGGAGACCCATAAGATGATCAGCTCTGGAGCTCTGTGCACAGACAGGACAGCAGCTTTCTCAGGCCTCCTCATCATCATCTGGTAAAAGTGAAGAGAGTGCACTGATACATTTTCATGTTTCCCCAGGAAGGGTCACTCCGGGGCAGCTCATGTCCTATATTCAGCTCTTCAAGAACAACCTTAACGCTCTTACAAATCACTGTGGGCTCCTCCAGCTCGGGATGGCCACCGCTCAAACCCTGAAGCACCCACAGACTGCCAAGTGGGATAACTTTCTGGCATTTGAAAGGCTCCTTCTACAGGTATGTTGCTATGTGAACTTGAACTTGTTAATATGTTACTGACTGAAGTTATGACTTCTAGGAAAGCATGTGTAGTAATCATATTGTTGACGTCAGTTGTGGTTTGAGTGAGGATGGTCCCTGTAGGGTCAGACGTTTCAATACTTGGTCCCTGGTTGGTGGCATTGCTTGGATAGGTTTAGGAGGTGTGGCCTTGGTAGAGGAAGTGTGTCACGGTGGACGGGCTTTGAGGACTCAAGCCACACACAATTCCCAGTTTGCTTTCTTGACTTCATGCTTGTGGCTTAAGATGTGGGCTTTCAGCTTGCTGCTCCAGCCACTATGACAGCCTGCTGCCTCGCTTCCCTATTGTGGTGGTGATGGACTCCTAACCCTCTGGGGCTATAAGCCCAAAGAAAGCCTGCTTTCTGACTGTTGCCTTGGGCGTGGTGTTTTATCATGGCAACAGGAAAATAACTAGTATATGTCCCCTGTATCAAATGCTCTCAGTGCCACCCAGTTAAAGTTCAGCCAAAACATTTTCACATTCACACTATTACATTGTTATTTTTGACTTCTTAATTTTTTGACCGTTTTGCTAACTTCTGGAAACCTTTCATTTTTATGCCTTTTGGGTCTTTCTATATCTTCATAGTCTTTATTTAATTCTTGCAACTTTCCTCTAAGAAACTCTAGGTATTTATATTCTTCTGGCACTACCCAGCCTGTAGTCTGTAAACAATGCAGACCACATGCCTTAAAGTAATGATTAGCAACAAATGAAGGTAGGTAAATTCTATTTGTAGTGTTTAGTGTGAGGTCTGTTTGTTTGGGAAGAAACTATCTATGATTTATGAAATATCTTCATAGGAAACTTTTTATAAATTTGTATTTTTATATTATAAATATAAATTATAGAGCATTTATTCATTTTAAAGTATAATATTATAAAATACAAACTTATATAATATGGCAAGCATCTATGCACATTCCATACAGGCACAATATAATTTACCATTTTCCATAATTGTCCTTATACCCGTTTTTTGGGGGGTTTTTTGATTTTTTGTTTTTTGGTTTTTCGAGACAGGGTTTCTCTGTGTAGCCCTGGCTGTCCTGGACTCACTTTGTAGACCAGGCTGGCCTCGAACTCACAGCAATCCGCCTGCCTCTGCCTCCCGAGTGCTGGGATTAAAGGCGTGCACCGCCACCACGCCCGGCTCTATACCCATTTAATTAAAGAACAACGTTAGAGATGAATTGAGGCATCTTTGATAGAGATTTTTCCCTGTTCTGGTTCTTTTCCCCCCCTAAAGGTAGTCCTATCTCTATTTCTTGCTCTTAAGTTTTCTCTAAATATTTATTTTTCTATGTAAATAGTACCTTACAGTTATTATGGTCTGTAATTTTTACATAAGTTACATTCTACTGTAAATATACTTAAACAATTGATTTTGCCTTTCAACGTCCTATTTTCAAGGCCACTCAGAGTGATGCATATAGTTTGTTCATTTGCACCATACCATGAATATACAATTGATATATATATATATATATGTAACTGTAGTGGTGCTCAGCTGGGCTGTTCCACTGAATGGGGTGTGTGTAGGAGCAGGCGTGAGCATCCCGTACCTGTCTTCAGAAGGCAGTAGGAGCAGCTTCTCCAGGGCATGTACTTTGAGGAGTTTATTGGGCCACTGTCGGTTGAGGTAACGAGGACAGGAAGCGTATGCTTCTGACTCTGGCCCAGGTTTTGCCACTAGATATTATGCGCGCTGAGGTTTTCTTCCTTGGTGCTGAGGAAGTGCCTTCCTAATCTCATTTGCTGCTGTTTTGTTTCTAAAGCTTGCATCAATTCAACCTGGCTTATATCGCTTGGGAGCTTTTAAGAAGACTGTTTCATTGTCTTTCTTTAACCTCTTAATGTGAGGAACTGAATTACAGTATTCTAACTTTTAAATAGTCATCGTTTTGTTCCTGGGCAACTTCAGCTTGGTCTTTCTGTTTGCTTTCTGCCTTTGTCTCTAACGTGTGTGTGTGTGTGTGTGTGTGTGTGTCCGTGTGCATGCTCACATTGCTTGCTTTTGCTTATTAATACTTTCCTTGATGTTTTATGAATGCTGATAGTTGAAATTAACATTTTTTCTTCATTGTGCTGCCATTGTATGGTTTTGACAAGGAGTATTAGCGGTTTAGGAAAGTCTCTGTGAATTTGCTTTGATTTTCTAATCTTTGGACTTAATTGTTTTGGAAAAGGAATTTATCCCTTGCTTAAAAGTAAAACAGGTCTAAGAAATTATCTGGACTTATGATTTGTCACATTAATATTTACAACAATAGTATGAATGATCATTAACTATTGGGTGATTTAAAGCTATAATTTCTTTGCTCCCTTATATATTTGGCTTATTTTCTGATACGTGTGTTTTAAGTGTCTCATGTTTAGCACTTAACCTTTATATATCTAAAGGTTTGGGTTTTCAAGACACAGTTTCTTGGCTGTCCTGTACTCTCTTTGAAGACTAGACTGGCCTCGAACTCACAGTGATCCATGTGCCCCTGCCTACTGAGTTTTGGGATTAAAGGCATGGGCCACCATGTCTGGCTCTTTTTTCACATTCTTTTTTTTTTTTGAATCTTTATACGTTTTAAATGTTAAAATCCATGAGTTCTCTTTCTATGATTGTGTCTCCCTCCTCCCTCCCTCCCTTCACTATTCTCCGCTATCCTCAGAACGTGCGGTTGCATTACTCAGCCCGTGGTGTGTAGCCATGCCTCCATCAGTACTCCTGCCAGCCCTCGGGGCTTCTTCACCTAGCTCTCTTCCTAGGCAAGGCTCTGGCCAAGTCCACACAGATGTTCCCTGTCACTCAGGTCTAGAATCCTCTGTTGACAGCTTCCTACTATGTACTCTCCTTTGTTAGCACTCAGACATCTGTCACCATTCTGGCCCTACTTCTACCAGGTACATGGTACCCTTCTTCCCTTCCAACACTAGCCCCCATCCCAAGCTCCACCACTGTTCCAAGATGCAGCTTCTGATATTGTATGTCAGCCTCTGCCATTGCCACTTCCCTGTTGAGCTGTCCTTACCTACTCAGGCTCTGATGCCATCTTCAGTGTTGTGGCCCCCAAGCTCTGGCCAGATTTCTTTGGATCTTAATAACCCCAGGGTGGCTGCTGATGCCTTCCTTCCTTTCTCAGAACCTCCCCTTACTCCAAAATGTCCTGTTTACCACTGTGTTTATGCACATCAACCTTCCTCCCCTTGCTTAGGGTCCAGCACCCAGTACAGAGACATCCTGTTTCCATCCTCCATGTGCATGTCCTTCATCCCTTAGGCTGGGGACAGCGCATGCTAGGCCTGACCCTGTGCCCAGGTGATCTCCTTATTTGCCATGGCTCTCACAGCCTGCGCTGGCTGGTGTCTCTTCTCCTGCGTGACACCATCTTCACCTGATAGCTAGCTCTAAGCCACTGGGCACCCTCTTTTGTGCTCCTCACTGGACAATGCGAACAGACTCTGCTTCTACATACCAGTCATGTCTGCTAAGATTAGCCCCAGGCTTCAAAGAGAATGAAAGCATCTCAAAGCAAGGTTTGATAGAGATCTTCTCCTTAGGATGATAATAATCTGCTAGCTTACTACCGGTGCCTAAGGAAACTTTAGAAAATATGAGCTCTAAGCCATCTCATTTGCAGTGAGTCCTCCATCCATTCCATGTGGTGGTATCAGAGTGCTCCTTCAACAACAGTGTGCAAAATGGCCGGGAATATGACAGTGAACTTGCCGAAGCCCTCCTCTGGTTCTATTTGCACTTTGCTCTGGCTGGTGCTAACTACTTAGGCAAACCTATAAACTAGCCATTGTAATTGCTCTTTGTTGATGAACATTTATTTTATATGGCACATACCCATTAGTTTAACAAGTCAAAATATATACTCAGTGTCCTTTTACAGATTTGGCTAGAAATTAGAGCATTTTAGTTTATTTTGAGCACCAGAGCAACATTTAGCTTTCCCCAACGACATGAGAAATCTCAGCTGGAGCTGAGGGTTGATTACTTCTTTGAAGTTTCATTTCTACCACTGCCTGCTGGGCCTCCATCACTGCAATGTCCCCCTGCTGGCCAGGCCTCCATCACTGCAACATCACACTGCTGGCCGGGCTCCATCACTGTAACATCACACTGCTGGCCAGGCCTCCATCACTGCAATGTCCCCCTGCTGGCCAGGCCTCCATCACTGCAACATCACACTGCTGGCCAGGCCTCCATCACTGCAATGTCCCCCTGCTGGCCAGGCCTCCATCACTGCAACATCACACTGCTGGCCAGGCCTCCATCACTGCAATGTCCCCCTGCTGGCCAGGTCTCCATCACTGCAACATCACACTGCTGGCCAGGCCTCCATCACTGCAACATCACACTGCTGGCCAGGCCTCCATCACTGCAACATCACACTGCTGGCCAGGCCTCCATCACTGCAACATCACACTGCTGGCCAGGCCTCCATCACTGCAACATCACACTGCTGGCCAGGCCTCCATCACTGCAACATCACACTGCTGGCCAGGCCTCCATCACTGCAATGTCCCCCTGCTGGCCAGGCCTCCATCACTGCAACATCACACTGCTGGCCAGGCCTCCATCACTGCAACCTCGGTTTCCCATCTTGGAAAAGTGACATATGGCACCCACTCTCCCTGCTAATCAAATTTGGATTCTGCTGTGAAGACTTCAACTCAGACTCTGGAATACAAATCTTCTGAATCAGGCTTTTAATTAAGAGTTTATCCAAAATAAGCTCTGGAGAAAATCTCATATATGCCAGCAGTGATTATATTTTTAAAAAATAAGTGACGAAAGGTCTTCATAACTTTTTCTATCTCATTCCCAGGTCCACAGCAGTGTTTTATGCATTGAACATATATATAGTAATTGTCAAATAATTCTGTTTACAGATAGTACCGGCTGAACCCAGACACACAGAAACTTGTGCTAATCATGGATGTGGTTACAAATTTCCTAAGGAATTGTGTTATTTTAACTTATTTTTTCCCAGTTTACAACTGGCGTATTGGGCATTGATTTTCTAAAAATTATTTATTGTTTTATTTTCTATGTATCAGCATTTTGCCTACATATCTTTCCCTGTGGAGTCCATGGGAGGGTGTTGGATCCCCTGCAGCTGAAGTTACACATGGTTGTGAGTCACTGGGTTGGTGCTGGGAATCGAACCCAGGTCATATGAAAGAGTGGCTGGTGCTCCCAATTGCGAAGCTACCTCTCCAGTACCTGCACTGCTTTTTAAAATGTGTTAAATTTCCTTTTAACAGATGTATAAAACACCAAAATTGTGCATATGTGTAAAACAACACGATGATTAGTGATGTAGTCTTCAAGTCAGATTAAATGTGGCTCCAGCATTGTTTTTCATGATAAAACCTTCGAATGTCCTTGGGCAGGATTTGAAATGTGTGGTCTTAGCCAGAACATGGAAACAACCTAAGTGTCCCTCAGTAGAAGAATGGACTAAGAAACTGTGGTACATTTACACTATGGAATACTACTCAGCTATTAAAAACAAGGAATTCCCGAAATTTGTGGACAAATGGATTGATCTAGAAATTATCATAATGAGTGAGTTCACCCAGAAGCAAAAAGAGACAAACGGTATATACTCATTTATATCAAAACACTAGTCCAAGGGATACGTACCATGAAAAACTTTACTTACTAAGAAAGTGGGTCAGAGGAGAGGACATCCTATTGAGACTTTAGGCGAGAGTAGCATGGAAGAATGGGGAAATAGTAGGACCCACAGGGTTCTGGAAACCTACAAGAAGAACTTTATGACAGGCAGATTTCTGTCCTGGGGTCCTCCTCAAACTAAGGCACCAGCCAAGGAGAATATAGGCAGTAAGCTTCGAACCCCTACCAGGACCTAGCCGACGAACATGATACTCTCCACCATTGAGTGGAGAGTGAGATCTGACTCTCACAGGAACTCTGGTGCCCCTTTTCTGACCATGTCCCCTGGATGGGGAGGCCTGGCGGCACTCAGAGGAAAGATAGCAGGTTACCAAGAAGAGACTCGATATTCTAAGAGCATATATAGGGGGAGGAGGTCTCCCTCAATCACAGACATAGGGGAGGGGAGAAGGGGGGAAGTGGGAGGGAGGGAGGGAAGAATGGGAGGGAACAGGGGAAGGGCTAACAATCGAGATGTAATATGAATAAATTAATAAAATAAAAAAAAAATGAAATGTGTGGTCTGCTGCCGTTACATAGAACCGCCAGCTGTACCGCAGTAGCATATTGGGACTACAGGGCTGGTCGCCTAAGTCAAAACCTAGATTTTCTTAGCTTGGCATTAAGATGTGGGACTTTCCATTTTTATAATATAGCAAGAAAATTTAGATAAGAAAGTAAAACTGAGATATGAATGCAGTATCTCTTCATGCTGCTTTAGGACTGAATGAAATTATAGGCACCCATCACTAAGTTCAGTGCCAGGCACCTGGCAGGTGCTCAGCAAGCAGGAATCGTCATTTGTTCTTTCAGCTGAGCAATGCGTTTGAGATGTCAACTCATTTAATGCAAGTAGCACCCTTAATATATTCTCCCCTGCACTTTGTTTTTCTCAATTAAAATTTATTGAATCAAAATGAGTGCCATTTTAAGTTACTGTCTGATAACACTCAACTGTATTTACCTTTAAGTCTTCAGTATATAGCTGATGTTTTTATGCTAATTGTTATGGGAAAAAGCTTTTATTGGGTGTAATATAATTTACGGTGGTTATAAAACGCTAGCAAGCTATGGAGTAGAGGAAGCAGCTGTGTTTATAGTTCCTATAGCACACATTTTGTAAATATATATGTATTATCCTTCTTTTGCTGTTGCTTTATATAAAACTATCCAATTTTGGAAAATCGGTTTTAAATGAAAAACTAAATGAACTATAAATCAATTCAAGGCTGTACAGGTATAATATTGCTTTAGCTTGAATTGTATCTGTCTTTGCAATCAATGAAAAGTAAGCACACAATTTTTAAAGTTGCTAACGTAATTTTTTTAAGGGTGAGATTTGCTTTCTTAATCTACTAAATTTTGGATTATATTTCTCTAAAACAAACTGCATCTAGTAAACTACATAGTAGCATATCTGCTAGTCCTGCAACATTGGTGGCTTCACCTTCTGAATTCCCTGATGCCTGTATAAGCTTTCAAACCATGTGGCTTGGCTCGAAAAAAAATAATGGTCCTTATTGAACTGTTCCTGATTGGCTGTCGCCTTGGGAGGTCTTGTTTTATTATGCCTTGTTTTCAGCCATTTATAATAATTACGATTGAGGTTTTCTGGGAAGAACTTCCAACCAGTCTGTTACTTTGGCCAAAGGCCATGATAGCAGAGTCATTATGTCCCACAGTGCTGTTGCCGTTTGCAAACCACACATGATAAGGGCTGAGTAAAGACTGAGCAAAGTACAAAACAAAGCTCCCTTAACTCAGGCCTTGGTGCTGCACCAAAGAAGGAGGGATTCTGATAGTGTGTGTGTGTGTGTGTGTGTGTGTGTGTGTGTGAGACAGAGAGAGAGAGAGAGAGAGAGAGAGAGAGAGAGAGAGAGAGAGAGAGAGAGAGAGAGAGAGCTTTTCACAAAAATACACTGAAAAATAATTCCAGGGCTAGAGAGACAGCTCAGCAGGTTAGAGTGCCTGGAGACCCAGGTATGGGCCCCAGTGCCCACAGGACAGTTCACATTGTATCTCCAGTTCCAGGGGATCTGATGTCCTCTTATGGCTCCCACAGGCATTGCATGCATGTGGGGTGAAGACATGCATGCAGGCAGAACACCAATATACATAAAAATAACACATAATTAAACATTTAAAAAAAAATCCCAGAGAGGGGCCGCAAAGCAGAGCTTCTCTCCCACCATTCCTGTGGTCTCCTGGTAACACTTCATGGGTAAATTTGGGGTGACCATGGGGTTTAGCCCCACCAGTTTTCCCCTTTGGTCCTTCCCACAAAGGTATAACAGTGCTTCCTGCTCCTCTCCAAGATTAGGATCTGCCCGCATGGGCCTCAGGGAGTCTGCTTCCTCTCCTCTCTCCTTTGGAGCTGGTGTCTGTGTGCAGCTGCTGACCTGCCCTGAGCCTGCCTTCACCGGTGGCCTGCCCTGAGCCTGCCTTCACCGGTGGCCTGCCCTGAGCCCGTCTTCATTGGTGGCCTGCCCTGGTCAAGGCCCAGTACCATAGTACCCAAGTGTACTTAGGCCAGCAGCTTTGACCTTCCACCATACAGGCTGGTTTTTTCTTTTTTAAACTGTGTATTCATACAGTATATGCATGTGTCTGCATGCTACATGAAATTTACTTTTCCAGACAGATGGTGTTTAAGATGTTTTCAAAGCCCTTGTTCATAGTATTAGGTATTGCAGAGATCTAGGTATGTTAACATATGGGATGCCCAGATGCTCATCTGATAACACTCTTAATCGACACAACCTGTGACTTTTTTTTTTTTTAAGTTCAGAACACCTGGCTTGGCGGGAGGAGTGTGTATGCTGTCTCTCTTATAAGTACAAGAATCAATAAACTTTAAAGTTGACTAGTGTGAAAAATTAATCTTTTCTTCAGTACTTTCTCAACTTTCTAGAGAAGCACTTGACTTCTAGCTCTTTGCCAAGAAATGTAGCACTCCCAAATCATAGAAGGAAAAACCAACCTGAAAAGCTGTTTCCAAAATAATTGTTTCATTGCATGTAATAGCCATTTCTTGAGTACACAAGGTCTGTAGACAGGGAAGCTGGGAAACCAGAAATGCACACCGGTTCCTTGACTGTGCATACTCTACTCTGTAATGGACATTAGTTATCTGTGTTGTCAGCACTGTGGTCATGTCTCTAGGGACACAGGCCTGGAGCGGACTTCCCAGGCTAGCTCATGTCTCAGTGCTGTATTAATATTCCTCTGTAATACAAACAAGCCCTAGAGTGCAACCAACCAGATTTAATGAGGTACTTATTTACTTATTTAACGCACAGTAAATAAACAAACATTAAATAGACATGCATTTTGCCTGGATGTACATCTAGGTGGGAATATCAGATCCCCTGGGACTGGAGTTACAGACAGGTATGAGCTGCTATGTGGGTGCGAGGAATTGAACCCTGGGCCTTTGGAAGAGCAGCCAGTGCTCCTAACTGCTGAGCCATCTCTCCAGCCCCCAATCAACTAGTTTATAAATGAATTTCATGAACCATTGATTGGACTAATTGTGTGCTTGAGAATGGGTGGGTTATGAGTTTGACCATGATCTTACTGCTAATGCATATGGGAGCTAAGTTGCAAGTCAGTCTGTCTGATACTGAGACCCCTTCTAACTGTATATTCCTGGAGCATTTCTGTCAGAATAACTAGTAATTAATTTTTCTTGCATCCCTCCATACTTGTTCTCAGGTGTGATAGGAGTTGCCAGAATATGATAGTGCATATAATCTGTTAGTAAAATGCTTAGTTTATATAAGTCAGTAACTTTCTCTTTGAATGTCAGGATCGCTACAATCCAACATTTCCAACTAATTTTTCTTGGATATTTGTGTGTGTGTGTGTGTGTGATGCTTGTGTACTCATGTGCATGTGGAGGCCAGATGTCAACACTCAATGTTTTCCTCTACCAACTCCCCACCTTATTCTTGGGAACACTGTCTCTCGCTGAACCTGGAGCTCACCAGTTTGCCTCAGCGGCTCTTCAGAGAGCCTGCTGGGAGCTACCTGTCCCCATCCCCCAGTTCTGAGTTGCACACCTGTGCCACCACACCTGGCTTCTGTACCACCATACCTGGCTTCTGTGCCACCACACCTGGCTTCTGTGCCACCACACCTGGCTTCTGTGTCACCACACCTGGCTTCTGTGTCACCACACCTGGCTTCTGTGCCACCACACCTGGCTTCTGTGCCACCACACCTGGCTTCTGTACCACCATACCTGGCTTTTGTGCCACCACACCTGGCTTCTGTGCCACCACACCTGGCTTCTGTGTCACCACACCTGGCTTCTCTGCCACCACACCTGGCTTCTGTGCCATCACACCTGGCTTTTACATGGGCTCTGGGATCTGAATCAAGACCTTGTGCTTGAACAGTGAAGTTGTTTTCCCCATCACTCATGTGCTTGCACACATGGGCTTACTGCATGGTAATGGTGTCTCTTCCACTTCCCTCAACTTAGACCTTTACTTTAGATTTTATTCTGTAGCAAGTCTTTGATTGGACCTTATGAGACTCAACACCTTTGGCCATAAAGATAATCAATCACCTCAATTTCACTTTTTTTTTTTTTTACAGAATATTTTATTTTAATGCTCTTTTTTTTTTTTTTTAGCATTTCAACTCATTAAAGCAGCATAATTTTGAATATTGTGGGGAGAGAGAAAAATATGAAACAATGTTCATGAACTTCTTGTGTGTTTCTTGAACATGGAGGCACTGCCAAGTTAGGAGTTGGGAATCTGTCCAATCACCTGATTAGAAAGGGACTCAGAATGTAGGTCATGTAAACTATACGCTCTTAAACCAGGCTTGTCTCAAAAGTGATGACATCATGTGTTATTCCAGCTGGAAGCCAGAGTTTGTAATCAGGCAGAGTAAACTTGGACAATTTTGTTTTTTAGTATATTATGGGTCTACTAAAAATGTTTTAAGTACAGACTTTATGCCAATAGTGGAGGATGCACACATGTGGGTGGGGCTTCATTTAGTAAAAAACAAGAGTAGTGTAGTCATTCTGGTTTGCCTGACCAAAAGAAAAAATAACGCTGTGTGTCTCACTGCATTAACTCCTCTGTCCTCAGCCTCTGCTCCCTGTACCATGCTGGCTATACCAGTGATGGATAAGATCACGATTTTCCTTTTAAAAATGTATAGCTTTTTAGGAGTGCTATGAATCAAACGCAATGTCTTGCACATGCTGGCCAAGGACTTTACTGCTGGGCCACACTCCTAGCCCTAACATTTTGATGTCTAAGAATTAAAAGAAATAATAATGTGTAATGAAGTTTACTTGACATTATTTTCCCTTGGAGAAAATGCCTTCCTCACATCCTTCTGTAGGATGTCTTAGATATAGCTTAACGGCATAGTTTTCTTTTTAAAATACTATTTATTCTTTGATCATAATCTGTTCATGTTATCATCCTCTAATTGCTCCTGGTTTCCCTCACCTCATCTCCCTCTAAAAGTCATGTAATTTTTGTTGTTGTTAATAATTTATCTGAGTTCAGTAACCGCTGCCCATGTGCACATGGGTGTGGGCCATCCAGTGGAGCACGAGCTACCTAGCTGCAGCTACATCTTCAAAGGATAATTCTCCCTTCCACAGCAGTCATCACCTGCCAGTAGCTCCTCCAGTTGGGGTGGAGGCTCAGGGACTTCTCCCCATCTGTGCATTTGGACCACCTTGATGGTGTGCAAGTAACCACAGCTGCTGTGAGTTGATGAGTGGGAAGGCTGTGCCATGCCCAGAAGTCAGCACTGCACACACAGCTCTCCTCCTAACTCCAGGCTCTCACATCCTTCCTAACCCCTCTTCTTCTCCCTGAGCTCTGAATGGTAGAAAGTTGATGGATGAACAGCCACAGCTAGCCCACACTTGGCACTGTCATCTGTTATGAGTCCCTGTGTTAACGATTACCCACTGCAAAAAGAAGCTTTATTGGCCAAGGTTGAGAGAAGCAAAATAACTTGTGAGTATAAATAAAAAATATTTAGAATACAATCTGACATGACCATTAACAAAACAACAATAACAGATTTGCTCCCTAGCCACCTCCTCGACTTTACGTGAGGTTTACAGTACCAGGCATATCCCTTCTGTGGAAGGTCTCATAGTTAATCAGAAAGCAGTTGCTTACTCCACAACTGCCATGCCACTATTGTACCAATGAGTACATCTTGCTGGCAGGTTAGTGTTGTGGATTTAGAGATTTGGCATGGGTGAGGCCGTTAATATCTCTGTTTTTCCCTTCAGCAGCCTGCATAAAATCTTTCAGCATTATGTAAATAACCAGCAGGGAGAAAGGATTATGCCCATTTTGAGATTGCTTTCTGGGTCTTGCATCCAGAGTAAGTGGTGGCCTTAGCAATAGGGTCGTCTTATCTTTACTGGCTGGTTTGGTGTTAACTTGACACAAGCTGGAGTCATCAGAGAGAAAAGGAGCCTCAATTGAGGAAATGTCTCCATGAGATCCAGCTTAAGGCATTTTCTCACTTAGTGATCAATAGGGGAGGGCCCAGCCCATGGTGGATGGGGACATCCCTGGGCTGGTGGTCCTACGGTCTATAAGAAATCAGGCTGAGCAAGCCAGAGGAGCAAGCCAGTAAGCAGCACTCCTCCATGGCCTCTGCATCAGCTCCTGCCTTTAGGAACCTGCTTGCGTTCCTGCCCTGACGTCCTTTGGTGATGAACAACAATGTGAAAGTGTAAGCCAAATAAACCCCTTTCATCCCCAACGGGTATTTCGGTCATGATGTTTTGTTGCAGCAATAAAAACCCTAACTAAGACACTGTCTAACCGTGGTGGGCAGTGAGAGCCACGACAGGAGTCTGTGTTGTGTAGACTGCTTCAGGGCTTAACATGTTTACCCATCCCGGGAATTTGTTCTCAAACTCCCCTTTCAGAAATAGATCTAGAACTACTGTGCAACTCAGAGCATGCGCAACCTTACATAACCCCCTCTCCTTTCACATAACACGGGTTCTGCTTCCCCTCTAATAGAGCTTCTCCTTGGGTTGCAGGGTCACAGGCTTCCATGTGGCCTTTTCACAGACTCTGAGTGACCTTTGGCCAGCACCTCATTTTCCTATTTCCCACCTCATCTGTGCTTGACCTTTTCTGCCCCCAGTCTCCCCCTTTCTACTTTTACTTACCTATATTTTGCTAGTATTTGCTAGCAACTTTTACTTCTTGTCTTGAGAAGTTTTCTTTCAGTTCCACGGCCCATTTAATTGGTTGGTTTGTTTTCTTTGATGTTTAGGTGTATATGTTCTTTGTGTATTTTAGACACTTGTCCCCTGTCTAATGTATAACTGGTAAAGATTTTCTCCCATTTTGTGCACCACCTTTTCGTTCTATTGGCAGTTTCTTTGGCTGTGTAAATACTTTGAAGTTCATAAGATCCCACTGAATTGTTGGCTTTACTTCTTGTGTTACGAGGACCTTCAAAAGTCCATGCCTGTGCCTTTGAATTGAAGCATACTCCCTGCTTTATCCTATCTTGAGCCTTTATCCTGTACTTGAGACTATCTGACCCCTGTCAAAGCCCTTGGTCCATCTGCAGTTGAGTTTTGTACCTGATGAGTGATAGAGTCCACTTTCATTTTTCTGTGTGTTCATATCAAGGTTGCCCAGAAGCTTTTGTTGAAAGTTTTTTCTTCAGTGTGTGTTTTTGTGTATTTGTCAAACACTAGGAAGCTGCATTTTTTGGACTATCATCTGGGTGCTCTATTCTATTGAGCTGTGTGTTTGTGTTTGTACTAGTACTGTGCTGTTTATAACACTATGGCTCTATAGTATAATTTGAAGTAAGATAGGGTGATTTCTCCCACAGTAGTTGTTGCCTTCATCTTCACCTCCTCCTCCTCCTCCTTTTTCACCTGCACCACCATGCCCATTCTTCTTTTTCTAAATTAATTTCATTTCATGTACATGGATGAGTATTTTACCTGTATGCCTGGTGCCCATGGAGGCTATAAGAGGCATCCTGTTGCCTGGGATTTAAATTATAGATGGGTATGAGCCACCATGTGTGTTCTGGGGAGCAATCCCTGGCCCTCACTAGCCCACAGCAGTCCCAACCAAAATTTCAGGTCCATTCTTCACAGACATAGAAAAAATAATATCAAATTTTATATGGTAACCAAAAACCAAACCAAAACAAGAAAAATAACAACCAAGGATAGCCAATACAACTGTGAGTAATGCTGTGGGCATACGTTTTAAAAAACGATTTATTTTTATTTATCTGTATGTGTGTGTCTGTGTGTCTGTGTGCCACATGTATACATATGTCTGTGGAGGCCAGAAGAGGGTGTTAGAGCCCCTCGAACTGGAGTTATAGACAGCTGTGAGACAGCTGACATGGATGCTGGGAGCCGGTCCCCAGTCCTCTGGAAGAGCAGCAAGCACTCTCAAGCACTAGGCCATCCAGCCCAGGAAGACATAATGTTGACTAAGCTATTCAGAAGGTTTTCCATGAGCAACAGCCATGTAAACTATGTTTTAAAGGAAATTAACGCCTTAGCTGGGTAGGGTGAGAGACTAGTAAGGCTAGGAACTGCATAGCCAATAATGTGTGGCACATCACGGCATCTTTCATTTGGATGGGCTGGATGTTGGATGCACATCTGTGGAAAGAGAAAGGGATGATACTCAGGGAGAAGGGATGCAGTTCAAGAGATGACATGGACACAGAGTGCACTGGCCTTGGCCACTGGTTTGCTTTGACAGAGTTAAGAGCTCAGGTGAACAGCTTCACCGTAGCAACTAGAGTGGTCTCTTCTATTCCTGAGCCAGGTTCCTTCCTTTCAGTGTTCACATGAACTTTATGTTTTAATTCAACCCAAGTAATGAACTACATATGGGTAACTTTCCTTTCAAAGCCAAGTTTTCAAAAAAAAAAAAAAAAAAAAAAAAAAAATGAAGAATTTGTAGAAAACTGACCAAGTCATATTTCTAGGTTTAAATAGTGATTTATTTTTTTTCCCAAGAAAGTCAATAGCCCCAAACATTTGTCAGTCATTTCAGAGTGTCGCTCCTGCCTGCTTCGCTTATTAGCTCCAGTCCTGTAGTTCCAGGGCTTTCGTGTGCTCCTGCCATGTGGGTTCCACATCTGGTGACCACTCCGTGTTCTTTTGGGGAGAAAAAAAAATCCCAAAACTTCCTTTTAGGAACAACATAGACACAGTTCTACAGAATCCAGTCCTGCCCTTGTCTGCAAATATCTGGCCCCAAATTAAATGCATAGCGCTGAAGTTATATTCCTCTCCGGGGCTCCCAGTAACTAAACAAGACACAGTACAAATTAGGGCTTTAAACTGTTGGGCACCAGTTTTCTCCCAGCACATTACTGTGATGATATCGCTTTCATGTCTTGACATATCTCTGAAATCATGATTAAATATGGTAACCAGAACTAGCTCTGACGTGCACTAAGGAAGTCATTTGGAATCAATACCATAAAGGAAATGCTGCTTGGAGGAGCTCTTTTACTTTTAATGAGTTTAAGTGGTGCTGAAGTTTCAAGTCTTTTTTTTTCCTCACTTCTTCCAGAACTGTCATTTAGAAAAGTTATCATGATCCGTTATTAAAGATACACTTCAAATAAAACAGTGAGTCAAGATATTATTAGCGAATGTTTGTCACTCAATGTTTTTCAGATTTATCATAGACATCCACGGTCCCATTTGTAAAAATGACAAACTTTTTGGCAAACATTCTTAGCAGTCTGTTTGCAGTCATTTAAAAAGCATTTCTTCAGTCAGAGCCTTGAGGAGTGTCCGCGCCTATCCGTGGGCGGGGCTTCCTGACACGCGCCGAATACTGCCTTGGCGATTTAAACCTTGGTCGTTGTTGCTTCTCTCACTGTTTTAGACCACAGTTCTAGTTTGTATCATTTTTCTGTGTGAAAGAGACAAAGAGGGCTAAAGGGAAAGGCATAATCCAGACAAGGTGGTTGAATTGGGAAACATTTTCCATGTGTTACACCGCGCGAAAAGCTGCCTTAGTGATAAACCCGATGGGAAAACAACATGGCCGGCGAAATCCCTGGTACTGGAATGTGACTCGTTCAATGGATGCCAGGTACACCAGGAACAAAAGAAGAAGTGGCACGCGGTTTTCTTTTGTTGTTCCTCCCATGGCTCTTCTGGGAGCCAGCCCAGTGTGTGGCAGCATCCAAGGCCTGCATGACGCTCATCTCCGAGGTACCATCCACCAGCAAAACCAGTCCGTTCTTACTTTCATCCTGTTTGCCTCCTGGAAATACGTTTCACATTTTAATCCTACCTGATTGTTCTGACCTAGTACAGTACCTCTTGATTTGAAATGAGTAGGGGTAGTTTTGTGTGTGGGGATCACGGCAGTAACAGTGGAAACTTAGCCTTAAATCGGGATAATAGCCACTGGATGAGATCTCTGTTTTGACCTGTCTTTGGAGGAGTTAGAGGTGAAAAGACATCACCACTCAGGTGGTGGTAGCATTGCTGTGGCCGGATTACTGGCAAATTCTTATCATTGGTAAGATTTGTGGTGAAGGGCTGGGGATGTGGGGAGTTTGGTACAGTTTCTGCCTTGCAAGATAGAAGACCTGAGTTGGGAGCCAGCACCCAGTAAAGCTCTGTGCCCTCAGGACTCAGTGGAGAGAGACAGACAGACCCCTGGAGCTCATGAGTTAGCAGGCCTAGCCAGTGAGTGAGCTCCAGGTTCAGTAGGTAAGGACTCCAGTTATCAAGAGCGGGAGGGGGCGCATGAATGTGGTTCTCGGTAAGGCACCACGTGCTACTGGTTTTGCTGTGTAGAGATTTGATCATGCGATACCTGCTGTCTGCCTTGCTCTTCACTGCCTACCAGCCTCGTTATTATGTTAATAGCACCAGCTTTCTCTGGCACTGAAATAAGCACCACAATACCATTGCAATGAATTTCTACCACATTCTTCATTGGAAACTTTATTTTGCTTTATTGAAAGAACAGATATGAAAGCATTTTATATGCCCTAGCATGTAATTTAAATCAGGAATCCATTACATTTCGGTAAAGCATACATATTTTCTCAAAGGAATTCCTCTTCTTGTTCTCTTGGGCAGCAGAGTTAATCAGAACTGGCGTTCTTGGGGCCCTCACCATGCATGTGAAGGCTTCCTTGTGGTCTCCAAATCTTCAATATATTGATATTGTCAGTGGGGCATTATTAATATACAAAGTCTATAAAAACCATATTTGCATATGAATTTATATGATTCAACAACACAAAACCTGGTCACATTTCATATAAGACTGCTTCTTGAGTTTCTGATGAGTTATTAGAAAATTTTAACACATAGACACCCACCAAAGCTCATGTCAGTGATACTGAGCACTCACTGTGTGGCTGGTAACCACTGGTCCATGTGGTGAGGATAGGGCAGTGAGTGTTAGAGTCCCTGTGTCCATAGACCGTCCATTAGGGAAGCAGACAGTAGAGGAACCCACAAATATGTGAGTTGCATCCCTAGGGGTAAGCACACGCGGGGATTGGCTGAGGCTTCCTTGCTTGGAGCGTTGGCTGTGCTGGCCTTGGTGGCTCTTGGTGCCATGGTGAGAACTGCAGTGATGGAAAGTGCAGTTGGAAATGACGAGAACAGGGTTGGAAAAGTATCATATGTATGACAATAGGCAGACTCGTTGTCTTACGGATAGAATACCCGAGAAAGCAGCTTGCAGAGAGGGAAGACTCGCTTCGTTCATGGTTTCAGAGGGTCTGTCCGTAGACATTTGGCCCCATGCACATGTGGCAGAGGAGGTTCTTCATCTTGTGGTGGGTAGGAGGGAAAGTGTTGCCGAGGGGAGGAGAGAAGAGGGAAAAGGAAAGAGAGGGGAAGATATGGAAGGGGGGAGAGAGACAGAGACAGACAGAGAGACAGAGAGAGATCCATAACCAAGATACAGTCCCCAAGGATGCTCAGTGGTCTATTTCCATCTGATGCCTAATCCACAAAGTTCCCAGAACTTCCACAAATAATGTCACTAGCAGGGGAGCAAGCCTTTGATACGTGATCCTTTTGAGGGACACTTCATATCCACACCATAATGTGTGGTAGAGTTTGGATGACATGTGCCTGAAGAAGTGACATTTGAATGGAGACCTGAAGAAAGGGAGGGCGTGGGACCTGGGTGCTCTAAGCAGATGCACCAGAAGGGCAGGAGGCTGCGGCAGGTAGGGGCCCTGCTGGATATAGAGTATAGGACTGTAAGAGATGTGCCCAGCCTGGGGTGGCGGGGTGGTTTGACACATTTGAGGACTTGTGGCTCTGGGAGAGATGGTGTGGATTGTGGTTGCAGTGTAAAGAGCATTATTATTGCCACTTGCACTTTTTTTTAGTATGTATTAAAGTTATAGTAAGCAATGGAGGCCACATGGCATTATTAATATAGGTCTGAAGAAGTCTTTGATCTACATTTCCCTGAGACTCTTTTATGGTGTTATTTGCCTATACCTCTTAATTCTTCTAGCCTGAATTAGCATGAAGCTTTTGTGAATGGAGTCAATTTTTTTCCTAGTTTTTCTTTCTGCAGGGCCTGACTGAGAGCAGGTAGGGCTTTGGAGGCTGCACTCCGTCTGCTTTTAATTTCAAGCCCCTCTTTGTCAAATGTCATATTTCTGAAGGAGAATGAATTAACTCCGAGGCAGTTTTTTTTTTTTTTTTTTTTTCTTTCTCTATTCCAAAGAAGGCTTTAGAGTTCTTATTTTGGCACTGGACATCTCCAGGGGAATTTTTTTTTCTTATACACCTGCAGCAATAAAACATAAAAGCTGGTGAACTTGAGTTCTATCTTCACTAATCTCTCTCTGCTTATGCTTGAGACAGCCACAGCTAGAGTTTTATGTGCACTTGGGTTGTCTTTCAATGTCAGGTTCATAAAAGAAAGAGTGCATTTTGCACAAAGCCTACTAAATAAGTTTAGTGTAATCACCATAGCTGGAAAGTTTATTGGGACCATATGTGTTTACACACACCTCATTTATCATTATTACTGAAGTGTTTCCATATTCTAATAGCTAGAGAAGCCGTGATAATATACACAGACTGAATGCTTGCCTTGGCCACCTGTCTGCCAGCACCAGGTTAACATGGTTTGGTTATTTAGTTTTCTTTTGTGTGTAGAATTGTTTTGCCTTTATTTTTTTTTAATCAACTTCGTCTTTGCTTTCTTTTTTTCTTTCCTTCCTTCCTTCCTTCCTTCCTTCCTTTTTAAATTGTGTATAGATGTTTTTGCCTGTGTTTATATATGTGCACCATGTGTGTGCTTGTTGTCCTTGGAGGTCAGGGTGTCAAATTCTCCAGAACTGGAGTTGAAGACAATTTTAAGCTACCATAATAGTGCTGGGAATTGGGCCCAAGTCCTCTGGAGCAGTAACCAGTCCTCTTAATTGTTGAGCCATCTCTCCAGTTCCGATTTTATTTCTTTTATTTTTGAGACAATGTCTCACCATATATTCCTGGGTGGACTAGGTAGAACTCACTATGCAATCCAGGCTGCCTCAAACTCACAGAAGTCTACCTGACTCTTTCTCAAGATTAATGGAAGTAAAGATGTGCATCACACCTGATGACTCGATTTTCTAACAAGACGGAGCACGTAAATGTGCCGCTTAAAGATTACTGATCTGGCCATCCTGAAGAGTTAATGTCACCTGGGAAGCAGAATTTGAATGATCCATTTGCCTTTCTTTTTAAAACTATGATCACTGTAAGAGTAACGTTTATTCTCCTGGCTGAATTGTTGTCCTGGAGGCTTACTGCCTCCTTCTACTAACTGGTTCTAGTCCTGGAAGCTTCTAGCCTCCATACAATTTAATCTAGGCCTAGAGTGTTTTCAGCCTCTGAGACTTCCTGCTTAATGAGCTCACCCTTACTAGTTCTTTCTGAGCTCTGGGCTGCCTGGTTCAACTCAGCTGTTCTGACTCAAACTCTTCTCCCAGCTGATTTATTTAATTTGGCTTCTCTCTCAGCCTGGAATTGCTCTGCTTGGCCTCAGCAATCTGCTCTAATCTTTGGCTTTTTACTTTCTGGCTCATTCCATCTTCACCTGAGTTCTCTCTCTGCAGCCCATCTCGCTATTACTGTTCTGGTAACACTGCCTCCTGCCTGTAAAACTGCCTCTTAAGTTGCTCCCCTTTCTTCTCTCTGGGCATATCCTATTTTGTCAAACCTTCTCTGATTCATCACCTTTTCTGCTGCTCAATTAGGCATCACTTTCAAACATCGGTGCTTCCTTCTACAAACTAACTTTATCTTCATTGTTTGAGATTAAAGGCATGCACCACCATCATAGACGTAAGATTTTCTTTACCTGATACTTGCTCTATTCCAGGTTGACCTTGAACTCAGATCTGTTTGCCTCTGTCTCCAGGATCAAAGGCATGTTTGCATTCCAGCCAGCTCACACAGACCTAGAAAGTCTTTGGGTGTACTCTCTTGCCGGAACAGCCAAGTTCTGAATTAACATTCCTCTACAGGTCATGTCAAGAAAAAAAAGATGATTCCAGGTGATTGTTGAAACTAGCCTCTAAAACTCCATTTATAGTATGTATGGCTCTTCCTACATTTTAATGTTAGTCATTTGTCTGTAATTCTAATCAATCTCTATTCCCTGCCACCAGCACTTCATTGTTTTATTTTCTCTTCTTGAACTTTCTCTACTTATTGAATGCCCTGCCCATTGTTTGTGGCTTGGGATATGAGATGGGCAAATAATTACTGGTTATGTACCTTTCTTGTTCTATCAGCCTGGGTGCACAAACAGTGACACCAGCCTGAGCAGACTTCCTACCATGTGCTTTGTGACTCCTGTAAGGCTGACACATGGGTACCGTCATCGGCTCTGGGGAAGGAAAGGAGTCTGCCTTCAGGGACCGAGGTTTCCTAACAGCAAGTTCTGTTATGTTTTGAGCAAAAGTGCTTTGTTTGCATCCTTTAGAACCTAGCTGGAGGAGCTGCTGCTGGGGAGGCCACAGTGCTAGGAGGGAACTAAAGAGGGGAAGGAAGGCAAACTGGAAGCACAAAAACATGGGGAGCTGTCGCCTTGCTAAGCCTGACATTCAGACTCCCTGGCTGCACCTTTGGTCCTAACATGCACGCTCTGACCCAGGGGATCGCAGTCACTGTGGTCAAAGTGCTCTCTTGCATTCTTGGACATTGTCCTGGGTGTCAAGGAGCTTTTGTTTTTATAGATTAATGATATTTATTGATATTAGCCACATTAGAAATTAAAACAACATTTAGAAGTACTTATTAAGTATTATAAGAATAAATGTTATTTGTTAAGATAATTGTATGTTTGTTAACACGAAGACACCTTTCATGAAAATATTTCTGTTATTTTCAAATCAGGAATATTTTGTACGAAGAATAACATTGTTTTGCATTTTGCAAATCTCTTTAATGTCTGGCTAATAGAAGACAGCTGCATTCTCCTGTACACTGCTGCATTCAATCTGTTGTCAGATCACACATCACATGGCTTCTGGAAAACTTCACTGGGTGCGCTTGAGAGAACGAGAGTGGGAAAGGCAGATAATGTCTTCATATTAGTATGAAAATCCCTTTGACCTCATAGATCCTCTGGAAAAGTCCTGCAAGAGCTCCCTGACCGCAGAGCTGTTGGCCTAAACACATCTTCAGACTCACCCCTGTACACGTACTTCTACACAGCCCCTCTGGAACAACACCAGTTCCTCTTCCTCATTGGCTTTCCCAGCTGCCCTGTAGTTTAGAGCACAGGGTCTTAAGCATAGAGTCAGGTATGGTCTAAAGGATACATGTCCATCCCAATGAGGTTCCTTCACTCTTTCCTTTAAGCAAGGGATTAATTCAGAACAAGTAAGCTCCCTTTCTACTGTTAAAAGCTAGAGTTGAAATCTTTCCCACAGCAACCAGGGCCAGGGAGTGGGGGCGGGGGGCTGTTGACTGGCTAACTGAACAGCAGTTCAAAGGGGACTTGTAAAAAGATACATGTATCAACATTTCAGAAATGTATAACATATAATTCGTTGCCACTATGGGAATCTTTTGATACAGGCCCAAGTCCTGTCTGCAGGTCAGGGTTTGCTAGCTGGAGTTCTTCCACTTCGTCCCATGAGCCTCACTGAAAATGTGTAATCTAAGCTGGTCATGCTGGCGCATGCCTTTAATACCAGCACTTGGGAGGCCTAGGCAGGCGGATCTCTGTGAGTTCGAGGCCAGTCTGGTCAACAAAGTGAGTCCGGCAGCCAGGGAAACCCTGTCTTGAAAAACAAAAAACAAAACCAAAACAACAACAACAACAAAAACAGAAAAGGGAAGAAAAGTATTACTTACTCTTTCCAGTTTCCTATATTTAAAGACACATATAATCTTCAAGACCATCTGAATTCTGAAAGCACTGCCTCTCTTCTGATTTATGCTATAGTTTCTTTAGAACAAAGACCCAAGTCCTGACATCTTTGTCTAACACCGTGGCTAGTTATAAATAATAGAGCTTACTATGAAAATAATTTTGACCTCATGGGCCCTCGGGGAAAGCCTGTTAGTTCAACCGAGTGAACGAGGATGTGCATGCATGAGAGAATGAAACAGAGGTTATACGGTGAAATTATTTCTTTATAAATGATATCTTATGACTCTGTTAGTAGGACAAGGAGTGGCAAGTACACATTTGTATCAGGGTACAGTGAATGCAAGATTAGCCAAAAGGGTGACTGTTACTCAGAGTGCAAACCATCTTGGCTGCCATCACTTCATATAGAGTATGCCATTTCCTTCTGCCCATAAAGAATTGCATCTAACTCTCTCTCCCTCCAGCCCTGGTGACGAAGTATTGAGCACTCAAGTTCCTTATATAAAACAGTATGGCGTTCGCATTAACTTACGTACATCCTCATGCATGCTTTAAACCATCGTTGGCTTATGTCTAATGAACACTATACTGTAAATGTTACACAAATAGTTGTTTTGCTATATTTTTAGAGAATAATACAAGGAAGGAAATTCTGTGTGATGGGTACAGACACAATCATCTTTGGCCTAACGACTTAATACACAAAATGCCCAAACTAATATCAGAGAGAGTTGACGTCTGTGAAATGGTGGGGCACCACTATGCCAACACACAACCTTATTGGCATGGATTCTTCACAGTTTTATTTATCAACAATTTAGATTTTTACCTTTTTTGGAACTTTCTAGAATTATTTTCTGGATATTTTGCATTTATAGTTGATTAAATTCAGAATGTGTGGATATGGAGAGCTGACTGTACTGTGGCAGTGCCACAGGGTTGTTCTGACTATTAGCATAAATAGTGTGTATTAAATGTATGGCCCGCAGTGTTTCTAGTAGATGTCCCCAGAGGCAGTGCTGATTGTAGACGCATTACCCAGCCATCACTCCCTAATAAACTCGTCTATGGTTCTCTTGTCAAGGTTTTCAGTTCTTCACAAGTGTAAGCACGGAAGGTTGCTAATACTGATTTTTAAACAGTCACTGTTATTATTTTAAACTTTATCTATTTATTTTACATATATGAGTGCTCTGTCCACAGGTCACCTTCATGCCAGAAGAGAGCATATGTGGTTGTGAGCCACTATGTGGTTGCTGGGAATTGAACTCAGAACTATCTCTCCAGTTCCTGCTAATATTGACTTAAAAAGCTACTCACATATTTTTTCCTTTCCTGATCCATGATCTTTATGGATTTGACCTTTTCTGGTTATTAAGAATTACGAGTTTGAGCTGGAGAGGATGGTGAGATGACTCAGCAGTTAAGAGCCCTGGCTACTCTTCCAGAGGACCAGGATTTGATTTCTGGCACCTACTTGGCAGCTCACAACCATCTTTAACTCCAGTTCCAAGGAGTCTGACATCCTCTTCTGGCCTCTTTGGGCCATGTACACATGTGGCCCATAGACATACATGTATGCAAAACTCTCATACACATAAAATAAAATTAAGAAATCATTTAAAAATTATTATTAGTTTTGGTAATACAATAATGCGAAAAATGTGGGGCTGGAAAGATGGCTTGAGGGTGTAAAGGTGATTGCTGCACATGCACGACCTTGAGCTTCAGAATCCATGCTGCAAGAAAAGAGCTGACTCCCGGAAGTTGTCCTCTGACCTCCACCCATATGCTATGTCTGCCAACACTTATACACCTGCACGTGTGTGCTCTCTCTCGCCCTCTCTCTCTCTCTCTCTTTCTCTTTCTCTCTCTCTCTCTCTCTTTCGCTTTCTCTCTCTCTCTCTCTCTCACATACACACACACACACATACACAACATTAATGATAATAATAAATCTTTAAAGAGGAAAAATATGAAGTTTTTCCATGCTTCTTTCCCTAAAGGTATCTAGAAATTTGATTTTAGAAGGTAATATATATGCATAAATTTTATGACTAGTAAGTTGACTAGTGTTTGAACGCTTGGCCCATAGGGAGTGGCGTTATAGGAGAAAGTGTGTCCCTGTGGGGGAGGGCTTTGCAGTCTCCTATGCTGGAGCTACGCCCAGGGTGCCACACTGTTTTCTTCTGCTGCCTGTGGGTCAAGATATAGACTTCTTGGCTCCTCCAGCAACACGTGTGCTTGCATGCCACCGTGTTTGTTGCCATGACAATAACGGACAAAACCTTGGAAACTGTAAGCCGGCTCCAATTAAATATTTTTACTTATAAGTGTTGCCTTGGACCTGTTGTCTTTTCACAGCAATGAAACCCTAACTAAGACACCAGAGTAAATGAGTTTTTAATGTTTGGATAAAATATGTCAAAGGTCATGGAACACCTGTAATTTTGCCCAGGGATTAGAAAGATTGCATCACACAGCTTCAACTTACTAGTGTGAAAGAGCAGTCAGGGCTCTTAACTGCTGAGTCATCTCTCCAGCTTAAACAAGTAATTCTTAATATTCAGAAAAGGTCAAATCTATAAAGATGATGGATAAAGAAAGGGAAAAAATGTGAGTAGATTTTTAAAAATATATGGCAGCTGGGCTCTGCAGAAACTCATGAGCAAGATTTTGTGACCTCATGGTGGAACACAGGGGCTTTTGGAGCAGATGACCTATTGGGAAAGGCCATGGAAATATTTACCCTTTGCCTTGTTTTCTCTTGGCTGGTTGAGTTGGGTTCTTTGTAACAACTAATAAACATGCATTTTCTTGTCTTCTAAGATTTATGCCAACACGTTATTGAACATGAAGACAGTGTTGTGCGTAACTGTTGCTTTGTACGTAGCCTGTCAAAAGAAGAGTGCCTCCAGGCTCATGCCAGGCATCTGAGAGGGGGCAGTTCTGCAGGCTGAGCCCTTGGAAACAGTCAGGCCTGACACCAGTGCCAGCTGGGAATAGAAGTTGGTAGCCAGAGAACTGAGACAGGGCTAGTGTGAGAAACTATCCCAAGATATATTTCCAGAGTATAGACAGCCTGAAGCCAGACGGCCTCCCAAGCTTCAGTGACAGACTATCTGAATAGATGAATGGCTTTGTCTGTCACACCAAACTAGTGTAGATCATGTGGCTTTAACTGCACAAACGGTATCTTCTCACAGTTCTAGAGACAGGGAATCTGGATTGGATTTGCAGCATAGTCAGGTGCAAGGGAGAGCTCTGGGCTGTAGGTGACTATGTTTTCTGTGTTCCCACATGAGGAAGAGGGGGGAACTGCTACCTCTTTTGATAGTACTAATCTTGTCACAGTAAGGGGTCCCATTCATGTTATGATCCCATCTAAACCTAATAACCTCTCAAAGGCCCCACAAGAACTTATCACCAAAACTTTACCACAGTAGATTTGGTGGGACACAGTCAAGCCACCGCACAGGTGGGACACAGTCAGGAACAGCACAGTGATCACTGGGATTTGGTGGGACACAGTCAGGCCACAGCACAGTGATCACTGGGATTTGGTGGGACACAGTCAGAGCACAGCACAGTGATCACTGGGATTTGGTGGGACACAGTCAGGACACAGCACAGTGATCACTGGGATTTGGTGGGACACAGTCAGGACACAGCACAGTGATCACTGGGATTTGGTGGGACACAGTCAGGACACCGCACAGTGATCACTGGGATTTGGTGGGACACAGTCAGGACACGCACAGTGATCACTGGGATTTGGTGGGACACAGTCAGGACACAGCACAGTGATCACTGGGATTTGGTGGGACACAGTCAGGACACAGCACAGTGATCACTGGGATTTGGTGGGACACAGTCAGGACACAGCACAGTGATCACTGGGATTTGGTGGAACACAGTCAGGACACAGCACAGTGATCACTGGGATTTGGTGGGACACAGTCAGAGCACAGCACAGTGATCACTGGGATTTGGTGGGACACAGTCAGGACACAGCACAGTGATCACTGGGATTTGGTGGGACACAGTCAGGCCACAGCATAGTGATCACTGGACCAAACAAAATGTTCTGCTCTCAGTGAGGGCTGAGCCTTCCCCTGAGGATGGGTATTTCTTCTGCACCTGAATGTTTCATCAGAGAGTGGGTAAACCCTAGTGCTGGTGATGCACGCAGCCTTTACTCCCTGTTCAGCAACATCTTTTCTTCTCTTGATCCCGCAACCTCCAAACTCACCAGCAACACAAACGCAGCAAGATTGAGGGTAAGGACTCTACTCACCTGAGGTTACAAGGACAGATGCTGAGGATGCAGTTAGGGACTATCCTGGTAAGTGGTGGTTGTAGGTTCTCCTCCAAGATCCATGACTTTACTAACCTTGGGTAGTTGGCTAGGTTCCCAGTACTAGGTACAATCTCACTCCCGTTGAGCAGGTCTTAAGTCCAATTAGAGAGTTCTTGGTTACTGCCAAGGTATGAGTGCCACTATTGTATCCTTAGGCTTATAACGCCATGCTAGTCAGCCGGGTGTGGTGGTGCACACCTTTAATCTCAACACTTGGGAGGCAGGGGCAGGTGGATCTCTGAGTTCGAGGCCAGCCTGTTATATGAAGAAAGTCTAGGACAGCCAGGATAAGAGAAACCGTGTCTCGAAAAACCAAAAAAGAAAGAAAGAAAGAAAGAAAGAAAGAAAGAAAGAAAGAAAGAAAGAAAGAAAAGAAGAAGAAAGAAAGAAAGAAAGAAAGAAAGAAAGAAAGAAAGAAAGAAAGAAAGAAAGAAAGAAAGAAAACCTCTAGATAATGCCACGCTAGTCACTGTTGCGGTTTACGGGCATTCTAGCTAGTGAGACTGTTGGTTGCTTCTCTCCTTTGGAAGCTTGCACAGCACCTTCTGGTATCAAAAAGCGTCTCTGGGAGGGGGCTTTAGGTCAGTCCCAGCTCGAGCCTCTGGTCCCTACATCTAAGTGCATGTTGTCTTCATCCATGGAGACTCACCTTCTACCTCTGGGGGAAACCAAGGACTACCAGTAGCATGCTGTGTCTCTTGGACAACTCGGACCAACAACTCAAAAGAGCTTCTTGTGTCTCATGTTGGAGGGTTTGTTAGATAGAAATAGTATCTAACCAAGCTCTTAGAGGGAACGTTGTCATCCCAGACTGGAACATTTCACGTAAACTATGTGTGTATATTTATACGCAGACTTGGGTAATAACAGTAAAGATGTTTGAAAAAGTCATCAATAATCATCTGTTAGCAATCTATATCTTTAAAAAACTACAATGCCTCATTTTATAGATGTATATGAACACGCATTTAAAAAGAAAAATCTGAGCATGGTGACATGAATATATAATCATAATACCAGAAGGCAGATATGAATAAGTCTCTGCAAACTTATTGGCCAGACAGCCTAGCTGAGTTGCTAAGCTCCAAATTGAGGGAGAGACCCTGTCTCAAAAAATAAGGTGGAAAGTGACTGGGGGCAAGACCTGACAGAGGCCCTATATACACCCACTATATACACCCATCACACACACACACACACATAACACCCATATGCAAAATATACACACACAATGCACACACACACATACAAACACAAACACTGAAATGCAGTCACAATGAAGAAAGAATTAAGCCATTTGCAGGAGAATTGATGTAACTGGAGATCATGCTAAGCAAACTAAGTCAGACTCAGACAACTAACTTGGGCTTTATCTCATGTGTAGATCCTACATTTTATATGATATATAAAATCATGTGTATATATGCCATGAAAGTAACAGTGACACTCTAGGGAGCTGAAAGAACTAACAAGGGGAGGGGGGAGTGGGAAAAAAGAAGGAAGACATGAATGGATTTGAGGGAACAGAGTCAAAATACATTACATACTTTGTAAGATATATGTAAGAAAATCCCCTTACAAAACCCAGTCCTGGGGGGCTGCTGTCCTCCCCCCACTAGAGGTCCCACCTGGCTACAGGAAGTGGCAACTTCAGGCTCCTGAATCCTCTCTACTAGGAGTCTCAGCAGGGTCACTCCCATAGACTCCCAGGAGCCTCCCCTGTCCCAGAGATGCCCCCCACCCCCACCCTAGCTGATTTCCGTTCTCTCTCCTGGTCCTCCCTCCCCCACCCCCACCTCCCTCTTCACCCCTGATCCTCACCCAGTTCCCTCCCTCCGTCTACTTCAGATGTCTGTTTTATTTCCTCTTCTGAGTGAGATTCAAGCATCCTCCCGTGGGCCCTCCTTGGCTTCTTTGGTTCTGTGGATTGTAGGATGGTTTCCTGTACTGTATGGCTAATACCTACTTATAAGTGAGTACATACCCTGTGTGTCTTTCTGAGTTTGGGTTACTTCACCCAAGATGATCTTTTCTAGTTCCATCCACCTGCCTGCAAATTTCACAATGTCTTTGTTTTTAATAGCTGAATAATATTCCGTTGTGTAAATGTACCACATTTTCTTCATCCATTCTTCAGATGAGGAACATTTTGGTTGTTTTCTAGTTTCTGGCTATTACGAATAGAGCTGATATGAACACAGTCGAACAAGTAGCCTTGTTGTGTGGTGACATCTTTTGGGTATATGCCCAGGAGTGGTATAGCTGGGTCTTGAGGTACAGCTACTCCCAACCATAAAACTTCAACCCAAAATTTGTCTTGCCTATAAGACAAGTGTATGGGAAATATGGAGCAGACATTGAGGGAGTGGCCAACCAATGACTAGCCCAATCTGAGACCCACCCCACAGGAGAGAGCCAGCCTTTGACACTATTAATGCTACTCTGCTTTGCTTGCAGACAGGAGCCTAGCATAACTGTCTTCTGAGAGGCTCCATCCAGCAGCTGATAGAAACAGAGAGACCCAATAGGCCAAAGAATAGGTAGAGGTCAGGGAGTCTTGTAGAAGAGTGGGAGGAAAGATAGAGGGAGCTGGAGAGGTCAAGGACACCACAAGAAGACCTACAGAGCAAATGAACCTGAGCCCATTGGGACACACAGAAACTGGACCACCAAACAAAGAGCTTGCATGGGCTGGGCCTAGACTGCCTACACATATGTAGCAGATGTGCAGCTTGGTCAACATATGTGTCCCCTAACAGTGGGAGTAGGGGCTGTCTCTGACTATGTTGCCTGCTTCTGGATCCCCTTCCCCAAGCTGGGCTGCCTTGTCAGACCTCAGTGGGAGAGGATATGTTTAGTCCTGTTGTGACTTGAGGTGCCAGGGTGGATTGGTACCCCTTAGGGCCCTCCCCTTCTCTGGGAAGAAGAATAGCAGGGGACGGGAAAGGGGGAGTGAGGGTGGGACTGGGAGGATGACAGCTCTGGAATTTTATTTACTTGGTCTTCCTGGTGACTGACCTCGTCATGATATTGTCTCAGGAGTCCCACAGTACTTCCTTCATTAGCATAGGCTTATATGCATTCAAGTGGGGCTTGTAGGAGTGACTGAAGCCTTTGAAGCATTTAACATTTCTTTGTTTTGTGTATGAGTATTTTGTGTGCGTGCATGTATATACAACATGTGTGTGCTTGGTGCCCATGAAGGTCAGAAGAGGGCATCAGGTCTCCTGAAGCTAGAGTTACAGATGGTTGTTGGCTGTCATGTGGGTGCTGGGAACTGAACCCAGACCCTCTACAAGAGCAACATGTGTTCTTTATCACTGAACCATGTCTTCTGCCCCCCTCCCCAAAGGCACTGTACCTCAGGAAATCCTAAGGGGGTTGAGAAGCTCTTTGTTAAGAATCAGGGACAAAAATAAAAATATATTTCTTGTTATATCCCACAATGTCGAGTTTATACCTTATTGTTTCTAGTCATCTCTTTATTCACTGTAGGAGGTAGAAAAGAATGAGAGATAAGAAAGTAAGCATTTGTATAGTATGCAAAGATTCTTTCTACAGGGAAATGGGTGAAATAATAAAAAAAAACAGGCTTCTCTTAGGAGAAAATGCTCCCTCCTTTTCCATCTCAGAGCCATTGTGAGGAGATGAAGTAAGTACATGCTTTTTGAAGGGTGGAGTGCTTTCATCAGCCTGACTACAGCAGAGCCTTGACCTCTCACCTGACTCAAAACAGCCTTGGCAATGGTGCTTTGGTTGGCGAGAAACTAATTAGAAGATGGGCTTTTTAGGTACTCTTCAAATGACCCAGGGTTTCAAACAGATGTTTTGGGAAAATGTATACCTGCTGCTCTTCCATTAGCCAATTACTTTGTTGCAACTGTCACAGGCCTTTTTCCCCCCCAATAATTATGAAGAATTATGTTCCATCTGGCAGCTCAAATGTTGAGCCCAATTTTGAAGGAAATTTTTTGTAATTATAGGGGCAGTGTTTCTGTTAAGCCTTGAAAAAAAGACTTCTAACTGTAAAAGCTTGGGTGAAATGGCACAGCACAGATGAAGGAGGGGGTGATCTCAGCAAATGCTGTGCATGCACACACCCCTGGAAAGTGTAAGACAAAGACATCCTCAAGAATATAGCGAACTACAACATACCAAGTACTAAAACTTAACATCTATAGCATTTAAATACGATTCTATGGATTTTGGATGGCTTATATTTCAAACATGTTTTTGCCTTCTTAGAGTCCCTTTATACATCTTAAACCATTAGCTTGCGTATCTCTAAAGCCATGGTGTTAATGTTTTTCTCCCACTGGAATTATGAAATTGTAAAATAATTTTTGTTTGTTTCATTTTAACCTTTTTTTGCAACTGAAAAACAAACCAAGTTGAAATTGAAGACAAAGATAAGAAATCATTTGGTAAGACTGTGGGAGATTTGATTCTATATTAATCATTTATTTTAAAATATTCTGTATCTCTGTGTGCATTCTGCATGAGTTTATGTGCATATTTGCAGTTGCCTGCAAATGCCAGAAGAGGGCATTAGACCCGTCCCTGACACTTGAGTTACAGGTAGCTGTGAGATGTCTGCTGTGGATGCAGAAAAGTGAACTTGGGTCCTCTGCCAGAGCAGTAAGTACTCTTAACTGTTGCACCATCTTTTAGCCCGCTGATCCCCCATTTGAAGTCAAATAATCAATTATTGTTTTGTTTAATAACCTGTAGGCTTTCAAATATTGAATAAAAGTTTTACTCAGTTTTATAGTATTACACTGAGATATACTTGGATTACCACTATGTATGATAAATAAAAGTACCGTGACATATGTACAAGTTTTACTCTTGGGATCTGGGAAGGGCTTTACCGCTCCTCTTACCCACTCACTCGCCAAAGCAGAGTAAGTATTGGGAAGCACACACTCAGTACCAAGTGTCAGTTTCCATACTTCCTGGCAGGCCAGCCAAAGCCATCCCAGGCAGATGGAGAAGCAAAAGAGTTTATTTCTGGAAGATATGAAGATATTTTTGTACTTGCAAATATTTTCTTACCCCATATTTTAAAAATTGACATCTAATTAGCATAGGCCACATTGACTTGTGTTTTGTAAACCAACTCTGCATTTCATTTTAGACTAAGATGAAATATTCATTCATTTATTTTTTAACCATCTCCCAATGTGATATTATATTTGCAATAAAGAACATCTGGATATTTGCATTTGGAGAAGTCTTCATGCTTTTGAAATATGACAGTCAACAATTTGTTCTTCAAGTGCTAAACAGCAGTCAGCCATGTCTCAGGTATCTGGGAGGCTTTGGTTTTGTTATTAAAAGCATTTGGGTTTGTATCACTTGAAACATCTTAATATGGTAGGTAGGTGGTGAAAAGGCAGGTTGGGCTACAAGGAAAAATTCTGAAATTTTGTAATAAATTAGGATAATTATGCTAGGGTGGTTAAGTCTTAATGAAGAATAATGGCCGTTTTTTCCCTCTGGTCTGGCCTTCTTTCCAAGTGAGAGCAAGGCGGTGCAACACTGCCCCCTGCTGTAAGACTTTGCCCCAGCCTTTGAAAGGAACTCCAGAAAAAAAGGGAAGAAACCAACAGCTTGGGGACAAGTCTATCTTATCACATTTGATATTTTAAAAGCATCTTCTGGAGAGCAGTCTAGGACCCTCAGTACAGATACACAGAACAATAGTATAATCCTGGCTTTTGTGTCCGGTTTGCTTTCCTAAGTCAGAGCTGGTGCTAAGTTAAACAGATGACACATTCTTTCCCGATGGATGGTTCTAGAGGTTTGTGAGGGTGCTTTTGTTTCAATTAGTGCTTGTTTCAAGGGACGTTGCATCTTTGGGAAAAGCACACAGGATGTCTTTGAGACTGGAGAGAATGGGGCTTTTGTCCATTTTCATGTAGCTTTAGTATTTTTAATAATAGGAGCAAACCTTGTGGTAAAGTGTATCAGTTTAACCAATCACGGCTTGGAGCTCATCCAGGCTTAACTGTCTATAAACAACTCTGTCTTATTTTGTGTAGTAGAACCCTTAAATTGATGTGCAAGAGCCTTTGGCATGTATAGCCTTTAGACTTTTATTTTGATGAAAAGTTGAGTTCTTTCTTTCCCTTTTTTTAATGGGTATTGCTTTAACAAAATTATTTTGATGACATGTCCTTTGCAAATGCTATCTTTGGACATTAAAAAACAAATCGAAAGCCACTTATCATATGAATCATTGTTAAAGTCAGCTGTAATCCACTGCGTAAAATCTGCCTGTAAAGGCACATAGGCTAGGGGCTTAAACCTGGAGCACATTAAATTAGTTCCAGTCTCTGGCGAGCTGGCTTTGCCTGCCTTGCTTAGGCAGGCAAAACGGAAACAGGCCGTTTATAACAAGAAGTCTGCTTTAGAAACCATGGGGTCTATCGGAGAAAGATTTATAACCCCCACTTATATAAACATTACAAATGTGGACTCCGAGTAGGAGGGGAACCGTTATCGAAATCTCCTGAAGAGCTTTTTCATTGTGAGTAAAATGGACAGCGCGCACTGTTGTTTGAAGATACGCCAGCGTTTCCACAGCCGTCCTCTCCACTGCTTTGCCTGATTAAAAAGTAGCATTGTGAAAACTAACCAGACCACCTTCTTCTCATTTGTTTTCACAGTGGGACTACACTGGCATCAGAGGTGGAGCCACAGAAACCCCGTGCCAGAGTAGGAAATTGTCATTTTGGCGTTAAAGAAAAAGCACGATAATTATGTGAAATCTAGGGGTAATGGAGTCTGGACATCAGTTTATACCACTGCCTGATTTTAAATGATTTTTACATGTAAACTGCTTTCCTGGATAGCATGTTGTCTTTGAGATTGTAATAGAACCCAGATGAGGCTTAAAATATTTGGTCCCATAAAAAGAGGAAGGCTGAAGGACAGATTAGCATTTGTGATTAGAATGGCTGTTTATTTGATGCCTCACATATGGTGAGCTGAGGCCCGTGAGCTGCACGTCTGCTTTCTTCTCCTTTGGCTCCATCCCATTTGTGATGTCTTGGTACTTTCCACAGAAGTATGTTTTTCTTTGCCCCAAATACTTCTCATAGGGCACTAAAATCAGACTCTCTCTCCTCTCTTGGGCTTGTTAGCAGTAGCTACTGTTTTAGGGCTTCTAGTCTCAGGCCAGATGACACTGAGTCCACGTCCTGAGGATCTCTCCAGCCTTCCTGGAAGATAGCAAGTACATCTGTTTTTAGCATTTTTAGCTCGGTCCAAGCATAAGGTTATTTGAAATGCACCTTTAAAATAGTGGCTGCGGTAAGAAGGAACATGATGGAAGGGTGTGACTGACAAAACATGAAGCCAGGACCCACAAGGAGAGTGCAGAGTTGAATGCTGTAGACCGTACAGCCCTTAGCAGGGTCATCGTGTCCTCTTTGTCCACCAGGTCTGTTTGCTTTTGGCAAGAAAAGTCACTCCTTTGACTTCAGCAGGTGTGCAGAAATAAGACGTCTTGTTAGGTCTACATCAAAGAATAGGTGAGGTCACAGCTGGACTTTCTGATGAGCACCATACTAATTCTAATGATAATTTTACTTTGTCTCATTTTTATTATAACATTTTTATTATTTTTGAGAATTTCATACACATATGCAGTGTGTTTTGACCATATCCTGGACCTCTTATATGAAGGTGTACATACACTATGTGCCCGACGACGTGTCATATATATGTGTGTGTGTGTGTGTGTGTCTGTGTGTGTGTAATATATGTGCGTGTGTGTATATATATATATATATATATATATATATATATATATATGTATGTATGTATCTACATATTTACATATTTACTCTGCAGCAGCTCCAATTTCGAAATGAAGAAGCTAAAATTAGGAGTTTGGGTGCATGCTCAGGCCATTCCATGTGAGTGTCAGCGACTGCTATGAGCAGCAATTCTGGCTCTCCAGCCCAGGCTCTTCCCCTGCTTAACCACTGTCACAACCAATGCTGAGCTTTTCCTTTTTAAAGCCGAAGTCTCAGTGCCCAGATGAGGGGTCCTGCATTGGATGCAGATGGGATACAGGGTAACTTGTGTAAGGTCATCCAGGTAGAGATGATGATGACCCTTTGGTCCCGGAGGCTGATAGCCAGAGCAGGAGGCTTAAGATGATGCGTGGTTCCTGTCATCCGCAGGTAGTTTATTATCTATCCTGTCATGTGATTGAGATGCCCTAAGTCTTTGTGATACTTCCTGGTATTTTCCAGTACTATCCCTATGGAATTCTACTATGAAAGGCCTCTAGTTTCCATCTGAAGGCAGCAGAGTCTTAACTGCTTATTACCACTACTTCCTTGATTGAGTAAAACTTAGTAATTTGAGAAATTTGACGAGAGAGAGTCTGATTTTAGTGCCCTGTGAGAAGTATTTGGGGCAAAGAAAAGTATACTTCTGTGGAAAGTATCAAGGCATCTATATATGGAAGGAAGAAAATGTATGTAATTAGCATGGATTTCATAATGAATAATGGTCTCCAAAAATGAGCACCAGTGTACCACTAGCAGTAGCTTGTACAATGGAAGGCCTGAAGAGGTTGTGATTGGTGACAGGGAACGTCTTCTTTGCTCACATAACTTGGGTAAACACTAAACAGAAAGAAAAAAATTCCAGAGGCAAAAGCCGACCTAGTGGTTGGTAGCAGAACCAAGGAGGAAGGAGGAAAAGAAAGGGAAGCCTTATGCTGGTAGGTATGTTCACCTGTGAGACAAGCAGTGCACTGTATAGTTATCAAAGAAGAAACAGTGTGTAAACTCTATCAACAGTAAGCAGAAGTTGTGTGTTGCATGTGTGTAGCAGGGTATAAGTGGGCTCGTTCTTACCTGTCACAGAGCGACTGCAGTAGGTAAAGCCAAAGCAAAGGTGTTGCCTAGGAAGTGGTATAACATGCTATTTAATGGCTTGATGCAGAGCTTCCAAGCAACCAAAACCAACGTCCAACCCACAGCAGTTTCCTCTGCAAAGTGGATACCGGCTTGGGAAGGGTGGGCAGCGAGGGGGGTTGTTAATTTTCACTATGAACCACTCGGTGCTATTAGAATTGAGTCTTATGAAGCGTGTCCACTCCTTTCTTTTGATAAGGATAAGATTTACTTAAAGCAGCCTCAGTGGACTTAGAGGATGCTTAGACTCTCCGTTCTCTCATCAAGAGCACCCTGCTCTGCACTTACTCCACTTTTCTTTCTCCCTTGAGCAGAGAGCAGAGAAACTAAGTTGAATGCAGCACAAAAGTAACCAGTCCTGGCTTTGTTTAGTCTCCAAAGTTCCCGCTGTGGGCAAGGTGAGGGTTTCCAGAAGAGACATCTTTCATAACCTAATTGGCTAATTAGCCCAGCTTTTTTCTGATGACTAAATAAACCTGACCATTGACCTACGGGCCATTTTGATTAATCTTCAATCCCAGATTACAGAGCTCCACAGATTTACATGATGGATGTAGGGACACAATGCCTTAGGCGCTTCTTAGATTATTTTGGTCTTTTTGCTTTGCTGTCAGGATGTGCCTGTGCCTTGTAGGTCTGTTTCGTGCTAACAGATACACACACAGCAGCCTTGACTGTCTGGGATTTTTAAAGCTGGTTAATCACTTAGTGGAACACTGTGAGTCCTTTGGAAGTAGTGGCAATCCCAGCCTACCGCATGCATCTCAACACCAGCATCTCTCTTGGTTACTGTTGCAGACTGACTTTTGCCCATTGCTTTACATTGTCATTCCAAAGATAGACTTTTTTCGGTCATGTCTATTTTTTTCTAAAAACCCATTTGACTAAGCTTATTTGACCTTAAACTTATCTTTTATTCTCAGGAAGTCTAGTCACTTCTTAGTTCAGCACTGGGACAAGGTACATGCTATTTATGCTCATCGTTTCTTTCAATAAGGAGATTATTATCAACGTGTATATTTTTTTAAATCCCTGGGTACGTAATCATAAGCTTAGTTAGTTTCATGCTAGTAAACTGAATAATCAAACTTTTTCAGTGTACCACCTTTAAATATCCTCATAGATTACTGTTGTTTTTATCATGTTGGGAATCAGACAGGTAGTCTCACATTTAGTTAGATGGTGGTTTTATCACTGAATTATACTCCCAGCATTTTATATATTCAGCCATATCCAAAGATGAGCATTTGCTGTGTGTGAATACATTTTTAATGATCCATTATTCACTTTATCGTCCCAGAAAAACTGTCAGGAGGGTAAGCAGGCTCACTTCCCAGCGACAGAGAGAGGAGAGAGATGAGTGGCTGTGTGGTCACCTTGCCCAGGGTCTGTCTGCACTAGCGTTGGGCCCTACAGCTGAGTAGGCAAGGGCATAGTGAAACGTTGGTGTTTCGTCCCAGCAATAGAAATCTTACCTAGGACAAGTTGGTATTAGCACAGTGAGGTATTGCAGTGACATCCCTGACCATGTTCTGGGGAGGATTGTGGATGGACTTTGGAGCTTTGGGCTAGGAAAGCCATTGAGTGTTGAGAGCTCAGTGACATGTTCTGCCGGAGCTTGGAAGATAAGAGTGCTGAGATGGAGGCCTGGCTTGTGAAGTTTCAGAGGGAAGTTTAAAGACTCCATCAGGGCTGTTCCTATTTTTTTTTTTTTAATAAAATGTTGACATGTTGTCTTTTTAAAAAAGATTTATTTATTATTTATACAATATTTGCCCACATGTGTGTCTGCCCACCACAAGAAGGCACCAGATCTCATTGCAGGTGGTTGTAAGCCACCATGTGGTTGCTGGGAATTGAACTGAGGACCTTCGGAAGAGCAGACGGTGCTCTTAACTTCTGAGCCATCTCTCCAGCCCCTGTTTCCTATTTTGAATTAAGATTTTATTGTTCATAGGGTATCAAGTCTCTTCTTGGCAACCTGCTGTCCTTCCTCTGAGTGCCACCAGGTCTCCCCCTCCAGGGGACATGGTCAAATGTGAGGCACCAGAGTACGTGAGAAAGTCATATCCCATTTTCCACTCAACTGTGGAGAATGTTCTGACCGTTGGCTAGATCTGGGTAGGGGCTTAAAGTTTACTGCCTGTATTGTCCTTGGCTGGTGCCTTAGTTTGAGCGGGACTCCTGGGCCCTATGAGCATATGCAGGGGGAGGTAATCCTCCTCAGGAACAATCATAGGGGAGGGGAATAATGGGAAAATGGGGGGGGGGAGGGAAGAATGGGAGGATACAAGGGATGGGATAAACATTGAGATGTAACAAGAATAAATTAATAAAAAAATTTTTGCTAATCAAAAAAAAAAAAAAAGATTCTATTGTTGTTGGTAAGCTGGGGCTGAAGGTCAGCCATGATTAAAAAGAGACCAGCACCACTGAAGTGAAACCTTTCAGTCACTGGGACAACTAATGCTGGTTGTCCAGAGCTAAGAAGTTAGTTGTGATTGAGAAGAGACCAGCATCACTGAGGAAAAATCTGGGAAGTGTTTCCTCAGGGTCAAGAGGCTGGACTCCTGAGGTGGCAGCTTAACATGGTAGCATAAGAGTCACCCAGATGGTGCTGGTTTTGAAGGGATGAAGGGGTCAGGGAGAGCAGCTGGGTCTTGGCACTGGGAGAGACCAGAGGGAGCTAATGATAAGAGCACAGCCTCAGTAGCAGCTAAAGGCCCAGGACTGAAGGGGTCATGCAGAGAAGCTGAAGTTTGGCGCTATAAATAAAGCCCAGGGGAGACTTTTATGTTTCAGAATATGATGATAGGGTAATAAGGTTCCCGGCAGCAGATATTATATGAGGGTTATTAAATGAGCATGGGGGAGAAGGAAAGGGAGGAGGGGTACCCCAGAGAGAGGGGTGGAGGAAGAGAGGGGGAGAGAGAGTAAGTGTAAGAGGGAGGGGCATAGTAGGATTGTCCTTTTATATAGCCCTGGGCAGGGCCACGCCCCCGTGGCATGTAGGCGCTGACATCACAGGTAGGCCGACTGAAGCAGAATCCTAACAGAGACTATGGGTGAAAGTGCAGCCCAGTTGCTGCAGAAGACACCAGTGTTTTGGTGACGGTGGTCGCATGGGATGACCTCCAAGAACAGCAGCAGCAGTGGAGTGGAGCCAGCCGGAGCCCAGAAGACAAGCCGTGTGTGCTGCAGAGGGCAGAAAGTGGGGAGGTGACCCAGTTCCATTGGGGGAGTCCACATGGTTGTGAGTGAATCCCAGATACTAGACATCGAGTTACTTACACGTGGAGTTTGGTTTTCTTCATATTGTGACTATGCCCTGCTTCTTCCCTCTTGAAGTAAGGATGTATTCAATTTATTTGTTATTTTACAGAAGCCCATATTTGAGGGACTGAATTGTTAAAAAGATTTTTTGTTGTTGTTGTTAAAAAGATTTTATGTTTTAAAAGAGACTTTGGATTTTTTAAAAGGCTGAATTTTAAATTTAAAGTGTTTGAGTTTGTAAAGACTGTGGGACTTTTTAAATTTGTAAAATATTTTATATTGTGATGTTTCTATTAATGTGTCATCTTGGAGATGAACAAGAAAGGAAATGTGTGGCTTAACAATGATGTGTCTGTGTGTCAAGTTGACAAGGTGTCAGTGGTACTGGCTTGTTATTAACTTGAAACAAGCTATAGTCATCAGAGAGGAGGAATCTTCAAATGCCTCTATAAGATCAAATTGTAATGCTTTTCTTAATTAGTGATTGATGAGGGAAGGCCCAGTCCATTGTGGGTGGTGCTATCCCTTGGCTGATGGCCCCGGGTTCTATAAGAAAGCAGGCTGAGCAAGCCATGTGGAGCAAGCTAGTGAGCAGCACCCCTCCATGGTCTCTGCATCAGCTCCTGCCTTCACGTTCCTGCCCTGCTTGAGTTCTTGTCCTGAGTTTTCTTTGATGTAGAACTGTGCTGTAGAAGCATAAGATGAATAAATCTGGTCCTCGCAAATTGCTTTGGTCATGGTGTTTCAGCTACAGAAGCCCTAACTAAGACACTTTCTATCACTACAAAAGCTATTCAACATGGAGGAAAATTTCAGGTCACTTCCAACTTGATCTGTGTATAGCCGACAACTGAAGTGTGTGGCGCCTTCAGCAAAAGAGTCGTACATGCATGTCTTAGGGTTTCTGTTTCTGTGAAGAGACACTATGGCCATTGAAACACTTATAACAGAAAACATTTAATTGGCGCTGGCTTACACTTTCAGAGGTTTCATCTGTTATCATCACAGCAGGAAGCATGGCAGCATGCAAGCAGACATGGTACTATATCTGGAGTCCACAGGCAGCAGGAAGAGACTGAACCACTGGCCTGGCTTGAGCATCTGTGGCCTCAAAGCCCACCCCCAGCGACACAGGTCCTCCAATAAGCCACACCTACTCCATCAAAGCCACATCTCCTAATAGTGCCACGCCCTGTGAGCCTTTGGGAGCCATTTTTTTTTTCAAACCACCACAGTGCAGTTTTGGTGGGCACCTGAAAGTAATAACGATAGCATGTGTAGTTCTGAAGGCTTTTGGAGGGCCTCTGAGGAGTAATTCATAGGGAGGTAACCTGTGCTGGGCACTGAGGTTTTCATTTAATAACCTGTGTCTTTCTTCTATGCCTGTCCTCCCATGCAGGGCATCTCCGTTCAAATTCCTCTTTGAAAGATTTATTTATTTGTATATTGATTTTTTTTTACATTTTGTTTATTTAACATGTGTCATTTTGTCTGCGTGTGTATCTGTACATCACAAGCATACAGTGCCCGTAGAGGTACTGATGGTCTATGAGCCACTGTGTGAGTACTGGAAATTGAGCCTGAGTCCTCTGGAAGAGCAGCCATTGCTTTTAAGAGCTGAGCCATCTCTCTAACTCCTCCCCCAACTCCTTTTTATAAATGCTATTTTAAATTTAGTTTACAAAGTGGTGGCTTTCCATCAGACTTCTTCACACCTCCTTAGTTTTGGTTAATCCATTGCTTCCTCTCCCCAGCCTGAGAGTTTGACAAGCCTGCTCCTTCCATGCTTTCTGCAAGCTGAGCCTCCTTGGCTACTCCGTGCTTGTTTAAACCTTTATCCTCAGCATAACCTCTTCCTTCATAACCTCCTCCCCCAGTGAGTTCCTCTTCCATGGACCCTTTACAGCTTCCTGACTCCTACAAGCACTCCAGGTTAAACATAAGAAAAATAGTAATAAGTTCAAAAGCAGGCTTTAATATAAGAGAACATGCAATGTTTGTCTCTCTGGAAGTGTTACCTCAGATAGTATAATATTTTCCAGTTCGATCTATTTTCTTTCAGTTTTCATAATTTCATTTTTTATAGCTAAGTAAAATTGTATTGTGTATATGCACTATATTTTCAATATGCATTCAGTAGTTGATGCACAGCTCGGTTGATTCCATTTTCCATCTTACGAATAGAACAGCAAAGAACATGGATATGCAAATGTCTCTGTGACACATTTAGCTTTTGGAGGAACCGCCGTACTGATTTCTGTAGTGGTTGCACCAATGTGTGTTTCTACCAACAAGGCAGAAGCAGTCTCCTTTTCCCACATCCCTACCAGCATTTGTTGTCATTTTTTTTTTTTTTTTTGAGACCTTTAAGTGTTTATTTTAAACTTGAGAATTAAAACATTTTAAGTAGGGGTAATTTCTATTATATAAAGATAATTCCAATTTAAACACGTACATGTGTTCATATGGCTGCACACAGAAAAATGCTCATTTTTATGTTGTTCATGGATTCAGGCCTTGAATCCATTAATCAATTTACATAGTTACTGTCACATAATGGAGTTTTGGCTGAGGTTATAATTCAGCTTATTTCTCCTCCACTTTTTCACATAGTTGTCATTCGTACTGACACTCATAACTGCTTGTTTCTTAATGCCAGAGAGAAATGCACAGGCAGTTGAGTGAACCCAGAAATACAGGGGGTTTTTTCTTCTGTTTTTTGGCCTTTTAATATCTTACATTTTCAGTCCTTCATAATATCAGTTAGTGTTTTCCCAGAAATTTCAGTTATATCTTTGTAAATCTAAAAGAGCATTTGTCATCTTTCTTTAATGATAGCCTTTCTGACGGGTGAGGTGAGGTGTCAATGTAACTGTAGTTGGATTCCCCTGATGTTAATGCTGTTGAGCACCTTCCTAATGGCTTACTAGCCATTTGTCTGTCTGTCTGTCTGTCTGCTGCTCCTCCTCCTTCTCTCTCTCTCTCTTTTTTTTTTTTTTTTTTTTTTTTTGAGAACTCTCTATTCAGTTTCATAGCCCATTTTTGATTAGGTTATTTCTTTTCTTGGTGTTTAGTTTCTTAAGTTCATTAAGTGGTCTAAATACTTATCCTTTATTGGGTATGTATCTGGAAACTATTTTTCACTTAGTAGTACAGAAACTTTATTTTCATGAGGTACTATTTGTTATTTAGATTGTTTCCTAAGTAACTGAGGTCCTATTCAGAAAGTCCCTAGCTCTGCCTGTTTCTTGAAATATACTTCCTATTTTTTCCTTTAGCAGGTATTTTTTTCTAAGTCAAACTGTATTTAGCTTTATTAAAGCTACTTTTCATAATCAATTATGGTATTTCAGACAGGGCATGGGCCAGCAATGTTAAAAGTATACAAGAACTTACAAGCTCCATTCTGTATAGATTACCAAGATCAGAAAGCCACTGTCAAATCCCATGACGTCTTCATCTCATGCTGTGAGCAGGAGAAGTTTAGAGCGAGGATTGATAATAAGCACGCTCTTCAACAACTTTTCACAAGCCGACCCTGGCTTTCAGGAAATGAAATGAAAATGGCAGAATTTTAGAAAAGGAACCACTGCTTTTCTGAGGAAAGCCATCTCAGTGATGCCACCACAAAGCCCAGGTCACCTGACACATAGGCAACACCAGTGTTAGGGGGTCAGGTCCCAACAGGTCTCTGGTTTTAAGGGAGTTAAGTATATGTTGGTGGTCGAGGGGGTGGTGGATGTAAAAATGAATTTCGAGGTTTCCCAAACCATAAGGCCGTTTTGTGCCAAGGTAACAACATGTGTCGTCATTAGGTAATCCCTCCTGGGGGCCAAGAGGAGTCTCTCAGAGCTCAGGGAAAGGTTTTTTCCCCACGTCAACCCAGCTTGGGAGATATTTCACTGGTGATACGAGTTCTTTCCATGCAAAACACTGAAGAAGTCTGTGTGCTAATTACAAAGCTCAAATTGAGTAAAACAGAATCCAGCATTTTCATGAAACCTGGTAAAAATAGTATTTCAAAAATGTACAAGTTTCCCTTGTTTTCTCCAGTACCTCTGGCTCTGTCCGTCTGGTCTGTTTGGTCATCTCTGTTTCCTGCAGTGTGACCCCATGCTTGCCTTCTTTGAAGGTCGTTTTTAGCTTGGCTCCTGCCTATGGAGGAGCAGCTTAGCAGACAGCCTCGTCCCTCGCCTTGGCCCTGTGGAGTCCCCGGCATCTTTCTTTGGAGCATTGGGCGGGGGGCGCAGTGGTGAGTGGTGTTGCTTGGTCAGCAGAGGTTTTTGTCACTGCTGCTGCCACTCCTCCTCTTCCCCTCTTTCCCTCTTATTGCCCTGCAGATATTTATGGAATTATGTGCTCTTCCAGCACGAAGCTAGTGTTTGAGGTAAGCGGTGATGTGCAGTGATGGATATAGCAGCATTCCAGGCATGTGTGCCAGCGCAGTAAAGCATGTACAGGTCTTCTTGGAGGCTCCCGGAAAGACCAGCTGCAGCCATGTTTTGTGTGAAAAGCAGTTTGGGACTGTGGACTGTGTTGAAGGCCTGCTTCTCCATGTGATGGTATTTGAAGGAAATGGAAAATTATAGTTCAAAAGTAAACCAGAGGTAATTGTATTTAGATGAGGTCATGAGGGTCAGAACCCCATGTTGAAATTAGTGTCTTTATAAAAAGAAACCAGAGTTCCTCTCTCCTCTTCCTGTTTCTCCTCTTTCTCTCTATCTTGATGCATATATGTATGTATGTATGTATGTATGTATGTATGCATGTATGTATACATGCATGTGTCATCTCACCGTACCTCTGTATCTGTTTCTTTCTCTGTTTTATACACATACGTACATGAGAACATAATAAGAAAGTAAGAGTGTCTACAAGCCAGAAAGAGGGTCTAACCAGACCTTGCTTGGATGCTACCTTAATCGCAGATTCTCCTAGACCCTAGAGCCATGGGTGTTGTTGAAGCCACCGATCTGGAGTGTTTCATTAAAGCGACCTGTGCTGACCAAGATAGGCAGCTCAACTGAGGAGGGGAGGCGGCCCACACTTATTGACTCCTTTTGGTTTCCTATGACAAAAAATTGATGGTTTCAGGCAGAGTTGACTGGGGCTTCTAGGAGTGGCTTGTCAGGAGGGTATTTCTTAGTTCCACCCTCTTGGTTAGTGGCAAAAGTGTTGGTAGCAGTGAGAAGGTTGGACTCGGGCAGAAAGAGCACGTTCTTTCCCAAGAGTGTGAGGGAAAGCGAAAGGCTCCATGTCTCTGTTTCCAGTGGGCCTGGCACGGGCATCTGTCTGATGCAGGGTCATTCCCTCAAGGGGGGGGGCTTTCCTACATGACAATTAACTGGGCTACTTGCCAGTTACTGAAGTGGGAAATGAGGTGAAAACTTCCATAGAGGCTGACATATGACTGGGAGCCACCCAAGAGAAAACTGACTGGCATTATGTGGAGGGTGGGCTAGCAACTTACACTCATAATTACTTGGCCCCTCTTCTATATTTTCAAGTTTATTTTACAAGATAAAACAGAGCCTTCAACTAGGCCTTCTCTCATTGCTTTAAAAATACAAGTTAATAGGCTGCTGTCCTCTGTAATGCCCGGGCTCTCACTCCCTTTGCCTTTTGGGCTTTGTTTGGTGAGGATTGTCAGGAGGAATGGATACGCACGCTGGTAGACAGTGCTCTCCTTGCCTCTTTGCCATCTGAGGAGGGCGAGACTGCATGCATCTGATTGCACATTGGCTTTGTTATGGAATTAGGTCTTTTTTATTATGAAGTTGGAAAACCACAATACGCTCACATATGACACACATGCTAGCTCACACTCACACACATTCAGTAATATACAAACATGTAAGCATATACCCTCTTCCAAGCTTTTAAGCATGAGCTAATCTTTCCCTTTGCCGTGACCAAGCATTTGCACTGAGAGCCGAAGGAGTTTTCTTCAGATGTGCAGAAAGCAGTGAGTTATGGCGTAGATAAACACACTGGAGTATTTCTACAAGAATGACCACGCAGAACACTAAATCTTCCATAATTAATGTTTGTTTTTGTTTTTTCTTTTTGCTGCTGAGTAAGCATGAGATTATAGCTTCAGCTTTCCTTCCCCTGCTATCTGAGCATTAAGCATGAGATATTCCCTCAGCTGTTTAGCCTTTAGTTAAACTTTATCACTGCACATTTAATACTGTTTCTATCGCCAGTGGGAGCTTGGCATTATATGCTTTTCCCAAGGAGCATAGTGCAGCCACTGTCAGAGGCAGTGTATTCTCAGGGACCTGAATATTTCTTTTTTGGGAGAGATTACTATTTTCTTCACTATGAGAATATGCTTACCATACAAAATTAAGATGTTACAGCTTGCCAAAGTGACCTGTAACTTCAGTGTCTAGAGGTCCTGTTACTGTGTTGGCATGTTTCTGTTCATGCCTTTTCTCTAATACGCACAGTTCATTGCCATCATTTAAATGAAGACAGAGCGTATGGTAACACTGACTTATCATTTTCTCTTTTATCCATGCTGTTATATGTCTGCTATAAGATCACAGCTCTCAGCATCACAGCCTTTAGTTTACTGATTATTCTATTGGATCATATCATGCTCAGATTTTACCGTATAGATAAGGCTACAGTTTATGCCTTTGTACATAGCAATAATTATTCCTTTAGCGTAAATGCCCATTTTTGTAGGTTCTGAGGGATTTTAAGGATTTCACTGTTGACAAATAGTCAACAGCAATATGGCAACTTAGGTGCTATACAAAGTTCCAAAAAGTTGCTGACTGCACTGTATCATCATTAGTGCTGCCGATTTAATAAGCAAAGTGAAAAACCAAACCAATCCCCTTTAACACATGGGTATTTTCATGCCTGGTTCTTCCAGGTGTCTACATTATTATGCTTTGAAATGCTAAAGTCTCCTTTCTTCTGGGAGGGGGCTCTTCCCTTCATCCTTATCTTTTTTTTTTTTTTTTCCTATTGAAGTCTTCATCTAATTTGTGAATGCTATTCATGTTAATGTACTAACAATGTTTATCTTTTTTATGTTTGTCATTTGATACTATTTAACTATTGGTATTTTAACTATTTAATTATTGGTATTGGTAGATGATATTTTTATGCAGTCAAATCTGTTTCTTCTTTCCTTGGTTTGTTTTTTGAAATTTCACTGAAGACTTTGTGGGAGGCCTCGCGTCATCCACTTATCCCTGCCTCTGTGTGCAACAGCTATTGTTCCCCTCACTTTGCAGGGGAGGAGACAGCCCCTTTCGGTAGCAAGATGGGAGCTGAGCTCCTACAGCCTCACTAGGCGCTGGCTTTCTCCTACCTAGTTCCAGTTGATTTTGTTAGGTTGAAGTCTTCTACCTCTCAAGATGATGCAAGCATTCACCTGTACTTACTTTCAGTATAGTTATGACTTAAGGCTTAACTCATATTTATGTTTATCCCATGGTGTCTGAGATCACTTTTGTTTTCTCGTCGTAGATACAGATAATTGCTTGTTGCTTTTTGTTCCCAACTCCTCCTTTGTTTTCAAAGCTGTTGCTAAATTCCTTTCCTGACCCCCATATTAAAACTACTAGTTCAACAAATTTTTGCTCGACTTGTTTCTTGTGCATGAATCCCTGCTAGGCACTATAGGGATGCACACATGAGTGAGATGGAGTGTGTCTTCAGAGAAACTGGTGAGATGAGGTGAAGAGAGGCATGCAGAGGGCACCTCAGGGTGGACTATGACAGCTACGGCAGAGCTGCTTGGGATGGAGCAGAGCCGGGGAAGCAGCACGCAGAGGCGATAGAGAAGGAGTGAAATGGAAAGTCAGGGCTGAAGGAAGGGAGGCTCAGTCTGTAAAGTGGGATGGCCATAGAGGTACTCACAGGGCTGCAGTACAGATCAAACGAGATCATGTGTGTGTGTGTGCGTGCGCATGTGCATGTGCTTATGTGTGTGCATGCATGTGCCTGCTGTAACATGCCTGGCATGCACTCAGGTAAACACTTCTCAGGCTCACCAGCAGAACAGGACGGGAGAACACCGACTGTGCAGGGGGCCCACCTTCAACTGAACTGCCTAGCACAGTCTCGCTCTTGATGTTTTGTGTTAGTAGCTGCTCTGCAGTTTTGTGTTTCCCCAGAGTTGTTCATGCTGTGTTTGAAGGAGGTCAGGATATCACTGAAGGAAAATAGGCTTAATTAACTTGGAGCCGGTTTTATTGAATTCTCTATATAATGCTTTTATTTTGAAAAATGTTCATTTGTTGTGGATTAACCTTAGAATGAAGTTTAATTAGGAAAGCCTGACAATCTCAGTTCTAGATTGTAATCACAGTTAAATTGAAACAATTCAAATAGTGGGGTGTGTGTGTGTTTGTGTGTGTGTGTGTGTGTGTGTGTGTGTGTGTGTGTGTGTGTGTGTGTGTCCCCGCGTGTGTGCGCCTTTCATTACTCCATGATAGTGATTGAAAATAATGTATTGTGGTAATTCCATTTTATTTTAGATTGTGAATGGGCTTTTAAAGAAGAACCTTTGGTGCTTTGTCATTGCTGATTTGGGTATACAGAGAACTCGCCTGAGTTGAGATAGCCATGTGCTGTAAACCCACCTTCTACCTCCAATGCTAACAATTGCTGCAGGACTCCTCGGTCTCTATGCCAGCCAAATGACTTCCACTTCCAGTGTTCACAAAGGGTCCGAGTCACCCAGGAGAAAAGCTCTACTCTGATATCCCAGCACTGATCTTATCTTGAAGGTGCAACACATAAGAGCTTGTTCTTCAAGAGCTAAGGTCCTTATCTGCTCCTTTCTTCCATCTAGAATCCATTCCTCACTCTGTGCCACCACACGGCTCCTGTTAGCAGAGGCAGCACAGGGCTCCTGTTAGCAGAGGCAGCACAGGGCTCCTGTTAGCAGAGGCAGCACAGGGCTCCTGTTAGCAGAGGCAGCACAGGGCTCCTGTTAGCAGAGGCAGCACAGGGCTCCTGTTAGCAGAGGCAGCACACAGCTCCTGTTAGCAGAGGCAGCACAGGGCTCCTGTTAGCAGAGGCAGCACAGGGCTCCTGTTAGCAGAGGCAGCACAGGGCTCCTGTTAGCAGAGGCAGCACAGGGCTCCTGTTAGCAGAGGCAGCACAGGGCTCCTGTTAGCAGAGGCAGCACAGGGCTTCTGTTAGCAGAGGCAGCACACAGCTCCTGTTAGCAGAGGCAGCACAGGGCTCCTGTTAGCAGAGGGAGCAAACACAGGGTTTGTGGCTGGGTTTGGACTGATGTGTTTATTCTACATGGTCTCCACAGGGTGTGGCTGCCCCTGAATCTTCCCAGGAAAGTTTTCTTCCCTCCTTCTATGAAGTCAAGTAACTTTAAACCTTAAAGATGTACTTTAATTTGCTAAGGCATTTTGCATAATGAAAGGCCACTTGAAATCAAATGGCTAATGGTATAGGGACTGTCACTTGCAGTTGGAGTTGTTTTGTAATATACATAATCTCTTAGTTTCCTTTTGGGACCAATGTTTTCAAGAATGCCAGGCTATTAATTTTTTTGGTGCAAAATATTATTCCAGGTCAAAATCATCATGTTTGTTGGTACCTAAGGCACTAAGGTGGCTTACAAGTAATCCACCGGCCATCTAGAAAAGCTTTTGGACACAGAGCAGATAATGGTTTGCTGGCTGAGCATATTTCAGGCGGCTGTCATAAAATTGACACAACCAAGATGGAAATTCATCCTCCTTCACATTTCGACAGTCGTCTAGAGTGAATAGCAATTCAGCTTCTTGGTGATAGCACTCTGCCCCCGCCCCCAGGTACCATTGTTTTTTTGTTTTGTTTTGTTTTGTTTTGTTTTTGTTTTTTCGAGACAGGGTTTCTCTGTGTACCCTTGGCTGTCCTGGACTCACTTTGTAGACCAGGCTGGCTTCGAACTCACAGCGATCCGCCTGCCTCTGCCTCCCGAGTGCTGGGATTAAAGGCGTGCGCCACCACGCCCGGCTTATACCATTGTTTCAATACAAATACTATTAGCATTTTGTGATCTACATAGACGGTCTAGTTTGCAAGAATTTTCTTATTCCAGGGATCCAAATCAGGGACAGAGAGGATGTGGCGACTATAGCTTGTTCCATTAAGATGATGTCCCCAAAGTGTACACATCACCTCGGCTGGACTATCTCACTAACAGGGCTTTAGTTTGTATGGTCACATCAAGTTGCAAGGCAGGCTGGGAAATACAACCCTCTTTTCTTTTGGGTGGCTATTTGCAAAGCTTACGGAGTTGTTATGTAGTACTGTAAGAAAGCTGAGTGCTTGAACACAAGAAACAGTCTCCACTCAGCGGGCCTTTCCCACTCGTGTGGATAGTCAGTGATTATTTTGATGGGAGTTTTTCACAGCGAATGTATTGGTTACTTCTCTTGTGGCTGTAACAAAGTGTCCAACCAGACACATCCTAAGGATGATTTTGGCCCACAGCTGAGAGAGCGCGGGAATGTGTGGTGGCTTGTTCCACTGTGGCTGTGGTCATGAAGTCCAGCTAGGCTGCAGTCTGGCACAAAACTAGGGCGCCATAACCCTCTTGCCTGGCCTTACAACTCTGTGCTGGTTAGCTTTCATGCCCAAAAGTTGCCACAAGCTCTTAAAGCAGCAGCATCTGGGGACATAATGCTTAAATATCTGAGCCTGTTGAGAACATTTCACATTCGCACCCTGCTAGCAAGTCACCTTTCCCAGCTAATTTTACAGTCTGCAAAAAGCATCGGTTACGCTGGCGATGCCAGTGGGGACTGAGTTGGGCCTTGATCAGGTGTTTACATTTCACAGTAGTGTTCTCGGTGGCATCGATGTGTAGACATGGAGGGCAAGGCAGCTCCTGTGCTTCTAGGCCACTTGTGGGTGCAGATGGAGGCTAGCACAGCCTTATTCTTAAAGGTGTTATGAGATGCCCACCATAGCCTCTGCCATCCTAATAGCCATAGCAGAAGAAAATGGGAATTTCACAAGGAGCAGCAGGCCAGGCCTCTTCTTCCCACAATCCTGCTAAATGTTAGTTTTCATTTCTCAAGTTTGAGAAAGTATTTTATTTGGCTTCCCAAAAAGAAAACTTAAGTCCCTTTCTGCGTCTTCCACCTGAGCTTCTGCATGGTCTTGTTTCCTCTAGGAAGCTGTATTAACCTGGCAGACCTAACTCTGTGACTCTAGGAATTCCGGGCTAATGCTTAAATGTCTGGGCCTGTTGGGGACATTTCATAGAGTCAACGCTATGGAGAATGGAAAGACCCATACGTGCATAGTTGTTCAGACTCAGCAAGTGACTCACATGTTACAACACTGTCTAGTCCAGTTACACATGCGGGGGGGAAGCAAATTTAATAGTATTTCCGTTCCAAATGTTCCGTTTGAACAATTTGGAAAACAACTTTTTTTTTTTTTTTTTTTTTGGTATTTAGTGAATTTGTACATCTAGCGTTTTCATCTCAAAAGACCAGAAATTCAAAAACTTGAAGCAAGCTAAAATGTATCTTATTACATGGCTTTTAAGAAATAAAGTTCTTTTTTTTTTCTCTAGTAATATCAACTCTTAAGTGGGAAAGTTATTACTGCTATACACAATTTATGTTTCTGCTTGTTAGGGCACCTTATGAGTCTCTATATTTCAGTTCAAACACCCGTGGAACCCCAAGGAGATGGCTGAAACACACGGCCATTGTGGGCGGAGGTTTTATCTGCAGTCAGCAGAATATGAAACACCAGAGTAAACTGAAACCGGAGCTGAGCCTGTCTGTAGTCAACATGGTCTGTGGCAAACCTGCACCAGGCTGTGTGCTGTGCCATGCAGTCAACGTGGTCTGTGGCAAGCCTGCACCAGGCTGTGTGCTGCGCCACGCAGTCAACGTGGTCTGTGGCAAGCCTGCACCAGGCTGTGTGCTGCGCCACGCAGTCAACGTGGTCTGTGGCAAGCCTGCACCAGGCTGTGTGCTGCGCTGTGCAGTCAACATGGTCTGTGGCAAGCCTGCACCAGGCTGTGTGCTGCGCCACGCAGTCAACGTGGTCTGTGGCAAGCCTGCACCAGGCTGTGTGCTGCGCCACGCAGTCAACGTGGTCTGTGGCAAGCCTGCACCAGGCTGTGTGCTATGCCATGCAGTCAACGTGGTCTGTGGCAAGCATGCACCAGGCTGTGTGCTGCGCCGCACAGGCAGTAGCATTCGTATGGCTGATAGGAATCTCTGTTATGCACAGAACTCTCCATGCTAACTTTGCTGAATAAAAGGCATTTCTTTTGACTGAGAACATAGCGTGAGACTGGGTTGTGGGGATTCACTGTTTCATGTCAGCAGATGTTTCTAACTTTGTGGTGAATTTACTGTACACCCAGAACTCTAACAAAATGAGGAAATAAACCAATTTCAGACTTCATTCATATGAGTCTCATTTTATTTTTCCAAGTATCTGGTTTAATTGAAGTGGAGATGGGAAATACAGTCAGTTTATTTCACTGGCATTTTCAGTGTGTTAGGGTATACCTAGTGTTAGTGTTGGTGCTAAGGACTCAAAGACAGCAAGTGCTGTGATGTTTTTCTTGGTGTGCATGCCATGAGTATCATGGCACATGTGTGGAAGTCACTGGACAGCTCGGGTATTAGCCTCACCTTCCACCTTGTTTGAGCCAGGGTCTCCTGTTGTTCACCACGACACACAAATGTCATGGGTCCTCCTCTGTCCATTCCCCATCATGTTACAGGAGTGAAGGATTACAGATGCATGCTGCCACATCTGGCCTTACGTGGGTTCTGGGGACCAGAGCTTTTGTTCACACACTTGCTCAGTAAACACTTTATCCACTGAGCCATCCTCCCAGCCCAGCTACTTTGGTTGTTGATTCTACTGTGTCCTTCTACTGTTGTTAACACATTTGCAGCCATTATAAAGCTATTTTCCTTATATGTGATAAATATTTAATTTGCTCTTAAGACTTCTTTGTGTATGCTCATTTCTTCCTTTCTCTTCCTCATCTTTCTAGTTTTAAAAATGATTTTTTTAGCTTTATGATGTTTAATTATAGATTTTTTTTTTTTTTTACATTCACCCTGCTTGGTGTATATTTTATATCCTGTATCTGGTGATTATCGCTTTTAATCACTCCTGAAAACTTACATCTATTATCTTATCCAGTGTGTTTCTTCTCTATTTTTTAAATTCTGGAACTCCACTTAGAATATATTTTAGGGCTGGCATGCTGGCTCAGCTGGATAAGCCACTTTAAAAGACCACAGAAAAATCTGAATAAAATTTAAAAGATTAAAGTCACAATGGCATGAAAATCAGTAACCGAAATATTTTGGAAAATTAACAAATATGTGGAAACTAGACAACATGCTCCTGACCAATGAATGGGTAAAAAAAACTATTTTGAGACAAACAAAATTGAGCAAACAACATAATAAAAATCTATAAGATACTGAAAAAGTGGTTCTAAGAGGAAATTTTATAATGGTAAACATCTATAAATCAAATAGTTCTGCTGTCCTGCCCTCCTCCTCCTCCTCCACTTTCCTCCCTCCTCTTCCTCCTCCTTCTTCTGCAATTCACCTTTGTGGCCTCTCTATCTTTTCTTATTTTCTTAGAGGAATAGAGTCTATGGCAAAATGTATATAGAACTACTTTAAAGGAAGCGGAGGCATAGTCCTGAAAGTCAGAGCGGACGGGGAAGAGCACAGCTCTAAAGGCTCGCATCATTGAGCTTCCTTCAGTACACAAGGAACACTGTGGTTGCTGAGCCTGGAAGGAAATGTGAGGAGACTCTACATCCTGTTGCTGTTCCTGCCATTTGCAGGGCAGAGGCCGTGTTGGGGGTTTATCAATGAGACCATGCCCATCTCCCCATGGCCTCCTTGTTTTCAGAGTTTGTCACAGAGCTGCTAACCACCCTTACTTGTAGCTGGATCCTTTGGTGTCTCTACATGGCCATGACTAAAGCCAGAGGGTCCATGGATCAGCTGGGTTGGACGTGGCCTCAGGCTTCTTGATTTGTACTGTGATGGATGCTGTATAGCCGTGTCATAGCTGTCCCCCAGGCAGCCGGAAAGAACTGGCAGGACCGAGGTGTGGCCGCACAGCACCTCATTGGCTGAGGCGTCCCAGTAACAAATGGCCAGGTCTTGGTTGGGAGGTTGGAGGGTAGTGGACAGGTAAATCACCGGGGGTGTATAAATATATCCAATTCACCAGACCCCCATAAATAGAAGCCTCCCTTTGGAGAGGAAAGTCATAAAATAGTAATAAAGGTAGTGCTAAAGCAAGCGTACATACTTCAACGTTGAGGGCCCTTCTTATTTATTTCCCACAAGAGCCTGGTGAGGTCTGGGGTACTGGGCAAGAACTTGAGACCGTGAGATTTCAGTGCTTTGCACAAGCTTAAATTATAGCCCTTTGTACCGTTCCTTTATGGAAATGTGAAGTCTACCTTCTAAATTTACACCCGTTGTACACTTTAAAAATAGGAGAACAATACTAAGAGCTTTCAGTTAATTTCTGTAAAATCTAATTTGAGGAAACCCAGAAATATTTTCTATGCCAAAGTGCTTCCCAGCTACCATTAAATCAGAAATTCAGCCACTGCAGAGTCATCTGGCTTCCTCTCAGGCCGTCTTTCTTTTTAAATGTAGTTTTCTCTTGGAAGAGTCCAGCCTTCTAAATACTTGCCTTAGGGGAGAAACTGCTTGATTTGCTGAGTCCAGGGAGAAGCTGGTGCATTGTGAGTGGAACAGTAGGAAGCAGGATCAGCATAGAGAGCAGAGAGCATGGGCCACCCCACTGACTTCAGGCATGGCTTCTGGCTCTGCCCTTCATTTGGTAGAGAATATTCCCGAACTTTCCTAAGCTGATCTAGTCTGCAGTGCCACTGCCCACATAGTTTCCGGAAGACACCAAGACCTTAGCCTCCATGCCATGCTGGAAAGCGTGAATGTGAGCAGGAAGGCTGTTATGGAGAAGTCACTCTCCTAAGCGAGCCTGAGGCCTGGGCCACCGAAGGCCAGCCCCCTTGCTTCCAGTGTGGGGTGGGAGAGGTGTTAAAACAGTTCTCAAGGTAACAGCTTTTCCACTCCCCCCCCCCACACCCCCATTTCCCCCTCTTCTACAAGCATTTGATCTCCTAGCTCTGTCCCAAGCATCCTGGAAGTCAGATTCTACACAGATTTTACTAGTGTGTTCTTCACAGAGACTTATGTTTTGTTTTCAAAAAGCACTTAGGTTGTCAAAACTAAAACCCATATCATTTCTGCTCCTTGCTAAGAGTTATGAGCTTGTTGCTTGGCCAGATTAAAAAAGCAAGCAAAGGACTGGAGACATGGCTCAACGGTTAAGAGCACTGGCTGCTATTCCAGAGGACCTGGGTTTGATTCCCGGCACCCATATGGTGGCTTACAAACATCTGTAATTCCAGTTTCAGGGGATTCGGTGGCCCCCTTCTGGCCTCTGTGAGCACTGCATGCACATGGCATGCAGACATACATGCAAGCAAAACACCCATTCACATTAAAAAAAAAAAAAAAAAGAAAGAAAGAAAGGCAAGCAAGAAGAGAGGGAAATTAAAACAGGCTTTAAGCTAATGTACTCACACTGTGGCATATGTTATAACTGGGACAGACTCCACCAACAGTCCAAGCAGAGTGTGGACACTGGTGCCATTTACGTTTTTCTTAGTGTGGCTTTGGAAAGCCCAGAGCTGATCTGTTTTTATTATTTATATTGGTTCCCCTGATGACAGACAAGCAGGCCTAACCTGGGGCCAGCAGGACCAGCAGGAAATTTAGGTCACGGATAGTTGCATTTTAAAAACTGCAGTTCGGAGTGGCTGCTCCATTACGGTAATAGATTGATGCTAACATGGTGCAGAGCTCTTAAATCATTAGAGGTGGCCAGAGAGAGACAGATCGCTGGTGCTTTCGTTGGATGCACACTTCCCAACTCCCTGTGGTGTTTCGTGGTGCCCTCAGAAGTCACTTGCCCCTCATTTCATGCAACTTAAGGCCCTGCTCGCCTGTTTACAGAAAGCAGCTTAACTGGGCAGCCCTGCTGAAGTGCAGCACCACATCATTTCCCAAGAGATGGAGAAAACATTACAAACGTGTCTGTACACACACACACACACACACACACACACACACACACACACACTTGAAACATCTGTGTGGTTTAAACTGAACAGCCGTTGGAGTTGTTCTTGCCTCCTTCCCCCCACGTCGGGGCCTTTCCCTGTCCCCTTAGCCAAAGGTACAAGTGTCCCAGTGAGATTACTTGATGAAACTTGTAAACATTTTATGTTTTCCTGCTCTTGCTTTGGATAGACGCTAATTTGTAGCAAGAGCTCTAAGTGGATGGCTCTGCTCTTCTCAGCATGCAGAAAGTGTGGCCTGGCATAATGGCATTTGAAAAAATGTATTGAGGTAAAATATAGTATTGAAATGTACAGCTCAGTGAATTTTTACTAAGCAGAGGCAGCTGTGTAACCACTACCCAGATCAGCCTGGGAGATTATCAGCAGTCCTGGAAGGCATGCCTTCCCTGCCCCCACGCATTCATATCAGGGATAGAGACTGCTAAAAACAGATTACTTTTCCATGGTTTCTATAACTTACAATGTTATTTTTCTGGCTTTTTATGCAATGTTTTATTTGGAGATTTATCCTTGCCTTTGCTTTAAAATATGGATTATTGTTCCTCACTATTCTATTATGTTCCATTGCGTGACTGTCTTAGATTTTCTTGGGAGCAAGTTTTGTTTGTTTGTTTGTTTGTTTTTTGATGAGTCATTTTATTTTTGAGGCAAGCTCTCACTATGTATCTCTGGCTGATCTAGAATTCACCATGTAGACCTGGGTAGCCTCAAACTCACAGAGACCCTTCTGCATCTGCCTCCGCCGCAGGGGGAATTAAAGGGGTATGCCACTGTGCTCAGCTGTGGGCGTTTTTTAAAAGAAGAGAAAGTATATGGAACCTGTTTTTACAACCATGAGAACATTGCTGTTTCTCAGTCACTCAGAATCATCCGTTCTGAAGGCACAGAAAGCCAATTAGTTCCAAAGCCCACAGATAGAGAGTAAATTTAGGCAAAGGCTCATGCTCTGAGATGGCCCATCCTGTGTTTGCAGCTGCTTCCTGCTCTCCTGTATCTTTGATATAGCGCTCTTGACTTTCTATTGCGCATGCTATTGTTTTCCTTACTCTAGGCCTGGACTTAAACGTCTCTCTTTCTAAACATTTCTTCCTGCCTGCCATTTCCCCTGCACCACCTCCTGCTACGATCCTTTGTGTGCCTTCTCCACTCTGAGCCTATCAGCCCACGGTGCTGGCCCGAACATCAAGGTGTGCAGGCCAGTGCTGACAGCGCTCTTGCCGCGGTGTTTCCCGCCTGCATTGTTGAGTTGCCTCCTGTCTTCCTGCTTCCGCCCCATCTTTCCATGCTCTGCTCTTTTCACTATACCCTGAGTGATAATCCTTAAAACAGATCAGATCACAGCTAGTCTCTGCTCAAAACCCCTGTGAATTGTATCTTAGAAGAAAAGCAAAAGTCCTCACAACCAGCTGCCTGAGCAGTCCTGAGGGATCTGCTCTTTTTCTGCCTCGTTTCTCACCATCCTTCCATTCCCCACCTAAGCGCACTGAGCCTGTCCAGACACCTTTTTCCTCATTGGTGTGACACTCTCATCCTTTTCCCCATCTCAAGCCCATGCTGTAGTCCCAGTGTAGCACATTTAAATAAATTTTTTTAGTATATTACGTTTTTTCATATAAAGGTTAGTAAGCATGCAGTGGACACTGTTTATTTATTCATTTATTTCATTGTGTGTGTGTGTGTGTACGTGCCCTGGCACACTTGTAGAGGACAGAGCACGCCTTGTAGAATCTCTCCTTTCCCCGTGTGGGCTCAAGGGATCAGACTTGGGTCATCAAGCTTAGCAGTGTGCACACAGAGTCATCTCACTGACGTGACACAGAGCACTGCACTGTTTGTACTGCACATGCCGTATGCTGCAGTGGGATAGAACTTGAGGCCACTGCTAGCTTATGTCTGAGGCACTTTTGTATGAGACTTTAGCTGCCTGTAACGAGAGTGAGGGACCGAGGCAGCCACGGCATAATCACAGTCGGCCTTCATGTTTGTGGCTGGTCCTATCTTGATTAAGGTGCCTTGCCAAGGGCTCTAAAGAGCTGTAGGTCAGTACACCACCTCTGGCGGGCTACATTCACCTATACTGCTCTTACACTTACGGTTTATTTATTGCCTCATGACTTGGGCTTCCTTGACTATTTGTTTTAGCTGAAATCACTAGTACAACCCACCCTTTTCCAAGGGTCTAGATTCTTCTTTCCCACAGACTAATCTCTCTCCTGGCCAGGAAGCACTAGAGATGTGTGCTGAACAATCCCAGTCTACCCAGTTCACGGCTGGACGTCACCCAGTCAGAGAGTGCCTGCTGCACAAGCATGAAGGGCTGAGTTTGATCCCTGTGACCCCTGTAAAAAGCTGTCCCTCCTTCTAACTCCATGACTGGGGAGGCGGGGACAGTAGCATCCCTGGGGATTTGCTGGTCAGTCCATCTGGCTAGTCAGCAGCCTCCAAGCTAAGTGAGATCATGTCTCAAAAAGAAAAAAAGGACAGGGAGTGATGGAGGAAGACAATGCCCTCTTCTTGCCTTCAGGTACACAGGCAGCAGCACATAAATGTGCACACACAAATTCATATACGTGTCTGCCATGCATACCTGCGCGTGCGCGCACACACACACACACACACACACACACACACACACACACACACACACCAGCTCATCATCCATTCCCCACCTTACATCCTAGCAAGGTAACCTCTCTCAGCCTGAATTGCTTCTGAAGTAATAGTATTTATGATGTAGGGCATTGGGTACGGTGAGACAATTTACAATTGTGTGCTTATTTTAGGGGTTGGTTTTTTCCTTCTCTCTCTCTCTTAGAAGGGAACTGGAGATGAGTAATGAAATCTGGGGTAAAGAAGACACAAAAGCTTCCATGGGATCATCAACTGAGCATGTTTAGCTCAATGCCAGAGGCTAGAGAAGGTAATATTTGAGTTGAGTCTTGAGAGCAAATGAAGAAATGGGAAAAGCAATGCTAAGCAGAGAGATAAGCTTGTGCAAACTCAGAGAGGCAAATGGAAACGGGTCAGGGCTAAAGCACAGTCCGCGAGGGAAAGGATCATGATGGATGGGGCTGAACAGATACTCAGGGCCAAGAGGGTAAAAGGCATGTATGCTGTTAAATAATTCCAAGAAAGTTGTGGTTTTATTCTAGAATGAGTCAGATCGTGGCTGGAAGTAATGACACTTGCAGCCCAGGCTGTTAAAGGAAGAGATGGAGAAGAAGGAATACGTACACAAAGTCACCAGGGCTCCCTGACAGGTTTGATGTGGCAGGAGCAAGGGAAAACTCCAGCACAGTCTAAGTTTCTAACCCAGTCAGCTGAGAGAGGGATGGCAGCACACAGCAGCATAGCTACAGAGCGGGAAGAACAGGTTTGAAGACACAGTTAACTCAGACCCAGGGGTTGGCTAGAGAAGATGACACTTGAGAGCAAGTGGAGAGAAGGGAAAAGTACATCCTGTATAAAGAGCTAGCCACGTGCAAATACACAGGGCAAAGGGAAGTGGTTCAGAACAGCAACCCACAGTCCCTCAGGAAAAGATTACAGCTGTAGGTCTAGTGAATTAAATCTGCAGGCTGCGTGTCCAAATGGGGCAGACCAGAAGGCTGGTGGTGGTTTGTAGCAAGGGAGAGAGATCTCAGAAGATGTGGTGCGTTTGTCCGTTTGCATAGTTAGCAGCCAAGTAGAGGACCAAACCTAAGGACATCATACAGTGAATTAAGCAGGCTTCTCTACCTCACGTTTGGGCTGTCGTCTAGGAAGAGCTGAGTGGCCCGTTCTAGATGCTACTCAAATGATGGGATCTATGGATGAACAAACAGCATCGATCTCAACCTGGGAATGTGTTAGAGAGACAGCCTGGCCAGGCTCCGCCTCGGACCTGACGGATTCAACAGGGGTCCCAAGACAATTCTATACGCGTTGTGTTTGAGCAACTCTGGCCCCAGAGATCCATCTTCTTTTCATCTTATTGCTTGGCCTCCTCTCAGAACATGGCCGCAGCTGGCCATGGGAAGGGAAGAAGAATAGAAAAGTATGAATTTTCTTTAGAATGGTATTTAAGTTATTAAATGTGATATTTACTGTGTTGGTTGTTGAAACAGAAAGTTTAAATTTTTCATTTGCTACTTTAAAAAAAAACCACACTCCTAAGATAGATGGCTTTCTGAGCAGAACAGGAGGTATAAGGTGAAGATGAGGAAATGAAGTAAAGTGTTAACTACCAGTTCTAATCATTAAGGAAGCGAAGTTTATTGGCACAAAACAGCTATTATTTATTTCTATTAATTAAATTTGTTTTCTAATTATTAAAAATTGAACTGTAGTATATAAAAAAACATTTGTTACTTTAAAATTAGACGTCCGACCATGTGTCGTGATGCACGACTTTAATCCCAGCACTTGGGAGGCAGAAGCAGATGGATCTCTCTGAGTTCAAGGGCAGCCTGACCCACACAGTGAGTTCCAGGACAGTCACATAACAGAGAGGCCTTGTCTCAAGGGCCTAGTGTTGATAGCATACTTCATAGAATGTAACTATTTTTTAAACAAAAAGAGAAAAAGTGAAAGTGGCATTAGTTTGCATTCTGAATTTTTAAATCTCTACTGATAGAAACTAGCAGACACTCAATAGTTGTCCCTGCTCACTGGCTGCCAGATGCCGCTTTGGAGAACGCGTAAGAAGAGGCTCCCTGGAGAAGAAATGTTTTGACAACTCTTCCAGATGTGTAGGAATATTATTTTTGATACCATATTTAAACTCTGAAAATACTGATTTCTTGAAGTCGTAATATAGCATTAGAAATCAATGAGCTTTTTTGTATTCTTTTGCTTTAAGATTGCTGACATATATTTTGGATGGACCTTTTTACCCCACCCCCCTCTTATGCCTGGTTTTAAAAGCTTTGATTCACTAAAAGTTATAGACCTTACAAATGTTCATACATTGTATAGTGCAATTTTGGGGAAAAATCACATTTTAATATCACTACTGATCTTATCAGAAAAATCTGTAAGACTAGAAAATCTGACAGTAGCAAAGTGATATTTTCCAAACCTTGAAGTTTTGCTTAGAAGCCAAGATTTTATTAGTTGTTTCCTCAAACAACTGATTCCTTTGTTCTTTCCTCAATTTGCCATTGTTGTTGTTTTTCCCCTTGGTACAAGGTCTTGCTCTATAGCCCAGGCTAGGCTCACACGTGCTCTGTGTCCTAGGCCAGTGTTAGGTTTGCATCCCTCCTGCCTCAGCTCATGGGTACCAAAATTATAGGCATCTGCATCTGCATCCAGCACTTCGCTTGGTTATCTGTTTGGCAAACACCCCAGCCTTAATAATTGCCATTTCTTTGTCATTATTTGAAGGAACATAAGACTAGCAGTTAGTTCAGTTCCCTCTTCATCTTTTGCAAAGAGAGAAATCATTATATAGAAGAGGGCTGGCTTACACATCATTTTTGTTTTGTCATATTCACTGTTAAAATTGTGGCTGAAGTCTCTCTTCTTCCTTCTTCTCCACCCCCCCACCCCCACCCCGTGTCCTGCTTGAGTCTCCCTATAACTGAGGTTGCAGGTATTTTATTACCCAGCCTAACTCCATCCAGGGAAACGTGGGTTTTTGTTGTTCTTTTCAGGGATGGAGATCAAACTGAAGTCTTTAGAGCTCTAGCTCAGAGTTACACACCTAGTTCTTTCTTTGTTTTTAATGTCAACTATATGCACAGAGCTTGGTGTGAACAGCATAGTGACGTCTTAGTCACTGTTCTATTGCTGTGAAGAGACCTCATGACGAGGCATCAGAGGGTGAGTGTGATATCATCACCCTAGAACAACACACACGGAGCTAGGGAAGTAGCTGAGAACTGCAACCGATCCATAGGCAGCAGGCAGAGAGAGAAAGGTTGAGCCTGGTGTGAACTTCTGATACCTCAAAGCCCATCTCCTAGTCACGTGCGTCCTCCAGCAAGGCCACGCCTCCTCCAACAGTTCAAATACATGCACCTGTGCGGGGCATTCTCATTCAAAACAGCACAGTGACTAATGCTACTTTGGAGATGTGCACCTGACCTCTTAAATTACTAGTTATTTTAACTCGCTATACATTTGTGCTGTTAGTGTTAGAGCGCACCCAAAGAATAAGGCAAGGGATTCTGTGGTATTGTCATAAAGGTACTTCTGAACTCCTGGCCCTCTCGGAAGGGACTCTGGGCTCTCAGGAGTCCCTGGATCCACGTAGAGAGTCGCTGTCCTTTATAATCACACACCTGATGAATGTTGGCTCCCAAGACTGTGATTCAGGGCCGATTGGTAATAGGCCAGTTATGTAGTAAGTTTGAATTCTGCTGTCACTCTTTGCCTTTCCTTTCTGTGGTTTCCCTGAAGATCCCCACTGGTACACCTCCCGACCCTTGGCTAGAGATGAAATAAATCCCACGGGGGTGTCTATTCATGCAGGCTCTTGCTTATTCATCTATCACTTGACAGTTATTTCATCGATACCTGTGCTTTGGTTCATTTTGTGCAAATGCAACGGGTAACATAATGAATAGACTTTGGTACAGGTTCAAAGCCCTGCAGTCTGCAAAGTCTGATAGTGAGATATCAGCATCTGTTGGGGCCTTTTGCTGCATCAAGGCCGTGGTGGACGGTGGAAGAGCCAAGAGTGGGCTTTTCCTAGTGGCATCAGTCTCACCCCTGAGGGGTCTGTCAGAGGCCTCACTGCTTAGTACTTACATATAGGCAATTAAATTCCAGTGTGAGGTTTCGAGAGGACAAACATTTAAACTATAACACCACTGATCTTTCAGTTTCTGCCTTACAGACTACTTGCATTAATTCCCTATTGCTGCTGCACCAATGGACCACAAACCTCCAAACATATATCTATTACTTTATAATTCTGGAGATCTTACTGAATCAGCATTAAATATTATCAGAGATGTACTCCTCTCCGGAGATTGTAGGGAGGATTTATTTCCTTGTCCTTTCCGTTTCCATGGCCTCTGCCCTCATTGGCTTGTGGTTTCTCTCCTCCATCTTCAGGAACAGTGTCTTTGCATCTCTGCGTCAGCTCTTCTCTGGCCATAGCTGCGGAAAGCTTCCACCTTTGCAAACTCCGTGATTAGGCTGGGTCTACGCAAATAACACAGGCTCATTGCCTCATCTCAAGATCCGCAGTGTTAGAGCCGGACCTTACAATACCCTCCACAGCCTCTTGTTTTTCAGAATGAAGCTTCAACTCCTGGTGGTGTTTTGAAGGATGTGTCCCCTTTAGGACAGTGGTTCTCAACCTGTGGGCCTCGAACCCTGACAGGAGTCACATCTCAGATATCCTGCGTATCAAATATTTACATTATAATTGATAACAGTAGAAAACTACAGTTATAAAGTAGCAGTGAAAATAATTTTTTTAATTTAATTTTATTAATTTATTCATATTACATCTCAATGGTTATCCCATCCCTTGTATCCTCCCATTCCTCCCTCCCTCCCATTTTCCCCTTACTCCCCTCCCCTATGACTGTGACTGAGGGGGATTTCCTCCCCCTTTATATGCTCATAAGGTACCAAGTTTCTTCTTGGTAGCCTGCTATCCTTCCTCTGAGTTCCACCAAGTCTCCCCACCCAGGGGACGTGGTCAAATATGAGGCACCAGAGTACATGTGAAAGTCATACGCCACTCGCCACTCAACTGTGGAGAATGTCCTCTCCATTGGCTAGATCTGGGTAGGGTGAAAATAATTTTATGGTGGGGGTCACCACAACATGAGGAACTGTGTTAAAGGGCCACAGCATTAGGTAGGCTGAGAAATACAAGCCTGGTTGACAGAAGTCACTAAGGGGTGGGCCTCAGAAGATTATAGCTACCCTGGTCCTACCTGCCTTCACTGCTTCCAATCTACTGCGCGTGAGTAGCCTGCCACACAAGCTCCCACTGTCACAGGGCGCTCTGTCGCTGCTGCCATGCTTTCTCCTATGTGATAAACAGATACTTGAAAACCACAGTCCAAAAGGAATATTTACAGTCTCACATTGCTTTTGTCACAGCAACATGAAAAGTGGTCAGGGCAGAACACCTGTACCAGGAAGTTGGGGTTGCTGCTGAGACAAACTTGGCAGGTTCTAGTAAGGCCTTTGACCTGGTTTTCTAGAGAAGTTTGAAGCTGTTTGGAGGTACAGGCTAGAGAAGCCTCAAGATGCTATAAACTTTTCTGTTTTCTTTGATTAAGATTTGTGTGTGTGTCTGTGTGTGTGTGTCTGTGTGTGTGTCTGTGTTTGTATGTGTGTGTGTCTGTGTGTGTGTGTGTCTGTGTGTGTGTGTGTCTGTGTGTGTCTATGTGTGTGTCTGTGTCTGTGTGTGTGTGTGTCTGTGTTTGTGTGTGTGTGTGTCTGTGTCTGTGTGTGTGTGTCTGTGTTTGTATGTGTGTGTGTGTGTCTGTGTGTGTGTGTCTGTGTGTGTGTGTATCTGTGTGTGTGTGTGTGTGTGTGTGTGTCTGTGTGTGTGTGTGTCTGTGTGTGTATGTCTGTGTGTGTGTATGTCTGTGTGTGTGTGTGTGTGTGTGTGTCTGAGGAGGCTATAAGATGACACTAGAGCTGGAGTTACAGGTGGCTGTAAGCCATCTGATATGGGTGCTGGGAACCAAACTCGGGCTCTCTGGAAAACAGCTGGTGCTCCCACAGCAGAGTCCTCTCTCTACTCTGAAAGCTTTTCTTAGCAGGCTGTTGTGATGTGTGTCCAGATGACCAGACTGCTGATGGAAATGCAGAGAGCAAGGTTGCTTGGGAGGCTCCAGATGAGAATGAGCACCCAACCTTCTGCTGCCTTCTGGCAAATAATCTGCCTATATTTTGCTCATGTCCTGAAATTTTAAGTAAAACCACATTGAAAAACAATGAACTAATTTATGTGGAAGATAACAATTTCAAAACTTAATATTCATGCCGTGGCATGGTTGTTGCTTGCTCCTTTTTGCCTGGCTTAAAGTGAGAGTCCAGGGCCAAAGCAGAGCAGGAAGCTGTGAACAGCGTGCCACCCGGCAAGCAAGTGACCATAATATAATTACAGGTGCGGGCAGGGTGGACCCAGCTGGTGCCGCTGTCGTTGTGACACTTTGGTTTGTCAGACTGGAGTGCAATAGGAAATGTTCCTTTAGGGCAGGACCCACATACTGAAAGGCCCAGGCTGCTGAGTGCTCACACACCTCGACTTTGGAAATGGTTTCTCCAGGAAGCCCTTTTCTTTTGGGAACCAGGCATTTGAAAGTCCCCAGCAGACTTATCCTGCAGCTCTAGATCCTCAGCTTCTGAGACTACCCTGAAGGTGGTGGGACTTTGGGGAAGTGAGGCCTGTCCCTTGTTCCAGCCTCAGTTCCTCCTTTCTGTCTACCACAATGTGAACGGACTTTGCCTCAGCCTGCTGCCACGGACTGAGCTGCTCCTCCTGCCCCTTTCTCAGACATCGGAATCTCTCTGCGACTGTAAGGGGAAATAAACTGTCCTCCTTCATGCCGTTTCCAGAAGGCGTTTCGATCGCAGCGATGGAAGCACCTCACATGCAGTCTCAATCACATCTGGACAGTCTCTGTGCCACATGTGATAACATAGTCAGAGACTGCAGGAGTGGGACGTTATTCTGCCTACCTTCCTGGTCCATGTACATGAAATACTTATTGGAGGGAGGATCCTGCTCTACAATTCATCTCTTAGAGCTTTGCCTCTCCTTCATATTGGATGCTGGCTCTTCAAATTGCAGTTGGCCATGGGCCTTTGTCAGGATTTGGTTGTTTCCAAAGCAAATCAGATACCTCCATTAAGAACTGTCTTAGGACATGGCTGCTTCCTGCTCCTCCACCTCTGAGTCCCTCATATCCTGTGTCTCACTTTGTTCTTTGTTATGTATTGTTTTTGACTATTAATTAAATAATATACTTATTTTTGTATCTATGTATATTTATTTGCATAATAGATATGTCTTGACTTGGCCATATCAGTGAATTATACAGTTTTGCGTTCTGCCTAAGGGCTACCAAGGGGAATTCAGATTCCCTCAAAATTATTCTAAATAACAGGTTGGTTTTAATTATGGCAGGTACCATGAGGAGGCAGAATGTGTTTGGGCACTTTTCAAAGGCCCGCCATTTGCAATATCTCACCAGGCTGCACATGCTGGCTAACAGGCCTTCTAGGAAGAGTTCTCTGCTGGTGGCTTGGAGTTCCACTGAGTGGCTGCAGGTTCCGCTCTCAGATGAGCAGGTGGGGCCAGCCTGGAGCAGCCTGCTGCCATGTGGAGTATGGTCCTCCTGCCAGAACAGAGACCAGTTCTTGACTTCACAGCCAGCCCTTGTAAGGACAACATGCCTTTTAAAGAGAGCCTTTGTATGGAGTCGCTGGCATTTGACTCAAGAATAACAAGATCCCAGACTGCAGAAATAACAAAATGCTTTGTCACCCTGGACCCAGCTCAGGTCCTCTGCCTCCTGCTAGTAGGCCGGCTTGTATAAAGGTGAACGGGAACCCTAATCCCAGTGACTTTCCAAAGAAGCCATTTTTTTTTTTTTTTTTTAAACCCCTCTATTTTGGCCATGGTTGGCTGTGCTTGCCTCTTCGGTAGCAGCATTTAGTAACATTTGATTTTCTTTGGCCGTTCGCTGGATGTTGCAGTGCAGTCCCATGCTAGGCTGCACACTCGGTGTCTGCAGGCTGCCCCCCCTCCTCTGAGACCGCCAATGTCCTGTTCCTAGAATATGTCCTATCCCCAGACAGAGCAGGCCAGGCGCGCGCTATGACTGACTTCGCTTGTTGAGATCACAGAACAACCTGATGAAGGATGGCCATTGGTACATGATATCAGATGCATTCTGCAAAGTTAGCTCTCAGAGAATGGAGTTACCTAATGTTTAAGTCTCTATTAAGACTAGCCTGTTGTGGGGGTTGCTTCATTTTTAAAGCAGAGTGGTTGAAGCAGAGTGTGCCAGTGTTCTGTAAACGTGTGCCTGGGCTAGCTAATATTCAGGCGTTTGTGTTTCATAAATGGGGAAGCTGAAACTTGGGGTGTTAGACAGTTTCCCCAAGGCCATAAAGCCTGTGCCACACATCCTTCTGAATTCCACCGTGTCCACATGTCCCCTGTTAGTTCTGCTTACATTCTTTTGCTTTAAAAGGCTTCGATCTGGAGGGTCTCTGATCTTTTCTCTATTCTCATGAGGAGAAGTGGCCTTCAGAACACAGCAGGCCGGAAGAGATGGCTCAGCGGTTGAGAGTGCTGGCTGCTCTTCCAGAGGACTTAGCTTCTGTTCCCAGCACCCATGTCGGGCTCACAGTCACCTCTCGCGCCAGCTTCAGTGAATCCCCCGCCCTCTACACAGGTTCTAGGGACTGAACTGGGGTCCTGGTGCTTGGAAAGCAAGCACTACAGCCCTACTTCAGTCACATTTGAATCAATATAAAGGGATGAATATATTTTGTGTAATTTAGGTTATATGAAAATACTACTTTATGTTGTTATGTTGTTTTTTAAATTACTCTACCTGTGTCTTGCAGTTGGCTCTTGGATCCTTTTGACATACTCCTAGTTCTTTTTTTTTGTTTTGCTTTTTTTTGTTTGTTTGTTTGGTTGGTTGGTTTTTGTTTTTGTTTTTTGTGTTTTGTGTTTTTTTTTGCGTGCCTGTATTTTTAGTGGTAGACTTTATTTGTAGTGGTGGACTGTGGTTAGAGTACTAGCTGCCCTTTCAGAGGATCTAGGTTTGATTCCCAGCACCCCTATGGAAGTTCACCACCATCCATCACTTCAGTCCCTGGAGATCAAATGCCCTCTTCTGGCGTCTGTCACCATTGCATGCTCATGATGCACACACGTGTAGCAAAACACCCATACCTAAAAATAAAAGAAGAAAATTAATACATACTAAAAAATGAGATGAATTATCTTCAATTTCACCAAAATAAATATTAAACCCATTCTCAGTGAAATTGCCCAGTTTGTGCCATTATTCTGTTTGCCAGATTTAGCAGGAAACGGGCTTTGGTTGCTATAAAATATTCGACTGATGTTTGCCAACATAGAGCATATCAAAAAGGATACCCTGCAAGACAGTAATTCCTTTAAGGGAGCATTGGCGCTCATTTGAATATGTAGATTCCTTGAAAGGATCATTAACAATCATTTGAATATATACATTCTGCTAAAGGAACATCAGCATTTGTTTGAATGGTGATCTGCCAGGTTTGTTTTTTAAATTGTATTACTTTATATTTTTGTTTACAATATCAAGTTTTCGAAGTGCTTACATTTTCTTACAGAGCTGGGAATCAAACAGGGAGCCCTGCGTGTGCTAGGTAAACATTCTGCCCCTGAGCTACATCCCAGCCTGATGAACCACTTGCATTTTTTTTTTAATTGCAATCGTATTTGCTCAATCTTATTGAGCAATAAGGTCTTTATCAAAGGGCCTTCAACTTCACTTGTCAGTCTATAAAATGGGTTTCTCAGAATGAAAATTCTAATACCAGACTTCTCACAGTGTTATAGCCAGGATTAATAAACACAGAAAGGAAAGACAGCATGGTCAAGAAGTGCCATGAAGATCTTTGAACTAGTGTGGACCCCAAGTTACGTCTTTGTGAAAGGCTGACATCTCTCTCTATGCTTTGCTACCGTTTCAGAGCCTCGGGGATTCAACCATGGCGGTCGTGCTAAATCAGCTGCTACCTATGATTAAGTCCTCAAGTCAGAGAACCAATGATGACTACAGCCCTGAGGAGCTGCTGGTCCTCCTCATCTACGTCTATTCTGTCACTGGAGAGTTGACACTGGACGAAGACCTGGGAGAAGCTGAAGAAAGGGTGAAGAAAGCATTGGCCCGTGTCTTCTCTGAGGAGTCTGAGTTGTCACCTTTGCTGCAGAGAATCACAGGTGAGGTTGGAGCAATGTTAGCAGACAAACCCTGTGAGAGTGCGGAAGCCAGGGATTTGTGTGGACTCTCCATGAGGAAGAGGGGACCCTGTCCAACCACCTGCAGGCCTAGCCTGTCTTCCCTGTTCTAGTCGTGGTAGTGGGATGGTCTGCTAAGTGTTTCTTATAAGGATGTTTGGTCAAATAGCAAAATACTCAGAGGGAAAAAATTGTTTTGTAAGGTACTACGCAGTACCACGAGATTAGAACTCACCATTTTCAAGAGTTTAATATTATTTTGAGAGTGTTGTACTTCATTTGAGTTTTAGTTAACTGGTACTATCCAAAATGACACCCTAGCATCCTAGTAAGGAAGGCTGTGATCGTTTGTGGGCAATCTGCACTTATCAGGAACTGTACTGCTTTACCTCTAGTCAAAGCCACACCGTCACTCAGGAAGGCGTCCATATGTAATGTTAACTCATTTTCAGTCGTTTATATTTTGTGTAAAGCAATTTAATTGGTATAAGTCATGGCTAGAAGTTACTGAAGCCTACACAAAAAGTATGACTACTTTAAAAGCAGTCCATGTTTCCATCCATTCACTCACACATGTGTCTGTGTGTGTGTCGGGGGGGGGTGTATGCAGACAGCCATGCTCAGGTAAATTCAAATGAAGCGGGCTGTGTGTCCTCTCGGCTCCGTGGGCCTTGTTATGGGGAGCACAGAGACGTCTCTGATCCGGGCCCTGGCACTGGAGAGCTCGGTGTCTGTGTGCGTGTGCGTTATATTTTGCTCCTCCTTCTAACCCTTCCTGTGGCTGGCGATGGAGAGCAAAGACCTGATGAGATGGGAACTTTCGGTTCACAGGCAGGAGGCATTGCCTTGCACAGCACGGAACCTGCTTGCCAGCTTAGAATCTGCTTATATGAAACTTGTGGTATTTGTTGCCATTTTGTTAAGTACAGCACTATCTGCCATTACGTGTATTTGTTTGGCTGGAAATAAATATTGACTTAGAGTGGTTTAATATGGTTTATACAATGCTTAGAACAGAGATCTGATTTAAAGTAAAATTGGATGCTAAGAGTATTTCATTGGATTTCATTATGTTTAAATGAGCAGTTCCCAAGACAGACAGAGAGGCCAGTGTGCATGTTCTAATTACAGCTGTTTGGGTAGGCTTTATAACATCTGCATGTGGAGAGTTTATTGTTGGAACTGAAGTAATGCTCCAGGAACACTCTTAATATTCCCTCAAGGTGTTCATTGACCCCACAGTTCATTTTTTTATTAGCTTCTTTACACTTGCTCAGGATATTGCATTTTCTTGCTTTGAAAACATTTCTGTGAATTCATGTTTGTGTAGGAAAAATTTTGTTAGCTCAAAATTAAAAAGTAGTAAATTGTGGAAATTTAAATTTTTGCCTAAACCTTTATTTTATAATATTAAGCATACATTTTTTAAAAACTAATATTAACTTTGTATATTTAGTATAAGTGGTCCTGAGGGTGTTACTTTGGCATATGTGAACTTATCACTAGAAAGTATGCACACACAGTGTACACAAACACACCCACATAAACACACCTACACCTACACAATCTGTGTGTGTGTGTGTGTGTGTGTGTGAGAGAGAGAGAGAGAGAGACAGAGACAGAGACAGAAAGATAGAGAGACAGAGACAGAGACAGACAAAGACAGAGAGATTTGTAGTTGATTAGTATAAACATTTCTTTTTATTAATTATGTTGAGAACTCAACTGACCTACAATAAGGGTTTGTCTACAGATGCTGCTGAGGAAAGTGTGTCGTTTATGTATTGGGGTGAAAAAATTAGTCACAGGGTATTGGAGAAGTGGCGAGTCTCTTCTGTAAGGTGGGGCTACTTCAGCCTGCATCTAAAGAATGAATTGTCTCCAAGTATACTGAGGACCCTGCAGCAAGGCTGCCGCCACTCACAGGGAAGCCTGCTGTTATTCTGTGCTTCCATCACTCCAAGGCATAGGTTTGGCTTTCTTGCCACCGAGTTGCAGCACTGATTTGATTCCTGATGGATGTCCTGTGGTTAATGAAAAGCCCACGTGACTACTACATCCGGTGCAAGGCGAAGCTCAGGCTTGCTCACCATGTTGTGTGCTCAGCCATCCTGTCATGTACTCAGTACCTGGAGAGAAAACCAGCCTTACGGTTACTGTTTTAGATATTGCCGCTGCTTTTCTCTGTCTCTAAGACCTCCTTGTACATGTTTGCCGTACCCCCTCTTTTCTCTGCATTGTAATAAATTAAAATATTATTTGTAGCCATAGGAGTCTGTGGGATGCCTGTCTTTTGGAAGCAAGGCTAGCAAACTTTAATTCTGCTTATTTAAATAATATCTCTTGACAGTAATTGGCCATATTTAAAATTTATATTTTCTTTTATCTAATCATTATGGAATTTATTTTTGACAGTTTCTTTCATGTACCTCTCTTCTTCCTTTGTGTAGGAAGGATAATAAGAAACTGTGCTTGGTAAAAACAAAACAAAAGCTGAACATGTTGGTCAATGGCAGCATGGTATTTTTTTTTTTAATCTGCTTTCTTTTTAACAGATCCTTCCCAGGGACATCTCTAGAGTGGTGGCAACTGCTTTCTATTCATGCACAATAACAAGGATTGGCTTTTGGGTGCTGGGGTGGGGAGCTGTGAGGAGAAAACTGCCCTGGCTTACGCTGCTAGTGTTATGCTTCCTCAGTCCTGCTAAGTTCAAAGAGAGCATGGGTCTCTGTGTGCTTCAGTGTTCGCCTGCCAGCCACAAGAAAAATAAAGAAAAGCCATTTGAGCTGTCTTCAGAGAATGAAATCTAATGCCGATTTTGAAGTGTACTCCCGGAATGTCATCCTACAGGGAGCTGTACTGGAAAAAGCAGACGCTTTGAATGCAGAAAGCCATGATTTAAAAGTTGTGGCCCTGCCATTTCCTAGCAGTGTGGTGTGTTAGCTGGCTGCTCCCTGTCCCTGAGCCATGATATTGGACATGACTGCCCTTGTTAATCACGTGTGATCTTGCTGAACATAAAACGATGTTCTTCATGAGAACTAGTTTTGGGCCCACATGGGGTTGTAACTAAATAATTTTGATAGCATCTGCCACATACTTTTGAGCTACTCAAGCCTTTACAGCTGATACACATCGGCAGAGAGATTTTTGCATGATGTGCTGGCTAGTTTTCTTTGTCAACTTGACACAGGCTAGTGTCACTTGGAAAGGGAAACCTAAATTGAGAAAATGCCCACACCAGATTGGTCTGTGGTCCATCTTCTTGATGAATGATTGCCATGGGAGAGCCTATCCACACAGCGGGGATGGTGTAAGAAAGGCTGGGCAGCATCCCTCCACGGCCTCTCTCAGTGCCTGCCTCCAGGTGCCTGGCTAGTGTTCACGCCTTGACTTCCCATCATGATGGACTACCACTGTTAGATGACATAAACCCGTGTCATCTCCCCATGTGACTGCTGTTGGTGTTGCATCTCAGCAGTAGAAACTCCAACTAAGGCATTCAGCACTGAAGTGACTGAGTCTTAGGAAGGCAGCTGGCCCAGAGCACTAGCCACTCTGGGACAGCAGCTGACCTGGCACTCTCTTATCTGACCTTTGCACTCTCTTATCCTCCCCTAGGCCTCTACTCTCCTGCACTCATCTCACCCACCACTTTTCTTCCAATTAATAATTTCTCATCTATTTTCAGGTCTTCTTTCTTTCTGTGCTTGGCTTATTTAACTTTACACAGTGTCTTCCACTTTCACTTATTTTCCTGCAAATGAACATATTAGCTTTTAATACATAAAACTAATTTGGATGAACTTCTTGGTTAAACATTTTTTGTCACTGCTCATTCACTTATTTTCCCTGGGTTCTTATGGTGCCTTCTAATGCAAGGTCATGAGGGCACTAGGTCTATTTAGATCAGTTTAATGTAAAGTGAGAGAATGAATAATTCAGAGTCTCTCAAAATTCTGTGGTTCAAGCTCCAGGCGTAGTGAAACCATAGCAATAGTAATTTGCAGCTAACCTTCTTTTACTCCCTTGTGATAATATGGGATTGTTGGGTTTGGCCTCGGGATGCACTGCTCTGGATGAACCTAACAAGTAAGGACTTGCTTTTCTCTGAAAGATTAGAGATGTCCTCCCTGATTAGAGATGTCCTCCCTGAGTGCTCTAAGGTCACAGTCATCTTAAGGTAGGAGCTTTCCCAGAGACAGTCTGCCAAAGGGTTTAGAGAAGGAAAGGAAGATAAAGGAAAAGGGCGTTGACTAGTTGAGTCTGTACCCCCACCTCCCCACCATCTTTTTTTTTAATCAGGGAAACAGTAGTTCTCTTGAAAGCTTCACCCAGAAACAATAAAGTAAGTTTTCTCTTAGAAGAAATGTGGGAATGTACACAGTACATACCCCTGGGATAGCAAGGAATACACAAGTCTGTAAACTAACACATCTAATAACATGCCCTAGGCATCTCAGCTTCAGGTAAGTACTCCTGCAATGCTAACTTCTCTCTGTGGCTACAAATGCTTCAGGACAGAAGACAAAATTACATCTAAAACAAAAGAGTTTCAGTTTTCACTTTTCAATAGCAATCGCTGTGGAAGTTTAAATGTGACTGTTCTTCGTAGGCTCATGTGTTGGAACTCTTGGTCCTTGGTTGGTGGCGGTACTGTCTAAAAGTCTAAAACATATGGCCTTGCTTGAGGAAGAGTATAACTGGGGATGGCCTTTGAGGCTGCAAAGCCTCATGGGAGCTCTCAGCTTTCTGTTCCATCCGCTGCTCTGCCTCCAGCTGTGATAGTGATGGACTCTTACCCATCTGGAACTGTAAGCCCAAACAAGGCCATCCTTCTAGAAGTTGCTTTTGTCATGGTGTTTCACCACAGCAATGGAAAAGTAACTGAAACAGTTGCTTTCTCCAGTAAATCTAAGCACCCTTGGGAGACTTTGCAGTTGCCTAGACTTTTGCCTAGGAGTCAAAAGGCATAGTATCACTGTGCTTTGAGAGTGGATTTGTGTTCATTCTGCATACAAAGAAATCAAGACAACAAGTGTCAAGCGCCTTGCCTCAAATCACCAACCAAATATCCCGTTCCATGCAGGAGTTGGGCTGGAGCCTGAGTCTTGATTTCCAGTCCAAAGTCCTTACTAGGCCAGTGATTCTCAACCTTGGATTTATGTGTTCCTGAAGGAACACAGAACTTGCAGCTGAGGTCTACCAGATAGAGTACTTCAGGAATCATCTAGAAACACTGTTATATCCTTACATGTGAACATACAAATATTTGCAGGTCTACTGTGATTTATTCAACCTTTCCCTCAGGTTTGTGGAAGGTTATTCTTACAAAATATGAAGCGGTTCCAAACAGAGACTTATAAAAGAAAAATAAACAAGGCAGCAAAGCAAACACATTTCTCCTTGGAGATTTCTTTTACTATCACATCTGCATCTTTTCCTCATCTCATAGTTTTCTCGCAGTAGTACATTAAACTTCAGACGATGCATTTCTGTATATTTCTGTCCCCATGGATACCATTTCAGCTTTTAAAAAAACTGCAGGACTTAAAAAGTCTTTCCCTTGAGCATTCCTTCTGGCTTGGTAATAACAGTGGATTGCTATGGCAACTCTAAGAGTGATTTTGTAAGTCCAACATCAGCCCTTGCATTCATTACCTATACTCGAGTAAGAATGTTAGTTTATGAGAGTAGATGACAACATACCAACCCATGACCGCAGAGTCAACACACACAGCTAAAGGAGCTCACTGAGACTGATGGGAAAAAATCCATGCAAGGGTTCATCTCGTCTATCAGCTATCAGACATTTCCACTAAGGACTGTACTTCCCTGTTTTGTGTCTCAGACTTCTTGCGTCAGGCCTGCCAGAACGAAACAGAGGGCTTTATCGAGTTGTTTTCTACAGTGGCTTGCAACCCCGTTGTTCTACCTTGGTCCTTATTTCTTCTCTTGATTTCTAACATTCCTGCTGCAAACTCTGATGAAGAACATATGTCTGCTTCCAGAGCACTCCCCCGGGAAATGTTGGAACTGTTACATTTGGTTTTACTATCCAGCATATTAAAACAGTTAACCACAGCACGCATTACTAAATAGCCATATCAAGTGAAGTTTAAAATGTTTACTACATATTTAAAATACATCACAAGCTGTGCAGAAAGAAATACGGAGCTGCTTGTTGAGGCAGCCAACCAGCAAAGCAGTCTCAGTAACATGAGGGAACCCTACACATTACTTTTCCCTGGCACCTCATTTAAAGCAACCATTATTATTTATAACACTAGGACAAACCTTCTTGTGCTGATATTTACATGTGTATAAATGCATGGAGCATATTGTCTATGTCACTAATACTCATATCTGCATACTGTATGAACTGTGGTGCTGCCATACATCAAATGGTGACGTTTTGGTTAGCCATGGACAGCTACGATTCAGTGGGTTCACAAAGACCCACATGTTCACCATGTCTCTTGATACAGCAAGAGGCCATGTACAGTGATTAACTTACTCTGTCTAGATTAGTGTAATCAACTCTCAGGGTCACATGATGATGTAATCCCTTGGTGGTGTGTTTCTCAAAATACACCCCCATTGTTAACCAGCAAAAGACTATAATTATCCATATTCTTTGACAATTAATTAAGAGGCTTTTTACTAGGTTTTATTAACACTAGATATGGCATAAATTTCCCAATAATAAAGAAAAGAATGTGTGACATACAAGGGTAGTTGCTTTGAAAACATAGCTGTGGATGGGGCCAGATATAGCCAAAAATGTCACAATGGAGAGGAACCTGCTTCCTCAATGTGCCCATTGGAATGTGCCCTGAATTTCTCTAATGCAGTGACTCTCAACCTTCCTAACGCTGTGACCCTTCAAAACAGATCCTTGCGCTGTGGTGACCGCCCCTAACTATAACATTATTTTGTTGCTACTTTATAATGGTTATTTTGCTACTGTTATGAATTAGAATGTGAACATCTGATATGCAGGTTGTCCGGTAGGCGACTCCAAAGGGGTCACGACCCACAGGCTGAGAAACACTGCTCTAGTGTCTTATAACATAGCATCAGGGCAGATATTGACTGAAATAATTACTGAAACTAATGGCAGGCCTGGTGACACAGGCTCCTGATCTCAGCACTCAGGGGGCTGAGGTGGGAGGATCAGAAGGTTAAGGGTAGCCTGGGCTATATAGTGAGTGCCAGTCCTAGGCTATTGAATGAGACCCTATCTCAAAAGGAAAAGAAAGACGAGGGAGGAGGAGGAGGAAGAAGAGGAGGAGAAGGAAAAGACTGAAGCTTCTTTCACTGTGTAATTGCCCCTCCACATTCAATTAGCTATTATAATTGTGATTGTTATGCAATTGTATATAATCCTTTGAATGTAAGCTTTTTGAGGGCAAGAATTGTCATTTGGATAAAATAAAATTGCTTGCATTTCCTGAAGATGATTTATAATTGGACTTTTCCTAAATACAAAAGTGATAGTCATCTTGCTCCCTGTTTATCACAATAGAATTTCAAAATCACCCACAAATTCACTGTCCTAACATTTGATGAGCGTTGCCAGGTGATAGTGTCAGACACGATCTTGTCTTACATGGTTTGGAGTTGGTCTGTTGTAGTCGAGTGCCTAGAATAAAGTTAACAATATATAGCATCATGAATGTACTAAAAGTGAGATTGTGAAGTGAGATTCTGGGACTGTCGGTGTCTTAATATCTATGTCCTCAGTTCTAGGAGGCAAAACTCCTTCAGAGAAAATCCATGCTCAGAGAGTAATGAGAGTCCTCTAGCCTTCCGAGGAGCTTGTTACAATCCTGAGAGTGAAGAAAAGCATGGAGGTACAAACATTTCAGCTTATGATTGTGGCAAAGATAAATGGATGGATGGATGATAGATAGAGACTGGCAAAGATAGATAGATGGATAGATAGATGGATGGGTGATGGATGAGCGGATGGATGGATGATGGATGAGTGGGTGGATGATAAGAAAGAGATACAACAGACTCTAGCCTGAGACTTCTTTGATGATGGAGAATGAAAGAATAACATGTTGGGCACCAAAAGGGGCATGTATGTGTGCAAGCTCAGTGATGGTGGCTTGTGTTTTGATACATAACTATAAATGTAACCAGGAATGTAATTCTCATAGAGGCTGACTTTGTCTGTCTACGTGTGCTGCCTGTTTATTCTGTCCTTAGCACCTGGACTGAATTGGCCCCAAGCGGGGTGGTGATTTTCACTGAAGCATGTGTAAAATGAAGCCCCCTCCTTTTTTTTATTTTTTTATTTTTTTTTTATTCCTTTCATTTCTTAAAGCAAAACACATGGCTGCACCTCTTCTTCAGGCTCTTGACTTGTTGCCAAGCTGACCGAGAGCCAACTGGAACAGGAAACTGATACGGTGCAGCGCTCATTAGCAATTTACATTTTCTAATGCAACAAGAGTTAGTGTGATAGGTTTTATCCAAACCATTCGCTGAAATGAGTGGACACTTTATTTCTTTATCTGTGTTGTGCTGGTGAAGAAAACCAGTTTAATCCGAACAAGTCTTTTCACATGGTGGTGTAGGATCTGAGGCTCCTTCCTCGCATGTCATCAACGCCAGGCAAGGGAGTCAGTCCCCGGCCAAGAAAGGTTTCTTCCTAATTAAATGTGTTTGGATACTTGTCTGGCTTGGACTGCACACCATTTTTGTGCGTGAGGAAAGCAAACGCTGGACTAACTGGGGTTACAGCTGCTGGTGTTCTGTCACCTCCTTGTTTTGTAAGACATGAAGCCGCACACGTGCTCATCTTTAATAAGTGCAGTGTGCTATATACATCGTGTTCCTAGAAACTGGTCTCCATATAGTGTGAGATTGTGTTTTTATTAATTTTTCATTTTTAATCTCTGTGCTACCCTCACCTTCACCCTTTCCTGTTCCTCATCTCACTCCTTTCTGAGAGAAATCAGAAAGCCAGCACAGAGCATCTCGGTGAGTGGGTGCTTGGGGAGTTAGCACACTTCTTTTGATTATTTCAAGTTGTTCTCCTAGGGAACAGAAATCCAGACAAGGATGACATCATCTGCGCTGAGTACAAGCCTCTTTAGAAGCAGGCATTTGTAATGGCTTTTGACTAGGCCTGATTATAGCTTTTCAGAGGAGCAGCCCTGCCAGGTACCAGGCTGGAGATGTGAGAGCTGCTCTTCCGAGTCTGGGCAGCCATGCTCAGCGCTTCCGGCACAACAGCAGCCACCCGGTGTGTGTGGTGGAGGGTTCTGGGTGGCGCATGCGCACGTGCAGGGCACTAGCGCTAGCCTACGCTTAGCTGTTGTTATTATCTTGGTCGTTCTTGCTTCAGCCAAATCAGGCCTAAATTATATTAAAGACATAGTTAACATGTGAAAAAAATCAGGGAACTATTTGTGAGGATAAAGGTATTTGTGTAGGCTTCCCTCCCCTATGTGTCTGCCTCTCCCCGTGTGGGGACCAAGCTTAGGACTTTGATCGCGCTAGGCAACATTCCAGCACAGAGCTATACACCCAGCACCGTATTTTGGGTTTTTAACTGACTCTTCTTTTTCTCTCTTTTTAACAGTGAAAAAAAATCAACATTTCCCCTAAAATAATTGAGTGGCAAAAGTACATGTGGTCAGGCTGAAAAATATCTGGGACATTACTCTCCAGGGTAGAGAGGAGCAGTTACTAAATAGTGTGCTCCACCCAGGGCGTCCTCTGTGTCTGCACTCAGCGACACACCCCTCTGTACCGGGCCTCGCAGGGCTGTGGAGTATCGTTTTCCATGATGGACTGCCTCTGGGGACATGTCCTTCTTCCCTTTGTTCCTACCATGGGCCTTGTGCTTACTTTCATGTGTTATACCCCCCTACACCACAGGCCCTCCAACTGCTTCCCTAGGGCTCTACAGTTAACCCTTCAGAGTCATTCCAAACCACAGAGTCTGGGGTCAGCCTGCCCCACCGTCCAGATGACCTCAGTGCACCCAGTCCTACTGTGTGTTTTAAAGCAAACATGGCTTATTATATAGTTGTGTAATAATTTCAATAGTGTCTGGCCTTCCCTTCTAGACCCTAAACTCCCTGGGTTCTGCACATGCCTGAACCACAAGGGCTGATCTTGTCTGCAGGCACATAATAGGCTTTTGCTAATACTATCTGAACAATAAAGATTATCAAGGAAGGAAGCTGTGGCTCTGTTTCTGAGCTTCCAGTGACACTTTGCAAAAATGCAAACGTGGGGCAAGTTCTGGAGGGTCTCTTGGACAACAGAATGACGAAGAAGAGAGTAGAGCATCGAAGGGCACAGGTGTCCTGACACCCACAGTGAGAAAGACTGTCAGGAAGATGTTCTGTGCAAGCTGATAATAGCAACTGTCCCTGCAAGTCCTGCTTTGCAGCTTATTGCTTTCCTACAACTAAACCTCTTAGGTTTGGTTAGCTGTGTCTTCCCCCATTTCTCTGGTTTGGCTAGCACATCTTCCCCCATTTCTCTGGTTTGGCTAGCACGTTTCCCTCCCCCATTTCTCCTGATTTCTCTCATCTTTCTTGCATTGCTCTCCTTGCCTTCTTTCCCCTCAGCCAGCTTTCCTGGTCAAGCACAGAATGCACTATTCAACACAGAACATCATTAAGTCATCTTTTAACCACCTGGTCTTCTCCAGTCTGATCCTGTGGGAAGGAACTTACTTCAGACTCTGGGTAACATTAGACAGAATGGGCCAACAGGGTGCCGTCTTTAGCAGTTGAGGACAAACAGTAAAATGTTAGTCATGACTTAAAGAATATTACAACCTTTTCACAGTTCAGAAGTGTTTTAATTTCTTTGTGTGAATAAAATACATTTATGATATTAAAAAACCAGTGTGGCTACTATTTATTAAAAATCTTGCCTGCATTTGGTCTTCACTATAAACCCACAATGCAGATGTTACTACCTGGTCACACAGAGGGGAAGATGGGGTCGGTGGGGCAAGGTAACTTACTTAAGACATGGTAAGTGAAGGAGCTATTAGCTTGAGTTCCTCTAGTGTTTCCCGCCCACTGTGTATTCTGTTTATTTACCATTGTTGACTGACACACAGCTGTTCCATTTAGTGGCTGAAGTTCTTGTCCTTCCTTTTCTCACGGAGTGTGCTAGAGCTTGACTAGGTTCAAGGGCAGGATTTGTTTCCTTTATCTCTTTCTGTGTGCACCAAAGGAAGTAGAGCTTAGAAAACGATTCCATGGGTTTGGTCCTGGTAGGTCTGCCACAGGTTTATATAATGTGATACGGTGATGGGAGCTGAAATACTAAACCCATTTACTAAGAGTGCTCTTGCTAGGTACTTGGATGCTAACTGACTAATTTCTGCTTTAAAATTACAATCATTCTGGCACTGTAATAACCGCCAAACTGGCCCCAACTAACGAGTGAGGTTTAGGTCCTGTGAGACAACATACAGTCAAGCTGGCTGGAATGTCATTTACTCACAGGTGTCAAGATCACATTTCTTACAGCTTCTCCCATCTCTTTTCAATACACTCCTCTGAGTATAAGCCTGGCCCTCAGGCCCTCAGTTGGCTTCCCAGTAACTCATACGATCACGTCTTTTGTAACATTGGATGGGACACATACCAAATGTGTATGGCAGCATTTGCCTGATCCGACGCCTCGGTCCTTTCACCTAGCAGAAGCAACTGGATTGTAGACACACAGCTATGACGCCTTCACTGTTTGGATCGGCATACTCGGTGTCTGTGAGAATGATCCGGAACCAGCTTGAAAGATAGACTCCATCTGTGTAACTAGCTAACTAGATTGGTTGGTTGCTGTTGTTTTCTCTTTGACAAAATGTAAAGAATGCAAAGAATGCTTGGAACTGGGTGGTGGCTGCTCCTTAGGGTCCTGTGCTCCTCCAAAATCTGTCCCTTGCTTCACTCTGTAATACTACCTTTGGCCCACAAATACCATGGAGGCTGTGGCGTCTGCTGTACCGTCACTGCGGTGCTCATGGCCACCGCCCTGTCAGTGTGATGACAGTAGCTAGCAGCTGGGATCGGCTTGGAAATGGCTCACGTGTTCTCTCACATCGTTGTAAACAGGGACTTGAGACCTCCACAGGCAATGTGTCCTCAGAGACCCAGAAATGCATCAAGCACAGAGCGTAGCACACGAGCCACTTGGCAAGCCTTGTTGACTGTATAAATCTGTCACTGCAATCCTGAGTGCTAGGGGACCTCGGGTCATTGGCTTGGTTGGAAGAGGACATGAAGAGGTAGCTTGGGAAATATTAATTACATCCTTAAATACCTGCAGACTTTGGATGGTGAGCAGCAATTTTCCATTTGTAGGAAACCTGGGCTTTTATTTTTATTTGTGGAAGGCTGGTTACCCTGGCTACTGTCTGACAAAAGACAGTTTAGGAATATCAAACTTGGGTGACCTTACAAATTTCAATATACTTTCCTACAGTTCAAGAAAATGTCCTCTTGAGTTCAGTCAGGCTGGGCCATCTCTGACTTAGTACTCTTTCTCCCACGTAGGCTGCGTCTACAAGGAACACCAATTTTGTTAACATCAGCCTCTGTCCTTCCAGGCAAAGAACAGGCTAGCCATCCCTACCACAGTGTCTTAGGAGTTGGATCCCCAAATCACCTGCCCTGCCTTTGCTTACTGGTCATGTTAATTGTCCGTGGTCCTGAGCAATTTATGCCACCTTTTTATTTTAGTTTCCTTAATTAGTAGTGCCTGAATCATGACACTAACAATGTGACAGCCAGTGCTCTAGTGGTGTAGGGATTTGTAGCACTGGTGTCTGCCTTCAGCTATAGAAATGTGGTCACTAAGCTCATTTTTTGAGAATTAGTTTTGCCTCCCCTTTCCTTAGCTTTATTGGGGTATAGTTAGCAAACAAAAGAATGATGTAAATAAAAGTATACGTATTTAAGGTACCTTTTCCTTAAATGCATGTGATGCTTTAAGAATTGCTAATTCTTCTTGTCATCAGATTGTAAAAATACTGTGCCCTTTGTAGTTATTCCCTTTCCCAGGGCTGATGGTCAAATCAAGGCCCTTATGTAGATCAGGCCAGCTCTCTACCACTGAACGATAACCCCAACCTATCTTATTTTATTTTTTCCTGGTATTTGTGCTGGTTAGTTTTAGGTCATCTTGACACAAGCTAGAGGCATCAGAGGAGAGATCCTCAATTAAAATGTCTCCATACATTGGGCTGTAGGCAAGCCTGTGGGGCATCTTATTAATTAGTGACTGATGTAGGAGGTTCCAGACCATTGTGGGTGGGGACATCCCTGGGCTGGTGGTCCTAGGTTCTATAAGAAAGCAGACTGTGTGAGGACTGAAGAACAAGCCAGGGAGCAGTTCCCCTCCATGGCTTCTCTGCGTTAGCTCCTGCATGTAGGGTCCTGCCCTGACTTCCTTCAGGGATGGACTATGATGTGGAAGCATAAACCAAATGAACCCTTTCCTCCCCACGGTGTCTTCGGTCATGGTGTTTCATCACAGCAACAGCATCTCTACCTAGGCCAGTGTCTTAAAGCAAGAGCTTTTCAGTACATATTCACAGGGCCCATTTCCTTCCTGGTTATGAAAGACAGAAGAGGCTGCCTGGGGGACAGTGATTGTCTTCCTACTGTGCTTTATCTTCTTTAACAACAGAGTGTCCTCTTATCCATGGCTGCTGTAGAAAGTGAGACGCTGGCCTTTCTAAGCTCTTTGCAGTTAGAAGCTGGCTTTGGAATGCAGTTCGAGGTCACTGTTCGCCAGTGCCAGGTTCTGGGTTTCCTCTGTGTGACTGGAGTGTCTCAGGGTACTTGGAGGTTCTAGTAAGAAAGCATGCTTAATAAGCCATGCCTTTCCCAAGCACAGGCAGTCCTGGCAAGCTGAACCATGTATGCTAACCACAAAAATCTTGGACTTTTTCATAACCATCCAACCTTCGGATTTTTTTCTTGCTGAATTTCTTATGCCTAGCCCCTTCTCTGTCTTATATCCTTTACTTATTTTTAAGAAGAAACTTCACTGGAGATATGAGAAACAGTGTAAGGTGAACATTTATGTTGGACTCCTTCTTTCCAGCTTCTTAAAGACTAACTCTGAGCCAGGCATGGAGGCACAGCCTTTAATCCCAACACTCGGGAGGTAGAGGCAGGTGGGTCACTATGAGTTCAAGGCCAGCCTGGTCTACAAAGCAACTCCAGGACAGGCAAGGCTAACACAGAGAGAGACCCTATTTGGAAAAACCATTAAAAAAAAAAAAAAAAGACTGACTCTGGATTTCTCTCATGAAACAGTCACCTCACTAAGAGTTAAAGTTGGTTTCCATCATGCATTCTGTACCCCTTCTAGGATGGATACCACCGAAACAGCCTTCCAAGAAGAAATATACTGTAGGGTTTAAAAGGGAGAAGAGGGGAACAAGGACAGAGTCTTCCAGAGGCCCAATTGAGTACATCCTTGCTCAGCCAGCCTGTTACAGCCTGTTACAAGTCTGCTGGTCACGTGTGTGAGAAAGCCCTATCATCACGTGGCAGGAGGAGCGTGTGCCACCTGATCACAGTCAATAGCTGTAGTCATTGCCAGAGCTGTTAGCATGCCTTGTTTGACATGGAACCTAGAAGAATATTCTACTTTTTCCAGCTATGAGTAAGATCTGTGTTCTCAATGCTCCATCTAAGCATTTTTCCCTGGTAGAGAAGTTTGGATAAACTTTTCTGTGTGTGCTTATAATTCATTTCAAATTGTATTGATCACTATAGCCTCTTAATCTAATCAATAACCACTTATAGGTAGTATCGTAATTAGGGTTTCTATTGCAGTGAAAAAATACCCATGACCAAAAGCAACGTGGGGAGGAAAGGGTTTATTTCATCTTATATTTCCAGGTAACAGTCCATCACGGGGGTGGGGGGACAGCGGGGAGAGGATTGATGGCAGGAATTCATGCAGGGCAGGAACCTGGAGGCAGGAAGTAAAGCAGAACCCATAGAGACATGCTGCTTACTTGCTTGCTGCCCATGGCTTGCTCATCCTGCTTTTCTGTACAGCTCAGGACCACCTTCTCAGAAGCAGCACTGCCCACAATAGGCTGCGCCTTCCCACAGCCATCATTAGTCACGAAATATGCATCACAGGCTTGCCTACAAGCCAATCATATGGAGGCATTTTCTTAATTGGTATTTCATCTGCTTAGATAACCCTAGCCTCTGTCAAATTGACATAGAAACTAGCCAGAAGAGGTGGTGAAATGTACTCTCCATTAGGACTGGTGTTAACTTTTAATGCCCATGAGACCATGACCATCACAAAATGGTCATTTCATCAGCTGCCTCTTACTACTGAACACCTCCCATGTGCCAGGCAAGAGTAGGTCCTGGCGATGCTGTCAGCAAGCTAGGAAAGGCCCGTGCCCTCTAGGAGCTTATACATTGATGGAGACATTCCTTATTAATCATATTTATGTTTCTCTCACATGGCATAGTTCCTGAAATGTAGTAAGTGCTTTGGGTGTGTTTGGTATACACTGAGTGTAGCAACTGAAATGGAAAGCCAATGTGCTCTTTTTTTTTTCATGTGTATGTTTTCAGTGTTGACTACCATGTGGTGTTGGATAACCAATTGGTGTGCTCTGCCATAGTGAGGACTCCTTCTCCCAAGCCCAGGCTGCCTTAGTTGACTGTAGTTTTTTGTGTAGTGTCTAGACCTCATGGACTTTCCCCATCCACGTCGGCACATCTAATTATGCTCTTGATCAGCCACAGTTAGGCAGTCAAGTTGCTGAGACTTTATGTGTGTAGTTTCTGACAGTCCTAGAAGACACAATCTCACAGCAAGTCTCCTGTTCCTCTGACATACAGGTTATTGATATTAAGAATTTCCAATGCCCTTGCATAGTTATATCCATCTGCCTTCCTACGAACCATGCGTGAACGAGCTTGTTTTTCTTAAGCCTCGCTGATGCACCATACTACTCAGCTTCTGATTTTTGCCAGTGCATTGGGTGCTAATGCTATTTTGGTGTCTTATCATTTCAGTTTGAATTTTTTCTTTTAAGTAAGTGAAGTTGAATGTATTTTTACATTTTAATTTAATTTTTCATCTTTGTGTGAATTATCTATGCATGCTTTTGCTCTCCTTTTTTCCTAAAAACAGTATTTTTGTTATCCATTTCATCAAAAGTTCAGTTATTTATAAATTAGAAAATTAGTTTCCCATGATCTATTTGCATATAATTTGTCTTACGACTTTGTTTATGGTGTTTTGCTGCTCGATTTTCTTTGTCATACTGATTTTCCTCTTAAATTATGTCTGGATTTTGAGTCATGAAAAAGTTTTTTCTACTCTCTAACATATAGGAACTTACCCAGTCAAAAGGTAATTGTGTAGTGGTTTTTTTTTGTTTCTTTGTTTGTCTTGTTTTGTTTTGCTTTTTAAATATTGGATCAATTTGGAGTAAGGAATAAGTCAAACTTTATTTTGACAATTGCTATCCACTTTTCCTAACATTGTCTGCTAAAAGCTCTAATCTGGAAGCCATTGAGATGGCTTAGAGGGTAAAGACACCTGGTGCCAAGCCTGATGACCTGAGTTCAATCCCCAGAACCCACAAGGTAGAAGGAGAGAACTGGCTCCGTAAATTGTCCTCTGACCCCAGCACCCCACCACACACAAATAAATGTGATGATAGATAGATGATAGATAGATAAATGATATTCTAAAGCTACGTTATTTGTCTCAGCAGACATCCCTGTATCACGGGCTAGAGTCTCCCCTTTGGTTGGGTCTCCTTGTGGGATTGCTGTGCTATTCACTTGTCTGCATGCCCTTTGTGCACAGGATACCATGTTCCTGTAGAGGCTTCAAAGACGGTCTCAGTATCCCTGGCCTGCCTGTTCCTCATCACAGTTCTTCCTGTCACCTGATATTCTTTGGTTATTTTTTTTATGTGAAATTCTAAGTAGTAAAGTCAAATTGTCTATTTCCAGAAGAAAAAATATTTAAGCTATAGTTTTAAAATTATTTATTAGCCGGGTGTGGTGGCGCACACCTTTAATCCCAGCACTCAGGAGGCAGAGGCAGGTGGAACTCTGAGTTCGAGGCCAGCCTGGTCTACAGAATGAGTTCCAGAACAGCCAGGGCTACACAGAGAAACCCTGTCTGAAACAAACAAACCAATAAACAAACAACAACAGTAACAAAGAATAAGTAATCATCATAGTATTCTTCCTTCATACTAAACAAACAGTTGTTCTTCTCCTCACTAACTATCCTACAGGGTGTAGTGCTTTGCAGGTGTTACAGTTGAATCGAAAATATCTCCTGGCCCAGCTGGTGGTGTGGTTTGCTGCTTTGGAGCTTTGGGAGGAGGGGCCCAGGTGGCAGGAGTAAGGAGGAGGACCCTGGAGGCAGGTAATTGTGATTACACTGTCCCAGGGTGTTTCCTCCTGCCTCCTGCCCTCCCTCCCTCCCTCTCCTTTCTGGGCAGCCGTGAAGTGAAGGGATCCCAGTGTTCCCACTGCCATGATGTCCTGACCAAACACACAGGAGCAACAGAGTGTGGCCCGAGTGTTGAAACTGCCTTCTAAGTTAAAGAAGTCTTTCCTCCTTTAAGTCCTCCTTCAGGCATCTTGGTCCCAGTGACTACAAAGAGACTGAAGGACAGAAACCAACAGTTTTAAACCGTGTTCGTGAGTAAGAGCTGTAGAGTGTTAATGGAACATTGAGACGATCCTCATTCTGGTTCCGTGGACATAGGAAATGAAAGGGTAAAGCTAGCGTAGAAGAACTAGAAATACCAGTAGATGGTGGGACAGCCTCGATATCAGGAGGCTGTCAGCTAAATTATGACAGCAGCACTATGCTACTGGTCATTTTGGGAACGAGAGCCTCTTAGCTTTCGCTTTGACAATCATGAAGAATTCAGAAAGTAAATTACCAATATGAACAAACTGTCTCATTGTCTCATCTGTTCAATGTATGTAAACAGCAGCTGTTCGCTAGGGCTCTTATTAATAATAACATCTTTGAAATAATGCCCAGGATAGAAGTATACAACTATTATTTTTTTTAATCTAAAATTATTAACATTCCTAGTGATGGTTCTGTAGCCAATCAGAAGTATCATCATTGTGCTTATGAAAGACCAAGCAAATTACAGAATAATTAAATGTGCATGAATATGAGTGGTGGAAGAAAAGTGTGTGTGTGTGTGTGTGTGTGTGTGTGTGTGTGTGTGTGTGTGTGTGTTTTCTGGCTTGTGCACATACATATGGAGGTCAAAGGTCTGTCTATGTCCAGTACCTTTCTCTGCTGTTCTCTAGCTTATTTTTTGAGGAGAGGCGCTCTTTGTGCTGGTAGCTCACCTCTTCAGCTACCCCGGCACCTGCTGCCTACCCGCACCTCTCCTCTGCTGTTCCTCCATGCTGAAGTGTGCCCCTGTGGCTGCTTATTACATGTCTGCTGGCCATCTCAATTCGGGTCCTCGTGCTTCTGAGACATATGCACTGAGCCACTTCCACAGCCTAAGAAATGGTTTCTTGAAATTCTTACTTAGATGTCCATGAAACCATTTTTCCACTCCTGATGGATAGCCCTGTTTAACAGCCTTCATTAAATTAGGTGTTGAGAAGTTATTAGGATTGTGTCACATATCCCCATTATTTAAAGGACAGTTTTATGGGTATTCTGGCAAAGCATCCAATGAGAATATTATCTGAATGAGGGATGAGTGAGCAGATTCATGTGACCAGGCCAAACCCAGCAGGTATCAAGGCTACGGTTCTGGCTTTACTCCAGCATTTTTTTCTGGGAGTTGAAACTTTATTTCTTAAAAAAGTAGTTTTGAGCCAGGCGTGGTGGCGCACGCCTTTAATCCCAGCACTCGGGAGGCAGAGGCAGGCGGATCGCTGTGAGTTTGAGGCCAGCCTGGTCTACAAGGCTACACAGAGAAACCCTGTCTCGAAAAAAACCCAAAAAAAAAAAGTAGTTTTTAGTGTTTATCTTTATAAGTGCATCCAAGATATACCAAAGTTGAAAGTAATTATAAAGAAAATAATTGCAAGTCTCAGCAATATTTTCATGGCCGTGCAGCCATCATAACGTTTGTGTATGTAATCACCACCTCTAAACTGCGTTTCAGAATGAATCATGCAAACCCGCAGCTCTGAGATTAATTATAGAAGAGAAAATCCCCATTGCTGGCACAGCTTCAAATGCCTCAACAAAGACAGAAAATGTCAAAGAATTACCCTGAAGCAGTACAGCTCCCATGGGCAGAAAGAATCTACCAGGGCTTTCCCTACACCACCACGCTAATGTACTAAAGACACTACCTCTCCCTCCTCTCCTCCTAGTCCCTTCCTCCCTCCCCTTCCCCCTCCCCCCTCTCCCCTTGTCACAACCCACCCCAGCACATCAAGTCACACACGAGGGCTAAGCTCTTTCTCATCCGCTGAGGCCAGCAAGGCAACCTGGCTAGGGCGAAGTGATCCAAAGCAGGCAACAGAGTCCATGTCATAGACCGCACCCACTCAACCTGCTAGGGGACCCAAATGAAGATCAAACTGCCCTTCGGTTACGTACGTGTAGAAGGCCGAGGCCCAGTCCATGCATGCTTTTGGTTGGTGCTCCATCTCTAAGCCCCTATGTGTCTGTGTTAGTTGACTCTGTTGGTCTCTTGCAGCGTTCTCGTCCTCTCCACGTCCTTCTGTCCTTCCTTCCCTGTTGTGGTCAATTTATAAGTATGGCCTAATAAATATTTATTATTAGGCTATAATTACTGCAGTGGTATTTTCTAACCCCACTGTCAATCAATAAGAACACAGACACCCGTTATATTTTAAAGTAGCCTTGGTTCACCTGGGGCAGGGCAGATATTAATCCCCTAAACTACCTCCCATATCTCGCTACCACAATCCCATGCCATCAGCTTCTAATAATTTCTATGGAGCTGCCTCCCATCCAGAATCCCAAATACTTGCTAGTGTTCTTCATCTGGGCCAAATCCTGCATCCATGCGGGCCATGGGCTTCTTCCTCCACCTCACCCATGGCGGCCTCCTCCTTTCCTCCTCTTCCTCTCTCATCTTCCCAAGATCCACTCCCCAAGGACTCCCCAGCTCTGCCTAATTCTTGGCTGTAAGTCTCAGCATCTGATTTGATCAGCTAAAATATTTTGGGTTTTTTTTTTTTTCTTGAAACAGGGTTTCTCTGTGTAGCCTTGGCTGTCCTGACTCACTTTGTAGACCAGTCTGGCCTCGAACTCACAGCAGTCCGCCTGCATCTGCCTCCCTGAGCTCTGGGATTAAAGGCGTATACCACCGTGCCTGGCTGTAATCAAATTTTTAAACTAAAATTTTAAGAACTTATAATGCTGGAATAACCTCCACTTGGAGTAAAAACAGAGAAAAATTGAATTCTTAGGAAAACAAAGTTAAGGGATTAACTACTACATATAGGAACAAAGGAGGAAATGCAGACACGAACAAGGAGCGATGTTCCAATTCTTGCTCATGATGTTTCTGTGCCATCGAAAGATAGTTTCTCTTATTAAGCCAATAACACACTTACTTACTTATTTATTTACTTACTTACTTTTTTTCTTTGGTTTTTCAAGAAAGGGTTTCTGTTTGTAGCCCTGGCTGTCCTGAAACTCCCCCGTATAGGCCAGGCTGGCCTCAACCCACAGAGCTCTTCCTGCCTCTGCTGAGCGTGAGACTAAAGGTGTGTGTCACCACTGCACGGCGACTTACTCTTTTCTTTTTTAACTTCCTGGTTTGTGAACTTGTGTGATCCCATATGGAAAAATGATTGCCGAGACAGTACTATGTGATTTGGCCTGAGAGACTTGGAAGGCTGATAAGGGCTTATAATTCTCCCTCTTCCTCCCCCCACCATGCTCGTGTGTGTGTGTGTGTGTGTGTGTGTGTGTGTGTGTGTGTGTGTGTGTGTGTGTGTGTGTGTTTGAGGGTCTTACTGCAATAGTTCAGGCTTTCTTGAATGTGTTATGTAGCCTAATATGATGCTTAAGGTTGACTGTCAGATTGACTGGATTGAGAGATGCCTAGTGGATTAGTAAGGCTCTCGTTGGGTGTCTGTAAGCCTGTTTCCAGAGATGATTGACATGTGGGAAAGCAAATAAGGAAGCAGGTCCTGCCTTGAATGTGGATAGCACCACCCAATAGGCTGGGAGAGAAGACTGACTAAAAGAAGAAGTTACGGCATATTCATTCATACTCACATTGTCTCACTCCTCCCTCCTTCCTTCTCTCTCTCCAACCCACTTTCCCCCCCTTTTCCCTCTCTCTCTGTCGTTTTTTCTCTCCCCCCCCCCCCACTCCTTTGTGATATTCCGAAGTTTCATTGGCGCCCTGTTTATGTCCTTTTCACTGCTGAGTAGTACTCTGTGGTAAGGATGCACCACAGTTTACTTAACCTTTCATCTATTGATGGGCATGTGAATTATTTTTGGATATTGCCCATTACAAACAAAGCCACTGAGAACATTCATGTACCGGTTTTTGTGTGACTGTAAAATTCCAGTCCTCTAGGACACATACATGAAAGTAGACGTTCTGGATGTAAAATATAATTAACTTTTAAAGAGATTTCCAGACTGTGTCCTAGAGTGTCAGTCTCACTTACATTTCAGCTCGTGAGATTAAAAGCACTTCCCTTCTAGGATACTGTATCAAAGATGCAGGAGCTCTTTAATAACATGCATTTCATTAGGAATTTTGTGATGTAAATTCAGCAAAGATTGACATTGTAATTTTTGTCTCTATATTTTTCTAACATAAATCCTACTACAGCCTGCAAATATTGGTTACACGGAGCACAAATGTGTTATAATTTCATAATATGACATCTTCCAATTCCTAGTTTAGCTTGTACTCTATGGGATTATTCTCATAAACAGCACAGCGATAGTTTCAGTGTCCACTTTCTGGACACATTAATCTAAGACCCCCCCAGCGATGCTGAGTTTGACCCTAGAAGGTCACCCCCTTTCCTTTCCTTCCTTTCTGCTCCCCAACCCCCACTTCTTTCTTTTCTTCCTGTACTGGGGGTTGAACCCAGAGCCTCATAGTTGCTGGATATGAACGCTACACTTAGCTGTACCCCTAGACCCTCACATTTATTTGTTAAATCATTACATCTTTTAAAAAATTTGATATCCCAGCAGAATATAAATGCAAAGAAGTATTTTAAGAGAAAACCTCTGGGAAGTGGAGAGATGGCTCAGAGGTCAAGAGCACTGACTGCTTTTCCAAAGGTCCTGAGTTCAAGTCCCAGCAACCACATGGTTGCTCACAACCATCTATAATGTGATCTGGTGCCCCCTTCTGGCCTGCAGGTGTACATGCAGGCAGAGCACTGTACTCATAATAAATAAATATTAGGAGAGGCGTGGGGAGGGGGGAGGAACCTCTGCATTGTAAGAAGTCAATGAACATGACCCAAAGTGTCTCAGCAGAGATGGGGCCTTGCAAAGTTGGATTTGGTGCCAGGCTCCAAACAAATGATGGCTTCCAAACAATCCACTCACTTAATGAAGTGATGATGGGTTGTGCAGGAGTAAGACCAGAGACTTAGTGCTGGGCAGACCTGTACTCAGTTCACTAATTCCTGGACTGTGACAAGTCCCTACCTGTACTTTGCCTGAATGGGACTGGGGATAACACTTATTTGGGGCTGGTGTGAGGGTAAGAGAGGCATTTGGGTGTCAGCTTGATGAGGCAAGGGACTTGCTGATTTGTGTATCATACTTTAGTACCTAAGACAGTTTATTGCAGATCCCCAAATACCTGTTGAGTAAGTTAATGAGCGGATACTAAACCCTTGCTAAGAGGCCACTGCAGGTCCAGGGAGGAGAGCCTGTGCTCCATCATATCTCAGCAGGTCCAGGGAGGCGAGCCTGTGCTCCACCATATCTCAGCAGGTCCAGGGAGGCGAGCCTGTGCTCCACCATATCTCAGCAGGTCCAGGAAGCCAAGCCTGTGCTCCATCATATCTCAGCAGGTCCAGGGAGGCGAGCCTGTGCTCCATCATATCTCAGCAGGTCCAGGGAGGCGAGCCTGTACTCCATCATATCTCAGCAGGTCCAGGGAGGCGAGCCTGTGCTCCATCATATCTCAACAGGTCCAGGGAGGCAAGCCTGTGCTCCATCATATCTCAGCAGGTCCAGGGAGGCGAGCCTGTGCTCCACCATATCTCAGCAGGTCCAGGGAGGCGAGCCTGTGGTCCACCATATCTCAGCAGGTCCAGGGAGGCGAGCCTGTGCTCCACCATATCTCAGCAGGTCCAGGAAGCCAAGCCTGTGCTCCATCATATCTCAGCAGGTCCAGGGAGGCGAGCCTGTGCTCCATCATATCTCAACAGGTCCAGGGAGGCAAGCCTGTGCTCCACCATATCTCAGCAGGTCCAGGGAGGCGAGCCTGTGCTCCATCATATCTCAGCAGGTCCAGGGAGGCGAGCCTGTGGTCCACCATATCTCAGCAGGTCCAGGAAGCCGAGCCTGTGGTCCACCATATCTCAGCAGGTCCAGGGAGGAGAGCCTGTGGTCCACCATATCTCAGCAGGTCCAGGAAGCCGAGCCTGTGCTCCACCATATCTCAGCAGGTCCAGGGAGGCGAGCCTGTGCTCCACCATATCTCAGCAGGTCCAGGGAGGCGAGCCTGTGCTCCACCATATCTCAGCAGGTCCAGGGAGGCGAGCCTGTGCTCCATCATATCTCAGCAGGTCCAGGGAGGCGAACCTGTGCTCCATCATATCTCAGCAGGTCCAGGGAGGCGAGCCTGTGCTCCATCATATCTCAGCAGGTCCAGGGAGGAGAGCCTGTGCTCCATCATATCTCAGCAGGTCCAGGGAAGCGAGCCTGTGCTCCATCATATCTCAGCAGGTCCAGGGAGGCGAGCCTGTGCTCCATCATATCTCAGCAGGTCCAGGGAGGAGAGCCTGTGCTCCATCATATCTCAGCAGGTCCAGGGAAGCGAGCCTGTGCTCCATCATATCTCAGCAGGTCCAGGGAAGCGAGCCTGTGCTCCATCATATCTCAGCAGGTCCAGGGAAGCGAGCCTGTGCTCCATCATATCTCAGCAGGTCCAGGGAGGAGAGCCTGTGGTCCACCATATCTCAGCAGGTCCAGGAAGCCGAGCCTGTACTCCATCATATCTCAGCAGGTCCAGGAAGGCGAGCCTGTGCTCCACCATATCTCAGCAGGTCCAGGGAGGCGAGCCTGTGCTCCACCATATCTCAGCAGGTCCAGGGAGGTGAGCCTGTGCTCCACCATATCTCAGCAGGTCCAGGAAGGCGAGCCTGTGCTCCATCATATCTCAGCAGGTCCAGGGAGGCGAGCCTGTGCTCCATTATATCTCAGCAGGTCCAGGAAGGCGAGCCTGTGTATTAGCTGAAGCATCTCCATGCTTGACTGACCCAGCAGAAAGCCCCACTGTTTGTGGGAAAATGTTTGTTTTGAGTGTCTTATTTTTTTGTTTGGTTGCCAAAATATTTTCACTTGTCATTGTTTTTTTGGACTGACTTCCAGAAGAATTGCAGATACAAAGTGGCAGATGGTGGGGAAGATGATTTCGCAGTGTCCCCTGGGCCTAGTGAAATCCCACTTGCCACCCAGCCTTCAAAGTCTCCCTGCTTTGTTTTCCATTGTACTATATGGTGCTTGGAAATCACTATAACATATTTCATTATTACCAAGGGGAAGTGCTGGCTGTTGGAGCTCTGTCTAAAAGAAACAAATATATCATGTATTTTGGCATGGATGTCTGAAAATTAATTTTATTTGAATAGTTGAGCATGTTTTGAAATGTTGCAGAAGAAATATGTTTTTATATCTTCACAACTTTAGATGGCAAAGATTTTCTGGGGATTAGTGCTAATATTTAGTTCATATGTAAATTCTGAAACAATTCTTTAATGGTTATTTTGTGTGTATGGTTGTTTTGTTGGCGTGTATGTCTTGGCACTATGTTTGTGTCTGGTGCCTGTGTGGGCTAAAAGAGTGTGTCAGAGCCCCTGGAACTGGAGTTAACAGATGGTTGTGAGTGACCATGTTGGTGCTGGGACTCAAACCCAAGTTCTCTGGCAGAGTAGTCAGTGCTTAACTGCTGAACCACGTTTCCAGCCCCTTAAGAGAAAATTCTAAGTGTGGGAATTCTGTAAGCAGACAGCTATTATACACATCCTTAACTTAAACTGCTCAGGTCCCTTCAGTTCCTTCCTAAGCAATTTTCCCTGGAGTTGTATTTAAAAGTATTAAAAACTGTTGTTAAATATATATCATGACAGAATGAACTTGTACCCTCTGTAACACCTTAAATCCGCTGCATAGATTTGTCTCTTTTGTGACTTTAGAATTAAAAAAAAAAAAAAAAAAGTCTCTGTGCTAGCAGAGGGATTATAAGCTGCCTTTTGATTCTCTTACTTGCCAAACGGATAAAGTAAAATGAGCAACTGTAAAATGCATTTCATTCTGGTCCCTGGCATCGTAATGGCAAATCTCATTAAGAATTTTGTAGTTTAAAAAAAAATAGTTTGACCTCATCAAAATGACATATTTTGCCTCTTAGGACACTAACAAAGAAAGACAGTTCAAAGAATCAGAAAAATACTACAAATTATATGTCTGATAATAGTCTAGTGTTAAGGTTACATACAAAATTGCTCATAACTCAAGTGAAAATAAAGCTATTTAAATGTGAGCAAAATATTTTAATACATCTTCATCCTGGTCTCTTGAATTGCTAATACAATCTGTCATAGGTTGGGTGGCTTATAAATGATAGCCTTTTATCTCACTTCTGGAGGCATGGCTGACTCAGACTAAAGTGCCAGCAGGCTTGGTCTCTGCTCAGGGCCCACATTTCATAGATGGCGCCCTTGCCATGTCACACTGCATAAGGGCTGAGGGAGCCTTGCAACACTAGTCCTGCTTCCCTACCTATATACCTACAAACCCATCTCCTAATTCATTACACTGGGATTAAACTTAATTTTCTCAGTTCTTTGAACAACATGGGCAGGTTTAGGATTTTGTACATATTACCTGTTATTCTGTTTCCTTTTGGCTTAAAGTTTGTCTAAAATTGTCCACCACTGGCATCTTCCCCCACCTTATGTCCTTCTCATATGCAAAAGTATTCATTGCATCCTAACTGTACTCCCCCAAACTCATCACTCATTCCTGCATCAACTCTGACCCCTAAAATTCCAAGCGCCATCTGGATATGACCATCTCAATTATGGACAGCAACCAGAATACGGTGATTCTGGAGGCAGCTACTCTCTAGTTGTAAACTTGTGAAACCAAACAAGTTATATGCTTCTAAAACATAATGGTAGGGTGGATATAGACGAGATATTTCCATTCCAAACGGGAGAAATGAGAAGAAAGAAAAAAAGACAATAGGGCCTAAGTAAATTCAAACGGTAAGACAAATCCCACAAGCTCTTGAGGCTTACGCATCCTTTTCTTTGGTTTTGCGCCCGGCTCTCCATGCCCACTAGAAAAGGATCCTGCGTGCTAGGCCCCATGCGTGAGTGGAGGCTCCGCCTCTGCAGCGTTGCTGGACAGAGAATGAGTCAAAGGTTCCAGGCGGGCCTGCTTCCACGGCTTGGGGCAGGCTCTTCACAAACGTTCTCTTATAATTTTGGATGGCAATCATGGGACTGCATAAAATGAGGTGATTGTCATCTGTTTTGAAATTCAGACCTCAGCCCTGAAGAGTTCTGAACCATCGTCTGTGTCAGTCTTCAACTGTCCAGAATCCTCCTGTTGTGTCAACAGGTTGGTAATGCCCTTATCAGCTTGTTCCTTGGACTGACCCTCCTTCATTTTTTTCATTTTTAAAATTTTCCTTCTGTAATATGAATAGTGAGAATTTTGTAAATCTCTTTGGTCTTAAATAGTATATCCTTTATCATTCCTCTCATCTCTGGTTTTACTCCAAATTGTGAGAAATAATCAAAACTAACTTTAAGCATTTTGCTTTGACATACTTTAAGTAAACAGAAGCACTTAGAAAATGGTACATGTTCACTTCTATATTGAACGAATATTGCAGACATGTTAGTTACATGAGAGGGGTGTGTGTGTATGTGCGTGCATGCATGCGTGTGTGTGTGCGTGCGTCTGCGTGCATGTGTATGTGCATGCGTGCATGTGTGTGTGTGCGTGTGTGTGTGTCCCAGGGATTACAAAAACTATGTTTGTTTTATATCTTTTTCTATCAATTGTGCAATAACAGCAGTTTTTCTTTACCAATGTCTATTGTTAAAGAATCATTTGCTGCACATGTTACCAGTCACCTGGCCCTGTGCTCAGCTATCCCCTTTCTCTCCTGTGGAGTCTAACTTCAGTGACAGTGTCACTAACGATAGGAGCAGTGGCTGCTGAAGGTTGAGAGAGCTATGATAACGTTTGAATTTTTTTTTTTATTTTGTGAAAATTTCATGTACAAATAAAATACCATAACTTAAAACAGTAATGGTGTTTGCTGCATCCACTGGCCCTTTCTTTCATGAAAGATTTCTCAGTATCATTAGGGGCTATGTGATAGGGTTTTATACCTAGCAGAAGCGTTTTCAAAACTGAAGCCAATCTTTTCAAAATACTGTTCTAAGCCCATTGTTACCAGTCCAGCGATGGCTGCAGTATCTTCAGCAGCTGCAGATTTCTGTCTCATGGAGCCACTTTTGTGCTGATCCTTGCGAAACAGCTCTGCCTCCATGAACGTGGTTCCAGCAACTCAGACACGTCTTCAGGTCACTGCTAAGTCCAATGTGCGTTCTTTTGCTATTTGCAACACAACTGCATTTTGGTTCCCTCATTATTCAAAAAGATTTATTTATTTATTCTTTATACAGCATTCTGCCTGCATGTGAGCCAGCAGGCCAGAGGAGGGCACCAGATCTCATTATAGATGGTTATGAGCCACCATATGGTTGCTGGGAATTGAATTTAGGTCCTTGGGAGAACATCCAGTGCTCTTAACCTCTGAGCCATCTCTCCAGCCCCGAAGTCTTGCACTCTTAAAAATCATCCATAGCACTTAGAATCTGCTTCTCCACATCACCTGTTAATGGCCATGTGTTTTGACATCCTCCTATGGATTACTAAGCATTTTTAATGGGGTCTAGTACGATGACTCTTTTCTAGAATGTTTTAATGTACTCTGCTTCAACCCATCAAAAGAATCAGTAGCTATGGGCTATGGTAGATATAGCCCTAAGACGTGTCTGTCTTATAAACAATAAGACTCGAAAGCCAAAAGCACTCCTTGATCCATGGGCTGCCCTGTGGAAACAACGTGAATCTCACTGTATGTCTCCATTAAAGGTCCTGGGGGAGGGGCAGATGCATTGGCAAGATCAGTGATACTTTGAAAAGACACCCTCCCCCCCCCCCAATAATAGAAGCTTAAAATATCAAGTAACCCATGCTGCGTGCAGATGTGCCACACAGGCTTTGCTGTGCATTCTCAAAGCATGGAACAAACTTAACATCTTTCTTAAGGGCCTTAGGGTCTTTACAAGCAGAAAGAACTGGATTCAGTTATTAGGTTCTACTTCCAGAATAGTCAAAGTCTAAACACAGGCGTTGGCTTCTCTCCAGCTGTGAAAGTCTTAGGTGAAGTCTCCCTCAGAACAGTGATGACTGGTTAAAGATGAATTTGTTGCTGGCGAATGCGTTAGTTGTACTAGAACTAAGTTCAGGGTGGCAAAGAAGGTGACCAGCACTTTAATTGGAGTGTCTTGACAGTCAATCAAGAGGGAACACCAGGGCCAGAAGTGCACTTGGCTATTATCCTAGGTCAAGTGGTGACGGGGTTTTTCCCCAATGGCCTGGGGTCTCACCTCACAGCCTTTTGAGATTGGTTCATTTTCAAACAGTTGGTGCAAAGGGAGTGAAGGAAAGCTAGTGGGGCTGGCCACTAATTTTCTTAAGCTCTGAGAATATAGTAGGGCCTTGGTGTAAGCAAAGATTTTATTGGGGGTGTGTGGAGGGAGGAGTAAAACATTAGCATTATGATAGACAGATTTGGACCCAGGGGTCCCGCTCAAACTAAGGCACCAGCCAAGGACAATACAGGAGGTAAACTTTAAACCCCTACCCAGATCTAGCCAATGGTCAGAACATTCTCCACAGTTGAGTGGAGAGTGGGATATGACTTTCTCACGTACTCTGGTGCCTCACATTTGACCATGTCCCCTGGAGGGGGAGACCTGGTGGCACTCAGAGGAAGGACAGCAGGTTGCCAAGAAGAGACTTGATACCCTAGGAGCATATACAGGGGGAGGTAATCTGCCTCAGGAACAGTCATAGGGGAGGGGAATAATGGGAAAATGGGAGGGAGGGAAGAATGGGAGGATACAAGGGATGAGATAAACATTGAGATGTAACAAGAATAAATTAATAAAAAAAAATTTTTTAAAAACCATTAGCATACAAGGGGGTAATGTTAAATGATTTGTCCTTGTAACTCATCCTACAGTTGAGGTAGCCACATTGATCCACTCTTAAATAGATCTGGAAGTTTTGCTGTGGTGTCTTCATTACCACTTTCTGCTCCCCTTGTATGTTCATGTTTATGGAGACGGCTTTCTTTAAATCTCATGAATCCTCCTTGGCAGGCTGTAACCATTTTCAACTGTGTTGTCCTCCATTAGAGTTGGCAGGCCCAGGTCCTGCGCTGTTAGGCTTTGGCTTAAGAGAAGGCGTGGCCAGTGTGAGCGGTAGAGTTTTCTCTCTATGGGCACCACTGCTCTTTCACTGTCTTGTCATTCGCATGCTCACAGCGTTGCCAGGGAAACCGAAGTTTTCCTTTTTTTCAGTTCTCAGTCTCATTAATTAAAGAATTTACAAACAGACTCAGAAGGGAGCTCAAGGACAGTTTTACTAGAATTTGAGATAAAAGCAATGAAACAGACCCACAGAGGAAGGAGACAGAGGAAGAGGAGGAAGATCCAGAGTGCCAGGACTTTCATGTAGTAATGCCAAGACATTTGTCTAATAGCCAAAAGAAAAATATTTTTTTGAAAATGTAAAATGGAAAGTAATGCTTTTCTGACAGACAGACTTTGCCATGTTGGAAGCATTGCAGCTGTACCCAGGGAAGGGCTTCCATGAAGTGTAAGTGCATTAGGGGACACTCTGTCCTTTGTTTTCCTTAGCATGTCTTCAGATAAACTTTTTAGAAAGTTGGACTCTCTCTCTCTCTCTCCCTCTCTCTCTCTCTCTCCCTCTCTCTCTCTCTCCCTCTCTCTCTCTCTCTCTCTCTCTTCGCTCTCTTTCTCTTCTCGTCTCTCATCTCTCTCTCTCTCTCTCTCTCTCTCTCTCTCTCTCTCTCTCTGTGTGTGTGTGTGTGTGTGTGTGTGTGTGTGTGTGTCCTTCCCAGGTGATTTACAGCCCCAGCTGAATTAATTTATAAGAGGAGACTATAGGATGTAGTGTTGGGGAGCCTTGGAATGGCAGGGCCAGAGGTGGAACTTAGAGTGTACTTTTTGACCAAGATTCCCTTAGTGGAATCAATCAAGCCCACATATCCCCACTTTTCCTGTGGTAACTTAAATCCTAAGGGCGAGCTTTCTAATGTTACCAAAGAAACAGGAAGTGGGGTCCACAGCTGAGGGAAAGAGTCCAGCCCCCATGGCTTCCAGACCCTGGAATGCCTTTAAGAATGTTTCTTTTCTTTCATAACTTGGTCAGGTCTCTGACACAAGAGGCCCAGCCTTCAGCCTCTTGGCTTTTACCATACCTTCTAAATTACATTAATTTAAAGGAAGCCTCCTTCTGGAACATTTAGAAGCCATTTTAGCCTAAACTGAAGGTGTGTGTGTCTGGGAGAGTAGAGAGATCTAGGAAGAGAGGACAGAGCGGCTGGGTGGTAGAATATACAAAACACACTATATCAATGACATCTCATTCTACATGGGCGTGGTCTGTGACACCTCAAAAACAATTACAGTAATAACACCAATGATTATCATGCATATGGAATAAAATGTAAAACAGATAATACAAAGAAAGAAAATGAAAGAGAACACTGTTTATGAAGTACCATCTAGTGGAGTGCAGTCCATGTGGGCATGCTTCAGAGTTTCACTGTTCCTGAAATACTGGGTATGGAGTTTATTGTCACTGTAGGGCAAAGTGGTCAGGAACATACTCATTTTAGTCTAAGCCCCACCAACCCATATAGCCACCAACATTCTGCACATGATCCCTTAGATATCCCTTAAGAGATTGGAGTTTCCTCCATGTTTCTTATCTTCTAAGGCCTAACTAGTATCACTTTTCAAATTTTGATTTCAGCACTATAGATTTTTTTAGCATATAACCTAAAATTCTTTCCAGTCTTCACCCATTATCCACTTTCAACGTTTCTTCAGTATTTTACGCATTTGCTATAGCTATACTCCACTCCCAGTTCAAAATCTATTTGTCAAGACTCTCCAGAAAAATAATACTAATAAGAGGCATGAGTTGAGAGATAGAGAGACTCGTTAGAAGTTTATGTCATGTGTCTGTAGAGGCTGAGGAATCCCACCGTCTACTGTCTGAAAGCTGAAGACTCGGAACAGCCGGTGGTGAAAGGCTAGTTTACTTCTGAAGGTCCAGGAACCAGCAGCCCCATTGTGCATGGACAGAAGATAGAGGTCCCATCTCCAGCAGGAAACATCTGTGGTCCTGCCAGCCTTTTGTTCCATTCAGGCCCACAGTAGATTGAGCTTTGTTACTTAATCTACCAAAGCAAATGCTAATCTCTTCTGCAAACAACCTTGCTTGCACATACACAACATACAAGCGATGTCAATGCTCACCTGCTCTCAGGGCATCCTTTAGTTCAATCAAGTTAACATACAAGACTAAGCACACATTTTCCAATGAGGTTAACTAGGAGACATAGAAGAATGCAAATGAAAACCACAAACAAATTATTTTGCACCCACTATGATGACTATAATATACAAAGAAAAGATGGGCATTGACACAAAAGAGATTTGAACCTTCATTTATTACTGGTAGCAACGTAAAATAATAACAGTTTGAAAATTAGTTTAGCAGGGATTTCATCTACTCTAGGATACCTGTATGCATTTTGTTTGAGCATTTTGGTTTTAGGTTTTTTGTTTTTGTTTGTTTGTTTGTTTGTTTGTTTGTTTGTTTTAATCTTGGTGTCTTTGGGTTTGAATGGTCCTTGGGTGCGATGAAACATGGTTATGTGTGGTGTGTGTTGTTTTAAATACCTTTGTGGGGTAGTTAGCCATGTCAGATTAGTTATGTAGTCCCTGAAGGGCCGTTTGTATTGAATAACGCTGCCAGTGCATATTCCTCAGTGGTATGTTTGTTTTCAGGCTTTACAACTGGTTCTTGACATATCTCCTAATTGCATAAAAATAGTTCTCGGGGCTTAAATAAGGCCTTCCGGCATGCCCTCCCTGTCACTCTGCATTACCAGCATGAAGACCATGGCCTTCAGGCCTAGGAAATGCCTCAGTGAGCAGAGGCACCTGGGCTCAAGCCTGAAGGGCTGAGTTTGAGGAAGGAACTGACTGTTATACGTTGTCCTCTGACCTCTATACATATGCTGTGTATATAAAAATTTAAATTAATGGTGGCTTTCCTTCATTTTTGTTAAGCAGAAAGAGAAAAGTCTGTAGATGTGTCCCATACAGAGAAAAATGGAACAGAGAAAAATGGAGCCTTAATCAGACTGTTCAAAATCCTGTTTCTTCTTGTTACGGTCACACAGTCTTGTAGTTCTAGCTCTTGAGTGGCCAGAGGATTTGGCATTAAAGGCTGGCCTGGGTGGCATAAGAAGCTAACCTGGTGTGTGTGTGTCTGTGTGTCTGTGTGTGTTTCATTTTATTTTTATTAGAAATGTTGTTTAATTTTCATTGATATAACATTATAATAATACTAAAATAGCCTATAATGTTTGCCCATGACTTCTCGAAGGCATTTAAACCAGAAAGTCATAGATTCTATATTATAAATCAGAGTTTTCAAAATGTTTGTTTCCTTCTTAGAACACCTGCTCTGTGTGATGACACCCTTCCCAGGGCAGAGCTTCACTGTACTAATTTTAAATGAGTGTGCTAATCCTTACCATCTGTCCAACCGTTCCATGTGGAGAAAGGGATTTCTTTACGTATATATTGAGGAGTATATCCACGCATGTAAGTTGTGTGGGGTGTGTGTATGTGCGTATATATACATACACACACACATAGATATATATAGATATATTTTTTTTCTTTATTGCATAGGTAAGCCATGCAGCCATCAGATGTTCCTTGGGGTTTCTAACACACCAGTGATTTATAACAGGGAGAGCGAGTCTCATCCTCTCTACAACCCTCTGGTTTGACTGTAGATTGATCCAAGTGGCAACGCACAAGGTAGACAAAGCATAAGCAGCCAGGAAGAGCCTTGTAATCACCATGCCAGGAGCCATAGATAATAATTATTGGGTGCTTAGAATGCCCTAACACTTCAGTTTGGATTATCATCATTACAAACATTAAAAATATTCTAAAGCACAGTATGTTAATGGTGTATGAAAGACTCATCACATACTAATTTCTCTCACTAAACAGAAGAAGATAGCACACTCAGGCACACCGAGGCATCTGTAAATATGCCATTTCTCACAGAGTGAATACAGCAGTTATAAGCAAGAAGGGGTGTGTATTTTCAGTGCTGAATGTGTTCATGTGGGACGAACGCTGTATCAACAACTCCCCAAGTGGAATGTAGAAGGCAACACATTCTCTGGCTTCTGGAAGTGTCCGGATGAAGACTCTAGCCAGGCTCTAGGATGACTACATGCATTGGATAATCTCTCGCGCATTGCTGTCTTTTCAGGGTCAGCCACAAAGAGAGCCATAAACTCTATTGTTACATTTAAGTGGCTTCCCCTGTCTAGACAGGATGTGCAGTGTAAAGGCAGGACGTCCTGCATGAAACCTATTTCAGATCCAAGAGAAGGTTGTGTTCTTCCTTAATTTACAAGTCTGATGATTAATTTCGTGTGTCAAATTGACTGAATGAAGGATACCTAGAGAAGTGACAAAACATTATTTCTGGTTGTGTCTATCAGGTTGTTTGCCGATTTGATGATAGACATGTAACAGAGAGCATCATTACCCTCACTAATGTAGGCAGACGTCTACCAAGGCATCAAGTGCCTGAGTCACAACCTCGCTCTCTAGGGTAGGTGCTCCAGCTCCTGGTTAATTTTTAAAAATTATTTATTTTTATGTATATGAGTGGTTGCTGGATATATTTCTGTGCACCATGTGCATGCCTGTGGCCAAGGTCAGACAAGGCATTGGATCCCCTAGACCTGAAGATACAGACGAGTTGTCAAACCCATGGCTCCTGCTTCTTGGTATTTCAGAGTTGGACCCGTACTTACGTAGTCAATACTGTCTCTTCCATTCTCAGGCCTTTAGATTCAGATGGAGTCATACACACTTGGTTCTTTTTCTTTGGAGAACTGACAAACACTGTAGGAGTATTACCTAAAGACAGATAACAGCCATTTGACAGATAAATTTGTGTTCTAATTTGTATCTGTGAGTGCAATATTACAGACAACACTACGGACACCCTTGGGAAGTTGGTTAGCCTCCTGTGCCTCGGCGCCTTCTCTGTGTTTGAAGCTAGCCATCGAACCTGATCTTAGCAGTATTGCTCTGAGCATTCGCAGTGCATGGAATAAGCAAGCAAGGGACCAACTCATGCTTTGTTACAGAACATTACCTTTCTAATTTAGACTCTGTTGTTTAGAAAACTATGTGACACACAAAACAAAAATGGGATTACTGAAAATGTTTTTCACCAAATAAAAAAGAATTTAGGAACTTTTGAAACTATAAGTTGTCTGTCAAAACAAGCTTACAATTGGGCTTTGCTCCACATTATTAATTAATTAGTTATGGTGAGTCTCTTTTCATTTTTAAAACCAAAATAAATTTCTGACCAATAAATGCATTTCTTATTAATTATTTGCTATAAAAAGGGGCAAGCTGAGGGCAGGTGAGATGGCTCTGTGGGTTAAGACTGTTTATTGTGCAAGTCCAGCCCCAGAACCCACAGAGGAAGAGAAGATTGACCCGAGAGCTGTCCTGTGACCCCCCATGTGCATCCATACACATCCACACACATATAAATATATAACACACGCACACACATACACACATATAAACAAACACATACACATTCTTGTATACACACTGATAAGAAATACTGAAATTAAAAGGAAAAACAAATTAAGATGAAAAGCAGCTCAGTGTAGTTGAGTGTGAGTTTGAGAGTTCTAGTCCTAGTTTGAGATTCATCCCACCATTTACTGTTTTCTGATCTCAGGCAGGTAGTTATTTCTGAGCCTCACAGGTCCTGGTGTGTAACATGAAACTAAAGCAGCAGTTGACCTGTCACCGTAGAAAGCAAATGCTGGTGTTCCTAATTGACCCCTGAAAGTTAGCAATGCTACTTCTTATTGGCCGTGGGAAGGAAGAAAATCAAGACAAGCTGTGAGGACATACCTGATGTACAATTGTGGAGGATAAGCTTATTTGAGCTCACATCTTTATAGGTTTCAGGCCAACACTGATGAATCCATTGCCTTGGGCCTTGGTTGAGGGAGACTAGCACAGCAACAGGGGCCGTGGAAGAGGCTAGGCATTGTGTGTGTGTGTGTGTGTGTGTGTGTGTGTGTGTTTGGGTTTTTTGTTTTTCTTTTTTTTATTATTAATCTATTCAGATTACATCTCAGTTGTTATCCCATCTCTTGTATCCTCCCGTTCCTCCATCCCTCCCGCTTTCACCCTATTCCCCTCCCCTATGTCCGTGACCGAGGGGGGAGGCTAGGCATCTTTTAACAGCTGTGAATCAGGAGAGGGCCATGTACCCAGTGACTTACTTCCTTCAACCAGACTCCACCTCCTGCCTTCCATTACCTCCCAATAAGGATGCCATATTATGAATCTAGCGTGGGATTAGTGCATCTACTTGATCAGGCCTTTGAAAGCCATTCAGTTCCCAGAAGCTCACCAGCTGGCAGTCAAGACTCCATACATGAGACTTTTTGAAGGACACTTTATATCCAAACCATAACCCAAACATAGTTCTACTGGCACTGGTCTTATGATGCTCTTAAATGTGCTAGAATTTAATAGTATTCACAGTATACCAAGTTCTCCTGTAGAATATTAGACTTAAAGCAAGACAGTTTTATTACAAAGAAAAGTCTTTGCACTTTCAATGTAAAACCCAGCAAGCTAGTAACAACAACTTATGTGTGCTTGTGTAAGCTATCATTTAGTTGTCCCCTTAATTTGGAGGATTGGCCAAAATGACCACATATTTAGGAAGAGATGTTCATGCGTCCAGGAGAGATAGAATGGCTTGTAACGCCATGGAGACAATTGAGTACCTGTCAGAGTAGGGCAATACTGAACTTTCCCATGGTTTGTCAAGAAAGACCATGGATATGAGAAAGAAAAACTAGATCATAAAAGAGAGAAATGACCTTTCTAATGCAACCCATTACTTAACAGAGTCATTAATAAAGTTTGAAGAACACTGACCCTCTACTGACACAACTACATGTAGGTAACTTGTACTTTTTTGTTGTGTTTCCTGACATGCTCAGACTGTAAAATAAATCATGGTCACACTTGGGTGAAATGTATACATATGTATGCATAAAAGTGTGTATGCGTGCATGTATCTATGTATTCCTGCTCTACAGTTTGATTCTCTTAGAAAAGCAAACAGGAAGAAACAGTGTTGATGCAATTGGATACTAAAGCAATGATGGACCATTCCTAGAACAATGAGCTATGTTCCTAGAACTTTCTCTGCTCACTCTGTTCAAAGTGATTTCTGTGCTTAAATTAGTGTGCCGTGTACTGCTGCTGGGTGAAGAAATACTTTGTTTTCCAAAGTTAAGAAAAGAAGAAAGAAGGAGGGGAGAGGGGAGGGGAGGGGAAAGAGAGAAGGGGGAGGGGAGGGGAAGAGAGAAGGGGGAGGGGAGGGGAAGAGAGAAGGGGGAGGGGAGGGGAAGAGAGAAGATGGGGGAGGGGAAGAGGGAAGGGGGAGGGGAAGGGAAGAAGAGAGAAGATGGGGGAGGGAAGGGGAAGAGAGAAGGGGAAGGGAAGGGGAAGAGAGAAGGGGGAGGGAAGGGCAGAGGGCAGGAGAGAAGAGAAAAGAGCAGAGCAGAGCAGAGCAGATGGGAAAAAGCATTGAATAGATCCAAGTGCGGCCAGAGACCTCCTCTGGGCCAATGTAGAAACATGCTGCCAAGGAGACCCCTCCTCTTGCGCATCATCATTTAAAGGTTCATTAAGTTTGATAGAGAGTCATATTTAAATGCTCGGCGTTGGCAGGTCCCTCCTTCCTCACAGCTTTTTAAATTCCTTCTTCTGCCACCGATTGGTTGAGCCACCACATTTTCCTCCTCACATGTCACTAACACCTCTGTCCCTGACAGCTCTGAGGACACAAGGCCAGGCAGATATCAGCACGCTTAGCCTGGCAGTGGCTTGGGAAGGAGTCTGACAAGAGCCAGGGAGCAGAGGCTTTTCATAAATAATGGTGTGTTCCTGTCAGCACTTTCGGCCCTCGCAGGATGGTAACGTGTTTCCATACAGATGGGTCAGCTCTTGCCTGCCATTCTGTCTTTTGAACTTCCTGTTGAAGGGTATGGTTTTCATCAACCTTCATGCTGTGGAGAACACCTACTATATAAGATAGGATTTTTTTTTTTTTAGCCAAAAGAAAATAACTAAAGGTTTTTGTATATAAAAGGTTTCTTTAGAAAAGACTAACGGGATTGAATAACCAGCCAGACATCCAAGTACAAAGTTGTAACTGTGATGGTGCTTTCTCTTGTAATACGTGGAAATTGAGGCTGAGGAGAGCGGTGCTTGCCAGGCCCAGGCACCATCAAACATCATTAGGAAACTGCACCTTTTGCTGTAAGGCTGCTTCCCGTGTAGTTTTGGGAACAGTCACTGCACACAGATGTCATTTTCCTCACTTAGCATCCACAAGTCTTTTGACAGAAAACATAAAGTCTTCTACCTTTTTAGAATCTTCATCTTATTTTCAGAGGGACCCAAATGCAGCTCTTGGGGTGAGCAGGGCTTGGGATGCTTGTCTGCCAGCTTCACTAAAGGCTGTTTCCTGGAGATACAGAAACATCCGCAGGAAAGTCAGGGAATCAACACCCTTAGACTCACGAAGTTGACTTTATCCCCACCAAAAATTTTTAAGTAATTTCCAAATGTCTTTGGCTTCTAGTAGGGAAAGCAATACTTTTATTTCAAGGTTTGTATAGATTTGAAATTCCCCCTAATATGAAAAAAAAATTAAAGAAACCAACAGTGGGAATATGATCAAAGAAGTCTAACACCAGTAGCTGGCTTTTGTTTTTAATGTGGTTTAAAGCACTATAGTGGTTCATATCGAGTATTAACTTTTGACATTAAGCTTATATAACTGGTAGCTGATATTTTTTAAATTATAAACTACTATGATATCATTAAGTGTAATATATCCAATTATTGCCCAAAAAGTTTCTTTTCCCAAATTTCCAGTGTTTTTTTACAATAATCAGCGTATCCTTGTAGACCTTTCCCCGTTATTATCTGAATATTGACTTGCATATATAGACTTCAATGTTTGATTTTATTTTAGTTTCAAATGTTCTGTTATTCATTTATCATTTATGCAATAAATCAAGGACACTCTCCAGCTAATCGGCATACCTCTAATTCATTCTTAAAAGAAACTGCACTATTTGGTTTCGTTAACATTATTTTTATTGTGGGACATAATGTTTTCATATAGCTTTGCACCGCAACTTCTGTATCTAACCCCACCTCCAGTAAAACAAATCCAAGCAAAAAATAGCTGCACTGGTGTCTATGTCTGTGGACTGATACAGTTTCAGTTCTGTAACAGTGGCTTCTGCCAGCATAGAAACATTTCAGATAAAAGTATCAGAAGGTTGGATTTCAGTGTGTTGGGGGCTCCAGCTCATTGTTCTGCTTTCCTGGCATCTTGCATCCATCCTCCTGGGCTAGGCTATCTGACGTCATAGCCAAGCTGGTTTGGGGGGGGGGGGGCACAGCAGGTGCAGCGGAAGCATGAATGCATTTTCACTGCAATAGCCAGAAGTTACAAACATGCCCTTCATTCTCCTACGTCTCCATGACCTAGAGATGACATTTAAGCTATTTCTTCTTGTTTTCCCCACTACAAATTATGCTATATTAACAGTCTTGTACCATTGTTTCTTTCGGCTAGCTCTCCAAGTGGATTGTTACGTACCCACCAGGCATTTAAAGCCCTGAAAAGTTTGACCTTCTTCTTTTTTTTTTAAATTTTTTATTTTTCTATTAATTTATTCTTGTTACATCTCAATGGTTATCCCATCTCTTGTATCTTCCCATTCTTCCCTCCCTCCCATTTTCCCCTTACTCCCCTCTCCTATGACTGTGCCTGAGACGACTCCCCCTGTATATGCTCATAGGGTATCAAGTCTCTTCTTGGTAGCCTGCTATCCTTCCTCTGAGTGCCACCAGGTCTCCCCCTCCAGGGGGCATGGTCAAATATGAGGCACCAGAGTATGTGTAAAAGTCATACCCCATTCTCCACTCAACTGTGGAGAATGTCCTGTCCATTGGGACCTTCTAATTGGGCTTAGTTTTGAGCTGATAAAGACCTTTTGCTGCTGTCTTGGGCCCTTCCCCGCGTCTGTGATGTGATGACATACCCTGACAGGAGCAGTTGACGGGAGGGCAGGCCTATTTCAGCTCACAGGTCATGTCCTTGCATGAGGAGTATGCAGTTATCTTTCTTGCATGTTTTAGGGATGATTTTTTTTTTTTTTAAAGTAGCAGATGCCTGTGCATGTACTACAGTTACAGGAAGTGAGACGACCGTGAGATTTGAATGACAGTTTTCATTCCCTTTTGGGGGGCGGTGTTAGATTAAGCTTCAGGATTTTATTTGTTTATATTTAAATCCACAAGCATATAGGACTAAAAACAATATTTACAATATAGGTGGTTGTGAGGATCACAAAAACTAATGGATCTAGAAAGTAATGGGAGAGTATAAACGTTAAGGACTTATCATCACGTGTGTCTCTAATGTGACCATATCAATTTGAGATCTATAGACACCTCTCGCTGTATCAATCAATCGGAGGTTCAGCTGTGCAGGCAGGACAGCTGGGTAAGCGGGCCTTAACAAGCCTGCTTTCATTGCCCTTCTGAGCAGTTGGGTGCCAAGGAGAAGCCATCCAGAACAAGCCGGCAGTTCCTTAGTTACCAAGTGCCCGCGCTCCCCTATTCGTATTTTGTTTTATAGGGCTTCTTTCTCATGTTGCAAAGTAGCTCAAGATCCAAGCTTCCTCTCTACATGCACCTCACCAATAAAGGCGAAAGAGAGGGAGAAATAGACGCCATGCCTCCTTTCCCCGAGATCGTGACCTGATTAGAGGTAATTTCCATAAGTGAAATAAGCCAGGACAGGAAACACAGATATTGTATGACTCACGTGTGGAAGGGATGGAGATTAACACAATAACAACAACATGAAAGTAAGGGAGAGATTATTTGTGATGAGCAAGGGACCAGATGGAGTTGGGGGGGGAGGGGGACGGAGAAGAGAAGCTAATGTGATGGGTAAAGTAGATGTGAGGCAGCTGAGTGGGTCTGTGGGCCATACCAGAGCACAGGGAGGTGAAGTGACAGCAGATTGGCACCCACAGCGACTGTCAGTCATCAGCGTCCATGCTAAGAAACAACCAATCCAGCTTCACCATCATAATTCAAGTGCAGACTAGACCTGGCGGTGAGCAGCACTGCTCCCTACATGGATCTGGAGCTGTGTGGAGCTGGTGACAAGTCGAATCCAGCGGACACACTGCTGGGCATGCACCATGGATGATGGCTGCCACATCCTTGTCTCGGGCCATCAGTCAGGCCTAGGGAGCATGCGGACATGTTCAAGGCGGAGAAATACAAGATGTCACAAGATGCCTGTGACCAGAGGCAAACCACAATTCACTCCCTCATGAAAGCAGCAATGTAGGCCCATACAGTGCAGAGCAGTGGGCTTAGCAAGAGGCTGAGGCTGCTCAGAGCCTCAGGGAGAAGGCTCCAGCCAGGGACATCTCTGCGTACAGCTGCTGTGAGCTGAGGGCACCTGGTCAGGCCCCTCACCAGGGGCCAGTTATGAATATGGGACTCATGGATTTCAAGCCATTGTTTCTGGTGAGCACTTAGGGAAACCGATGCCCTTGCAAATACTACTTACTACTTTGAGTGCCTGGCCATGTACAGTGTCTTTTTGAGTTGTGCAACTGGGGGAGGGGGCTGTGGTGGACGGGATGTGAAGGAAGAGGGGGCGTTTCTCTTCTCCTGCTCTCGTACAGCCCCTCACCGCCCCTCTGCTTGGACACCTGGGGCCCTCCTCCACTGGCCTCGTTTTCATTTTATTTACCCTTTGAGATTTTGAATTAAATTAGTAAGAAACAAACAAAATGTGATGAAGGAACATTATATACATGTATGAAAATGGCGTAGGGAAAGATTATTTTTTTCAGGTCATAGACTCTAATTTTAAAACAATCCTGGAGGCTGGTTGTTGTTGTTGTGCTATTGACCAAAATTAGCTCACTTGACTTCTCTACCTAAAAGAACTAAAACGTGTAGTCTTTATTGTAAGTTGTTAGTAACTAAACAAGAAGGGAGAATGGTTAGTGGGAGAATCATGTATGTCTCATTTGTCACATGGACAAATGTTTTGTATAAAGAATCTGCAGCTGTCATCAGAATCTCAGAGACATAGAATATATAAACATTTTAAAAAGCATCTCACTTCTCCAAAGCTGTTGTTGTTGTTGTTGTTATGGAAACCTATAGATTACAAGTATCTTTCTAGTCACTCTTATCTGTGTTGTGAACACATGACCAGTCAGTCACGAGGCAGATTAGCTGCTGTCATTTGATAGTGTCTCTTGTCACATCAGAAACCAATAGCCTCTTTCTCGCGCACTCTCCTTATAGTGCAGAAGGCTTCTCACACAGGCTAGCTTACACCCTGTCCCTTCATCAGTTTGGATACCAATCAAGATTCCTTTCGAGAATTAATTTTGCATCTCATAATTTAATTTCTAATTAACAAAGCCTAGTAAACAGCTTTCTGAGTTTAATTGAATTTTTGCTTTTAATGTTTTTGCTTTGTACAAATCATCTGAGCTTTTTATTTTCACATTTTAAGTAACACATGTTGAACAACGCATAAAATGTCAAAATTATAATTTAATTGGGTTTGAAAGTAAACAACTGATAAAGCCAGCTCCAAGAAAGCAAACTGTTCTGTAGACGCTTTAATGGCTTTGTTTCTGTTTTCATTGTGCATACTCTCTGGGCTTATTCTGAACTTTATAGCTATAAATGGTTAGGTTATTTAATTAATGCCTACTAAAAAGTCTTCCTCTTTCAAAAGAAGCCACGTGTCAACATTGAAACATGTCATCCCAATGGTCTTAATCATTTAATGTCAAAGCAAAATTAATGTCAGGACTTTAAGAGTATTAAAAATACTTAATTATCCAGCTATAAAAACAATATGAATCAACACAAAGATAAATATATATATTTGTCAAACAGCAAGTTTGCCTAAAATTTCTACAAATATTTATGTGCCAGGGAGACAATATCCTCTAGCACTCTACAGTCCCTATAAAGCTATTTAATAACACCTGTCTTCGGACTATAGGATTAATGGCTTTTCCCCCTCTTTTGAGTCTCTTTTCTTTTCTTTCTTTCTTTTTTTTTTTTTTTTTTTTTTTTTTTTTTCTGTCTGTCCTGTCCTCACTTTGTAGACCAGGCTGGCCTCAAACTCACAGCTATCCGCCTGCCTCTGCCTCCAGAGTGCTGAGATTAAAGGTGTGCACCACCACGGCCGGCCCCAGTCTCTTTTCTATGGTTCATGTTTTTTTTATATATAGTATTCTGTTTTATTATTTCTATTGCTAGGAGGAAGGGTAAGGGAGCAAGAGGTGGAACATGACCCCACCAGTCAGCTATTTCCATTTTGGAGAAAAATTAAATTACCAGAAAATCAATTAGCAAAGCAGCAGCCCTCAGCCCCGCCCCAGCTCTGGTGTGTAAAAGTCACTGCTTAGCAGCTAAGTGTGCCTCGCGAGCGATTATTATGATTCTGGAGTGGAGTGTCTGAGAAACGTGACTGTTGATGGTGCGCCATGGCTTCGCCCGTAGTGGGCTGAATTGCAGTAAGATGTGAAAATAAGTCAATGTTGATTTAGAAGCCTCTTGACTATCTTCCCATCAGAATGGAGGGCCCAGTGTTAATAGGGATGTGTGTGGTACTTATCCTAAGGTGTGAGATCAGCAGATGACGGCCCAGCAGATCAGTAAAGCTTTTGTGCTGTGTGAACGCAGAACAGACCAGCTGTTTTAGCCCAAGCCGGGCATTCCCTTTGCTGGATTCCCTGTGAATCTTTCATCTGAATTTGAGCCTTAAAAAATAAAGCCAGTTTCTGTGCTCCTCTGTGTGTGCCTGCTGAGGACCCTGCCAAAGCCTTCTATGTGGTGTCTGTGGATTTACCCTGGGAGAACACCACATAGTGTCCCTTGCTTCCTGTTCTAAATGAGCCACTCCAATGACACACTGTAATACTCCTCAAGGTGGGAGAATGAGCTGCCAAAACCTGTTTATCACTCTGCTGCCTTCGGACCATACACATCCGTCCACAGTTAAATAAGGGTCACAGGCAGGGCTGTTCTCTTCCTCCCCGGCAACACTAGGGTCCTGTGTGAGGAGGAAAGTCAATTATCTAGTGTTTTGGTGCATTCATTTCCCACCCTACAAAGTACCATTCTTTAGCGCTGCTTTAAAGAATGAATTGAGGAAAAGATACTTGCAGTATCACAAATAAATATTGGTTGTCCAAAAATAAGAAATACCGATTAAATAAATTTGTACTCTTCCATAAGTGGAATATTATCCTACCTTTAAAAGAAGTTGTGGAGAATGTTTAATAAAGTGCAAGGTTGGCGCAGATATTTCATTATTTGGATATCTTCCAAATGTTTAACTAAAATAGTATATACACTATTATCTCATATTTGTTTTTCTAATGTAAAATACATACACAAAGGAAAAATATTGAAAATATACTACAACACATTTTTTGTAGCTACTTTTCAATAAAGGATTACATGTGAATTTAGCATCTTTCTTTTCTTCCTTCATCATTATTATATATTCTAGTTTTGAGAAAGTTAAAAATGAAATCATTCAAAATAATTAGTTTCAGAGCTTCACCAAACTAGAAACTTTCCCAGTGGATCAGAAGCTACAGGAATGGACTTGGGAGCACTCTCTTCCTGAGCGACTCACCGAGGAGCCGGCTTTTCTGTATGCCTAAACCAGCTTGAAAAATGTGTGTGTGAAAGTTTCTAAAGAGCCTTTAAGTGCATTCCCCCTGCTTAGCTGCGCGTTTATTTTCTCTGTATTGGGAGACTCACAAAGCTCTTGAGCCTCGGCAAGCCACTGGAGCAGAGCTTGTAAGCAGACACCCTGGCCGTCATCTAGAGAGAAGTCCTCACTGAGCACTTTGAACAGTCACCACTCGGTGCTCCTCTTCTGGCTGGCTCCTTCAGGCCTCTTGAACCCAGACTCCACCAGCCTGTCCCTCCCATGAGCATAATCCAGACAGAGACCTCCTCAGTGCCGGCGCTGGTGAGGACCCTGGTTCTCAGAGACTTCCCTGTGTGCCGTGCACATGCTCAGTCTGAAAGGCTGCCACAGTGGCGTACTGACCACTTTTCTAGTTCTGCCTCTGCCCACAGAGGGCCCTTATTAAGAGGTGAGCATATATCGTAACCACTTTGTCCGCAAGCAAAGTGCAAGGTCCAGGGTGATGAAGCATGTGTGAGGTTAAGTGCAGGAACCGTAGGCCAACATGCAAGACTGTGGTCTCCATGCCGTTCTCCGTGCCTCACTCCACTTGTGTTCTTGCAGCAACAGGCTGTAGGGAGAAGAGTGAGGGGCAGGAGGTCGGTAAAATGGGTGCATGGTATCCTACCCCATTGTGCTTGGCCTGGGTTAGAATTCTGATCACTATCGTTGCCGAGTAGTGGCCAGTAACTAGTTAACCAATGAGCTGTCATTGACTCAGTCTTGCTCATTTTCTCTTCCATCTCTCCCTAAACACAAGCTTTGCTCTCTGATCAGAGACTGTAATACTAGGAACAGACACCCATGGCCCTTGCCCTCAGATCCTTAAAGTCTAATGGGAGAGAACCGATCAAATAGCAACACACAATAATATGAAATTGCGGCTGTGACAAGTGCTGCGTGGGAAACATACACAAACAAAAGAGAGATAGTAAAACTGGCATTCAATAAAGATTTCCCAAGAAAACGACACTTCAGCTGAGCCCTGAGGATAGCTTGGCATGGACCAGGAAGAGCAAAGGCATTTCCAGGTAGAACAGTGTGAGCCACAGCTCTGCCTGATACTGATGCTTGGATGAGCGCTCCCAAATAAATCGCTGTTAACCTTCAGCTTTTAACACTGCGACCTCTGAAGTCCCACGGGGCACACCCAGGTAGAAGGGGATGTTCTTATATTTACTTGCTGTGTTTTTTCCCCCTGGCTATAAGCTTTGTTTTTACAGCTGTTCTTTTCGGTACAGAATTTGAACCCGTATCATAAACAATCACAAGGAAAGAACACATGCAGTGGACGTTCTCAGTCTGTTTACCAAACACACACTGTCACTCAGCAGTTATTTCATAACCGTGATAACTGCAAAATAAGGACAAAGGGTCAAATACTTACATTTAAGCTGTCTTAATGACATGTTCTTAAATACCTTTTAATTTTGCCCAAGGTTACTGCTTTGATCTTTACATATACAGCCCACAGGATTGGGTCTTGCCCACAGTTGTTTTCTTTGCAATTTTTTGATAAGGTAAAGAGTTTGTCAAGCACTGTTTTGAATGCTTGAACTTGGGGTACTTCAAAGGCAATTAGTCCTGGTCAGGGCATTCATCTGTGGTTATTTTCATGGTGGAGTGGTAGTATTAAATCTCCTGATGTTAAGGGAATGATTTTACTTCAAAGCACAGTTCCAGAATATTCTGTCTGGTCTTGCCACAAGCTCATGTTCCTTTAAGTTTTATTCTCCTGCATTCAGTGACTACAGTAGCAAGAAAATGGATAGAAAACATATGGTGGTGCTAGTCAGGGACGAAGTTAATTATTTTCTTTTTTAAACTTCACTTATTGATTATATTCATTTCTCCATGATAGAGGATCGTGCTGTGCATCCATGGAGAAGGCTGGAAAATGATGAATGATAGTGTGGCAGTTTTTAAGTTAAAAAAGAAACCAAGTTTTTACTTTGATACAGTATGGAAAATAGAAGCCAAACTATAAAGACAGTTATTGTAATATTTCCTCTTAAAAAAAACCTTTTTGGGAATAGAATAATAATGCATGTTGAATAATGTTGACCCAAAAGATACTAGGACACACTTTGAAGTATGATATTGTTAATGTTCAACAGAGTGGATTTTGTCTTTTAAAATGATTAGCGTAAGAAATATAGGAAATATTATTAAATGAACCAGATCGCCATTGACAGTTTGCTGTGCCAGCCTCGGTGGGATTGCAGAGATCACCTTGCTTTCTCGCAGTCGGGCGTCTCGCTTGGTGTCTGGTGTCTGTAGTGTGCGTGCCCTTACAACCACAGAAGGATTACATTTTCTTTCCCGATTTTCCTCCAAAATTTATACCAGTTTGTATCTCCATCCTTTTCCTAGGTTACTTCCCTGATCTATAACTTGGAAGTAATTTGCATATGGTAGAAATATCCTTCACTTACTTTGTGTTTGCTGTGCTGACTGGTCTAGTGACCTGCTAGGTAAATGCCTGCCATTGTTGTAGCAGTTTTCTACTCAGACGAACTCCTCTTAAAAGTAACTCTGGCATTCTTGAGGTACTTTCTGCATTTTTAGCAATTAAAGTTGTCCTTATGCCCTTTTGTAGCCATTGGGAAAAACTAACTGGCTTTTTTTTTTTCTCTAAAACCAAGCATGCTTTTCCATAAATAAGCTTCTAGAAGTATGCTATTGGGAAATTAGCGATGTCCCAAAAGAAAAGACTAAGAGCAGTGCTACTGTAAATTGTGATTGACTGTGTCCCTTCTGTGTGTCAGTGCTCAGCTGAGTCCTTTCTGTGAGTTAACTCATTGAGCCCCTGAAATCAATGGCTTTGTTTATGCCTCTGTTTCCAGATAAGGAAGTGCAAGTCAGCGAAGAAATATGCTAGTAGGCAGATGATATGTTTTGGGCAAGACACTGTCATTTTACATTTATTATGCTGCTTCCATTTCACTGTCTATCACTCCGTCAGTTCTATGCAACAACCCCAGCTTTGTTACTAAGGAGACTAAGCCCCCGCCAGGAACTAGGTACAATTGATTGCACGTGTAATTGGCCTCTCCTACACTTGAAGTGAAATATATTCATTTTCTGTCTGCCGCTAAGAATTCATAATTGTATCCCAGTCTTATTTTTATATCATGATGGGATAACTTGTAGAGCTGAGTGAATTGTTAAGAAGTCACACCAGCAGGAGGGGCTCGCTTTGGTTTTCTTGCCTCTTGAGTTCTTCAGCGGATGAGAAACGACATTTTTACTAGAAGGTGTGTGTGCATGATACTCTCACACTAGCTACTTTTCTTGTTGTTGTGATTTTTTTTAAAATGGGGAAAATGGCTTAGGAGCAGAAAGGTCCAGGGCTTGGAGGGGTGCGCTTCAGGGGCTCTGTGGCGTCTGGCATCCAGCCACCTGCGTGCACATGCACATGGCCTGCTTTCTCCCACACACATAACTAAACATCAAATATTTTTTTAGAAGAAAGGAAAGAAAGAAGGATGGAAGGAAGGGGGACGGAAGTCTCTCCTTTTGAGGGCACATTACCATCATAGCAGGAAAGGCGAGGCACCAAGAGTAGGGTGTGGCTAGTCACATGGGTCTAAGGTCAGGAGCCAAGAGAGGTAACTATTGGCATGTTTCTGGTTTTCCTTTTTATTCCATCCAGGACCCCAAGCCATGGACAAGGCCACTACATCAAGACCCATCTTCCCTCCCCAGTTAACCCTCTTTCCCAGCCACTTTCATGGGTATGGCCTTTAAGTGATTTTAAATCCAATCCAGTTGACAATGAAGATTTAACTATCACAACAGTTACACAGAAACACCTGCAATCCTTTGTCTGCTTCTCTGGTGATGAAGATCTGAGTTTTAACACAAATGCAGAGGAAAATGGCCCAGTCAGCTGCCGTCGATGAGGGAGCAGGACGCCTTCCACTGCAGGCTGTGATGGGAGCTATCACTACCCCAATACAGTGCCACCTAGCTTAGAAGTGTAACGATAGTGGTATGTGTGTTTCAAATCAGGAAAGGCAGGTTGCTTCCTCTCTTACCTAAAGGCTGACACCATATATGAATATATTATGAGTCTAGCCCCTCTCGCCTCTGTTGTACCAACTTATATGCTAGTGTCCTGTTTCTCTATAAGCTGATGCAGGAGGACTGAGCCAGCAGATGTACTTACATAATGGAAGTGGGGGACACATTGCCTTTATGAGAATTTGATGCGACACACTTCCCAAGGGGAAAAGTCCTTTAAAACTGCCATCTGATCGCCTAGCCCTGAAGCATTTCACACATAGGGTGTTAGTTTCCAAATGGATAGATAAGGCAAGGACAAAAGCTGAACTCTGCCTGAAGGAAGCCGCTGTGTAAAGGGAACAGAAGGCAGACCCACACTCTGCATCTTGGGCCTCTTTAAAGCCTTCCCGATCTGTTTGCCTTCTCTCCTCATCTGCACTTGCAGCCTCTTCTGCTCTGGCAAGTAGGCGGAGCATCTGAGGGCAAGGGCCACCAGCTGAGTCTTGGTTGTCCACTGCATGGTTTGGAGTTGGAGTCCTCGAGTCAGACTGCCAGGGATGGAGTCCTACCTTTTCCACTGGCCAACACTTGGGGAAGGTCTTACGGAAGCTGCGCAGGCCTCAGGACCACCTCTAGGAGTTGTAGGGCATACAACTCAAGTGGGAAGCAAGTTGGAAGCACTGAGAAACAGGCCTGGCATGGAAGAAGAGCTTGGTAAATAGTCACCAGTTATATTGATAATGGCAAAATGCAGCAGTTTGATTTTGTTTTTCCTTAGTAACATAAGTACAAAATTCCAGAAAGATTTGATTTTTAAGAAAAGTGCTTGGCTAATACTTTCAACCAAGGCTATAGGGTAGCACATTTTCTAACAATAATTACAAGATGAATTCTGACCTTGCAAGCCCCTGTGGGCGTTATGACCAGTTCAGCGGCAGCTCTTAGATCGCATGAGCATCAGGAGTTTCCGGCGGCGGCTCTTGTCTGTACGGATCTTAGCTGCTGCTCTTTGTCAATCAGAATTTAAACCTGAAAATAATAAACTCATTTCATTGTAATAGGGCAACATGTCATTAGTTTTAAAAAATTAGATTTTCAATAGTGGCAAAACACATAATGATATTGGTTGATGTTTTAAATTTTTACAAATTCCTGCATTTCCTGCTCACAGAACATAGGAGGGTGGTCTTCCCATTTTAACTCAGTGGGTTGCAGTCACACTGCAGGTGGCCACTGTGTTCAGATGAGAAGGTGAGAAGAAAAGAGGCAAGCATCATTCTGATAATGTGTCCTTAGGAAATTATGTCACTGTGTGAATATCTAGATGTACTCCATGGCCCTGGGCAGTGTGGTCAGTCTTTTGACTTGACCTCCATATAATCAAGAGTCTCAGAAAGAATAGAGTATGTGGGGCTGGAGAAATGGCTCAGTGGTTAAGAGCACTGGCTGCTCTTCCAGAGGGCTGGAACAGTAACCACATGGTGGCTCACAACCATCTGTAATGGGATCTGAGTCCCTCTTCTGATGTCCATGAAATCAGAGCACTCTTATACATTAAATAAATCTTTTTAAAAAAGGAATAGAATATATGAAGCTGTTTCCAGTGTAACATGGCATGCTGTCTTGAAGCAATTTCTTTTAAGTACACGCTAAAATAACAGAAACCGTGGTATAGTTATTTGTTCTCATCATCAAGTATGACACCCCATGTGCTTTTTAAGACTGGCCATGCAGTGTTTATAGCAGCAGGATTTTTATAAACACAAGAGCCATGTGCTACACATCACTAGGCAGGTACAGCTCCGGGCTCATGAGGACACCTCTGTGTCTGCTCACGTGCAAACCTTGTGGGTATCATGCCACATGCTTACATTTTGAGCATGTGTCAGATGCCTGTATAATCCCATGCTTACCCCAGTGATGACTGTCTGAGTGATATAGAGTATATTTTTTCTTAGAGGTAGTGGAATTAGCTTTTCATTTCTTAGCACCTTGGACCTAATTCTACGACTTTACCTTCTCCCTTCCACTTCCTCCCTTTCTATTCTTTATTCATCCCACAGGAACAGGACATATTATCTTGGTCTGAGTATTATGGTACATATTTCTCCTGTGGTGAGTGTGTGGTGGGATGAATTAAAGTGTTCCCCATAGGCTAATGAGTTTAAACACTTGCTCTTCCGTTGGTGGTGCTGTTTGGAGAGATGTGGGAAGTGTGGCCTTGCTGGAGGAAGCATATCACTGGGGAGGGCTTTGAGCGTTCAAAGCCTGATGCTATTCCCAGTGCCCTCTCTCTCTCTCTCTCTCTCTCTCTCTCTGCTTTGGGCTTACAGTTTAAGATGTGAGCCCTCAGCATTCTCTCCAGCTGCCATGCCCGCCTGCTGCGATGGTTATGGGCTCTTATCACTCTGGAACCGTAATCCCAAACACACCATTTCTTCTGCAAGTTGCCTTGGTCATGGTGTTTAGTCACCGCAACAGAAAGGTGACTAAGGCAGAAGTGATCAGTTTGTGCAAGCCTTGGTGGCTCCATCAGTGAACAAGTGAGGAAATTGGGTCAGTGGGCTAAGCATTCTCTCAGCGCCAAGATACTATTCTTCTCAGTAAAACTAGAAAGATTACCAATTAAAATGAAAGAAAAAAGATGTCTAGTAATTCATGCCTATAATCCCAACATCCAAGAGGCTAAATCAAGAGACTATCTGTGAGTCTAGGGCCAGCCTGTCTTTAGAAAGAAAAGGAAGGATGGATGGATGGATGGAACAAAGGAAGGAAGGAACGAAAGACCAAATTTGTATCTAATTATTATAACGTTTAGATATTTCCTGTCACATAAAAGTTCAGATCTTGAAATTGCAAGGGGCAAACTATCTATTCTGAGAGTTACTGAAGTCTATCCAGCGCCCTCCTGCCAAAGTGAAGAGTCTTGGATGAGCTCCATTGTGCTGGATTTACTTTTGAAGTTTGCCGGAATGGAAAAGGCTGCTTACAGACTGTACCTTGCCAGTTATGATCAGGAAAAGGGGACAATTTTACCTAAAGGCATTTGAAATATACATTGCCGCACGCACGCGTACACACACAGACACACACAGACACACACACACACACACACAAATTGCAGCTGGATGTCTCATTGTTCTTCAGAATCCCCAAGAAGTCGGCTATGACGTCAGTGAGGGAGTGGGCGGGGCCAGTGAGAGCAAAGCAAGCAGGACTAGAGAGCAGGCTTCTTTGCCCCACATGCTCTATAGAGGCTGCCAGCAGAAAGAGTGGACCCGGATAAAGGTGGATCTTTACTCCACAAAAGGTCTGGATTAAAGGTGGATCTTCCCATCTCAAGTGAGCTAATTAAGAAATAAATCCCTCACAGGTATACCCAGCCTCTTGGGTTTTAGTTAATTCCAGGTGTGGTCAAGTTGACACCCAAGAAGAGCCACCACACAGGCCCTCCTTAGGTTTTGTTAGTGTTTAAAGGCTCATTCTCAGAGGCCAGACACAGCCAGCGTCTGTCTCCAGTTCTGCCACTTGGTAAGAACACAGAGACGTGCTACCTCTGTTTCCTCATTACTGAAATGGAACCTAAAATGTTTCTTTCAGTTGCCCCAATGGTTGAGTGAAAAAAGGCATTGGCATACAGGGCCCGTGGGAGGTCTGAACGCAGGCCCTGCTCCTTCCCCTGTAAATGGACTCTTACAGTCATTGACAATGGTGGAAGATTTAAATAGCACAGGCCTTTGCTCTTTCCGATGTCCCTGGGCTTGGGGATTTTTTTCTGTTGCCCTTAAGCCAGGATCTACTTCTTGTTCTCTTGAAGTAAGGGAGAGAGCTGCTTGGATTGGGGAAGAGAGCTAGCATTCTAAACTGTCCTCATACACACTTCACTGCAACGCACAGCCCTGCTGCTGGGCACTCAGGAGGCACTGTGGGGTGGGCCTTTAGTATGCTCTGCTCCGGCTCCCTCCCCACTCACCTGTGTGCCTTCCATCTTCCACCCTTTCTCTGGAGTTTAATTTGTAGCCTGTTCTGGTGGCTTTGTCCTTGTGCGTTGACACCTCGTTGACCATTCTGGAAGCTGGAGGAAGCACACGTGAGTCTACACTTAGCTGAAAGTTCCCACCATTTATCTTAAGCAACTGATAAAAGGCTCCACACTCAAAGGTCGGGTAAAGGGAGATAGTCGGGGTGGTACCACTTTCTGAAGCTTTGACTGCAAGTCAGACCACTAGAGAGCTGCAGGGATGCTGGTGTCACTGGCCTAAGTGTGGCATGGTACTAGTGGGTTGCTTTTTTAATTTCACAGGTTACACAGGGTGTCAGGACTATACTAGTACACAGTTGTAAGGATTTGGGCCTACATTTTTGCTTTTTTTTTTTTAAATAGCCAATTTTGCTGGGGCACTGTGTATATTAGAACCAAAGATAGTCAACTCTCTATGAAGTTATCTGATTGGTATATTAGAACATTATTTTGTCTTAATAAATTTAACATTAATTTATATTTTAACATGAATGAATTTCTTATTGTACCTCCATAATAAATAAATATACAGGTAAAGAGCTACTTATAAATGAAATAGGATTCTTGTTCAAATAATATCAAATAATAATAGCACAAAGTACTGAAATTTTTTACCTCTGTGCCAACTTCATTATTTAAGAAATAGTATTTTAAAACTAATCACATTTGTAATTAGCATCATTGGTAATGAATTCACCTGCCCATTGCAAGACCAGATTTAATCTGATCACATTTCTTATCTGGGGAATCATATGCTGAGGGACAATGCCCTTCCACTGAATTTCTGAGATGGTTCATGTTGTGAGTGGTGCAACTTTGTCTACCTTAACAAGTCTTCTGTAGGCATTTTTTGTTTGGTTGGTTTTTTTTTGTTTTTTTTTTTTTAACTATTTTATTTGGGTGTTCATATCTACCACCTTTCTCCACCCCAATCTCTTCCAATACCCCACATCCTGTAGGAGAGACAAAAGGGTTAGTGGGCAGAGGAGACATTGAGTTCTTTTGAGATTTCTTCCTGCCGATTGGGGGTGTGAAGTTCTTTGGAGTGAGGCTGATCGTCATCTCATCGGGAAATCTCTAACGTCTTCTGCTCTATTTTCTCAACCACTTGACACATCAGCAGCAGCAGCAGCAGCAGCAGGAGGAACAGCCCCGCCCCCTCTCTCAGGGCTCTGCTGTTTTCATACCCTCTCTAGAGGCCCCAGAATTAAACTCCCTTGAGCTGGTAGAATCACGCCCCTGCCAGAGCACACACAGGGCAAATACAGTCTGCTGCTGTGGACAGTCTGAAGCAGCCCCGTATCCCACCAGAGGCATGTTTACATAACATAACTGGGTTTTGTTTTGTTTTGTTCATAACTGGATTTTTTAAGACACCAAAATTCTCACTATCGTCTCCCTACCAAAAGCTGATGTCAACTTCTTGCTAGACCTTTCCCTGCCCCATGGTTGCTCAGCGTTAGTGTGGGTAACTTTGCTTTCTGACTGCTGACACAGCACAAGGCTATCACATGTGATGAGCTAGCTAAGGTCTCTTGTGTCCCTGCCTTTAAAACGCGAATGGCGCGTCATGCTAGCCCCCCCTATAATGAGCACTCACCCTGACCCTGGCATTGCAGGTTGTCTGACTCAGTGTCCCTCTCCTTCAATATTTACTTTCACATCCTCCCTGATCCTCTCAGTCTTTCCTTAAAATTTATTTATTAATTATAATGTATTCCCAGTTAACTATAAATTACATCCCAGTTGTTAGCCCTTAGCTCTTATCTTCCAGTTCCTACCCTCCCTCCCCCTTCTGCCCTCTTCCCCTCCCCCTGACCTCTGCCGAGCAGGGTGGGGGGGTGGGGGGTGGGAGGGAGGTTGGGAGGACTCCTCCTCCACCATCTGATAATAGTCTTGTCATGTCTCGGCAGGGTAGCCTGCTTCCCTTTCCTCTGTGTGCCCACTGCCAAGGGGCAGTGATCATACCACAGGCACCAGAGTTCCTGTCATAGACGGTCCCTTCTGTCCCCTCCCCATACATATGGAGAACGAGCTGTCCATCAGCTGCATCTGGACAGGGGTCCAGATTCTCTGCATGCTTTGTCTTTGGTTGGTGCATCAGTTTGTGCAGCTTCCTTGGGTTGAGATCTGTTGGCCTTGGTGGCCTTCCTGTGGGGCTGCTGGCCTTGGTGGCCTTCCTGTGGGGTTGCTGGCCCTTGTGTAGCCCACTCGATGCCGTGCCTTTTCTCCCCATTTTATTACAGTGTTACAGTACATGAAAACCTTAAACCATAGGAGATGGAGGAAAAAATAGATGGAGGAACCCAAGTTTTGGTAGCTAATAGTGGTTCTTTTCTTTATGAAGGAAGCTGAACAGCACACAATGTATAATGAAGACGCCAGTTCCTAAGTCCTGGCATGGAAGTTCATGGTATTAATTTTTTAAAAATTGCCCAGCATGCTTGATTCTGCCGTCTAGTTGCATAACACTTAGAAACATGCAGATGATGGACCATTTGTAGTGAATAAAACAGAATTAACATTTCTGTGCAGAATGAACTGTAAGGCAAGAGCTACCCTTTCTTTGAGAAGAAAAGGCACATCCATCTCATTATATTGTAGAGATGTTGGTAGCCCAGTGCTAAACTGTGCCTGAGACAGAAGGATAGAGATTTGCCATAAGAACAGACATCCCTGGGGGCCTCACCTGAGGTCATTAAATTGATTTAGTTTAGGTCCGCTGCCTGTATTTTAATGCAGTTTGGCTGTAAAAATACAAGGACCCATTGTATAGTACAGGCAATACATTGTTAGTTTTTAGGCCTGTCGATGTGTCTGTTTGTCCTCACTTATGACCTGGGGAAAAAATTAGCTGCATTATGGAGCAGCAGGACACCCTGGAAATGTTAGTGTTGGAAGGAACCATGGGGAGTGGCAACATGCCTTGGCTCTGGCACCAGGGGTGCGCATATTCTCTGGGGTCCAGCAGTGGTCCTCCTTCCCGGGAAAGTGCTGGGGATGCAGAGCCACATGAAGCATCTCCCAGGACTGCTGGTTCTGCTGAGGATGGTCTGTTCTGGGCAGAGTGGTGACTGCTGCTGAAGCCAGTGGAAGAGAGGCCAAACAAGTGGGCACACACTCAAATGCCAAGACCTTAGGAAGCCACTAAGTATACTGTGTCCAAGATTTGCCCAAAATAAGCCAGAAGGCATATGATGTGCAGGGCGTTTACTAGCATAAGATGTTTGTTGTGGGCTGCAGTAGGACCTATAGGACGTCTGTCAGAAGGCTGGTGGATCTGGCACTCTCCCACCTCCCTTCTCCCCTTCCTCCCTCATCCCAAAAACATTGGTAGCTGTTTTAGCTGTTTTTTCCAGGTCTGTTAGTCTTGGGTCCAGGGCAGTTCTATTCACTTTAGTGGGCTGTGGCATGAATACCTTACAGGAACCACCCGCCACCACACAGCACCACATGTGCCATGTAACAGCCCTGTTGGGGCTGCTTTCCAGGCCCCGGGGGCTCACAGCCCCTCTTTCCCAGGAACAGCTCCCTAGCAGCTGTGAAGTTGAAATCCCAAAGGTAGAACAGAGGGACGAACTCAGAGCACATTCCTGCCTGTCACCCACTGTGCTCTGAGTCTCCAGGGAGATCTTTGGGGGTGTTGGCTGGTCATAGTCTCACTGTCTCAAGTTCAGGAGTCTCACAGACCCAACTTGGAATCTGAATACTGCCACATCCTGTGGGTGGGACCTCTATCATGGCACTCTTTGGAATGTCATTTTCCCCATATATGAAACAAAGAATAATGTGAGCTCCTCAGTGAGTAACTGTGAAGATGAAGTTGGATAACGGCTCCAAATTGCTTCAGAAGTAGGAAGGGCTGAGTGTTAGGTACCACAGTTGACTGCTGTTGTTGATTCTGTTGTGACTATCTCAGATTATTACCCCACCCCACCCCACCCCTGCAAGTGAGGACCCTCTAATGATCGGCACTGCTGTCTCTTTCATCATAACCCATTATGTCTTCTCTTCTTCAAATTTTAACTTTAAAGTGCAACCTTTTTTTGATGACTATTCTTTTTTATCTATGTGTATGAGTGTTTTATCTGCATGTATGTATGTGACTCAGGTGTGTGCAGTGTCTGCAGAGATCAGAAGAGGGCGTCATACGCCCCGGAATTGGAGTTACAAACAGTTGTGAGCCACCATGTGGGTGCCGGAACAGAGCCCAAGTCTTCTGCAAAGGCAGCCAGTGCTCTTAGCTGCTGAGCTCTCTGCAAGCACAGCAATTATTATTAAGCACTCACTACCTTATGGATACCATGCAAGGCGCTAAGTTAATCTTGTGTTAAATTACTTCTGGTTAGTATGACTCTGTTCTGAGGAAGCTTTTAGTTTAGTGGGGAAGCAGCCACTGAAAGCCGCCAAAAATGCCAGATGATAATTTGTCACAAATTGTGTGAATGATGGAAACACACAGGAAACAGAGATGCTTCTGGCTCATCCCGAGAGAACAGGGGGACACTAAGGGAAAGGTCACTGTTCTTTGGTGCTGTAGTGTCCCCCCCAAGGCCTAGTCCCCAGCCTGTGACACTGCTGAGTCAGAAGCAGGCAGGTTGCAGACCTCGAAGGGGCACCACATTTCAAGGAATGTGAGGAAGCACGGTTAAAGTCCAGAAAGAAGGAAGGACAAAATCAGATGACCTGGGGTCTGCTGGGCCGCAGAAGTAAAAGTTAGGGTACAAAACTATTGAGGTTTGTCAGCTCAGCCATGACACAATTGTCCATATGTTTTATAAACCCCTGACTTCAAGGTGGAGAGTAGTTGAGAGTGAAGCCACATGGCTTTTTCCTGGGTTTTCCTCTTCCCTCAGAGCCTCCCACCACTCTGAGCAAAGCTCTCAGGCTCCCACAGGCTGGTGTCTTTTCAGTTCCAGACAGAAATGCTATCTATTCTGTTAAAGCAGAATTTAAAAAAAAAAAAAAAATCCAGTTGTGAGTTCTTTGTCCTCGTGAAGTGTTCCTCATGGCCTCTTCTATCTGCCTTGATTCCGCTAATGACGTCAGTTCTTTAGCCAGCTGGCTGCTGGTGATGGTGGGCTGCCACTTCAGCTACAGCTAATAGGACCCAGAGCCTTGGCCGCCCGCTTACGTCATTCTGAAAACAATCAGCACCTCATTTCTCCTGCATTATCAGTGGGGATAGCATGTCTCCTGTATGACCTCGCTTCTCAGGGCCAGGCATGCCACTCAGTGGTAGAGCATAGCGGGTGCGCGGCCCTCGATCTGACTGCCATCACTGGAAAGTCAGGGCTCTGTTCAGTACTCAGAAGGACTTTTATGAACTGTTCTTATTTCAGAAGTATTCCTAGAAACAGAAGAATACTACTGACTTCATTTTTGTCTTGGCTGCCTACTCCTGGCTATGGGGCTGCCCTGAAGAGTGGTCAGTGTACCCATTGAGACTCCGTTGGAGATAGCGTCTGGGTTAGGGGCAGGGCCCATGTCTAGTTCCCCATCTCAGTGCTGGGACCTTGTGTAGCTTGACCCTGTGCAGGCCCTGTGCATGCTGCCATAGTCTCTGTGAGTTCATACGTGCATTAGTATGTGTGTGCGGAAGATACGTTTCCTTGGAGTAATCCATCCTCTCTGGCCCTTATAATCTTTCTGTCTCCTTTGCGGATCCCCAAACCTTGAGAGAAGGTGTTTGACAAAAGCGGCCTAGTCTAAGAACTAGAACATTCTAAGGACTGGGTACTTAGTAATCTTTAACTCTCTGCACATCCTCCCAGTGAGGGGTCTCTGATGTGGTCTGAGAGAGGCGATGATCTATGGATACAGCAATGTGTCATTAGGAGACCTTTTATAGCTCTAGCAGAATGACAGTAATGGTTTTTCCTTAGGTCCATGGCCTGTCTAGACTCAGGATCTTGGCCACTTTCTCAGTGCCAGGTATGGACTCCATTCCATGGAGTGGGCTTTAGGTTCAATCAAAAAGTGGCTGGTCGCCAGCTGGGCGTGGTGGCGCACGCCTTTAATCCCAGCACTCGGGAGGCAGAGGCAGGCGGATCGCTGTGAGTTCGAGGCCAGCCTGGTCTACAAAGTGAGTCCAGGATGATCAAGGCTACACAGAGAAACCCTGTCTCGAAAAAACAAAAAAAACGCCAGGCACGGTGGCGCACGCCTTTGCTCCCAGCACTCAGAGAAGCAGAGGCAGGCCTGAGAAACTGACTCATAGCAAGTATGTGGTAAAAAAGTGAACCGGCTCCTGCACAGTGTCCTCTGACCTCCACATATGCTTCACGCATACCCATATATAAATAAGTGTTTAAAAACAGAAAACATAATCACGTGTCATAGTGGCCTGTGAGCCAGTAAACAGACCACCAGTAGGCCATGGGTAGTTTACTAAACGTTACAGTGATTGAGGCATCTTGGATCATGTGCCAGCTTCCTACATAACCAGCCATGTCAGGGCAGATCATATATTTTAAAACTAATTAAGGGTAATGAGATTTGACCGAGGATTTTAGGGTGGGGTGGGGAGCACATGTAGACCCCCAAAGACCGCTGTCTGTGTTCCTTGGGTCCCCATGAGCCAGAACTAGAAGGGCAGGAGCTTCTTGGGCCTTGATGGTAAAGGGGAGAGAGCAGAAACCCTTCTCCTGTGGTATCAGTCTGACCCCAGGGACAACACAGGCCTGGGAAGGAGGGAGAACTGCCGTGCGGAGAAGGTCTGAGCCAGGCATGAGCAGTCCCAGGACAGCGGTTTGTAGAAAATGCTAGAGCAGCTCTCACCCCTCATCACTGACCGGCCAGCACTCAGGGGACTGTGGCGAGAACTCAGGGGGCTGTGGCGAGGACTCGGAAGCTGAGGGGTGCAGTGGCTTGGTGTTGGGGGCTGCCCGCTAGCTGCTTCTCACCAACAGTCCGAGGTGATTCCTTTCTCAAAGGAATTAGGACAGTGAGTGACAGAGCTGCCACTCTGTCTGGAATTAATTGTGCAGTGTCCAAGAATAAGAGACATTTTGTACTTTGCAGCTGTTTTTGGAAATTTTTTATCATTTTGAAATATTTCTAAATTATTTTTCTAAGAAGTATTTTCAAAGGAAATTCAAGTTTTAAGAAGCATAATTTAAAAAGACCCAAATGTCTCTTTTTTACTCTAGATTACCACTGAAAATTCAGGTGTGTGTCCTAAGAAAGCTTTCTTTCTTTCTTTTTTTGTATTTATTTTGTGTGTATATAAATGTATGTAATATTGAAACATGAAGGATGCTGGAAATAATGGTGCTTTGCTCCTTGCTTTCTGTGTATTCAGCACAGTAAAGCCGTTAGCACAGTGACGTCTTTCCCTGCCCCAGTCCCCCTGCTCTGTTGTAATTAGCTAGAAATTTTGCTCCAGACGCTTATTATATTTTCCTGTTCTGTTTGACTTAATTTTTATTTATACAGGCATGGAGTTCCACAGCAATCATTTAGAGCCGTGCATGGCTGGGTTCTTCTCTCAACGCTGAGTCCCCCTGACGTATTTATATTTGCTAGCTGACAGCCACCTGAGATCGCTAGCCTAATCATGACACTTTAATGTGGCTGCCATCTGCTTTCCTGAGTCCTTTTGGCTGGAAGCCATCGCTCTGACTTCACTCTTCACTGATGGGGGCTTCGTCTGAGGACGCCTCACGCTGCCTTCCTCATTCCATCTGATCAGCGGCTCCGCCGGCATTTTGGCACAAAGTCTTACTGAGGCGGTTCCCTAGCCGCCTTCCCTTATTTAACAAGAAGTCACTTGGCTGATGTGTACTGTCACAGTGTTTGTTGGTAGCCTTGGTTACAAATGCTGAAGTGACAGTTTCTTTCAGAAAGGGTCCTGTGGCCCCACAACTGTTCTAACTTATGATGTCCAGATGACCAAAAGCCAGAAAAGGCCCCCATCCCTCTAGCTGTGGCAAACCAGGGGTCTCATTTTGAGAGCCATCATGGCATTCCTAAAGGAAACCTACAGAGGCTGCTCTGAGGAAGGAATTCTGCAGAGTGACCCAGGGCCCCTGTTTGCCCCTGTTTGGAGGAAATGTGGGGTAGAGTCAAAACATTCTGCTGGGGAGAAATGGGACGGGACAAAATAAGGTTGAAACTGGCTTAATAAATGCAGGACTTTTTAGAGGGCGTTTATCTGAAGCCAGAGCTTTTCCGTGTATGTGTTCCCGGACATATTATTTTGTTTACTTAGATATTGGATCCTGCCTTGAAATTGTGGTTTTAGGCAAGTCTTGTGTTCATTTCTCTTCCTTCTTGATTCAAAAAATCTAAAGAGTGTGGCCCATTGGCCCAAGCTGAGCCGGACACAAGATCCTACCCTGGTGTTTAGCTCTCGCCGAGTTCAGCCATGGGAGTGAAGGCCCCGTGTTGTCAGAACATGAGATTTTATCTTGTTAAGGAGAAGCTGGATGTTACCCACAAAGAATTGTGTGTCTGTGGCATTGGATTCTTGTCTTCCATAGCAAACAGGATGAGAAAGAAAGTTATCTAGGTCCCCGTGAGAGTAGCTTCCCCAGCTCAGCAGAGCAGGGACATGCTTTAGCTCTCAGGTCCTGAGGGACCTGAGACAGGCTCCAGCTCTGTGACAGAGCCTACTTGTCTCTCCAGGTGCCACCTTGTCACACTAAAAATGTACAAACATAAAAAGAAAATTCATAGGAATAGCAAATACTAAAATGAAACCCTGGAAAATAGGGCTGGATAAAGAGTAAATTGTTAGCACCACGGTGATGAGTAAGTATTTGAAGCAGGTGCTCTCCTGAGAGCAGCATCAAGCCAGCCCTAACCCGGAAGTACAAAGGCAGCAGCAATGTAGTCTGTTGGTTGCCTATGTCCTCACCCAGCACTTCTTCTTACAGTGCCCTCGATGCAGGCACTTTGGTGACAAGTTACTCTCTTGGTGATTCATACCATATATGTCATCTCCATATTTACATGACGTTTTCCTGTGCTCAGGGGTGGTGCGTCTATAAATGTAGTGGGATAGTGATGTGAGAATTGTTACAGAAACTGGACCATTAAAACCAAGGCTACCCAGTCATGGAGTAATTGCGTCTCCCTATCAAGACCAAAGCACACTGTGAACCCAGCAGATCCCCCACAGCTTTTCCCCCCATACCAACAGTGGCAATTTCCCAGGCACCCATAAATCTATAGGAGGCAATACAGGGTACAGCCACAATGAAGTTCTAGAAATAAGCCTTTGCCATTGGGGGTCTCACAGATGGTTGCATAAGCCCTTGTAATTAGCATTACTGACCCAATAATAGCTTCTTCTGAGATGCGTTTTATATTCCAGTCCACCCATCTGGCACATATGTGCTGCTTAAGGACCACGTAATAAAAGTCTTTATGAAAACATGCACAACATATGTCTAGGAGCAGATTTATAGATTGAATAGTCCCCCATGGTTTTCTGCACCCCACTTCACCAAATAGGGAAGCATGTAATCAGCTAAAAACTGCTTGATTATTTAATTCAGCAAGGTTTTTGTCTAGGTCACAAAAGATTTTATACCAGCAACTTTAGAATCTTTCAACTGTTTTCAAGATCAGTCCTCATGTAATTGCTGGTAGAGCTCTCCTCAAAAGTATTCAGATTTCAGATTAAACAAGGACATTCACTGACAGTGAGGGGGCTATGAGCCTGCCAGTGACAGGAGGTGAGAAGACCCACATGACTGAGGTGAGCAGAGAAGATGGAGACCTAAGGAACGGAGGTGTGGAGCACGCTCAGCTTCGAGCCCTCACTTTCAGCCAGATCCTCCGCCAGAGTAGCCAGTACATGTCTGTGTTATGCAGCGACGTAGTTCTCAAGAGCTAGCATGCTCTCATAATGAAACCATAAACTCACAGATCATTTTGTTTCATCTTTTACTTTATTGCATTATAGAAAATTAAATTGGTGTGAACGAACTCCTTATGAAGTTGAGGTATAGAGGGGGAAATGGTTGAATTTCAATCAAAGTACATTGAGAATCTATAGAAGGATTTCCCTTGACATTAAAATTGGGTATGTGATATGTGTGCGTTTGTGTGCATGTGTGTGTGTGTGTGTGTGTGTGTGTGCGTGTGTGTGTGTGCGCGCGCACGCGCACATGGGGAGTGCATAAGAGGAATGTGTGGGTGTGCATGTGTATGTGTGCATGTGCGTGAGTATTTTATTACCTTTTTGTTCTTAACTTCACCTAATAGTCTTGCAGTTACACCTGTCATATATACTGTGTGTGCGTGTGTGTTTGTGTGTGTTTGTGTGTGTTTGTGTGTGTGTGTGTGTGTATGAATGTTTTCTCCCCATCCTATGTGCATATAGTGAATTCCTAGTGGGAAGGCCCACGGACTTCAGACAAGCCTGATTACTATGCAAAAGTCTCCTTGCAAATCTATTTTTCATCAAAACCAGACTGCTACAGTGAGAGTGTAGTGAAAATGAGCCCGTCTGTGAACATTTGAACATCTGTAACGTAATATACAGGAGCCCAATTATCAATCAGAAAAGTATCTGAGAAAATGCAGTTGCCTTGACAGTTGAGGCTGAGCCAAGGTAAGGCAGAGTCCGCCTTAGAGGCTGCTGCTGTGTGCGGTCCTTATCAGAGTCGTGAAAGGATTTGCCTATGGCGCAGAGCTAGATTCCAGTGGGTGCCAGTAAATAACTTAGTAAATCAGAAAATAGCACTTTTCTAGACTTGTATTTTTTGTCTTTTCAGAAGTGTCTCTTCCACATATTGTTCTTATTAAGAAAATGTTGGCCAGCACTCTTTCAAAAATCCATGGCAAAAATCATTTTATTTTCACTGAATGCAATCTTCATAAAATTTCTATATTCTGGCATACAGTAAGGTGTAATGTTCCAAGAAAATAGCCAAGATCTGCATTTCCCAGGGTTTGCTTGGACCCTGACGCTCTCCTGCTGGACCTTTGCTATGTGTCAAGATCTCCTCCTGTGGCCATGCTTGGATAGAATGTGCTGTGTGTCACAGATCTCCTCCTGTGGCCATGCTTGGATAGGATGTGCCACGTTTCACAGATCTCCTCCACTGGCCATGCTTGGATAGGATGCAGTCTCTGGCCTACATACAGTAATTAGGCATATTTCTGTGAAAAGGCAGCCTTAAGTCTGAGATGTAAGACTGTGAGGCTTTTAGAACCATGCTTACAGGTGTGTCTCATGTCGGTTCACATTTTTCATTGACCACACTGAATATTCTGTTATATTTTTTGCTTCCAATCTTTCATCACATTTTTAATGATGTCAAATAAATTAGGTTTGTCATTGGTAACTTTTAATGATTAATGTGGTATTTTAATGCATCTTATCTTCTTTATTGTTAGAATCCCACATATGACTTGTTCTGAAATAAAATTAACTTGTTTCATTTATTAACTTGTAAAATGTAGTCCCTCTTTGACTGTCTTTTAATATACACATAAATATTCTTGTGTCAAAATATGTTGTTTTTGTACTGGTAATAGAAGAACATTCTTTTAAACTTGGCAGACACCTATGGGCTGGCGACCTGTAATACCTCTATGCCATGCTGTTTGCCTGGGTGTCTTTAATGACATTCAAATGCCAGCTATAAGGGGAAGCTCCCAGTCTCACTCTCAAATTTGCATCTAAACTCAAAGTCAGGCTTCCGTGTCAGAGTGTTGCTAACACCCATTTTTAAGTGCTTGGCATGAAATAGTTTAATTTTTGTGCTTTTATTGGAAAATACATGCATATCTTTTAGTTTGACATATGTTATATCTACTTTTTCTTACAGAAGCAATTTGGACTTTATTTATTTTATTGTTGTTGTTATTATTATTATTGTTGTTGTTATTGTTATTATTATTATTATAGATAAATAATAGAAAATTAAATTCCCTATCACCCACCTTCGTGGAAAAAGTCACAGTCTGTTTGGTAGTATATTTGTCCATATTTTCCTATATTGTTATTAATATATACATCCACATATCTGTGTCTGTGTGTGCTTGTGTGTGTACAAGAGTGCACACGCACATCTGTGGCAATTATTTATTTATCACTATCATCATTATTATTATTATAGATAAATCATAAAAAATTAAATACATGCAGGTATGTGGCAATTAGAAGACAACCTTAGATCTCATTCTTTATTCCTTATTCACCTTTGCTGATTTATTGATTGACTGATTAATTGACTCTTTTAAAGACAGGGCCTCTTAATGACCTAGAGCTCACAAGCAGCCTACTCTTCCTCGTCATCGAGGTCAAAGGCTCTGCTTGCTTCTGCCTCCTCACTGCTGGGATTACAAGCATGTGAGTTTTACATGAGCTGTGTGACCAAACTCAGGTGCTGATGCTTGCAAGGCAACACTGTACCAATAGCGCCAGCCCCCCACCCCTACAGATTGCATTGTTGCCATATGCCAAACTTCTGTAACTCACCTTTCCTCTAGATACAGTATCTTGCAATTATCTACAGATTGATACTATTCTTTTAAAAAAAGGAATGTTACTTTATTTTCTCATATCTTGTGTGGAGCGTTCTCTGTTAGGAGACATCCATTTGAGGTGTTGGTTTTATTCCTTAATTTACACTTACAAGCGTTGCTTTCTGCTATAAAGCTCTATGTGTTTTGCTAGTGAGCACAGTCGCGTAACCAGCACAGTTTAGGTACAGAACCATCCTTCGCCAGTATTTTTTCATTCTGACCCTTTGTCACCAAGCCCTTCTCTCCCCGCCAGCCGGCCACCATCACTGTGCTGGTTCTGTGCATGCACCCTTCCTTCTATGGACCTCTGAACATGCAGCGCTGTGGGATGCAGCATGTGGAATGTGGCTTGTTTCACTTAGCGCAGTGCATTGGAGTCCACTGACACTGAATGTGTCACGGACCCATTTTTTTTTTTTTTTTTATTGTTAACCAGTCTTTTACCGTGTGGAAACACGAATTTATTTATCTCTTGCTAGTTAAAGGACATTCAGGTTGTCTCCAGTTTGGGGAATTATTAATAAAACCATATACACATGTCAGGCTATGTGTACATTAGCTTTCATGTCACTGTGACTAGTGCATCAGATTACAAGTGTGTGTGTGACTTTGTAAAACCTGGCAGATAGCTCCAAAGTGTCTGTGCCCTTCGCTGTGAGAGTTCCAGTTCTGAGTATCTTACCAGTGTTTAGCATTGTTGGGTTTTTATTATTGTTGTTGTTGTTGTTTTGTTTTGTTCTATTTTTTAACATTCTTATAGGTGTATATTAGTATCTAATTATGGTTTTAATTTGTGTTTCCATAGTGACTGGTGATGTTGAATCTCCTCACATTTTTCTTTGCACACATTCTAAGCTAACATGTATGCTCAAGTCTTATCTCATTTTCCTTTTTGGTTATTCTCTTATTACTGGAATTTGAGAATTACTTGTAATTTGATTTGAGAATTATTTCTAATTTGTAGATACCAATACTTTATCTGGCATTGTTTTTTTAAATACTTTTTTGCACACTGTTTGTCATTTTGTTCTTTCAACTCTTTTTATCATTCAAAAGAGTTAAGCTTTGATGATAACACAATTTATTATTTTTAGGCAGAAAATGAATTTGGTGTCATATCTATATCTTTGCCTAACCTAAAGCTTCAACAACTTACCTTATGATTTCTCCTTTAAAGTTTAGTTTTTAATCAGACCGTAAAGTGATTAGACAAATTTAGTTTTTAACTCTTGCACTCAAGACTGTGGATCCATTCAGTTAATTTTCATGTAAGATGTCAATTAAAATTATATTTCCTTGTGTTTAAATACTTCCAATCAGCAACATTAATTTCAAAAGTTGTTATTTGTACATTGAACTGCCCTTACATACCTGTCACCATCATGTATATGCACATGTATTTCACCTCAACATGTTCCAAAGTTATAAATTGTAAAGGCTGATCATAGTGCTGAAGTTTTCCAAGTGCAGCTACAGAAGTCCATTTAGACTGTGTTAGTGTGTATGAGTTAATGAACATTTCATTGTGGAGGAGTAGGTCCCTAACGTGGGGCACGGGCACAAGATACTCCATAGGCGCATGAAATAAAGTCTTAGGGGTCTTTCGGTTCCTGGGCCTCTGACTACACACTTACCAAAGGCCTTTCCTGCCTCCGAGGGCAGTTGAATAGGATGTGGTGTTCTCCGGAGTTGGACAGTGAGAAGAGTAAAGTTAATGAAACACAGTGTGTGCACTCGGGCTTAAATACTTTTGGTACGATTTTTCCAAATATGAAAATTATTGTTAAACTTTTCCAGATTCTTCCTAATAGGGAAAGTGTGAAATTACAGAATGATTTTCCTTACAAACACACACACACACACACACACACACACACACACACACACACACACACCACATCAGAAGGAAAATTTTACAGCTCAGAAACTTTTGATATTCATTTGAGCCGAAAATAATTGGGTTCTTTTGGCTACTAAGAACTTTCCTTTCTTCTTGTATTAGAACAAAGTATTAAAAACTGCTGCCTTTTAAAAGCCTCCACCCGAAGGATCTGAAAGTAAGTGTGCATCAGGCGTGGCAGGAGTTAGCAGTGCAGCAGTGCAGGAAGTAACCAACCGAGCATCCCACCTGCACTTCTCTGCTACTTGGCAACTTGCTATGCACTGCCCCACCAGCCCTCCACGCCCTGGAGACAGTTCATCAAGTAACTCAATCATAGAACGATTCAGAGAAAAGTCTTTTTCCCAAACTTGAGAAGAACCGTGCAGCCACTTCCCATTTATAGTAGCTCATAGGATGCCTGACCTGGTAAACAGGAAGATGAGGGAGCACTTTCCTCCGGCTGCCCTTCTTTCCTTCTGCTCTCTCCTCCGCTCCCTTCTTTTTTCACACATGGTCAGTAAGTGGTACAGAGGCATGCCATAGAGACCCGCAGAAGGGAAATGGTGCCAGTCCCTCTTTGTTGGGCAGAGAATATCCACCATCCAGACATAAATAATATTATAATATGATTCACAAAGAATTAGTCTATAAAACCTGCCTTTGCCAGGGTGTACTTTTTAAAAATCAATAACACAAAATAGTTTTGTCTGATTTGCCAAAAATCTTGCATAAAACTTGAAAAAAAATTGCATAAAACTTTTAAACATTTCTCTCATACATTTTTCCTGAAAAATTTAACATTTGCCAAGCATGGTGACCCACACTTTTCATCCCAGTACTAGAGAGGCGGAGGTAACTCTGTGAGTTTGAGGCTAGCCTGGTCTACATGATGAATTCCAGGACAACCAACACTACATAATGAGATTCTGGTTTGTTTGGTTGTTTTTTCAAAGTACTTTAATTCTTGCTATCACTAATCTATCCCAGAAAGAATAATGGAATTTGTATTAACACAAGAAACCCCCCCTCCTCTCTCTCTCTCTCTCTCTCTCTCTCTCTCTCTCTCTCTCTCTCTCTCTCTACCTCTCTCTACCTCTCTGTATATTAATTGTTGCTACTCATCTGCAGATCACCACCAGACTTTCAGGAAAGGAATTTGACTTGTCACAGTGACAGATGGTAAGATACATTAAGTTATAGACAATGAGGCTAAGGGGACCTCTTTAATCACCCTGTCTGCGCCTGTCAGGAAAGCAAGGACACTGCCCAGGGCACTTCAGAACTGGACCATTTTCCCAGCCCTTCCTCCCAGTTTTCTGAGACAGGGTTTTACTGTGTACCCCAGGCTGGCCTCGCCTTTCAATTGCCGAGGTTACAAGTGTGTGCTACCACACCAAGCTCAGGACCAGCTCTTTCTGAAACTGCTTCATGTCATAGCAAAGGTGATGCATGTGTGGTCCCGGGTAAGCAAGAAAGCCACAGTGGCAAAGCAGAAGAAGGGGACAGAAGGATGAGGGGACGGCGGAAGCCTGAGAGGTTGCATGTACAGAGCTCGTTAATTTCCAGCATGCCAGGGAAAGAAGCTCGTGACTCTGGGTGAGGCTCTTCTTGGTTCCTGGTTGTGCAGTCAGCTGGAAACTGAAGGAACCTACTGGGCAGTGTAAGAGTCCATCCGATTTTTAGATTGACTGACTCACGACTATTTCTAACAGTGGAACAAGCATGGCTTGCTTGAGCACCAGGATAGCTTCACACTTTTTCTCCTAATGATGGTAGCTTACTTGGGGAGGAAATTTTTATGGAATTTTCCCGTGTGGGGTCAGCATGAGAGGTGAATGTGGCAAGGCCCTTGTATTTAAAGCATATAAGGTGCGAAAGTTTTTCCTGAATGAATTGAGTGGCTTTTTATTTCATTTTTAGTCTGATTGATTAGCATTTCTAATGGGAATACTTTGCTCTTGAGTAATGAATGATGTCCTCATGGAATATACTAGAAGGCATGAAAGTAGAAGCCTCTGTGTGGGGGAGAAGTTGTGCTTTAGCCGACAAGGTGACGATTGGGAAAGAGCTGTCTGCCTCTTGCAAGCTCCTTCTTCTAAGCCAAGCTGACTAGACACTCCGTGGTGTAGAGCGTGTTCCTTTCTTAGATGGGTTCTTGATTTGGAAGCATTTATGCTACTTGGTATCAGTTAAAGTAATTTTTATGGATTAGCAGAAACGTTTGCTTTAGTGTTAACTTTCTCATTTAGTTGTAAAATGGATGTCCCCATCTGTGCTTCATCCACACATGGAAATAAAGATATTTTTAAGTGCACAAATATGATTTGAGAGTTTGGCCAAGTTAGTGTGGTATTTATATGGGCAAGTATAGATTTCTACTTAAGAAGTGACCACCCGGAAGGGATTCCTCCACCTTCCCTTCTGTCCTGCCCCCATTTTTCTTTTCATCCCTTTCCTTTTATTCCTATAATAATAGAAGCTTCCAGAAGAACCACACGGCAGGGCTGGGGAGGACTAATCACACGTGCCACATTCATGGTGACAGCGGGAGATACAGTGGAGCCTGTGGGCCACATGAGGTGGGATTGGAGTCCAAGCTGATATCCTGGGAGCCGGGGGTGTGACTCAGGAGCCACCAGTGCTTCCAGTTACCATGAACTTCTAACAGCCTCTGCTAAGCAGTTGTCTAGACTCAAGTAGGATTGTTAGGATAAGGGCTGTCAGAGTTAAAGGGACAATAATATACCTCCCCTGGTGATGTCATCGTACGGGTCAGATGAAAACCTCCTTTGGAGGCGCTGAAGCCAAAGGAAATGGCTAGAGGCCTTAAGAGCAGCCTTGTAACCAACCTCTAGCCCCACAGCTGCTACAGAATGGGCTGTTTTAGTTTAAACAGTTCAGCAGAGAGTACTGATCCCAACAGGTCAAGCACGCATCTGGAAAGAACGGGTAGTGTCTCAGCTCATGCATGCAACTGCAGGATCATCGCATATGTAATATTCCTCCTTCCTGTCACTGCCCCTCAGCCTCCTTCTCCCCAAGTTTTCTTCACACCTTACCCCAAGTCGCTCATGCTGTGTCTTGCCTACTCGTAGCAAATCAGAGGAACACTCTTGATGTCTGTGTTCGTTAGCCCCTCATGCTGGTAAGATTAGCCATTGACTCCTGACATGGGGTGGAGAGGGCTAAGGACTGAAGCCACGCCCCTCTCTTATGGCTGTCTTACATTTTCTGAGAGAGGAAAGGCTTATTTTGCCTTACAGTGTACAGGTCATGATGGTAGGGCAGGCACGGCAGGCATTGGGGCAGGGAATGAAGCAGCTGGTCACATTAAGCCCACACTCCAGAAGCAAAGAAAGATGAATGCTGGTTCCCAGTGGGGCTTTCTCTCTCTCTTTCTCTCTCTCTCTCTCTCTCTCTCTCTCTCTCTCTCTCTCTCTCTCTCTCTCCAGTCCAGAACCCTCCCTAACCCCTCATTTCCATGTCTTCTTAAAACCTTTATTTTAAACTTTATTATGAAAAGCTTGCAAACGAAAAACACCACACACCAAAAACTATGCAGATCCAAACTCTCTCATCTCAATGAACTCAGAGTACAGTTAGAAGAGCCATTCTGAATCCGTGGAGCTTCACGCTGGGCATGACCCTTTCACTCTCACCTGCACTCCTATGCATTGTTAGCATCTTACCATCTGCCACAAAAAGGAAAAGTCTACAATCTGAGTTACAGAGAAAAAAATAATAGCTTTGTATCATCCTTCGTAGCTTGTCAGGTGCCAACCCTAAGTCCTTCCTCTCCCTTTAATATTTAGGATTTTTGTTCTCTGTTTCTACATGCTATATTGTATTCCCATGGACATCTGTTAAGATAGGTGGGGGATTGGAACTGATCAAAATCTATTATATGGAATTCTCAAAGAATTTAAAAAATTTCTTTAAAGAAATTCATCATAAAATGACAGTGAAAACATATTACACTCAAAATTTTAAGTTCCATTTCTAAACTACATGTATAAAGACTAACTCACAGAATTTAGTGTTTAAATGACATACTCCATACTACCTGCATGGTGGTGCAGGCCTTTAATTCCAGAACTCAGAAGGCAGGGACAGGCAATTTTCCGTGAGTACCAGGCCAGCCTGGTATTCATAGTGAGACTCTGTCTCAAACAAAACAAAACAAAACAAAAACCTTGTGAAATGCCATCAAAATGTGACTCGTAGGAAACACTGCCAGGCAGGCATGGGAGCAGGGTCAGGACTCCGCTTGGTGTGGGCTCTGTGCATGCCCCTTTTCTGATAATGCACTGGGCAGCCTGGGACAGTCACAGGCACGTACTGCTCCCATGTACCCTTCCTGAACAGGGCACTTAGCAACCTGGTATCAACCTAGCTGCACACCCGCCCACGCTGAGCAATGGGGTTGTGAGTTTCTCCTTCCCTTCTGGACCATTCATTCTGTGCTTATATCCAGGTAAAGAGCAGGAAGGCTGATCTGGCCTGAACTGGTTTTAGGTACATTGCAATAAGGTAAAGTGTGTTCTCAAGTAAACTCCTAGGGAGAATCTTCTACTTAACTTTTTATGTCTATGTACATGCTTGATCGAAATCAGATGCACTATGGGAAGGGACTTGCGAGCAGTGGCGTGCTTTATCCAAGCCTGTCAATCAAAACAGAGACCGCCCCAAATACAACCATAGTAACCAAACTCCCTCCCTCCTTATGACTCATAAAAAAAGCCCTAAACAACGACCTGGGACTCTCTGGTACCTTCGCTCATGTGACTGTCAACCTTGCCTGTATTTCTTTCCGATGTGTACAATCACTGTACTTTGATAAAAGTTCCTTGATTTTGGGGGTCAGGGGAGGGAGGAAAAAAATGCTGGGCATGAGTATGGTACACGAGTAATCCCAATGGGAGGAATGCAGAAACAGGAATGTCACTGGAGATTCCTGGCCAGCCAGTCTGGGGGCCCTGGATTTCAGTGACAGAGTCTGCCTTAAAAATACTGTAGAGTGATTGCAGTAAGACACCCAGTGTGACCCCTAACCTTTAATGTGCACCCCACACATGAACTTACACATACACAAATCTGTTTTGTTTTTGTTTTTTTTAATACAATATCAGAACGAAGAGTAAATTAGAAAAGAAAGTAAAGTGAAGCTGAAGGTGATTATGGAACACAGTAAAAGATAAGCCACAAAATTCTTTTTGGTTATTGATCTAGAGTTGGCATTTTAAAAAGAAAACGGCTTAGAGGCTCTCCTGCCCCTCAAAAAAAAAAAAAAAAAAAAAAAAAAAAAAAAAAGAAAGAAAGAAAAAAAAACACAACAGGAAAAAGGGGCAACTTAGATTAATTAATAGATTAGAATTCCATGGAAAGGAGAAAGAGTTCATATCAGCATCATGCCCACTCAGGCCACACCCTCCCGTGGGGCCTGAGTTTCCTGGATTCTTGGTGCCTCCTGCAAGTGTCACAGCAGTTTCAGGGTTCATAAGGCATGCTGGAAGCTGATGGCCTTCACATGCCTTTGTATACTGTGGGGGTCAAGGAGTCCTGGAACTGGGCTGAGGATGTAGCTCAGCGGTAGGGTACTTGTCTCACGTGCACAAGATCACAGGTTCAATCCCAGTATCCCCAATAGTTCATTGAGGGGTCACAAACCAGTGACAGACTTCAGTTTTTCATGTTTTGGGGCCACCCTCCCTCAAATAGGAAGGAAGGGATGAGAGCTGCGCAGGTAGGTGAGCTGGTGCACACTGAGATGGAGCAGCCTTGGGAGGGATCGTCCCCCCTGGAGTTGGCTTCAGCATTCAGACCATGTACCGCAGATACAAATGTTACTGAGCTCTCTGGGCACAAAGGCTTCAAGATAATAAAACTCACACTATAAATTCAAGCTGTTGTCTATGATGTGCCGAGACCGTACAGTGGGGCTTTCTTTAGCCTTTTGGATTACTTTAAATAATTCTAGAAGAAACTTTTTTAAATTTTTTTTTTAGATTTATTTATTATGTATACAGTGCACATTAGATCACATTATAGATGGTTGTGAGCCACCAGGTGGTTACTGGGAATTGAACTCAGGACCTTTGGAAGAGCAGCCAGTGTTCTTAACATCTGAGCCATCTCTCCAGCCCCTCTAGAAGAAACTTAATCTATAGTTTTATTGAGACTCACTCCTTCAATTATATAATAAACAATTATCACAGCCCAGCTTTGCCAGGCACTGGGAATAAAGCATTGAATAAAATTACTAATGTTTCTGCATAAACAGTTTGTAACTCTCACTTTGTTGTTATTTAGAGTTAAGAAGAACACTCACTTTTTTGTAGCTAAACACTCACTCATGTGCCATCTCCTTTCTCCTCTTCTCTCTGACTTCCGCTGGGAGAAGGTGGGCAGGAATGAACCCCCTCCAGAGGGACGGAGAGACGCTGTAAACACATCCTGGCCCCGCAGGGCTCAGGCACAGACCCAGGTCTCCTGACACCAGTGCGTCACCTGCTTTCTATTAGATTGCTCTCCAGCTTTGTATTTATGCTTTCTTTCCTTGCCTTCAATTTGCTGGTTGGAAATTTTCAGCACCTTTTATGACACTATACATGAAAGGCACACACATCATGTTGCTGACTCCTCATCACAAGATAGCTTGTTGGTTTTTGTTTTGGGTGGTTTGCTTTGGCTTGGCTTTGTTTGGTTTTTCAAGACAGGGTTTCTCTGTGTAGGCTTGGCTACCCTGGAACTCACTCTGTAGACCAGGCTGGCCTTAAACTCCCAGAGATCCACCTGCCTCTGCCTCCAAATGCTGGGGCTAAAAGTGGAGAGATTTGTTTGGAATCCCGGTTTAGAGGGTCCAACCTGTCCTGCAGGGAAGCCGTGGAAGCTGGGCTGTTAATCACAGTAGTGGGAGTGTGCAATAGGTTTTCCTTGCCAGTGAAACAAGCCAATTTAAAGCCGATTAAGAGTTGTTTTTTTAAAGGCAGCTGAGCATGGGAACCTTTAACCCCAGTGCTCAGGAAGGCAGAGGCAGGTGGATCTCTGGGAGTTCAAGGCCAGCCAAAGGGAGTCCAGGACAGCCAAGGCTACACAGAGAAGAAACCCTGCCTTGGGGTGGGAGTGGGGTGGGTAACAAAAATGCAGTTTTACTTGGGGATGGCTCTCAGTCAGATTCACTGGTCCCAAGGAAATAGAATGGGGAGATGAGAACATGGGCATGCAGGGAGACAGAAATGCAGAGAGAGAGAGAGAGAGAGAGAGAGGAGAGAGAGAGAGAGAGAGAGAGGGAGGGAGGGAGGGAAGGGAGGGAGGGGAGGGCGGGAGGGAGGGAAGGAGGAGAGGAGAGAGAGAGAGAGAGAGAGAGAGAGAGAGAGAGAGAGAGGAGTGAGAGAGAGCAAAATGCAAAACGTTTGGATTACAGTGAAGAGCCTCTACGGGAGGAAAGCCCAGCCTCTGGGCTGGAATATTTAGAGCAGAAGAGGCTGGGTATGCCTTGTAACAGGGACTGAGGGATGCTGGGAGAACCTGGAGGCCAGGTCCACTTTGATATGTTAAATAGGCACCTCAGACACTTGTCCCTGGTGGAAACCCAGCTGTGTAAGGAGACTTCACCTGCTGGTGAGTGAGAAAGCAGAGACACTAGAACAGAGCCCACCCCTGGCAGCCTAGATCCCAAGCCTCAAACATTCCTCAGCCTCCCAAAACAGTGCCGCAAACTAGGAGCCAAGTGGTCAAACACACAAACCTGTGCAGGACAGTTTACACAGATTTTAAAGGGTGGAGAGTAGGGAGGAAAAATCTAAACAAAGTGTTTTGTTTTGTTTTGTTTTGTTTTGTTTTAAGCTCCCCTGCCTGATTGAATGTTGGCGTCAAGAAGCCTCAGAGGACCTGAAGTGATGGGTTTGGGCACATTTTCAGGGTTGGCTTGTAGATACAGAACAGAATACTCTGTTCTTAATCCTGTCACTAACAACCTTTAAAGATTCTGATCGCTCAGTAAGAAAAGAGCACTCTACTTTTCCACGTGTCTTCCGTTCCCCATGCAAGTCTTCTTAGCTAGCCTGCGCTGGCTATCCTTTTGTAGCCCAACTTCTTTTCCAAACCTAAGATGATATTTTTCCCACTCTCAATAATAAGAAACATAAAGGGAGACAGGTTTCTGAAAACCACACAAATCAGCTGAGAGCATCCCCAGTGGCATTAGCCATCATCTTCTGTGGTACATGGACCTGTGACCCCCTCCTCATTTTTCACAGGGACGCTGGCATCCAGTCACTGGGGTAGAATTGTTTCAGTATGTTTTCCATCTGTTGGTTTGACCCAAGTCATCCTAGAGTATCACCTGGATTTTGTCTTACGGTCTCCAGGGCCAAGGTGAAGGCTCCACAGGGCGACTGCTGGATTCATGTCTGCACAGTTTACTTTTTTGTGAACAAAACAAGATTTTGCTGGAGTATAAGGGAAGTTCACAGGGAAAATTTTCTAGTCAAAACCTCCAGAAAGGCTTTTCCCTGCCACCTCTCTGCCTTCCCTCTCCTCTCCTTCTTCAAATCCTGACAAATCTCAAATGTCAGCTCACCTTCTCTAAGGATCATTTCCCAACACTCTGGAGGCCCCGGAGAGCCTGCTTCATAAGGCATGTGGGTTGCTATTATTTATCTGAACCTCACTCTGTCCCACTGGACAGAAGGCATTGCATCTTTCAAAGTCCATAACATAAAGTGTGTTTCCGTTCAGGAAATGATTTGCAAGCTTAGAGAAAGTTTCATTTTCGGTTAGTTATAAACTAAACCTACAGGACTCAAACACTAGAAGTTGCTGTTATTAAAACACAGTGGTTAAGAGTGACTTCTCTTTGTCTAAAAAGCTAGGATTGGAAGCTGAGAGTTTGAGAGACTTATGTCTTTGTCTAAGAAAAAAAAAAAACAATTTAATTTCTTTTTTGAAAACTAACAGGATAGTTGTAACTATCCAGTATAATTTAAATTTGACTTCAGACATTAATCATCTAAGACAGTGGTTCTCAACCTTTCTGATACCACAAGCTTTATACAATTCTTCATTGCTACTTCATAACTGTAATTTTGCTACTTTTATGAATCATAGTGTAAATATCTATGTTTTCTGGTGGCCTTAGGCCATTCCTTCTGAAAGGATCATTCAACCCCCAAATGGGTCATGAGAACTGCTAATCTAATATATATATTACATATATATGTCTTTAAAAAATTTTTATTATAGGACTGGAGATATGGCTTAGTTGTTAAAAATATACATCACTCTTTCGGAGGACCTGATTTTGTTTTCCAGAACCCAAGGCAGGAGCCACAGCTCCAAGGGGGTGCTTCTGGCTTCCGGGGGCATCTGTACACATGTTCACATGCCTACACACAAGCACGTACATACGCATAATTTTAATTTATTATTTATTTTTATGCATGTAAGTGTTTTTCTGTATATCTACCTGTGGCCACATGTATGTCTGTTGCCTGTAGAAGCCAGAAAAAGGTGTCAGCTACCGTGGGACTAGCATTACAGACAGTTGTGAGCTACCATGTAGGTTCTGGGAATTGAACCCAGGATCTTTGAGACAGCAGCCAGTCCTCTTAACTGCGGAGCCATCTCTCTATTTATACATATATTTTTCTATTAAAACATAATTTATACTATATATTACATAAAAATTATATTATTTCCCCTTCCCCCTTCCTTCTTCCAACCCCTCCCACATGTGGCCCACCTGCTTACTCCATCTCAAATTCATCCCTCTTTTTCTTTAACTGTAATTATTACATATATGTGTGTGTTCATAAATACATAAATGTGTGTTTATATTTGCACATAAATATGTAAATGAAGCCTGCTCTTTGCTGAGTCCATTTAGTGTTACTTGTGTATAGATGATTTCAGGACTGACGCCAGGTGCTGGAGAGCCATGTAGGTGCCCATCCCTTAGGAAGACCACTTATTGTGTGCTTAGCGTTCCTTAGTTGCCTGTAGTTGTGCGTGGCTGGGGCCCTGCCCCATGAGCTTGGCCCCTTCCATGGCAGCGTGTCTTTGGTGTTGTGCTTGTTCAGGTCTTGGTTAGGTAGCTGTGTTGTTGCAGCGTTGCAAAGCTTTCCTATTGTTTCTAGATGTCACCTGCCACAGCAGATTTCCTGGGCCTCTGTTTTTTACAAGCTCTCTACCCTCTCTTCCATGATGTCTTTTGAGGCTTCGGTGCAGGAGCTATGCTGTACATATATTCATGAGCGCTAGGCACCCTGTGCTCAGCTTCTCTCTGCTTTTGACCATGGTTTTCTGTAGTGGTTTCTGTCTGTTACCAAGAGAAATGTCTTTTGTAAGGAGATCTCCACTTAGCTCTAGGTAAAGAATAAACATTTAGAATACAGTTAGGAATTATGCTGGCTTCGTAAAGTGGCAGAGGTAGGCTCTCCTTTAAGTCCCGTGACCCCACTGGTCCTGGATTTCTAGTTTTCGTGGATATTTCACTAGGTTTCTAGTACCAGACATGAATGGGCATTAAGTCTGACTAGACAGTTGTTAGTTACCACCATGATAGAAGTGCCTTAGGGATACCTCGCCATGCTGGTCACTCACCGTTGTAGTGTATAGCACTCACAGTTGTTGGTTAACCCCGTGATAGAAGTGCCTTAGGGATACCTCGCCATGCTGGTCACTGTTGTAGTGTATAGCACTCACAGTTGTTGGTTAACCCCGTGATAGAAGTGCCTTAGGGATACCTCGCCATGCTGGTCACTGTTGTAGTGTATAGCACTCACAGTTGTTGGTTAACCCCGTGATAGAAGTGCCTTAGGGATACCTCGCCATGCTGGTCACTGTTGTAGTGTATAGCACTCACAGTTGTTGGTTAACCCCGTGATAGAAGTGCCTTAGGGATACCTCGCCATGCTGGTCACTGTTGTAGTGTATAGCACTCACAGTTGTTGGTTAACCCCGTGATAGAAGTGCCTTAGGGATACCTCGCCATGCTGGTCACTGTTGTAGTGTATAGCACTCACAGTTGTTGGTTAACCCCGTGATAGAAGTGCCTTAGGGATACCTCGCCATGCTGGTCACTGTTGTAGTGTATAGCACTCACAGTAAAATAGAACTATTGGTTGCTTCCCTCCCTTGGCAACATTTACAGCACCTTTTGGTACCATGAAAGCTAGTCTTCAGAGAAGGAGCTCTCAAATCATATCCAACTTGAACCCTGTGTCTGAAGTACATGGTGCCTTCTGCAACCGTGGCTTAGCTTCTGGAAGGCAAGCAAGAGCCACAGCAATAGCTTATATTGATTTGAGCATCTTGGACTTCCCTGATGATGAATACTCCAAAGGAGAGTCTCCTGTGCATGGTACTACACTAAGGATGTCAGGAGTAGGCAGAGGATCCATAAAGAATCATGTTACTTTCTATTCACCTGGAATTATATCTAATGGGTATGTATTTGTGAATACATGCACATATATACTGGACACAAAGTGACCCCATTTGGGCTGACAGTGCTCCCTGTAAGAGCCATAGATTAGTTTACATGTAATTTAGAAGAAACTTTTTAAAAAATATTTATTTACTTATTATTTGTACAACAAGTATTCAGTCCACATGTGTGCCTGCCCACCAGAAGAGGGCACCAGATCTCATTGTAGATGGCTGTGAGCCACCGTGTAGTTGCTGGGAATTGAACTCAAGACCTTTGGTAGAATAGGCAGTGTTCTTAACCTCTGAGCCATCTCTCCAGCCCCTAGAAGAAACTTTTTAAAAAGAGGTCTGTCCCTTTGAGGCAAGCATCGACCGTGTAGGGAGATATGGCTGTGTGGCCACAGCAGCTGTCCCAGATGAGGACTAGCTGGGAAAATTTTTGACTTTCTTTCTTGGCATCAAAACCTGCCACACCAAAGTTTCCTCAAAGGACAGGTTTTCACACTGGCTCTCAAGCAAGCAGACCCTACGCAGACTCCATCTTTAATGATGCCTTCTACCATTGTAGATGGGAGGTCGCTGCAGGCACAGTGTGAGGTTCCTGTCGCTGATGCACACAGTGAGTCACACGTCCTCTCCAATCAGCAGGAGAGGCTGGGATACATGTTTCCTGGGACTCAGGAGGAAGAGAACTGTAGCACCCTGGGAAACTGCTACCTCGTTTCTAACGATCTGGAGGCATCTCTCAGAAAGCCTTATTCAGGCAGGGGGCTACGGGAATATACTAACACTCACACAGAGCCCTTTTGGGCTTTGTTTTTGGGTTTTGTTTTCTCTTTTTATAGTACTAGGATTTGATTCCTGGGCCTTGTACTCACTATCAAGCGTTTTGCCACCCCAGCATGCTGAGGGTATTGAAATCAACAGATTGAGTAGCCTAGAGACGGGAATTAAAAAGGGGGCAGTACTGGCATGGCAGTTTCCTATCCTTTCCCTGTGTCTGAAAACATTTCTAAAATGTGACTGCGCAAAGCTTAGAACAGTTTGCCTGCAGCCTGCCACAGTGACCCATTAAGTCACCAGATGTGTATAAACTGGCCTCCACATCCACTCTAGACCTTAGGACTTTGAGGGATCACAGTCTGATTTCAAAGAGGGCATCATCCAATTAATGTGAATTAGCACTAACAAGCCAGCACTGTTACAGATACATGAAAGGCCTTTACAGTAAAGAAAAGTCATGAAATGACATGCTAATTTAGTGTGTGGGCACCGGAAGAGCCATTACCTATTCAAAACAGAGTTGTAAAAGAATCAAGCAGGAGGAGCTAGTTGCTAATGGTTTTAGCGTGGGAGGAGAAGGCTGCGCTGTAATTCTTGGCTCTGGGGTGGGGTCAACAAGATCAGTAGCCCAGCATTCACCCCTGTGTTTGGAGCCTCTCTGTTGACTCACCAGACTTTTATAGTTCCATGAGCCGAATAGCAGAAGTACAGACAGAGCGCTCTGTGCCTGAACCTTCTGCCCCCTGAGCAGCTTCTTTCTTAGGACAGTAACGAGCATTGCCTGGGATCCCAAGTGGAGACCTGCCATATTCATCCAAACTAACTTAGAATAGTGACCAGAAACCCCTGGGAACATGGGGAATTGTGCTGCTGGCACAACTGCATGCTGTTGTGTATTCCTTCACACTGACTTTTTGTTTGTTTGTTTGTTTGTTTTTCGAGACAGGGTTTCTCTGTGTAGCTTTGGCTGTCCTGGACTCACTTTGTAGAGCAGGCTGGCCTCGAACTCACAGTCATATGCTTGCCTCTGCCTCCCGAGCGCTGGGATTAAAGGTGTGCTCCACCATGCCCAGCCATACTGACTTTGTGACAAAAGCTATATGCCTAATAGAGGATTTTAGCGACACTAATACAGTTACGTGTTTACCAGCAGCAAGGTTATCCAACTGTTTTGAGTCTAGATGGGATTTTGAGCCCTGACCTTCTGCTGATGCTGTGATGTGTCCATTTATAATTAAACCAACACAGCTATTCCATGTTAAGAAATACGTGTGTGGTAGAAACTTCTGAAGATTAAACTTTTAACCAGCTTTAACTTTTTAATCCCATAACCGACAGTTAATCACCATAAATATGTTGGTAAGAATATAGGAAAATACATTTATATACATAAACATATATGGCTTCAGATACAGATTTACCTTTATATCAAGGATTTGTTTACAAAAACCTATTTTTAGTATATGAATTATATTCTAAGACCTGCTATTGTTTATTTAGGCATTTTTCTATTTTTGCACATTTAGTTGCTTCCAAATTTTAAACATCCTTGGACATAAATCTTTGTCCTTATCATTGATTACTTCCTTAGGATAAAGTCCAAAAATGGAATCACTAGGTCAAAGGTTATAATCACTCTCCAGGCTCCTGATGACTCTCGGTCGCACTGCATCCCAGGACATTTGCGGCAGTTTATTCTCATCAACGGGGCGGGAAGAGGGCTTCCCTCACCAAGGTCATCCTAGCCTTGGGCTTCACTCTTCACAGAAGTAGGATGTGCCTTGGCCTCTGTCGCTGTATGCTCTGTTCCGCTTAATACCTGTTCATCCCAAATATATTTACAACCAAGCTTATTGTGGCTGTCCTCGTCTAACGGCTAATGAGAGAAGACAGCCACTTAAGACATGCCCCACAGGAGCACATGCTGACATTGTTCCTCATAAACAAGACCTCTCGCCTGTGAGTTTTGATAAATTTGTGTGCCTTCAGCATCCTTTGGGAAGGTTGTGTTTAGTTACGGGGGTCAGAATGTTGGGTCTCTTTCCCATAATTGCCCAACAGTGAGTGGAACCCCAAGCATGAAAACTGCACTTCAGAGGCCCACTGGAGCTGCCCTGCTGACAGAAAACCGATCGACTGAATCTAAATCACCATGACTTCTGTGATTCTGCCCACTCAGGATGAATAGGGAGAAATCACCAGAAGGAAATTGGCCTCTGAAGTGTGAGAGCATTGGATTATCACCGTCGGAGGCGATGCCCATCAGAGAGCAGCATCTCTTGTCTGGCTCAGGGTTGCTCTGTGGTTCCTACCCACTTCCCTCTGGGCAGATGTGTGCCATGTATTTCTCTCCCCAATTTAGCCACCACAGCTGATGAGAGTATACAATTTATATTTCTTTATAATGCTTAGTTTGTTCCATAACAGTTCCAAATTTTTGCCAGCTTTTTCTTACATGGTTAACAACGGTGAATCAGGGCATTGAATAAATATGGGTATGAGTGCCTGCACCTGCCAGAGCCCCCAGGGCTGACCGGAACGGCCACCAACACAGAGCCAGCAAAGCCCCACGGTTGTGGACTTGCAGTAGGATGCAGATGACAGTGAACACATAGGTGGTCTCTCACAGGTTGAGAATAGCTTTGGAGAATGGGGTGGAATGAGATGAGGAGAGTATAGCATTCTTTGCAGGTGTGCTATTTTATATGACACGGCCAAATAGAGGCTCTCAGAAAGAGACTATGAACAGACCTGAATGGAGCAGAGCAAGGAGCCTTTGGCCATGAGAGAGCAAATGCCAGGCAGCCAGCCAGAATGAGGTCAGAGGAAAACTGAAGAGAAAAGAGAGGATGGGTAACGCAGGAGAGTGAGAGGCTGCGGGGACCAGAGAGTGCAGGAGCAGTAAGAGGCTGTGTGGTCATGAGCACTGTGCTTACATGAGTGAGAGGCTAGGGGCGTGAAGCTTACGCTTGAAACTGCTGAAGGCACTGGGCAGCTGCCTCCCCAGCCTTCAGCCTGTAGCCCGTGCGTGCGGGAGAGGTTCTTTCAGTGTTGCCACAATATAACTAACTCTAAGAGGTTAGTTGTCACAGCGTAAGTCCTGACCTGATAGAGCCACACACCCTTGGAAACTACCTGGCTCTACCCTTCAGTTTATAGGTAAGAGTCCGATGTCCACCGGCAGCTGTGGTGGCCTCTCCACTGCTCAGAGTCCCCGGCTGTCCTGAGTCCTGTCTTCTAATTCCCAATCCCATCTCTTACCACAAGTAGCTCCTTATCCCCCCCCCCCCCAAATTGACTTTTAAAATAGCATATTGTTCTGAGTGTTGAATATTTTTAAGCCTCATATTTTGATGAAATCCAAATGGCTTCAAAAACTACAACCAAGTTGTATCAAACACTTTTTTATATATTTAGGGAGTGGGCACAGTAGTTCATGGCTGTAGTCCCAGCACTTGGGAGGTAGATGCAGAAGGATGTCAAGTTCAAGGCCAGCCTGGGCTACACATTAACCACTTATTTTAAAACATTGTTTGTTTGTTTATCTATATATTTTTATTCATGTACATGCCTGCATGGCATTTTATATCCTTCATGATGAATTGAAACAGAAGAGATCACATCAGCATCATTGGACGTTTTGACAAGTTGCATCACAGCAATGGCATGTTTCTATTTAACTTGTTTTCTTCATCCACTCTTTTTGCTTTTCATGTGATTGAAGATGTTTTCCACGTTTCTTATGGGTGTCGTGTGGTCCATGTGGTGCCCTTGCACAACCATTCCCAGCACTAGATGAGTTTTTCCTTATTTTTAGGAAGCTGAAAATAGTCCATTGTATTATAATTAGCCGGCGGTGCCCGCCCAAATGTGATTGTTATGGCAAGGACTTTTGCTTCTTTTCTTTTCTAGGGGAGTGGGTGTGGGTGGGAGGAAAAGGCTGGAGAGTATTTTGAGCATTTTTAAAATGATGTTAAATAGTTAGGAATCTTTAGGAAATATTTGTGTTTTCGGGTCCTCTAGGAGACTTATGAAAAATACATACACAGCTAATTTCAATCCAAAGCTTTGAAACTCTGGGCAACTAAGTCTCTTTCACTTTTGTCTTAATTAGGGCCACTTACTCATCTACAGCTCCAGCCTTTAATTTGTTTAGTACAAAGAAAATTAGGAGCCTGTGCATGATGAGTCGATGGGAACTTTATCTCCAAACTCTGCACAAGTATTTAGAAGATTTTTTAAAAATTCATACTGTAACAATTTTGTCCAGTTTTTCTGAGTCTCATTAAGCTCTGAAAAGAACACACTAGGAAAGGAAAGATACTGTTTGCTTGCTTTTTTTTTTTTTTTTTTTGCCTCTGTATGATCCAGGAGTGCTAACCCAAAAGATGTCTGTGACAGTAGATTAGTTCCCATGGCAACTGACTGTAATGTTACAAACACGAGATGTTGGCCAGTTCTGCCTGAAGGTTAAGGACGATTCCTGTTGGAATAAGGTCATTCAAAACCCAGGCCAAGGGTGACATTAGCAGAGCTGCTTCCAGCATGTGTACTTTCAAAGAGAAGTTCTTCATTTTTGCTTGCAAGGGCTTTTCTTGTCTGTGGTTGTGTAATGCTTTCTTTGTCTTTTTATTCCCTCACCCCAGGTGACTGACCCACTGAGAAAGCAGTTCTTTTTAGCTGTAAATCTCTGTAAGAAGTGGTCTCTGCCTTTAGATCATACTTTATAAGAAAGATTTATTTTTGGAACGCTGGTCAAAAACATCTGTACTCTGCACTGGACAAACATCTGTCTTCCTGCAAGAGTTGCTGGCCTTCTGATGCTGGATCAGCCAGGCTTGCTCTTTAGAGCGCCTCACAGAGTGGTGCACACTCATCTGTTAATCCATAGCGCCTCTTAGTGGCCCACATAGGTTACTACAGAAGGAAAACGGAGGTCTCACCCCGCCTCCCCTGGCTTAGTGACTTCTTAGAGACAAAGGCTCATTTTAGTACAGGCGCAGCTGGAGGTTGTATTCTGAACAAGCTATAGAGAACACAGGGGCTGGGCTGTTATGCTAGAACTTGGCCATGGGTGGACACCTCTATTGCGCTGATGTCCTAATGGTGACGGCAGGCATGTACTGACTAATTTTCAATTTTTTCTGAAGTGCCTTTGATTGACAGCAAGCGCTTAAGAGGGTGGGAGTTCCTGGCAAGCCTGCCCCAGCTCCCCGGTTGCTTCTTTCATACATGGAGATAAAAGTCATAGCTGGGATTTTGGTCACCAACATTCTTGCATCCCTTGCTGTCATTTCCTTCAGAAGAGAGCTGTTGTCTTCCTCACCTCTGTCTTCCAGATGTGCAGCCCAAAGCCTGGCTCACTGCTAGGTGAGTGGCCCATGTCTAAGGGCCAGTCATGATGCATCTGAGACGTAAGATCCATAATTGTGGCCTGCCTCAGCCACCCAGGCATATTCTTAGTTTTTATTACTGTGTTCCTCTAGATTTACTCCTGTTAAATTGCCTTAACTATAGTGATCTCTGCTTAATGAGAAACTGAGGTAGAAAATAGCAGAGCCTGTAGCAAAGCTAGGTATTTGAACCTCATCCCTCTGCTCCTCCCATCTGACTTTCTAGCTTTTAGTTATCCCCTAAATCATTACCTTGCAATGTCATTTTTTTTTTTTATTCAAAACATCTGCCAGCGGTACTTCATCAGTAAGGCTGTCTAGTGAATGCTAGCTCAGAGCAAACATAGGCCCCTACCCCCCACAGCAGGGAACATTGAATTATGATGATTTTCACAGACTAGGGAATCCCTATATGCCCGCTTGTCCCCTGCCCAATTGGATGTGCTATGTAGAATTTTTTAAAGGTATATTTGACTATGAGAATTGAGCTATATCCCATTAAACTCATGAATTTGTTCAACAAATATTTATTATTGCTTTGCCACCATGTGCTAGGCACTGCATGGGGTATAGAAATGGATGTCTTCCTTCCCCCAGCCTTGTGACAGGCTCCAGGGACCCTGGTGCTGTGTGCCGTGGACCTCCGTGGCACCAAGCACACCCAGCTGGCTAAGACGGCACAGTGGTGTGTGTGCAAGGGAGGTGCACACTAATGCTACATGAGCTGCATGTGGGGCCTTCTCAAGGCAAGTGGGCCGCCTCTGTGCACTGTGTAGTCAGCCTGGAAACAGTGCTGTGGGGGAGCGAGTAGCCACACTAACAACACTGCATTCCACACGTAGAATGCTCACTTGGGCAAGGCAAGGAAGGAACGCGTGGATTGTAGGTGTGGTGGGTGAAAACAGACTCTGCCTATAATCCCTCCGAGTCCTGATGTTGACTTTACAAAACTCTGAGGTCTTCATGCAAGACATTCCTCATGCCTGGAACATCACAGCCACTGCTGCCAGATCTGCCCCCCTTTCACCCTGCAGGAAGCCTACTCTCTCCCAGCAGCATGCACATCCGCTCTGCAGTGCCTACCACATGACTGTTTGACACAGTGCATGCCCATCTCCTCTATACATAGGAAGAGTGATATCTGTTTCTCATCAGTACATAGTCCTTTTTTTGATATCTCAGGGCTTAATAAAACTGCACTGAGCACAGTGGTGCACGCCTGTGATCCCAGGGCTCAGAGAGGCAGAGGCAGGCAGATCGCTGTGAGTTTGAGGCCAGCCTGGTCTACAAAGTGAGTCCAGGACAGCCAAGGCCACACAGAGAAACCCTGTCTCAATAAAACAAACAAAACAAGCCAAAACCAAAAAAGATGCGTTATCAAATCAGATAATTAATTTAACTCCTAATTGGCTCTCTGATGTCACATCTCCATCTGTAACTTCAGGATCCCAAATATTTGTGAGTTTAACCTTTTTATTTATTGCTAAAACGGAAGGGATATAAAAGGCCCCCTTACATAGAATTCAAGTAATTATGTCCTTTGTACAGTAGTAAACATGAGAAGCTTTGGAGGAACATAAAGAAATATATTCCTTGAGAGACCTCAGAAGACTCAGCCATAAATGGGATGTCTCTATCAAATATCTCCCCTTGGGGCTCAGGGTACCCCATGGAAGAGGAAATGGAATGAGTATATGAACCAGAGGGCATGGAGGACACCTCTAAATCAATGCTGTCAAAGTTCGTATGAACTCACAGAGAGTGAGACAGCATGCCCAGGCCCTGTATGGGTCTGCACCAGGTCTTCTGTGTGTGTATATTTTGGCTTTCAGATTAGCGTTTTTATGGGATTCCTGGGTGTATAAATGAGTGCGTCTCTGATTCTTGTGCCTTCTCTTGGGCACCTTTTTCTTCTGTTTGTGTTGTCCAGTTCCAATGTGTTAGTTTTTGGGTTACCTTATTATATTTTATTAGGAAAAGAAGTATATTCTTTTTATTAGTGTTACATTTATTTTCCTTGTATGTGTGCACACATGTGTAGGTACACATATGCATGTTTTGAGGTCAGTGGACAACTTTGTGAAGTTGGTCCTCCCTTTTCCATCAGGTGGGTTCTGGGGATGAAACTCAGCTTGGCAGGCTTGGTAGTGAGCCCCTTTTCCTGCTGAGCCAGCTCGCTGGCCCAAAGAATTATATTCTTGGAAATAAAAAGAGGGTATGCAATCTAGGGCCTGCTCTCAAACCTATGCCCTTAGCACATGGAGGGTGGGCTAAGATTGTAGACATTTGCTGAGGCAAATGTTGTTCTTGGGAGCCACAACTTAAATACTAAAGACTATGGTATTACTGCCAAGATCCCACATAATATTAATGAGAATTCTATGGAGTCCTTGTGAGTGGTCTAGGAGAAAAAGTGCTGACTGTCTCCCAAATAGCTTTTTGCACACAAGAGCTAAGTGACTTCTGTTGTCTATATAAAAGAATGAAAATTGTAAAAAAAACAGCTGCATAGGATAGTAGAAAGAGAAATGCCCTCCCTGGTGTTGGACTTGACTTTTCAAGAAGGAAGGGATAACTATATGCAAGGACACAGTGGACATTTTCTATTGAAAGGAGCTACTTAAGCAGTTCCAGTACTTACCGACAAAAAAGGGAGGGGGGGGCATGACTCTATAGTAAAATGCGTGTCTAAGGGAAAGTTAAGGTTATGAACATAGCACAGCCATATTTACGGGCCAACACTGGATAAATGTCAACACCAATGATTTGATCCAAAATACCAGTGGGGAGGTTCAGTAAGGCTGGTGTGAAGAAGCCATAATCTTCCTACGTGGATTTTTGGGGGGGGGGGGTCCTTGACTGTGAGGTAGCTCTTTCTCTGGTGGTGGTGTCACCCTCTGGATTGGAGAAGGGTTCTGCAGCTCTGCAACTCCGTTCCTGTGTGCATGTGGCGCAGTTTGGTCCAGCGTAGCCCTTCCTGTCATAAATAAGACAACTTTCCTTTCCCTTGTGGAGTGTGCTAGGCCTTGGAGTAATGACTTTCCAGTGTGCCTTTGAGAACGCAAACATGGTTTTCATTAGCTTTCTCTTCTTAAAAAAAGAAAGTAGCGGCAGAAGAGAATCTGAGAAAAAATTAATAAGATGCCAATTAGCTCCATAAATGCAGATGCATTTTTTTTTCCTCAATTGGCTAGAGTAGACTTGTGCGCAGTGCCAAAAAGGCACATCTGAAAAGCTGAAAGAATCAAGTCGGGAAGAGAGAGAGAGAGAGAGAGAGAGAGAGAGAGAGAGAGAGAGAGAGAGAGAGAGAGAGGAGATTGATTTTACCCTTTATGGACAATGGAATGAAAGAGAGAAAGAAGAACTTTTTGCTCCAAACTCATTTTCAAAAGAACTGCATCAAAAAGCCTATGTGTGCCCTCCCAACCAAATGAGACGCCCTGGGTGCTTCTGGGACTGCAGGGCACAGCACAGAGGCAGCCTACCCACCATTCCACACACACTAATAGAGTGTCTGTAGCCTTTCCCAGTCACACATATGCCCACACTCCTGCACATCATAGTGTGGGCCATTCAGGGTGTTCCTCTCTATGGTTTGGAGCTCTTGCTATGGAGTGACTCATGAGAACAGGGCTAGGCCTTTTGTCAGTGTCAAAACCGTATCCAGTCCTGAACGCTGTTTATGATCTGTTGACTTCTGCTGGTCTTTTTATTAGACTTTGATGTGTGTTTAGGTTTGCTGTTTTTTTGTTTGTTTGTTTGTTTGGTTGGTTGGTTGGTTGGTTGGTTAGTTGGTTGATTGGTTGGTTGGTTGGTTGGTTAGTTGGTTGGTTGGTTGGTTGGTTGATTAGTTGGGTGGGTGGGTGGCTGGTTTTTTTTGGTTTTTGTTTTTTGGGGGGGTTTTTTTTGTTTTTTGTTTTTGTTTTTTTTTTTTTTTTTTTTTGCTACATTTCTGGGCATGAAAGATGAACTCTTCTCAAATCACAGCAAAGAAAGTCACTTTTTCTCTACAGATAATATGCAAATTCTTTCCAAAATTATTTTTTATGTCCCTCAAATCAGTGTTCATTTCAGGCTCTAAATCATAATATATTATGTGCTTATTTATGTCTGTAGAAAGGAAAAAGAAATCAGTGTTTTAAAAGCATCAAAGAATTAAATTTCCAGCCACAGGTTGTCCCTGACAATTTAGTGTGGGCTAAACTTAGAACCCCAAAAAAAAAGTTGGAGTGTCAAGGGCAGCGGCTTCCAGCTTCACTTCTTAGATAGGTGTCATCGTCACGCTTTGGAGGGACACCTGGTTTCTGTGTGAAGCGAGGATGGAGCTAAGTGCGGTGCCAGCCCCTCTCCTCGGGGCAGCCTGCTTCCCCAAGATGTTCGCAGCACACAACAGCCACATAAAAACAAGCTTCCATTTCACACAGACCTAGAACAGGAAATTGTTTCTGGCTTATTTTTGTTGCAAACAGAGCAACTATTGCATATTAAAAATCCCCTGTCGTTTAATATTTGCGTGGTAATGTGCTGGACCCTAATCAAGTCCTTCTTGTCACTAAATCATGTCAACTGTGGCACTGTTTTGATTGGAAGCATGAATTGTAACATTGAAAATCTCTCAGGACGTAAGCCTCTGCAGCTGTGGAAGGCTGGAGCAATTCCCCTCTATGGGGAATGGAGCCTGAGTGACTGCTTTTGGGGGGAAAGCTAAGATGGAGTGAAATCCATAAGGTGTGCGGAGATTTCAGATGGAGGTTTTACTGTAAACACAGCCGGGTAACAATATCCTCATTGAAACAGACACAGAACAGTAACAATTTCTCTGCACATTGGCAGGCAGCACTCTGCTGTCTTTCTGCCTGTTTTTCACAGGGGAAACGGAGGCCAAATGTAAAGAGTGAAATCAGCCTTTGCCGGCGCTTGGCAAGTGTTTTTCCATGATGTGCTGGAGCAATCTTCATTTCTTGAAGGCATTTTGCAAGGGTTCTTAGTAATGCCTTATGACATTAATTATTCTTGGAACAAAAGAGGTGCAAAAGTTGTAAATGTTCATTTTTCTAAGGATGTGGCTGCCTAGACTCCCCCCTGCTGTGTTTGTGATGGAGGGGAGTCTGCAGAGCATAAAAACACGTGTGGGAAGGGCTGCATCCCACACCATGGAAACCAAGCACAGAGAGCTAAAGCTGTGCTTGGGAGCCGGGGCCGCGCCGGGGCCGCGCCGGGGCCGCCAATATGTCGTTTCCATTCTGTCTCTTTGTTCTCTTGCTTGTTCCCTCGTTTAATCAATAGTCCGCTAAAAGATGTTTACTGAGCATCTAGTGAACCCAGCATTCTATGCCAGGTACTGGGAGGTCTAGTTTAAAGGCAGCTTGCCCACAAGGACAAGGATTCCCGCCAAGAATGTTCTGTCCTCACTGCTGTAGTTTGAGGAGCAGCTGGACTCCCCAGGCAGCCTTGACACTCAGCAGAAGTCAGGGTGTCTGCGTCTGAACGTGCAGACCTGTTTGTGCCAAACTGTTCTTGTCACTGTCAGCGTCTCTGCTGTTGTGCAAAAGCCATCGTCTGTATTAGAGGCCATCTTCTTGGATGCAACTCTGTGACGTCATAGAAAGTGGCACTAGACCCCAAACTGGTATATAGAGAATGGCTCTTAAGTAGCCTAAAGAAAGCAACTATACATTTCAAGAAACTCTAAACACCAAGATACTGCAGAGGCTGCAGAAATGTGTCAAATATATTCTCCTGGAGACCCGAGCAAGATAATAATTGAGGAAGAACCCTCTAAAATATCAACTTAGCCAAGCAAGAGTAAGACTTTTGGGAACTCCTAACCACAGTGGAGGCTGTCGGCACAGTGGGAGATACGAGGCTGGAGAAGATCATCTCCAGACTGAGCCATGGGAGGAACTGAACATAAGCCGTGGACCAGAAGATGATAGGCTCCGAGCTATCAACCAACCCCAACACAGTGAGAAATGAAGTCTTGTAGGCCAGAGGCCAGGGGAATGCTGGCCTCACTGGGAAAGGCGCAGGGCGTGTGCATAGCTAGGCGCCCTGTGTCCCCCAAGTGTGTGTGTTACGGGCCTCACTCCTTAAGAAAGATGGCTTCCAGTGGACCATACCTAGACCCCCTACACATATGCAGCTGATGGGCAGCTTGGGCTTCTTGGTCCTCTAGCAATTGGAGCAGGGGCTGTCTCTGACATGGACTCTGTTGCCTGCTTTTGGATCACTTTCCTCTAGCTGGGCTGCCTTGTGGAAGACGATGTGCTTAGTCTTGATGAGACTCTGGCAGGTTGCTTGGGGGGCGATCCCCTTTTCTGCAGAGAAAGGGAAAGTGGGAAGGTGGGGCCAGGAGGAGAGGAGGGAGGGGGCTTTGATAGGGAGGTAAAGTGAATAAATTAATTAATTAATGAGAATAGAAAAGGAAAAAAGAAAGATGGCTTTGAATTGTTATGTTTTATGTGTTACTGCCCGAGCTACGTGCATGTGGGGTGTATGTGTGTGTGTGTGTGTGTGTGTGTCTGTGTGTGTGTGTGTGTCTGTGTGTGTCTGTGTCTGTGTGTCTGTCTGTATGCATGCATGTGGTGTGTGTGTGTGTGTGTATGCATGCATGTGGTGTGTGTGTGTGTATGCATGCATGTGGTGTGTGTGTGTGTGTATGCATGTATGTGGTGTGTGTGTTTGCTTGTGTGTGTGTGTGTGTTTGTGTGTGTGTGTGTGTGTGTGTGTGTGTATCTGATCCCCAGCTAGTAGTGCTGTTTGGTGGGTTTTTTGTTTTTTGTTTTGTTTTGTGCAGTGTAGGTGTCAGAATGGGCCACTGGAAGCCGCTGAGTGTTTGTAGCCTGACTCTGTTTCCAGTCTGGTCTTTCTGCTTCCATCACACCCTCCCACCTCCATGAAGCTGAGCTGCCGTGCTGCCTTGTGGTTAACTTAAGTCTCTATAAACCGTGAGAGGAGACAAGTCCCTCTTCTATCAGTATTCTCTCACAATGACCAGAAAAGTCAGTAGCAAAGCTCAGAAGTAAAGCCAGATGCAGTGTTGGAAACAACACAATGGTTGGGACCCTTCAGCTTGTAGAAATGGAGGGGCGTGGTTCATATCTAGTCAAAAGATTATATGGAAGCTCAGCATTAAGTCTCAATTGCATAGACTCAGGCAGAGCCACCATCGGCTGTGAAGCCTTGAGGAAGACATTGCACTTCTCGGATCCCAGTATCTAGCAGTGCACCTGTCCTGCAAGGTGCCTCTTGAAATCTCTGCATGCCGTGCTTTCTTCAGGACACTCCCTGCTCACTTTACTAGCAAGGACTCTGCAGTTAGTTAATTTGTGCAACCAGGGCCTCCCTCGGTTGTGCAGCCATCGACGCCTTTGTTCATGCAGTTCCTCTGAGGACTTTGGACACACCCTTAGGAAAGACTGAACTCAGATCTTCTCAAGGTCCCTGGGAGAAAGTTCATGCGGTGAGGAACGCGCGGCTGACAGCAATGAAATCTGTCGCTCCAGAGCCAGTGCTGGAAGGAAATGATATTTTCCGAAGAGGAGAAGCTTCCAGCCGTTTGTGGCTGATGACAGGTGAGGGGGAGGACAGAGCCACAGTCCAAAGGGAACATGCTATGGTCCACACAGTGGTTTGGTGTGTTTCCAAAACACAAAGGAGTTCAGTGGAAATGGTGGCTGCGCTCTCCTACTACAATCTGCTGCCGAAGCCTCCTTACTTAGACTTCAAGGCCAGAGCCACAGGACCAGGCAGAGCAATGCAGTCCACATGGAATGCCAGCCCTGCTCCTTGCCCTCGCTCTTCCCTGTACAGCACGGTGGAGAGCTTATGAAAGGACAAGGGGCAGGGAGAGAAGCAGCAGCCGAAAGAACAATCGAGAATGTTGTCAGGCCAAGCCATTTGTTTTCCCTAGTGTCTAGCAAACAACAGGGGCACTGTGCAAAGTTGAAGACACTGGGTAATGTTGGAAGGGCAGTGTAGCTGTGTAAGCACCCTGGGCGAGGTAGGCAAGAGAGAGGGGACAGAGATGTCAGCTAGTGGAGATATGCTCGTATAAAACATTTTTTTCCAAAATAGTGAAGGGTGCCCAGAGAGAGGATGGGCAACAAGACACGTCTACAGACATGCTGAGCTTGAATGCTTAGCCAAGTTTTGGGGGACAAGACCTAGAGAGGAGCTAACAGACATGAACACAATGGAAGCAACCATTGTGCAAGTAAGATAGAAGAAAGTTTGCATCTGAATGGAAAATGAAAATACAAAGTATGTCAGAGAAACTGAGAGTGAGGAGGCTTCTGGAGACATGAATCCCAGGAGGAACAGAGATTTGGTTACCTGGACCGGGGCAAACAGAGCCAGACGGCTGTGTTTGGAAACAAATTGAGAGCAGAAGTGATGAGGAATGACCAGGAGCCTAGGGTGACAGGTGTGCGAAGGACAAGGCACAGGGTGTGTCAGGCAAGGCCTGGTGATGCCCAGGCCAGCTGTGATATGACGCAGCAGAGCACTGGAGAAGAGACGGGGATGGGGGCTTCTGCCAAGCGCAGGCAGAAGTCAGGCCCCTTCTCTTCATGTGGAATGCAGGGTAGAGTGCTGCGCTTGCTGCAGGGGGTGTAAAAGACAAGTGTGCTGCTGTGTCTGTGAGGTGGCTAGCAGAATGTTCCCGAGGTGAACAGTGCCCTTGACACTTGTGAGGACATACCACGCGGACGATCTCAGCAGAACCTGGAAGTTTCTGTGATCACAGCTGGAAGGTTTGCTCCATCCCTGTGACGTGCACACACAAGCTCTCTGGGAGCATGGTCGTCTTTGGATTTCTGCTTGAAATGGAAACAAAGGGGCTGGTGAAGGTATATGTTATAACCCTGCCCTGCAGTTTCATGAATGAGGAGGAGGCCACATCACAAATATCTCTCTCTGAAAGACTCGGTGACTGTGGAGATGCAGTTGGCCAAGGATTGGGTTCTTGTGGAGCGGGGACAGATGTTTGACCTCCAGCAAGCCAGCCAGGGGCTTTCCCATCATCTGATAGCAGCAGTTGCAGGCAACCCATGTTCATCCCCCGTAGAAATTTGGAAAAGTACAGAATTTGCAGATATCTTCAACCTATGTTGCCTTAGATGGGAGGAAAAATCCCCATCTTGCTCAAGACTACGTCTGCTGGTCAGGGAAGGAGGTGCTTAACCTCAGAATACTCCCCCAGCTGGGAGCAGGCTCCCTGACAGTCTGCTCCTCCCTTTCAGTGCTATGTGGCTGGTCCTCAGAGGCTCGACCTGAGGGCATTGCCCCGGAAACTTTCTAGGATGCTTCTTCCAACCTTACATGCAAATGTTGAGCCCTGCTATGTACTGTCCGGCCCTTCTTTGGTTCCTCTGTCCCATTCTGGCAGACTCCTTCCCGCTTAACCATGTGCCCTGCAGCAAGTTGCCCTCTGCAACATTCTTCTCATCTGTCAAGAGGCATCAGAAAGCAGTGTAACTTATAGAGTGTCAGGGATTAAACTCAGTAAGTGACATTTGGCAGCTAGCATTTAAATGATGGTTATAGGATGCGCTCTGATGACAGGGACAGTGGGTGGGTAGATAATTACCCTCTGGTTTCCCTGCTCAGCATACACTGGTCCCCAGCATCTCACTCTGGTTCCCTGCAGCCCTTGTTTGTGTCTCCACTGCACACTCTCCAGTCTTGTAGTCTCGGGTTGCCGGCTGCCCAGCGCATTGGACTGCTCAGGACAAGAGCTATACCGCTCCAAACCCCGAAGGTCTCCCTCACTGGCCACATGGCGTGTGTATGTTGTTATTCAGTTTCCTTCTGCAGCTGAGGAGTGGACACCTAAGTACTGCTTCTTTTTATAGCCAGCTCTGACAAGCGTTTGCTGATTAGAAGGCAGGCCTCCTGGAGCATTCATTTTGAAGGGCACAATGATAGTTAGGAACCAGGGCCATTTTAGACAGTTATTGCAAACTCTTTATTTTCTAAAATAAGCCTGTGCTTGTTTACTTCCTGCTAATGAGAATCCCCCCGGGTTGAGAGCTGCTCATACCCTTCCTAGAAGTGTGTTCATTTTTCAAATTATCCATGCAGAAGGTCATTTAACTTTGAGAGAGGGCCTGTTCTGCCCTTAGGCTGCAGTAGGCTGTCTCTCCTGGCCAAATGCACCTCGCAACTTTTAGTCTCACTTCAAACCTTTCATTAGAACTCAGGGGCATCGCAGAATGCATTTACACAATACAAATGCAATATAAATACATATAGAATAGACATTAGACTCCCAACTGTGAACTGATCGAGTGCAAAGCACTGGGGAGCACCAGCCTGCCTTCAAGGGGCCAGCAAACGCTCTGGAAGCTTGGACTGCCCCTCCCCCTTACAGTCAGCAGGACCATCTCAGGTGAGGAGGCTTGAGAAATGAATACAGTTTTCTAGGTGAGCAAGACACAGAGCAGAGCACACTCAGAGCTACGAGTTGCTGATAGGTACATCAAGTTGCAAATGTGTGTGTGTGTGTGTGTGTGAGATACAATGTACTTGTTCTAACCGTCTGCAGCCTTTCAGCCATTCCTGTTTCAAGAACTGAAGGAGCAATCTAACCAGCTACTGGGCACTGGCAGGCAGCAGCACAGCTTTTCTGTCTGGCATGCCTTGCAGGACAGATTTTTTTTTTTTTCTTCGAGACAGTGTTTCTCTGTGCAGCCTTGGCTGTCCTGGACTTGCTTTGTAGACCAGGCTGGCCTCACAGCAGTCCTCCTGCCTCTGCCTCCTGAGTGCTGGGATTAAAGGAGTGCGCCACCATGGCCTGGCTCTTTCTAGCATTCATGTACTTTTCTTTTTAAGAGTCTTCAGCCTTGCAGTTCCAGGAGCAACCCTGCCTCTTCAGATGCAGGGCATCCAATTTTCCTGCCTCCTGTGTACGATTTGACTAAATCTCAGGGTTAGTGGCCCAACACGGCGTTGCGCTTGTCAGTCGAGTCAGTGATGCGTACAGTTTGGTTTGTTTAAGTGTACAAGGAGCATTATCAGCCAACCATATGGGTGTTTTGATTTGTGAGATAGTCTCACCACGTAGGCCAGACTGGCCTCCTGCCTGTTTCTCCAGGATTGGGGTTCCAAGTGCACACTACCGTGCCAAGCTCCAGAAACATATGAATAGCTCAAAGGCTGCAGATGGCCAGAGCAAGTGCCAGGCCCAGACTCTGGGTGCTGAGGTGCTGTATGCTCAGGACTCAGATTGGCACTCACCTTGCTCCTCTGCCCACCATGTGGCTAGATTGCTAACCCATGTCCCAGTGGAACCGGGGTGATTCATTGGGCTGCTAGTCACATGGGCAACATAAGTGCAAAACGGGATGATATGATCAACCTGTAAAGGAGCAATTGCCATCCCAGTTAGAGGCCAGGTTGGAATGCGAGACCAGAGCTACAAGATGAGATTATTCAAGAGACGTTAGAAATCTTTGTTCCTGTGTGAAATCGTCTTTGTATTTAGATATTGGGAGAAAAATTCAGGGACTCTGACAGAGCTCGGCTGTATGCTGTCACAGGACTGCCTGTAAGCTTTCCTAGTATCTGGGATTCCCCTGGGCTCTCTACTGCCTCATGTGCCACCTATAAAAGCACATGGCCTCAAGGGCTGGGCATCCCCACCTGCCATGGACACTTGGACATGTGTGTGCCGTGTGCTCCACGTTCGGTGCATCATGCTGGAGGATGTGGAGCAGCAGGCATAGAACCGTGCAGCCCCCAAGCAGCTCTGAGGAACACACACACACATAGGTGAGCTCCTGACTGGGCTAGCCACCCAGTATTTCCAGAGTTCCTCTCACAGCTTCGAGCAATCCAGGAAAGCTCAAAGAGAACAAGGTAGCCGTCCTCTTTGACACTTTCTGAGACTCCTGACTGGACTGCTCAGGTGACTTCAGAATGTCATAGCTTGCCCAAGAATGACCCGAATATAAACCTGGAAATCAAGTGGACACGACTATGGCGTGGAGACTTCCATATTTAGATAACAGTGACATGAAACGGGAAGATGTCTTTGTGTACCTCGTGCCTCCTGCTGTGTGTGTAGGGATATGGGTGAGAAAACACCACTGTGGTATTGCCGCAGGGTGTCCCCATCATCTAAATGTCAAGCTCCTCAGAACATTTCTTCTGGAGTCTTTGATGTGCACAGGTGGACAGCAGATTGAGCAGCAGCAGGCCTGGTGGCCCAGATGAAGCATGTAGCTAACTTTCTCATCCAGAACTGTCTACAGACAGGAGGCGTGCTGTGCAGAGAGACGAGGGCAGTTTACTTTGCTGACATCCAAGACATCCAAGTGTGCTGATCTGAAAAGTAGGCCTTTTGCTTTTTTTTTTTTTTTTTTTTTTTTTTGGTTTTCACTCCCTGAAGACCATCAGTGTGTGTGGTTCTGGGAACAGCCCTGGCCCCTCTCCTGCCTTTTCCAGGAGGATCAAAATCCAGGACATACAGTAGGGTAGCCTCACCATTAAACCTACAGTTGTTTTGTCTAGTGCATGTAGGAAAAGTACAAACTGTGGTTAAGACTTTTTCCATAGGCTCAGTGGAGTTGAAAACTCAGAAAAGCTAAAACCCATGGGAGGCTTCCTGGGGGAAGGGACGCCCACGCTGAGCCCAGTAGGTAAGGAGGAGTTAGCAGGATGGGGATAGAATGTTCTGGAAATAGCTCATGCAAATGCCTCAGAAAGAAGAAAGCTCAGAAGTAGTCCAGCTGCAGTACACAAGAGAGAGTGGGAGTAAAGCTGGGTATGTGACAAGGATCACAGTGACAGGCTGGCCTGGCCTATCTTCCTTGTGACTAGGGCACAGCACTACAGTTAACAAAAGCTGGCCCGGAAGCATGGCCCATCATACTTTATAGCATGGTGTATATACATAAGCACACACACACAAAAATGCATGCATTTATGTGCACACATGCACATGAGCACACACACACACACACACACACACACACACACACACACACACACACACACACTCACTCACATACAGGCATGCATACATTCACCCCAGAGTGAAAACTGTTTTCTTACGATAAGACACACATCAGCTGTTCAGTATGAACCATCTTCATCTTATTTGTTTTCACAAAATTTTCAAGTGAGAAGCACAAGCAAAAATAATGTCCCCATTCATGTAAATATCACCCCCAATCCCTTCAGATCGCTGTCTCCTCTCGCTGCTGTTTTCTTTATGCAAGAGGAACAAAAATCACACCCTGTGGTCTGATGAGAAGGTGATCTCTGAGCACTGCTCATGCTTAGGACAAGGCAACCCTTGCGGGAGGTGAGCATCCTGCCCTCAGGCATCTAATGGTGACTGGGAAACTGAGCACCCAGAATATGGGTGGAAGACCTGCTTACTCACCCACCTACGCTGAGTGGATATGCCACACACATGCTTTTAAGGTTCTTAGTGCCCAGGGTCTGTTCCCAGGAAGGCAAAAGGCCTTCTTTCCCCAGGCCCTTCTACTTTGGCCTTTTGAGACAGGCCCTTCCTGGGAACCCAGGATGGTCTTGAGCTCCCAATCTTCCTACCTTAGCTTGCTGAGTGCTGGAGTGATACCACACCCAGCTATGTTGTCCCTTTGGATGTTTTTATAGTCCTAAGGAACTAAGGAAAAGCCATTTCCAAGTCTCCAAAGGCTGGACCAGTGCTTGCCTGGCGCATCCACAGCAGACCACCCCATGCCCTGGTTCCACTGTGACGTGGGCTGCCCACAAGCAGGACTCTCTTTCTGCACTTGTCCCTGGGGAGGATGAGGAACCCACACTAAAGGCTTCTTGTGCCTCTCATTCCTACGGCAGAAAGCCTTAGCGGCTGAGGCCACCTGTGTTTTCCCAAGAGCTCTGTTAAGCCCTTGATCCACTCTAGAGGGCCTCTCTTTGGATAGCCGAGGGAGAGGAAAGCAGCCTGCAGCTCCTTTCAAACGCTATACATGGAGCCAACAATAACAGCTCACCGCACACAGACAGGGGCCCCGCGGGAGGGATCAGCTCATACAATCCTGAGGATTCCAGCCTACAGCTCAGGGAGGGACCCTGGGCTTGGGGGCTAGCAGGTCAACTTTCCTGGAACCAAACCTAGTCTGTAGCCTGTGGGAAGTCGTGCATGACCCCAGAACATGATGAAAGTTGAACACTCACAAGCTGCCTGACGCTGCCATTCTGAGCACATTCGAGCACTCAGCTTATGTTTTGAGACTAGCTTGGGCTTCGGTGAGTAGTTTCAGCAGAGGCCTGCAGTGAAATCTTCCCTGTTCCCTCTCTCCGGCTGACCTTGCTTCTGCCCATGGAGATGTTTCTGGACTGGGAGGAACCCTGGCCTCAGACCACACATGCACAGCTGTGAGGCCGGACAGTCACAAACAGTGCAGCTCTGCTTTTCTGAGATGCGATGGACGGTTTTGTGTTCTTCTTTGTCTTCTCACCTCAAGCCTATAAACCCCTACAGCTGCCCATCCCAAAGACAAAACGGTCCTTTCCATTTCTCAAAAGGGGAGGGTGGGCTCTGGCCATGGGAGTGTGGACCTGTTGAGATGGTATATAAAGGTATGTAAAGATGCTGGGACGCAGAATCAGGGATGTCGTGAAAGCTGGATGAACCGCGTAAAGAACATTTTAAAAGAGGGAAATGACTCTAGTGTGTGTCCATGTGCACTGCACAGAAAACAGGGGCGGGGTTCCACTGCGGCTCTGGAATCTGCTGCACGCTGCACACTGCACGCTGCACACTGCCTCGCTGCCTCGCTGTCTCCCTGACTCCTTATTGTAGCCAGCAGACAGTATGTCCTGATGGTTAGAGAGACTTGGGATGTGACCACAACCCTGAGGGTCCCTCTGTCTCCCACCGCACTTGGGATTTCAAGCTAAGCTTGTGTTTCTTTGACTGGGCTTAAGAATGCAGTAGCGCGCGTTCCCACCATCGAGTTGAGCTTTGGTTTGTGCCTTGTGATCTGTTAAACTAGGTCTGGGCCTGCAGGGAAAGGGCAACTCGAACAGCCCCAGGATTGCAGTCACTGGCTCAGTGCTATTCGCATAGTGTCCCCCCTGGCTTCATGTGGCTTCAGAGCCAGCGGAGCTCCATGTGTTCAGTGCCTCACATGCAGGAGGGAGTGGCCAACCCCTGAGCGCATGGGGAGAATGCACTAGAAGGTACATGGTCCACAAGGGTCCACTTACAGCACTGCTACCTGCCTGCAACTTCTCCAGGTGTGCAACTCCTCCCCCCACCCCCCCCCCCTCCTTCTTTCTTTGAGGATTTTGAGAAGTATTATGTCATAAAAAAACAAATAGCGCTTGAGTACATAGCAGCTCTCCACAGATCACTGTGAGAGGACACTGGCAGCTTTGCTGTTGTGTTTTGGTTCCTTTTCTCAACCCTCTGGTCAGATGCCTGACAAGAAATAACAAGAGAGAAAGATTTATTTGGGCTCAAGGTTTGCGGGGAGACAGTCCATCGTGGCAGGGAAGGTGGGCAGCTGGGGTTCTGTTTGTCATGGCAGGACAGTATAAGGAAACAGAGGCGGAGGACCCAGAAGCAGGCCTGCCCTGCCCCAGGACCTTCAGGGCCTGCCTCCAGCAACACCCTTTCACCACCTGGCCCCACCTTCTAAAGGGTTCAGAACCTCCCAAGACACAGCCCGCAGCTAGAGACTGGATGTCCAAATACAGGAGTCGGGGTTCACTGGCCGGGGAATGAGGGTGCGGGAGTGATTTCATCTTGGCACCATGACAAGTGATCTGTAGAGTCTATTTCCCTCACTGCTTTACTTGGAGCAGACATGATCTGACTCCTGGTCAGACAGACACAAGTCTGTCCTTGCTCTTCGGCAGCCACTTGTAGAAGAGGAGGAGATTCAGGGAAACTCAGAGCTTGCTCTGTGCCAACAGTGTGTGTTCTCTTCAGGAGTTGTCATTCACAGATAAATTAACTGCTCTGGGAAGGAGCGTGGCGGTGTCCTTCTCCCAGTGGGATGCGTGCAGTTTTTTGATGATGATGAATACTTTTCACAGTATTATGCGAGTGTAAGCATTCTTTCCCGCCATTTTGCATTAGTTCCTTCATATTGTAAACAGGGACAGCGGAAAGCTGTCAGCCGCACGTCTCTGACATCTCACAGGCAACAGGACTTCTTCCACATGGCTCAAGATGGAGAGCAGGGCGGACAAAAGCAGGCGCTCTGGAATCCAAGCGCAGCCCCTACCCATGCCCAGAAGACAAAGGAACATGTGGCATCTACTGTGGGCTACTCGTCTCTAAAAGGTGGCCCCTGGGTGCAGTGGGCCAGGTGCTGTCAGACTCTGGAACACTGTGGCTTCATTCTGCCCTCCACCTTGACAGAGAAGGACCCTGAAGCAGAACACTCAGTGGCCTTGACTGAGTGCTAGAGAGCCAGGAGGAAGGGCCATCTCTCTGGCACTAAGACTGCTGTTGCTCATCCTTTCCGACTGCTCAGAGGCAGTATACAGTGTTGGAGAAACCAGGTTTTTCAGAACAGAAAAGAAGGGAAGATGCAGAGAATCCTTTCAGTTTGGTCATGGTCTCTGTTATGGAGAATGCCTTAGGGTTAGGCAAGGTACCTCTGCCCTCTATGGTACTGCCCTTAAGGCCTGCACTCCAGGACTCCACACCCGCCCCCCCTATCATTTGTTTTGACCTCCAATCTTCCATACTGCCTCTATCTCTAGCTCTTTTCTCCTGAGGGCAAAATCTCAGCTCAGGAAGAAAGGATCTGCCCATGGCTGGTTTTCTCATCATAGTTTGGGAGCTTGGGGTGGAACTGCAGTGATGCTGTCAACTTTCCCCTGGCACCCGTGAATGGCATTTGTTTTCACCACAGACAGGCTCTGTATGTGCCAGTGGCTTGCCATGCTGCTCCTTTCATCTTTAAGACTAGTCATTTGGAGGAGAGAGACAGCACATGTAAAAAATTACACGAAGCCTCTAAACTCTGGAGGCCAAACATGGAGCTGCTCCTATTTACGCTTCACACAGAGCCATGGAAAGCATGCGAACAACTCAGTCACAGCATATAAGTACTGCATCTAGTTAACGAAAACAGACTTTTAAAGTCTGCCTAAAGGAAGTGATCTATTATACAGATGTGTGCATGTTTTAGGTTTATACCCCCACCTCATTCCAAAAGAATTTGAGATAGCTTTTGGAGAAGTTTTGGCAGATAGGACAATCAAGGTTCAAGATTTTACTAGCAGAATGGCTTTCTGCCTGCACAGTGTCCCGCCTTGGCCCGCTATGGCCCTGCCTGGGCTTCCATAGTCAATGCTCTTTATAGCATTAAAGGTATTTCCCCTCGCTGGGCAGTGGAGAAATAGCTAGAGGCTGTTTTACTGAGATAAGACTCTAGGGGGCGCTCTAGGCTGCAGTCTGTCTCTGGGGTCATCTCATCACCCCAGCCTCGTCCCTCACGGGAGGCCCATAATCAGAACATGTATTCCCCCCCCCCCCCCCCACCCCCCCCCCCGTCGTCGTCGTCGTCGTCGTCCTTCCAGGCTCAGTGACCTGTCTTCACCCTGGTCCTCTCACTGGCAGGGAGACTCCCTTCCCGTTCTAATCCTTCCTCCTGTAGTAGAAGGGCAAGAATGGAAATTTGGAACTCGGAAGTTCTGAGACATCTGCCTTTTTAGCATCTTTGAAACCTGAAAGCTTGACAGCTTACTTCACTGCTGTTTGTTTCCTTATCTCTAAGCGGGAGGAGTAGTCGTACCAGCCTCAGGGACCCACCAGCATTAGGATGGAGTGACACGATGCCCTCAGAGAGCTTCAGGTGGGACCCTTACCCTCTTTGTGAGCAGATCTCTCCTGGAGCCCAATGGCACCAAGCACTCAGCTCCCAGGACTCCTGGGTCCCTGTGAACAGGCTTTCCTGCAGGTCGGCTCAGTGCTTCTGACCCAGGAGCCCTCCAGCGTCGCCCACTGCAGCCTCCTCCCAAACCCTACCCCAGGTTCCTCTCAGCCCACCTGATGCTCCCCACAGCAGCCCAGGATGCTCAAGGTTCCTGTGTGTCTACCTAGATTTACCTGCCCTCCCACTCAGCACTGACAGAACTGAATGGGGCTGGAGAGATGGCTCAGCAATTAAGAAGCACTGGCTTCCTGTCCAGAGAACCTGGGTTCAATTCCCAGCACCCACACGGCAGCTCACAATTGTCTGTAATTCCAGTTCCTGGGTATCTGGCACTCTTGATACAGACATACATGTAGGCAAAACACCAATGCATATGAAATAAAAACAAATAAATCTTTTTTTGAAAAAGAAGTGACCATGAAACTAATGCTGAAGAGCTACAACAATGGATGATTTCTTCAAGATTCCATATTCTCTCTGATGGGGGGATCAGTCCTTTAGATGTTTGTGGCAGTTCTTAGTTATCAACCTAACTCTACCCGGAATTAAATAAAACCATGCAAGTGGATACACCTATGAGGGAGTTTTCTTGACCGAATCATTTGGAGTGGGAAGACCCACCTTTGATTGGCATTTCTGAGATGGGGGATCCACCTTCATTCTGGGCCACAGCTTCTCGTGGCTGGTGGGCAAAGGAAGCTCAGTTCTGTTTCTCTAGAGAGTGCTGACTAATCCAAGATGCTTCATAACCCTCATCATCCATTCTAAAACTATTTTGCCATTCATTCTAAAATACTCTTGACAACAGGGATAAACAAGATGGGCATGGTTAGGGTGGACTGAGATAGTCCTGTTAAAGGGGGAGTTTGGAGGATGGAGAAATTGCTTACCCGTCACAGGCTAGGCTTACAACCAAAAATAAAAAGGAGAATTTTGTTCTGTATGAGAGATTATACATTTGGCATCATTGTTTGACTTGAAACACCTTAGTTGAACTTTATAATCTATGTGACTCTCTCATATAACTCAACCATGCTTCCATACTTCATCTCTGCCTCACTTATAGCATCTTAAAATGGGAATAAAGTTATTTCTATCCGTGAACTTGTGGGCAGCCTTACTTTCCACCTTATCTGGACTCGTGTGCAACACGCAAGTGGGACAACCATATGAAGAGCCTTCAATAAAACAACTAACACTAAATGGCTCAGCAGGGCCACTCAGGGACAGCACGCTGGTAGTGTGCAGTGGCAAGTTAATGCTCACTGCAACAGAAAGCAAGGCTAATCAAAATGCACTGGGCAGGGTGACACTGATGGTGTTCAGGGCTTACAGACTTTTGTGGCACATTAAACTCTCATGTAAGAAGACAGTTTCCTTACCAGGGTCGTCCACCCCTCCCGAGCCACTGAGTCACGTATGCTGCCTCTTTCTTCTGACCCTGCTTCTGCACATCTCGTAAGAGGCTAATAAATGCGCATGTTGGATTTACCTCTGACTTTAACTGCTGCCCATATGACGCTGCGGCACATTATCTGAGAGCATTAGGATGAATGATAGGCCATCTCCAGCCTGCTCAGACATGCAGCAGGGATGAGAGGAAGGGGACGGAGGCTGAGGGGTGAGAGGGAGGGAGTCAGGAGCTGAGGCTAGAATGTGGAACCTGAAGCGAGGGTAGGGTGGAGGGTGGGGAGAGGGGGAGCAGCTTGGAGATACCTGGAGGAAGCAGTGAGGGAGGAGAGAGTCAGTCCAACATGAGGGCAGATGTCATCGTCACCCAACAGAGGAGTGAAGCCTGCCCAGAACAAAGTCATCAGGTATACAGAAAAGAAAACCATTTTAAATGTTACAGAAAGAACATGCATGAAAATTTATTGCCAAATCACATCATAAGATGATGTCTAGCAAAAGAGCAGATTGGTCTGAGCAGGACTTCCTGCGTTCTCCAAGAGGCATGTCTGAAAGATACGGTGGTGATTTCATCCACTTTCCACGTCGAATTTGAAGCTAACAAAATCATGAATGAGAACAGTTCTGGGCTAATATATTATATAATATGATATATTGTAATGTATCATACATGATATATATTATATACAAGATATATATTATATAGGAAATTATACTGTGGATAAAGACAAAACTCAAATTATGCTCAATTGGCCCTCTATTCACCACTTAACAAACCAATAAGCACCCAGCCTAGAAGGTACATTTCTCCTGTGTTTAGCAATTAACCAGAGCCACCAACTCGGCTTCTCTGAAGCTTCAGTTTTTCATATAAAATGCGAATGCTGCTAAGGTCCTCCCAAGATTATTGTGACTCCTAGAAATGAAACAAGTGAGGCACAGATACCCTGCACCAAATAGCAGGTTCTACCCCGTAAATTGAAAAGACCTTCATTTGAAAATGCATCTGAGATGAGCAGCCTGTGTTAAATGAAGAGAACCCAAACAGTGGAACTGCATTGGCTACAGGGAGCCCGGCGTCATCTCCCGTGGCTCGTAGAGCCTTCATGGGCGCATGGCTGCCTGGCAGCTGCGTTTGCTGCCACTGCCCAGCGTTACACAAGAGTGCACAGCTGTGGGTGCCTAGCACCCGAAATAGGCCAAAACAACTATACTGAATCAGTCTCGCTCTTTTGCACCATTGTTGAGTTAGAAACCAATAAGTCAAACCATGCAAATCAGTGGCCACCTTTATTCAGAGCCATTGTTTTCATGGGGCACACAATAACACTAAGCAGCTTTACAATTAAGAAAAGCAGTTATGGGTGCTGAAGAGATGGCTCAGTGGTTAAGAGCACTGGCTGCTCTTTCAGAGGTCCTGAGTTCAATTCCCACCAACCATATGGTGGCTCCTAACCATCTGAATGGGATCTGATGCCCTCTTCTGCATGTGTGTGAAGACAGATTACTCATGTACATTAAAATAAATACATATTTTTAAGTTAAAAAAAAAAGAAAGAAAAAGAAAAGCAGGCAGCGCATGGAGGCGCACACCTTTAATCCCAGCATTAAAATGGCAGAGGCAGGTGGGTCTCTGTGAGTTTGAGTCTAGCCTGGTCTACATAGTGAGTTCCAGTATAGTCAGAGGTACATAGTGAGACCCTGTCTTTAAGAAATAAAAATCAAAGGGAAAGAGAGAGAGAGAGAGAGAGAGAGAGAGAGAGAGAGAGAGAGAGAGAGAGAGAGAACACATCAATGTATCATCCAAAATGGAGGAAAGGAAATGGCAACATTAAGTCAGGAAAAATAACCAAGTGTGAAAACACTCTGGGTGCATTTATGGTATGGAAAATTGAAGTGGGGCCTCATTGTCTCTGCATTGTTGTATGGAAAGAGAAACTGGTGCAGAAATGGGGTAAATCTTGCCTCCTGCTCCATAAAACACTATCAGAATGCTCTGGAACCCTTCTGAGAACGAAACCTCTACTTCAAGGTTATACTGCACTTTAGGAGGAAGCTAGTCTATTAAAACAACAACAACAAAAAACAGTATCTTACACCAATTGAAGCCTGGTTTGCTTTTTCTGATTTTTTTTTTAAATGCTCAGAAGTCTGAGGAACACGCGCATCCATTCTCCTGCAGTCCGTCCTCTGATCTCTAACCTTTTCTCTGTTCCCAAGGCAAGCATGGAGGTGAAAGCAAGGAGGTAAAACTGCAGAGCACACTGCTCCATCCGTCACTATGGCGGCTCAGTGGTTCTGCTTCTTTCCTTTCACCTGCAGTGAGGATTTGAACAAGGCCACAATTGTCTAGCCACACTTAGAATACACTGACATTTCAATCCAGCATTTATATGTCCAACCCCCACCCCCGCCGAGATCACCGAAGCTTTGAGCACTACCTGAGCTAAAGCATGTTCCGTTTCCCAGCGCTGCCTGCTGCAGTCCAAGCGAAGGGTGTGCCTGCTGCCTTCTCTCTTCTTCTTGTCTTCTTCCATACAGTGAGTGGAGGTCCTCTGTGAAAGAGGGACAGCATTGGCAGGACTCATCTCTGGTACTTGTCACATGGTGACATCTCACTCCCTGGTCTCTGCAAGGCCTCCAACTTGGATCTTCCTCTACTGTACCTTAGCTGGGTCTTAGGAGCCGCCCCAGCCCTAGCTGTGATTTCTCTCTTGCTGTCCCCTCACCGGGAGGGATGACATGCTTCTCAATTACTCTGGCTTTTGCGAGTATATGAGGATGGTAGCCGCTCTCTCCTGCGGGAGCTCACCTTCCTATAAACCCGGTTTAAAGAGAAACTAGGTAGGAAGCTGTCCTTAGAGATTCCAAGGAAAGGATAGGAAAATGAAATGTGGAAAGAACCGCAACAGTCAGAGTGCGCGCAACTGCATTTCAAAAATGCCAACCTCGACGAGTGGGGAGGGGACAGAACAGCATCACGCATTTCAAAATCCTCTCCAGCTATACCTGAGTTTTCGGATAGAAAGCCACAAAACGTCATGTCCAGAACTGGGCCTTCTCGCAGAGGAGTGGTGGGTTTCCTCCAGGAAATGGCCACTAGATGCATTAAAAACTGCTCATGGAACGTTTCCTATGGTTTAGACGTTTGTTTTCTCTTCCCGACACAAATTCTTCCTTGTGGTCTAGAAACTTTGTTTTAAGCTAGGTGTTTTTCTCAGCGCATCTTGGTAGAGCTTCATCTTGTGGGATGGAGGGGCGTGTACACCCCCACAGCATGCAGGGCACTGTAGCTGCTGAGGATGCAGAGCCCCCCACCTCTTAGATAAATAGCACAGGGCTTGAACTTGACCCTCCGTTGTCAGCTATGCATTTGCACAGTAAGATTCTCTCCGATACACAAAGCAGGAAGTTTTAAAAGAAGTCCAAAGCCTTACACGTGATCGACAGCTTGAAGGAAAGCCGGTAGGATTCTGTTTTCTAGTCACCAGGCAAAGGGGAGGACTGGAAGGTGTCAAACAGAAGAGCGCATACACTTACAGCCCCTGATGTCTACCAAACTCAAGAGAGGGGGAAAGAACAAGATCTGACTGGCTGTGTCTCTCTCTACCCACCCACCCCTGTCAGGAGAGCTAGAACAAGAGCAGACAGAACGGCCTGTCACTCTGCCCCCTTGGTGACATAGAAGTTATTTCTTGGCAGTTTCTGCACCGTTTTGAGTCGCGCCAGCTTTCCTGGTTGTTTTCCTTATCTGAGGCTGTTCTCAGGTGTGTTGAGGGCCTCTTTGTAGAATGGATGGGAAAAAACCAACATCACAGTATCATCTGTTACGTATTTGGAAAAAACATTTTGAGGCCTAACTGGACCCTAAGCTGCTGTCTTTGACCCAGAGTTCCAGACAGACCCAGTCTTCTAAAACTGTAAATATCCAGTATTTGTGTTTCTAAGCTAATTCTTTAACGAGCAACAACAAAAAAATTGCATCTGGCATTTTGCAATCTTCTAAAGGAAGTTTTTCAAACACCTTTAGGGGTTGATTTCTCAATAAAACATATATTTTTTTGTAAGGCAAATCTTTTTGTATGGCACTAGACACCCCCTGTACTATCAGTGCTCAGCTTCCCAACGCCGCCAAGGTGGTATTAGAGGCATGCGACTGAGAATGCAACGGGATCCCAAGGAACTTGAAAGGCTTCTATTTTAGTATCTAAGATGAAACTCAAGGCTAATTAATAAAACATGACTCGAAGCTCTGTGCCAAATGAAAGAAATATTTATTGGAAATAAGCAAAAAGACTTGGCTACCGTGGCAAGGGCCCTCTGCAGACCCTCTGCAGAATGCTGAGTATGCTCATATGTTTTCACTAACACATGCTAAATGCTTTGCCCAGCTTTCCAGAGCCGGAGCCTCTCCTCAACAGTCACCCTTTACCAGGGCATGGTCACGCAGTCAGGCAGTATTAAATAAGTGTGTCACGGTCAATGCTAAGACCAAGAGAAACTGGAAAGCATAGAATGTCTGAGACTTAGTTGTATGAGTCCCAATGACATGCATAGTTCTGTGTTTAAATAAAGTTCTGTGTCTTGCTCAAAACTCTTCATTGCTTTCTGCTTAGTTATAAGAACTGTGCTCTAGGCTACAGAAATCAGCTTAACGGCCTCAGAAGGTTTGATGCTTGTCCACAGACACGGGGAAGCAGAATCATTTCCCCCTGTCTCCATCATTGGGAAAGGTACAAAACTCAGCTGGTTTACAGCTGTTTGGGGAAATTGAAGAGAGCCCACAAAACCAAAAGGAATCAAAGCTAAATACTCAGACCCTGGGGTTAAGCGTTGCCCATGACTGTGTGCGCCCCCTCTGACTCAGCAAGAACTACATGTCTTGCTCAGGTATCCCGTGTTATAAACTATTTGACGTTCATCCTGTCACATGTCCGCCACCTTTAGGCTGTGCATACTTCTCCTCCCACCCACCCAAAGGACCCTGGCCTCAGAGAACCTTTATGAGCTTTTTCCAAGCGCATTCCCACTGGGAAGTGTTTTGATTCAGGGTCAGTTACCTTGGGGCATTTTTTTTGTTTTTGTTTGTTTGTTTGTTTCCCTGATAAAGAGTTAAAAGAGCAATTGGTGTTTTCAGTTTTCAGAGCAGCATTCACAGAACACCTTTATCTGCGGTGGTTTCTTGACCTGGTACTGAAGATGTTTTATGGAGCAGTAGGAAATGTTCCTTTTAAAGATGGGCCTGTATTCAAATCCCACAACTTGTTAGAAGTGGTGGTTTTAGTATGGTTATATGTTCCTTCTTTTTGTTTCAACATGAACATATCTGACACAAAATACCTTTGGGTTAATTCCTCTACTGAGCTCAGTGGCATCACTGACTTCCTGTTTGGGAACCAGACTATGACATGAGTAAGACTTGCTTTTGTGACTGCCTACTGTTCACCCATGATTTCTTTCCTGGCATTGTGAGAAGGCATACATAGTAACTGTGGGCGTTGTTTGTCTGGAACCAACGCTGCAATGACGCTGCTTAAAAACGCACCCCCGTCAAGCACTGTCAGACACACCCTAGAGCGATACATTGGATATTGAATTAGTTTTTGGTTCTTGCACATTCAGAATCCTTTTTGCTGTCTCCGGCTTTCTTACAACCCACACTTCGGTTGCAGGCCCCACATGGGCCTACAACTCACAGTTTAAGAGGCTGGGCCTTTAATCTGAAATATAGGAACATGAATTCTATACATTAAGACTGACAACTTATTGATGGGATCAAAGAAGCTGACCTTTTGGCTCCCAAAACTGGGAAGAGACCCCCTATGGTTCTCATGATTCTACAAAAAACAAATAAACAAACAAACAAACAAACAAAAACCCTAGCAGATGTCTAGACAATACTTGTTATTGAAATGCCTTAGTTTAAATACTGGGATTTGAGTTGAGTGCTCACTGAGTAAAGTCACTGCGGCTTCTCCCCTTCACACATAGCAGAAAGAAGAGTCCCAGATGCTGCTCAGCACAGGTCACTGCAGTGAGGCAGCTTTGAATGTGTCCTTCATGGATACCAAGTCTGTAGTGTTGGCGATGAGAGAGGAAGTGGCTGAAACACTTGCGTTTGGCTTGGTGGCTCTGCTGTCCTTATCATGATGTCTGTCCCTTTATTCGTTTGCCTCTGAAGACTTGTCTGGCAGTGTCCTGGTTGCAGGCTGAAGACACATACTTTGTGTAAGCTGAACTGTGCCATTGTCAACTGCCATCACAGGAAAGTAAGGACCAAGTAGTTCTCATTGGAACCCAATTAAAATGGCCCCAACGAGAGAGCAAGGGATGGTACTGTAAGTTATGCCCACAGGAAAGCCTCCGCAATGTGTTTTTTTAAAAGTATGTGTTTCCCCATGTGGATTATGTTAACTATGTCTGTCCTGTGTATCTCCCTGAAATAAATTTGGATGAAGCAGAGCCGGAGACCATAAAGCTCCTGCTCCTCCCGGCTGAGCTGGCTGCTGCCTCGTCTTGAACAGTAGAGAGCAGTAGAGGGTGTGAGAACACTGCCCAGCAAAAGTCAAGAGCTCAGGGGGGAAAAGTCAAGATAAGCGTTGCTCACTTAAGATAACACTGTGTCTGAGGTGGCTAAAGAGGCTTTTCTTCCGCAGTCAGTGCATCCATCTAAGGCAGAAGTAACATCCAGACAGTAAGCACTCTATTAGGAATGCTGCTATGTACACTGATAAGCCACAGGTTTATTATGAGTTCAAGCTCTTTGCTCTGGAAGAACAGAAACAGTCAATGACAGTTCTGTGACAGCACTATTCCAAAGCAGGCTTCCAGGGAGTTACAGAGAGAGCCATCAGAACCAGTGTCACATCAGTCAGTGTCAACCTGTAGTTCATGGCATTCGAACCAGTTCACCAATCAATGTGTTTGATACTTACAGTGTAAGCAAACTAGACCTAATAATACAAATGGATCGCCATTCTGCTGTGCTTCTCTTGGTCCTGATAACTCTCTGGGGTTCATAGTAATAGGGACAGTGACACTAGTAATGGCAGCCATGCCTTCTCAGTGCCGGATACCCTGGAGTGCCATGTCTGCTGCTGATTCTGTTTCTAGCTTCACGTGGCTGTGTTTCTGGAGCCGATCTGTTGGTTTCTTGTACTCATGTTTTCCCATCTATAAACAATACTACTATCTGCCCAGAACTCACCCCTGATTCCCTCCTCCTCCTTACTTCTAAGTTCTTATCATCAAATCCAATTGATACCAATGTTAAAATATATGTATGTCAGACTAAGTATGAGAGCACTTGCTTGTAATTCCAGTACTTGGGAGGTGGGGGCAGGAGAATCAGGAATTTAAGGTCATCTTTAGCGATACAGCAAGTTCAAGGTCAGCCTGGGCTAACCAGGACCTGCCCTCAAAAGGGGGATTTGGGGGACTGGAGAGATTTGTCAGCAGTTAAGAGCCAGCTCCCACATTCTCTTCCCACACACCATTCCCGTTCCAGGGGATCGCGTACTCTCTCTGATCTCCATGGGCACTGCACACACATGGTGTACATACATACGCAGGCAAAACACTCATACACATAAAATAAATTTATTTTTAGAATTAAAAACAAAATAAAAAAAAAATCTGAAACCCATTGCTTCTTTCCAGGCCTCCGGCACTGCCCACAGGGGCCCTGGGCTCTTTAGCTTGCACCACTTGCTGTCTTTCTCCTCCTACCTCCCGTGATTCTTGTGTCTGAAAACATAGATCAGAATGGAGCACTTTCCTGTGTGGTGCCCTTCACTGCTTCCTTTTAATCTTGGGACACTCCTGGAGGCTCTGATGGGGTCCCCCAAGCCTGGGACACTCCTGGAGGCTCTGATGGAGTCCCCCAAGCCTGGGACACTACTAGAGGCTATTATGGGGTCCCCCAAGCCTATGCACGTCACTGTCTCACCCTGTTCCTGTTTCATGTGCTTGGGACTCGGGCCTTTCCTTCATGCTGTTGCCTCAGCAGACGACTAAGCAATGGGATGTTGTTGAAGCCTCTGGGTCTTAGATTGCTCTGTGTACTCAAAGGACCGTGCTTCCTTCTAGCTATGGCCTTTTTGTTTCCTTTGGAAAAGACAGTGAATCTCTTGAATTTGTCTTTCAATAAATTTCTACCAGAGCTGATCCTGAAATAATATGAGAGTTTAGCCACAGGCCTACTGGAAAATATTTCCCAGGACAGGAATATGCAAGCTTTGAAATGAGACGTATATGCTAACAGCAATGGTCTCCATTAATATAGGGAGCAGCAGATCTCAACCTGTGGGTCTCGGCCCTTCACAGGGGTACCCTAAGACCACATACTTACCAGATTATTTACATGATGATTCATAGCAGTAGTAAAATTACAGTTATGATGTAGCAACAAAAATAATTTGGTTGGGGGTCACCACGACATGAGAAGCTGTATTAAGGGTTTGCAGTTTAGGAAGGCTGGGAACCACTGCAAAGCTTATCATCCCCCAAAGGCAGGAGATATTGTACCTCACAGGAAGTGAGCTCACTCATCCCTCACCAGGTTCTATCTGAATGCACCCTTCTCTTGTGGGTTTGCATCCGGATTTGAATTCTAAACTCTCTTATAGTAAAGTGTGGTGCTGTTCTCAGAAACACGACAGTGGTTCCAAGTTTCCAGTTAGACTGTCAGGCACCCAGACCGGAATTCTTCCATTGCCTAGTAGATGCTCTTAAACCAGTATGCCATAGAAGATGGGGGTGAATTTTCAAACTATGTTTACTTATAAACTGTGCCGACTCCACGTCGATTCAATCCGTTTTCTGCATACTTCGGCTAACTACCTTCCGGGTGCTGGGCACCATTCCAGGTACTGGCTAGGAACCGAGTAGACCCTGAGCCAAGCTCACGGAGGGTCACAGGTGCAGCGCAGAGACCGTGTCAGAATGATGTCAGAAACCGAGTGAAGTAATAGCGGAAGGTGACATGAACCCGAGAGTGAGAAAGAGAGTCCACCTCACTGGAGGGATCAGATGAAACAGAATGGGCGAATAGTATTTACCTACCAAAAAAGTATGCAGGTGGCCACGAACAGGAACCAGGTGGGCAGAGAGATTGGACAGGCATCACATGGTCCTGTGGCTGAGGCCGGGCTTCAGGAGGGTGTGAGCACAACATGAAGGGGCTGCTGTGCCTCCCCTCACCCTCAGGACCTCTGTGTGCAGCCCCGAGGAGCATAGTCACAGCCCTGCTAAACCCCCTCACACGGTACGCACGAGCCATTCGATCTCCAGCCTCTGAGGGGACCCCGGGCCGTCAGCCCCTCTGTCATCCCTGCTCAGATACAATTCTATCTCTAAGAGGAGACGAGCGTGGAAACTGTGTGACCTTAGCAAAGGACTCGTTACCTCTGAAGCTCATCAGCTACGATATGGAAAGAATCAAACCTGAGCAGTGGCTGAGACCTGCCATCTTCAATATCGTCATTGTGATCAGGGCTCGTGGCTCAAGAAGCACTCATATTTGTATCTTAAAGGGTAGTGGAGGGGTGGAGGCTGTGCCAGGCTCTGCTCTCCTCCCTAGAAGAAGCCCACCTTACCTAGGCACTTTACGTGGGATCTTGAGACCTAGGCTGTGTACAGCCCTGGACAGAAGATAACAAGAGTTAATGCAGGATGATGAAAACCTAGAGGGAAGCACGGAAGAAAGATGGAGGAAGATGCTAGGGAGCCAGGAGTGAGTGAGGAAGAATGATGGGAGAGGAAGCTTCCGTTTGATTGGGTGGGTGGGTGTGCTGAGGGGTGATGTGGGGTCCGGCCATAAACACACATGGTTGGGTATCTTGAAATGTGTGTCTTCAGCTTCCTTCCAAAGGGAAGTAAGCAGGTTTAGATCCACAAGTTTCTGCTAAATATGTCTCTCTTCCCCTTGAGTGTAAATAATTGGAGTTGGCTGTTTCCCGGGGATGGGTTCAGTGCCAGGACAAATGCCAGACCCTGTTTGGGTCCTCTCTTTATCAGTCTGCTGTCTGCAAAGGCTGACCTTGTTATCTCAGGATTGATGGCTTTAATTGCTCAAGGCACCTCTCAAATGAAGGGAAATGGGAGGCATGCAAATGAAGTGTCCGACTGACTGTGGGAAGTTTGCTCGGCGTATCCATGCGTGTTTGAACCGATGAAGTATAGAAAACCTCATGTACGTGTGAACTTCTAATGACATGCAAGACATTTTGATCGGATTGTATCCTTTTTGTAAAAAAAAAAAAAAAAAAAAATAAGCCAGGAACATCCTGGAGATAGGAGAGACAGAGGGAGTAAGGACTATGTCGTTGTCCAAGCCCCTGGCAAGCCTATGCAGCTGGACACTTGTCACACCCATCTGCTCCAGAGAAGTCTCCCTCACCCGGGGGCAGACACACAGAGCACTGGCTTTCCTTAGCACTCTCAAATTCAGCAACACGTTTTCCATATTCCCTTACTTCTAACTGCTCTGCCAAGAATCGAGTTCATTCCCTGTGTGACACTTACCAAAGCTACCCCCATGCAACGCTCCTGCTCTCCTGAGGGCCTGAGGCAGAGCTCTGGTGCCCCGCTCACATCCCAGCGCCCGCTCTTTAAGTGTGCACTGCCTGGCGAGGTTCAGATTCTGCCCATGTTTACCCAGGGCTGCTGCCTCTGCTAGTTTGTTTGCTCCTTTTAGAGCAGAATATGTCCTGTTAAATATCCAAGACTAATGGTAATAGACACCCAATACCCAGAAAAACAACCTGAAAGCGAACTTTAAAGCAATAAACCACCTGCACAATTTGATCCCTTCAAAACATAGCTACTGTTTGCTGCGCAGTGGCCATGTGCCAATGTCGTGCTGCCTCCTCTTTTCCTGCGTTTCAGTTTGTTTTCTTTTCTTTTCTCTTGTTGAGACAAGTTCTCTCTGTGGAGTCCAGTCAGGCTCAGAACTCTCAACGTTTCACAGGCTAGCCTCAAACACACAATCCCCCTGCCTCGGTACTCATCTGCCCCAGTGCTAGGATTACAGGCATATGCCTCCACATCCGGTTCATCCTTCCTCTTAATCCTCACAGCCACCCCGAGAAGCAATGCTTCCATTTCCTCGTGGGAAGCTTGGGCTGAGATGCAGAGAGCTGGGGCCTCTTCCCAGTCCTTGTGGGAGGGAGTGTTTGCCAGCGCCTTGACTCTTGCCTTCACATTGCACCCAGTGCCGGGGGGGCGGGGGGGAGCACTAGCAAAGCTCCACAGAATCATGTCCGGCCTGTGAGGACACAGTCTTGCTCCAAGGCATTTCGCTGTCGCTCCGCCGTGACCCTTGCAGCTTGTGGACCTCCCCTCGCAGTGGCCTGGTAGCCGCAAGCCTTTCCTCTCTCTCTTATGATGACTATTTGCTCTCCCCGCTGCCCTCCCCGCTGCCCTTCCCACAGCACTCCTGCCAGCCTCTCCGTGAGGAGCTGCTGGGCGTTTCCTGCACCTGACTGTACTGCTCTAAGGAACAACTTAGTGGTGAAGCAAACAGTAGGTTCTGTGTGGTCATTATTCTGCATTGTTGGGTGAAGACAGTAAAGGCCACCCCTGCATCTCACTTTGAAACTTAAGCCCCATTCAGTGACCTCTAGGATTCTAACCTTCTCCACCACAGGGTCCAATGTGATGGGCACTTAGCACTGTTAGGCTGTTAGATAGGGTGTCCCAGGCCCTCAGCAAATATTCCATTTCATAAATGGTGCTACAGTCTGTCCACTGGAGTCTAGTCAGATGGAAGGAGCCACCTGACTAGGCAGACCCTTAGTGATGCTGTGACTCCTTTAGTGTAGAAACAAAGCCACACACACACACACACACACACACACACACACACACACACACACACACACACACACGCTCCTCACCTCCCCCACTCCCTCTTTGGAGGAGCTAAGGGACGTGAGAAGAATGAAACAGCTATGGAAGTGGCCTGTACAAGGTCCCACCGTAAGAGCTTTTTATCTTGGATTCTACTGATTGGTGACATTCTTGCTACTGTGATTCCGCTTTCTCCCCTTTGAGGAACCAAAATCATGTGATAGTTTGCCAGTGTTACCCAGCTCAGGAAGGACCTCAACTACCTGTCCCCAGAGCCCATACCAAAACCTCCCTGCACCCCGTCTGGAAGGGCATGGATGGTGACGCCACTGGGAGCTGGAGAGCTGGGCAGCTGGAGAGGCTCGCCCCCCTGTGAATGCTCCTCTCACCCCTGAGAGCCACAGGGAGGGAGGCCAGCTGTTGCGTGTTTTCACCGCAGGGGCCTACTGGCTCTGACTTGGCTCAGCCCCGCTCTGCTGTGGGTCGTTGGGCTCCATGTGCCTAAATGCACTGCAGATGCCCTTCCCTGCCTGAACTGGTCACTTTCTCAGGGGTCGCTGTGGTCCTTGGGCAGCAGCTTGCCGTGTTTGGAGATGCTAGACAGATGGGCAAAGGACAGTTACAGTCCCCACGACTTTCCTGTCGCTGTTCCCTGCATCTTTTAACCAATTCTGTCTGCCAGTGTGACACAGCAGGTGTGTGTTCTGAGTGTGTGGAGACTAGTGCACCTCTGTGCCTTCCCCATAGGCTGAAACTCATCCCGCTGCTTTCTTGGTCACACCTTTGTGTAAGTCCAGGCTTGTCCTGAGTATACTCTGAGAAAACCCATTGTCATCCCTGCTCATTTTCACTTTTGCATGTTGTCGTCGGTCCCAGGTTCCCAACTATTTGTGGTTTCTGGAATTGTGCTCACATCCCACGTTGCCACTGCCAGCTTTTGCTCCAGTAGCTCATAAGAAACCTGTCAGGCCTCACTCACTGCATTCCTGACTCTGGCCAGCAGGGGGCTCTGCTCACCGTGGTGTCTCCTGCATTCCAGAGGTCAGGCCATCTGAATCGCTGCAGCTGCAAATTACAGAGTGGCTGTTAAATACTCTTCCTGGAAGGACGGCGGCGACCTCAGCTTGCTCTCCACCAGCCAGAGGCAGTCAGACCGCAAGCCAAGCTCAGGGGGTGCAGTTATACACACACACAACGTCCTATGTGCCTGAAAGCCAGAGTGGCATATTTGAGAGCGGCCTTTATACTCCAAAAGTGTTGCAGTCTATCGTGAACTATAATTTACCAAGCCATTTTCCTGCTCTTAGATAAAAGCAGCAGGCTATGGGGTTTTAGAATTTACATTTGGATGTGTTTTCTGACATCACCCTCAAGTAACGGTTGGTTGTCTGAGCATGAGACACCTAATGTGCGCAGTTCCCCTGCCTCTCTCTGACACAGCTACACACCACCACCACCACCCCACCCCACCCCACACCCCCCACACCCCCGCACAGTCTGCTGCCAGCCCCTACAGCAGCTGCTCCCACCTCACACCTTCTAGCTCTGTCTTACAGTGAAGGGAACTGTAAATCACAGATCTCGTCACATCAATTCAGGGTCCTGACAACCTCTGTGGGAGCTTCCTGCCTCCCAGTGAAGAATTAATTTATAAGAGCACCTGTCCTCTAAGGTACCCAGTCGCAACGGCACACATGCTAAACACATCCGCACGCACACATCCGATCACCTGTTCGCCCCGAAGCACTGATGGAAGATGAGATGCTGAAGCTCAGCCACGTGGTACGACCCACCAAAGGCATCTGTGTGCTGGGATTTGCATGCTTTTCCGAGGAGCTTGACACCCTAGGCGCCTGCCTCCTCCCCGACCGCAGCCATCAGCTCTTTGCCTTTCGCTGAAAATGCCTTTTGCACCCAACACCTAAACTGCCAGCAGTTCCCTGTGCACAGCCAGATGACAGCACCCACACCCCTGTGCTTACTGTGTCCGACTGAGGACAGAGAGGACTTCAGGAGTGAACAGAGGACACGCTGGCACATGTGCTGCTCTCGTAGCAGAGTGACATCTCCCAACTATTAACTGTTAACCAAAAGCACAGGAATATGGTGGTTTGGACATTGAGTTGCTCTGTACTTCCAACCTTCCAACAAAGTAAAATGTTAGTGGAATAGTAAAGATACCTGAGTTGTCTTGAGTAATTATGTTTAACTAAGGCATTGAGTGAGAAGACTAGCTGAAGTCAAGCTGAAACTAAAAACTAGCTCCTTAGAGATGTAAGACGAAGGGAAGAGGGGAAGGGGTAGTCCCATGCCACCCAGAGCAAGAAGCAGGGGCTCCCGAGCCTAGGTGGTCAGTAGGTGGGGGGACAGGAGCCTCCAAGCTCAGCCGCAGCTCAGAGGCCCAAACGGACAAACACTGCAGTGGAGAGAGTCCAAGAGGAAATAGCCACAGCTGTAGTTCAGTGCATAAATGTGTGTGGTTGTGGGTGTGTTAGGAGTAACAGCAACCCTATGGGAGGAGAGCCAGGACTGGCAGGAACTGAGAGGCACCACAGGATGTTTGGAGCTGCAGAGGCTCTAATTCCCAGACTGCCTTGTGGCAACTCAAATCCCTTTGAAAGTCATGGCACCTTTCCAAGCTGTGTCACTCTGTAAAATGGAATCACATGAGCTTGTCATGAAAACTAAATATGATAGGTGAAATGGCTCTGGACAGGGACTGCCATTGGTTAGTGTTTTTACGGTGTCTACTAAGAAGTCCTAGACCCCAGGTGCTAAGGATTTGAGGGGGAGGTCTTGGAACCAGAAACTGGCTGGGCTGAGACTGACTAAAGCAGAGAGACAATGAGAAGCAAGAAGGAACCATGGTGGGCCTGGAATGTGATGTCTGTTCCTTTGTAAGTCGTCTGAGAATGCCAACTATGGACAACACAGGCGTCTCACATACTTTATGCTGGTCACAAGGTATGACAAAACCCTGGATGGTTGCACATATACAAGGTACCCAGAACATCCAGACTCAGAGACAGAAATTAAAGCAGGAATTGATGGGAGCGTGGGATAGGGAAATTGGGAAGTTCTTGCTTAATGGATAGAAAGCTTTGTTTTTGCAAACTTTGTCCCTGTAGATTCAGTGGAGATGACTGCACAGTAGTGAGATGTACTTCCGGCAGTAAGCCACACACACGTTCCTTTCCCAGCACTGGGATTTAATACAGGACCTCAACTATTGCCCTGCACCCTTAACTCCTAAGCCAAAACATTTTTAAATGGTAACTTTTAGTGTTTAAGGGGAAATCTGTATGAGGTGTGTAGTAACAGTGTGCCATGTTGGTGTGAGATGTGAACAGTGAGGAAGATTACATACAGAGGTACATGAGAAACTGCTCATAGGAGGAAAATTTACTAACTTCTGCTGTTCTGTTTGTGATGTGGGTGCTTGACAACTGATTGTATTAGACCGGCATATCCCTTAGCGTCTCATAGTTAGATTCAACTCACAATCTACGCTAGCAGCAATTTCCAAGTATGCAGTACATTGTTATTAACTATGGTCCCTGTCTTGTGCAGTGATGTCTTAAACTAGTCCTCTTGCCCATGTGTCTGTGTTGTATTTTAACCAACTCTTGGAATCTTCCTGTTCACAGGATTCCTTAGTAAATCTAAAACTGTTCCTAAAGGTTATTTTTTTTTAAAAGATACAGAAAATGAGAAGAGCTGGGTAGAATAAGAAATGTTTGACAACGCATTAGCCTGAAAATGGGTTGCAAATGTGGTCGGCACTGTCATGTGGGAGGGAAGAGAGAAACTTAAAAGCTTAGATGACTGGGCACAGTGATGGGTGCCAGGTGCCCAGTGGCCCTAGCTGGAAAGGACCAGGTCTCCCAGTGAGCATGTGCTCCCACTGTCTCACTCTGCACCTGTGTAGCAGGAAACCATAAGGACAGACACAGTCATCAGTCATGTGCCTCGTATTCCAGATGAGAGGGCCTCTAAACCCACACCCTTGCACATTTTTTTAGAACAAAGCCAGAACAGTGACAGTGAGAGATGGACAGAAAACACAGCACAGGGCGTGAGGTGCAGGTTGCAGGCTAGGTGGTCTGGTGCAGACCAAACTGTCAGGACTTAACAGGCCAAGTATTGATGGAGCATGACAACCAGCTATTAGTTTTATGGGATTGGGCATCTTAAATCTTGTCTTGTTATTGTCCCTAAAAGTCCTTAGAAAGTCTTTGTGAATTGCATCCAAATACAACATATTTTTACTCCCCCCAAAAAGGTCTGGTTTGGATATATTTGCATGTTGCTTTAATTCTTATAATAACTAATACTATTATCACAAAATCATAAAGAGAAAAAGCAGGGCACATGAGTAATAATGACAGCAGAAGAAATCAAGCTATGGTCTTTCTGTCATAGCTATGAAAAAATTAACTGTAAAGTTTTAAGCTCCTCTTATAACAACTACCAAACCAGATGGACTCAAATCACAGAGGTTTGGGCCAAGTATATGGTGGTGAGGTGACTGCCTAGCCTGGTCCAGCCAGCCATGCTGTTTACAGCAGAAGACGCTAAAGGAAGCATGGAAAACTTAGTCAGGCACAGATCAGCCTTAACATGTGGTCTGCTCACTGTTGGCGGGTGCCTGAGCTGGCAGCACTGTGGGCGCCATTGAGAATATCTTCATGGTACTTTAGGAACAAGACACATACAGATTCTGACCAGTTGACATGGAAGAGGGTAAGGAAGCTGTAGGTGACACAGGAACACTTGGCAGTGGGGACAGAGTATTAGTATGGCAGCGGCATGACTAAGGGAACACACACTCAGCAGCTATGCTAAGTGGAAGTGGGTGTCAGGAGGCGATAACTCAAGGACAGTGTCAGCTGGGCCAAGTGAGGAAATCAGTAAACAGTCTGCACTCTAAAGGTGAGAAGTTCTTTCTAATTTATTTTCTTAATTTATTCAGATTACATCTCAATTGTTATCCCCTCACTTTTATCTTCCCGTTCCTCCCTCCCTCCCTTTTTCACTCCTTCCTCTAGTCATGTGCCAAGAAAGATGGCAGCACTAGACCCCTGACATGTGTGAACTTCCAGAATCTACTTAATTTTCTAAGGGACTTTCAAAATGTGATACACAGGGGGAAAATACACACTAGGATACAGATATGGGAGGATTAACATGAACACCTGACATTCTTCAGCTTGGCCTCTACCAAATGATGGTGGTGACACATGCTTTATAAAGAATAAAAGGTGCATCGTGGAATAAATACTTTTGCACGTGTGTCCGTTCACATTTCTCTCTCTCTGTGTGTGTGTGTGTGTGTGTGTGTGTGTGTGTGTGTGTGTGTGTGTGTATGTGTGTGTGTTGCTTTGGTTATTATGTACGTTTTTGGGGCTTGTGGCTGTCACCATATATTCAAACATGGATCCACAATTACCATCCTTTTTATAACTCTCCAAGTTTTCTATGTGAGGCTTTTCCCATTGTGTGATAGCCTAAAGTATAGTACCGAATTCTAAATGGCACACTGAGTTTCCATGGTGCTTTTGTTTTGTGAACAATACCTATCTTAGGCCATCTTGTACATGCTGGACCATCCTTAGAAGTATTCTGGCAAGAGATGAACAGCCAGCGACACTGGCTGGAAGTCTGTGTTGAGGATCAGGGTTCCTTCTGAGTGAGTCAGTCCATCTATTTGTAGCCCCCAATTTGATGGCAGTTGATGTAGATTATAGTAGCTGAATGTGTTGTCTTCACATTGCAAGCCATTTTCGTTGGGTCTGAGCTATTCATTGAGTAGAGTGAAAACTCAAGCTAGTTAGCTTACAGCTCTAATAAAACATGCCCAGGCGTATGGGATGAAGACAGAGTTCTTGCAGAGGCTGGAAATAGAAGCTATTCCTCCTATAACCAAATGCTGTCCTCTCCTAATTTGGAAGTTTTGGGTATGTTGGTTAAAGCAGTTAGTAGTTGCTGTTAACTAAAGACTTAATGGTGGCCCAGACCCAATCTATTTCCACCTTCTGCTCAGCTCCTGTACCCTAACCCAGTGCAGCACTCAGCAGGCAGAAGAGTTCCTGGCCTAGTTTATGAATCCTTCCATGATGCATAGATAAAAATAATCTCTCTGAACTAATTAATTTAAAGTCTTGAACATAATAGCTTGGAGGCTTACTATCTCTGAAATTTGTATGCAAATCATTAGAAAGTAGCTTTCTCTAGGGAAAGAGACGTTGGTTTTCATTAATGTTTTGTTGAGATTTTCAATGGAAATAATTCAATAAAATCTGTGTTATTCTTTCTCTCAGTTAATCACACAGAATAATGCAGTGCAGGAAGGGCAGCTGGATGCCTAATCCTTCATGCCCGGGTCCAGTGTTTTTGAAGCGTCTCTTGATTTTTCCTGTATTTGATTAACCATTCACAAAACAACTCAGTGTGGAACTCTAGAGTCCCGTGGTTACTGCGCCTTGCCTTGCCCAAGATGGTGAAATTAGAAAATTCCCTCTTGCTTGTTAATGGTGTGCCTTGTGGTTGGAAAGCTGAGGCTGAGAGCGAGCAGTAGAACGTCATTAGTTATGGTGAGAAGAGCAAGAGGAAGGTAGCTCAATCCATTTAATGGAAACCTTTCCCCCCCCTTATGGTACTGAAGATTAAACCTCGATGCTTGTGCATACAGCACAAGGGTCTACCACCAGGATGGATTTCCTCAGCCCCTCAGAGAGGCTTTAGGGTGGTCTAGTTTGTAACTGTGGCTCAGAGACTTATAGTTGAAGCTATTCCATTTTTCTTTTTTAATGTCAACAAAAACATGGGTTCTCTCAGAAAGTTAGATTGCCTTTGAACCTAGATCTAAGGAAGAAAAAGGAAGTCAACTTGGGAATCTAATGGGAAATTCTTTTTTTTTTTTTTTTTTCTTTCAAGACAAGGTCTCTCTGTGTTAGCCTTGGCTGTCCTAGACTCGCTTTGTAGACCAGGCTGGCCTCGAACTCACAGCGATCCGCCTGCCTCTGCCTCTCGAGTGCTGGGATTAAAGGCGTGCGCCACCACGCCCCGCTAATGGGAAATTCTTAATGCAAAAGAATTAAGTACATGTAAACATTTTCAAGGCAGTCGAAGGGTTAGTGACCCCAATAGTCTGACTGTTCCTCCAGTCTCAAAGTGCCTCAGGAAAAAAAAAAATGGTCAAAAACAATAGCAACATTGTAGTGTGGTTATCCTGTATTATGTGGCTGATATCCACTGTGAGTATATACCATGTGTGTCTTTCTGTGTCTAGGTTACCTCACTTAGAATGGTCTTTTCTAGTTTCATCCATTTGGGGGAGGAGGGCTATAGAGACTGATGCACCAACCAAGGACCATGCATGGTGGGGACCTAGACCTTCTGCTCAGATGTGGTCAAGAGGCAACACAGTCTCCCTGTGGGTCTCATAATAGGGGGAGTAGGGGCTGTCTCTGACATGAACTAGGACTAGGAGAGTGGGGCTAAGTAAGGGATGGTGGGACCTGCAAGAGATGGGGGAGGGGCTACAATCAGAATGTAAAACGATTAAAGGCATGCACCACCAGACTCGGGAGGCAGAGGCAGGCGGATCGCTGTGAATTCCAGGTCAGCCTGGTCTACAAAGCGAGTCCAGGACAGCCAAGCCTAACACAGAGAGACTCATGTTGGACCCTAAAGTCCAATTCAGGAAGGGGAGGTCGCCGCAAGAGACCACTCAAGTCACACCAGCTGAGAAGGTATAGGTAAAATTTATTGCTGAGACACCAGAAGTGTCAATTGTTGATGTGTCCAGGTCCCTCAGCACTCGGGAGGTGAAGGACCCTGAGTAGCTGTTACAGGCTAGTTTTAAAGGCTAAAACCGCAAAGCAGGTGGGGTTGCTTATCAGGTTAGACCATATGGACATTAGGACATCTGGCATTGGGAAGCTCCGTGTGGAGGCTTGGGTGTGGGTCTCAAGAGCGGTTACTGAAAGCCGTATGGGAACATCTGATATTTGGAAACTTACATGTAACTATTCTGGGGACTAAGGTGGAACTTTTGAAGTCAGCATTAACGAGAACTGGGAGAAGCGAGCAAGGCTGGACAAGCAAACAAGCGTCTTGTATTTTACAATTTTACAGTTTCTCACTCTGTCTTGAAAAACCAAAAAACAAACAAACAACAACAACAAAAAAAACCCAGAATGTAAAGTGAATACATTTTTTAAAAATTAAAAATTTATTTATTTATTATTATGTATTCATTGCTCTGCAGGCCAGAAGAGGGCATCAGATCCCATTATAGATGGTTGTGAGCCACCATGTGGTTGCTGGGGATCAAACTCAGGACCTTTGGAAGAGCAGACAGTGCTCTTAACCTCTGAGCCATCTCTCCAGCCCCTTAAAAATTTTTAAATTTAATTTTAAAAAGTAATCCCTGATTTATTATGGGTTATGAAACAATATGGACCCTCTAGAATTATATGTGGAAATGCATGCTGTGGTTTGTCTAGCTGGGTTTCTGGAAGCATAGATATAATTTTGGTAAAAATGATATGAATTTTAAAAAATAATTACTATAGAAGAAACTAATTTTTTCAATTAAAAAAAAAAAAGAACCCAGATAGTCCCAATAATAATTTTACTTGTGTCATTGTTGCTGTTTTTGCTTAATTGTTGACCAGAACATTTCTGATAACCAGTTGCAAACTTAGGAAGTTGCCTTTTTCCCTTTTAATGGAGGGTAATTAAAATGCCTTAGCATAATGGAGTGCTTCTAGAGACACCAGCTTCGTAAAACCTGTGTTTGTTTAGGAACTTCTTGATTTGAACAAAGCCAGTGTTTGTGCGTTGAGCCGTGGGAGGAGGAAGGGGCCGTCCATGAACCCTATATAAACAAATCTCTTTTGTGTGGTTGTCGGGCAGTGGCCTTTCTTCCCATCCTGTCCGCTGGGGCGCTCAGCCAAGTACAGAGCTTTAGCTGTGTCATCCATGGAGATACGTAATGCAAAGAACGCTTCAGAATGACCATGATAGTAAAATACTGGGTGAGGTGTCCCAGCCAAAGGGATTCGATTTCACAGAGCCTAATCCCACAGAGAGCCTGGCGTGGGGCTGGTTTCCTGCAAAGGTGGGGGTTGGGGTGCAGTGTAGACAGTGTGTTTGTCTGTCTCATGGGCTTTCTGCTTCCCCTAAACTGTTCTCCTCAGGGCATCGACATATTGCCTCAGCTTCCCGAGAGTGGGGTTAAAGCGATGACCTCCACCATGCTCCCCTTCCCAGCTGTACCACCTTCTGGAGGGGGCTCTGCAAGTTATAGACTAAGTTTACCAAGGCAAACTACTTCCCCTCCACCAAAGAAGGTGTCAGCACTGCCAGAGGACACCGCTGATGGCTTCAGGAGTTGCAGAGTGTCATGGATGAATAGTGCTCAGACTGAGAGGGATCATCAGGCAAGGTCACTTCTGCCATGGGCACGTCTTTGTGTTAGGTACCTTCTTAGTTCACTTAGTAATATGAGCTTTTCTTGTGCTCGAATCTTCATTCGCAACCCTGACCTGCTCCTGAGCCAGAGAGCTCAAGAGTTGGACAGGACCTCAAGCCCTGTCCAAACCTTCTCCCCACTCCTTCGCATGTCTCGAGGAAAATGCTTCCTACCACTGTTCCACACCTCCCTCTACCAGGGGGGCGAGCACCCTCTTCATTCTGAGCTACAGAGACTCAACATCATCTGACCTCTCCCCACGTTCCTTACACCTGCTCAACAACACGGTGCCAGCTCTTCATATACACCGTCCCCAGCTCCCTCCCCCATTCTCACCTGGACCCCTACATCATCCCCCCATCCTGTCATTAACTGTTTTGACTATGACTGTTTCTCAGTCTCACCCCTTCTAAGCCCATGCTGCATGCAATCCCCAGCCCCTAACCTCTATGCAGAAGTTTCAGATGGAGAAAAACCCATGTGGGCTGGGGAGATGGCTCAGAGGTTAAGGGCACTGGCTGCTCTTCCAGAGGTCCTGAGTTCAATTCCCAGCAACCACATGGTGGCTCACAACATCTAAAATGAGATCTGGCGCCCTCTTCTAGCATGCATGTGTACATGTGGGCAGAACACTGTATACATAAAGAAAGAAAGAAAGGAAGAAAGAAAGGAAGGAAGGAAGGAAAAACCCATGAGTGTTGGACCTTCACGCCCAACTGGGGAAGGGGTCGCCATGAGAGACCACACGAGGCACAACGCACTGATGCAAAAGCAAAGGTTTATTGCTGACGCGCCAGGGTCCCTCAGCACTCGAGAGGCCAAGGACCCCCAGTGACTGTTACAGGCTATTTTTAAAGGCTAAAACCGCAAAGCAGGTGGGGTTGCTTATCAAGTTAGACCATATGGACAGTAGGACATGTGGCGTTGGGAGACCTCTTGCGGGGACTTGGGTGTGGGTCCCTAGGGCGGTTACTAGAAACCGTATGGGACCTCTGATATTTGGGAGCTCACATGTAGCTATTTTGGGAACTAGGGTGGAACTCCTGAGGCTAGCAGTAACGAGAACTGGGAGAAGCCTCTGGGTAGGCAGGGCAAACAAGCGTCTTACATTTTATAATTTTACAGTTTCTCAGAGTTGCCTTGCTATGCTGTCCATCACACAGGAACCTTGCTAGAACGCTTCCTTTTCCATCTGCACTTCCTTACTTAAAAGCTGCCAGTGACTTGTCCCACCTGAGCTATAAACAGCCTCTCGGCTTTACACTCATCCCTGTCCTCTCCACCTGCCCATCTCATCTCTGATCCTTCAACACCAGCAGAGATGGCTGCCCTTCCCACTGTCTCATGAACACCCTCACGGGGTTTCTGCCTCCAAGTTACAAACAGCCTTAATCAGCCCAAATCAGCTCAATACATACTAAAATGACTGGCTCATATTAAATAAAAGACTAGGGTCAGCTCTTGTTCCCGTTGTCTCTGTCCTCTGGAGTCTGACATTATCTTGTTCTACTTCCCTTTGCTGCCTTTTTTCTCAGCTCCACCCATCCATGTGGTAGCAAAAGCAGCCACCATGGCACCAGTTCTGTCCTCTGATCATGCAAGTACAGAAGGAGGAGAGTGTCCCTTTCACAGTGGCTCCAGCTGGTCTAGGTCCACAGCCTGTCAGAGTGGCCAGGCGGACAGTGTGCTTTGGCTTGCAAGGCCAAGTTTGGAAAAATCAGGGTAGCGGGCTCAATGGGAGTGGGACTGGAGAAGCATGTGGTTGTTCCCTCTACCCAGCCCTCGGCCTCTCCCCCAAGGCCTGCATCGAATCCACTTTCCCTAGGATGCCACCTTCAGGTCTCCTGGTCTCCAACTGGAGGTGCTAAAGTGTACACTTTTTCAACTACATCTTTGTTTTCCTCTAAACATCTGGGGTGGTCTTTGCATAATCAGTGCAGTGAATTTTTGTTGGTGAAAGTGGTGTGGGGAGGGTGGTATAAGAGAGAAAGGGGGTGTGCATTGGAGGAGATGCACATCTTCATGGAAACACGTGCCAGCAGTCCCTAACCTGGAGGCTGCACGGTGACGCCAGCATCCGTCCATCTTGGTAACTAGCTGGCAAGCCTCGGGTAAGGACATCTTCTGTCTTCTTCTGCTGGGGAGTAAGATAATAACGTTCCCGAGTACCCAGAACGCAGGTTGTTTTCTCCGTCTGACTTCAGTTTCAGCAAGAAAGGACAAAAGTCAGTGAGTCCAAACAAAAGAATAGAGACATAGGAGCATTTTTAGAGGTAAGTAATAGCATAAATTAGGAGGAAAAGTCAAGAGTGTGGCCAAAGGAAAGGAGGCCTACTTGTTCTGCGTGAGAACAAGTGTACTGTCTCCTGTTGTTGGGAAGTTGGGTCCTTGCTGGTTTCTCCTGTGAGGTTTCAGCCAGGACCCCTCCCTCCGCTGTGTGCTGTGAGTGTTCTCTCATCTGATGACCTCTCCTTAGTAACTAGTTCCATATGCTTGCTTACTTCTGTTTGTAAAACAGCTTTAACCAAGGTCATGTCACCTTGCTTTGGTACTTCTTCCAAATGGCAGGGATTCGTTTGGAGTCTGTTGTTGAGAATGAAGGATTTGCCTGTCATATAAGAAACAGTATTATTATGCTGGATAAGGCTAGTCTAAAAAGAGGGTGTTTTGGGTTTTAGGGTTAACTTTGCATCTAGTGAAAGAGTGAGGCTTACATTCCTGAAGAGTTTCTTACTGAAGAAAGTCATATGTTGGCTCTGTTTCTTAACAATTAAACTTTATTATACAACCCAACTAGCTTACACAAAAGGGAAAAAAGGTTAAAGGGAAACAAGAGTGAACCTTCCGGTATCCGTTCCATAGGATGGATGGGTCCCTAGGTGTCTCTGGCCTGCGCGCTGGTCCGGCCTGTTCACTGATCCTCTTCCCAATCCACGTGTGCTCAAGCCCGGTCTGAACCTGCTGCTCCTCTCTGTCCTCTCCACCTGCCTGTCTCTCATGTGCAAGGGGCAGTCTCCCTCTCCCATTGAGGGTCCATTAGAAGCACAATAGTGCAGGTGGAGTCCCTCGGTCCCCTTCCTGAATTCCAGGCCCAGGACGGCTCCACCCAATCTATCTCAAGGTTAATCTCAGGGAGTATCCGTGGTGTGTCCAAGGGCAAAGCCCGCCAAGACTGCTTTCACCTGTGACAAAGCTTACACTCCTTCCCACAGTCATAGGCCGTTCATTCTAAGAGCTGCATGAGACTTAGAAATCACAGATGTCAGTGTATCAGATAGAAGCATACTTAAGCATCAGCTTGGGTTCTTGTGAACACATAAGTTGCTGGGCCTTGTCCTCAAGGACTTGGATTTTGTAGCCCTGGAATGGTGCCCAGATTACACAGGGTGATCCTGGTGAGAGAGCTCCACACCTCATCACATCCAAATACTAGATGCAAAGAACCTATGTCTAGTAACTGTGAAGATACCTGTTGAAATTCATGCGGCCACTAGACGGACACAGGTATCCTGACTGTCCCGTAGCCTTGTCCCTTTGCGAGTCAGACCGTCCATCTCCAGAGTAAGAATCATTTATGGTGAATTAGCTCACAGGTTGAACCGTTCCTACCCATAGAATTTTCGAGAAGGTACAAATGACCTTGGGAGCTATGAGTCCTCCAAAGCCGTGTAAAGCCCTTTTCTTAGCCCCTACCTGAAGTCCCTCCTGACATTCTGGCAGCCTGTGACTGATGGGTGAAACTTAAATGCTCCCTGCTAGGAACTCTCTTCTGTCCCTGGTGCCTGCAGTGGGGGTGAGTAGATCCACCTGTCTGTGGACCCGGGGTATCAGAGAACATCAACAGTCAGAGTCCCGAGTCCTGTAGAAAACATCACTGTGTGGAGAACAGTAGTGCTGAGGGAACCTCAAAAGCCACATGGGCCCAGCACCTCCCTCCCACCATGAAGAAGTAAGAGAAAGACCCGCTGGAGACAGGGCTGGGACAAGAGCCCAGTTAATTCCCTTCCTGGCCAGAAATAAACAAACACGCAGAGCCTGCCTTATAATATTAACAAAGGGCCTCACAGCCCAGGTGGATTTTAATATGTAAGCCCAGGTTCATGACCTTGTAATAAAAAAGGGATCAAGTGCGTACACATAGGTGTACTTCATAATTGGACTTAAAGTGTCATTGTTTTTCCTCCCACCTTGGGGAATAAAAATAGCTCTGCCTAGTCTGAAGGAACAATTTGGATGCAAGAAGAGAAAATGAGCCCTGTTTCTTTGTGTCTGACTTGATTCTTCATGTACAATGAGTCTGTGTTCCGAGGGGGGCTGGAGATGGCCACTGGCTCATAATCACCTCTACTGTTGAGCTGACTGCACAAGGAGACTCAATGTCAAGTTTAATGGAACGCCTTTTAAAACGGTACCTATGGCCCATTAATTAAAACTAGCCATTGCCAAGTGCTGCTAGCTTAGGCTTATACTAACAAACGAAAATGTGAATATAGCCGTGGTCTGCTGTAAACAGACCTCTACCAGGTGAGGACACAGGCCTAGCACACAGAGCTGCAGGTGGGAGTGTTGGTGCTGTGCACAGAATCAAATGGACCCTGAGTAGGACAGACTGGACGCAGGACAGCCTTGCTGTTGACTGATCTCAACAAGGGAAGTCTCCCCATTCTTTGTCTCTGGTTTTAGAGTCCCCCAGTGTGTGCGTGCCATTGTTAAGACTATGACAGAATAGGAACAAAGCCTCGCAAATCCGCATGGAGAGAGAGGGTGCTGGAGCCCTGTGGTATTCAGGGGCTTTGTGAGGGGTCACCCAGGATTTGGGAAGAGCCCATAAAGTGCCGGGTCAGGAAGAAGCACTGCTGGCCTCAGCAGCCCATAGCTGCCAGCAGCTGCCAATGGGTTTTGTTGTTGTTTGTTTCTTTTTAAACTTAGGCCACGTAGTGCTCCTCTCCTGCTGTTTGTGGAAACAAGCTCTCAGAATGGCAGATAGTGACAGTTCTCCAGATGTTGCCACTTTCATGTTTACATGGTGCACCAGAGTTATTGATGTAAATAGAATTCTGCACGCAGTGCTCACCTCCCCTGCTGTGCCAGGCCTGGGCCTGCTGTCAGAGTGGCTCTGTCCAGATCAGGTGAGGCATCTTCCATTCCCCAATGCTTGTGTGGACAAGCCCCCTCCTATGAGAAGCTTCTGGAATTGTAGCATGTCTTGATCCTCTTGCCCTGCCCTCTGGTGGGACATTAATCTGCTGGGTCATAGAAGTCCTCCAAACACAAAAGTCCTGGCTTATGGAAACCAGTCCATCCTGACCTGATTTTCAACAACTCAAGCTCCATTGTCTCAGTCGCCGTGGTGCGCCCCCATGGCTACTCCCCCAGGGTCAGGGCTCCACTGTACTGCAGAGACTGGAGTTTGGTGACAGTCAGCCTCACATCCAGCCCTCCCTCTGAGCATCCTCATGTCAGCCTCGCATCCAGCCCTCCCTCTGAGCATCCTCATGTCAGCCTTGCATCCAGCCCTCCCTCTGAGCATCCTCATGTCAGCCTTGCATCCAGCCCTCCCTCTGAGCATCCTCATGTCAGCCTTGCATCCAGCCCTCCCTCTGAGCATCCTCATGTCAGCCTCGCATCCAGCCCTCCCTCTGAGCATCCTCATGTAAAGCCACTCACTCTCCTCACACCTTGCTAGACTGAGTGGGGCTCGTCCACCACAGTACCTCACCTCTTTGACCACAGTAATGGACCTTGTGGACCTCTTGTCTAGGCTTTCACTAACAGAAGAGAAAGGTGTCTATTACTTCTTAGCCATAGGCTGGTATGATGTGCCTGTGATTGACGTATTTTCTATTGCACAGGAGACACCAGTCAGCAAGAAAACTAAGCAGTTCTGCCGTGTCTCAGGCTGGCTGGGTTACGTGAGCCGACACATTCCCCTCTTGGCCTTAAGGCTACCTGAGCTAGATTGCTGGAGCTCACAAGAGTCTGATTGATACACACCCTGTGGCCTTGGCCCTGGTCTCTGTTATGGAGCCATTTTCCTCCAGTCCTTCAGCCGCACACCCCTCCCACTCCCCCCAGGAAGGAGGGGTTCCTTTCAGTGGTCAGGAGTGATTCCTGTGCTGTGGCGAGACAGTTCCAGCGTGCTTCTTTAAACTTATGAAAAATGGTCTGGGGTTCACTGCAGCCATAGAACTCATGCTGTGAAGAGCTTTGTTCTGGGACCATCATGTGATGTCTCAGAAGCCCTCAGGTGTCTCTGAGGATGGGACACCTCACAGCCTTCACCCACCAACAGCCACCAAGTCCCCACAGTGCAGTGTCTCCAGCATCCTAGCCTGCAGCTCTCTCCCCCTCAGAGAACTGATTGTGGGACCCCAGGTGAAGATAATCAATTTTTTCTGGTTTTGAGAAATATTTCCACAGCCACATAGCTGCTTTTCTTTGAGTGCCAGCCCCCTGCCTATGCCAGCACTTAGAATCTTTTTCCCATCCCCCACTAGTTACCACTGACCACAGCTTTTATCCTGCAGTAACCCTTGTGGAAAGCATGTTTTTCCATGTCTTTATATAAATAGATTGGGCCTTTTTGTCTGTATGTTTGATTGTTTCTAATTGCTGAGGTAGAATGTGCTGCCAAAGTCTTTTTATGGATGTCCAGCAATGTTATGGAAAAGCAAAACTGGCTAAGCTAGAGCTCTGGGATCTGCCTGCCTGGCTGGACCTCTGGTTCTGTCACCAGCCAGTGCCTCCTCTGGCGCCCCTCCATACCCCAGAGCCATGTATAAAATATGTGGATAATAATAACACCTGCTTTGTAGAGCCACTGCAAAGAGTGAAAATTAGGAAAGACATAAAGACCTTAGGATGGGCCTGTCATGCTAATGACCCTTTAATAAATAGTACCAATAAATAATTGACCCACACAGAACCAATGGGGTCTGGTTTCTTATATTAGTTTTTCTTCTGGGTAATAAAAGTTATTCAAATTGACATGAAGAATAGCAGTGGAATACAGGAAGGAAAGAGTGCCAGCGTGTGGCTCCTTCTCATGGTCCCAGCAGACCATGCTGCCAAGTACCACTGCAGCATGGCACCCTACCTCCAACCTAAGACCAGGGGAGCAGGAGACAGCTGGAGACACCAGCCACCCTACCCTCTGATGCCTTGGTAAGAGTGGGACATGAAGATGACACTCAAGGGTAGGGGAACATCACTACCAAGTGGAGCAAGGTGACACTGTGAGAGAAGAGGCCTGCTGGGAGGGTGAGCAGCTTCTTTTGTGGATCAGGAAGAGCAGGGTGGGAAAGCCGCAGATGAAAGAGGAATGTACATCCCCTGGAAGGATGGCCCCACACAATCCCCGCTCCTCCCAGTCCTTAGCCAGTTGATTATCTCCACAATCCCACCAGCCTTTGAGAGAATATTTGTGTTTGGAGGCCAATCCGGGGTTTATTTGTGTATTTCTTTGATATGGATGCAGCTGTGTAAGCCACGGTTGCCTTGTTTGCTCTTCAGACTCTTTATGGGTCTTGCTAGACCAAGTGTCTCTCCTTCCTGCTGTATTTCTCAGCTTTGCCTGTGTGTAATGGATGAAGTATATGAACTGTCTGATTTCCAGTCATTTTTAATGTATCCAAACAGCAATTGCATATTGTTCAAATGAATGTTTCCAAGTTCAGAGATTACAGATAAGTTCTCTAGAGATGGAACCATAGCCCAGCCCTGCCTGCTTGGATTCTCCTCACGCCCACCAGTGGCAAAGGGACTCGGGAAGCCCCTGCCTATCACAAGGGAGAAGAAGCGTAAATAGATTAATTATGGCTTACACAGCCCTCTCCATAGCAAAGAAACATATGGCTCAAGTCCTGAGGTAGAGACGGAGTGCAGGGTGGTTGGGTAAGAGCTATGCAGAGACACAGGGCCCAGAGCTGGGTTCAGATGCCTGGCTGGGAGAGAAAAGGCTGGATGGAGAGCACCAGCTGGGGGGAAGCAAGAACGCCACTTCCTTTCCTGCCATTCCCTCCTCTCTCTTCCCTGCTACAAACCTCCTGCAGATGGGGTCCATGTGGTGAACAGCGAGTGGCATGTGCCACTTGGGGATCTCTTTAGGAACAATCTGAGGCAGCTGTTCTCCTCTGTCACCCCTGAAGTCTTCTGCTTAAAGGGAACGTACACTCTAAAACCTGGCATTGGAATGTGGCATATGGCGTTAGACACACTGACAAATCCTGAGAGAAACGAAGTGAAGAAGTTAAGCAAGGCCACTTTAATTTTATTAGAGAACAAAGTTTTATCTTCTCCCTCTCTCAAATACTAAATATAGACTTTAAAGGCATTTCCATTATTACTGCAGTGACTTGAAATGGGTAGCAGCTGCTTATAGGCAATATCTATGTGACCAGGCACCATAGAGACTTTCCAGTCTCAGATTAGCAAGCATGCCTCTGCCCTTGGCCAGCGCTGTACCTGCTGACCATACCTAGATGTATCTGTCAGTCTGCCTCTGCCTCTCTGCCTTTACCCTCCAGGTCATCCTGTACAACTTGAGGACAGGAAACGAATGTTCCTGATCTTGGTTTGTTGTAGTACTCGGTAGAAAACACACTATTTCCTAAGTCTGAGATGAGTAAAAGCAAAGAAGGAGAAAGGGAATTAAGGACAGGTGTGTCAGAGATACCTCTTAGGGGAGGTGAGTCCAAGCTAAACTCATCTTGTCCAGACCTTTACCACCAGGACAAGGATTTAGTGGTATAACAGTTGTGTTGTCCGTTCCTTGTTGCTGGGACAAACTATCGAGATAAAGGATATAAGCCGGAGGTTGGTTTGAGCTAGTGCATTCACTCGGCCCCACAGCTTGGGCCTGGGGTTTGCAGAACATCTCGGCTGACAGCTGTCACAGAGGAAAGCTGCCTGCCTTATGGTAGCCAGGAGCAGAGAAGGAGAGAAAGAGACTGGACCAAGTTACACCCTAGTGACCTGCTTCCTCCAGCTAAACTCCATGTTCTGAGGCCATCTGTGAATTCTGGAATGTATTGACACGTTGTTGAGGTTAGAGCCCCAGTGTTCAAGTGCGTCCTGAGGCCACACTCCAAACCCTTGAAGACCAAGCCTGCAGTTTGCAAGTCAGCAGACATTTGTCTTCAAACTACAGTACAGATGCCACTTAAGAACCACTTCTCTACCTTTCGTGTGTGTGTGTGTGTGTGTGTGTGTGTGTGTGTGTGTGTGTGTGTTGTCTTTGAACCCAGGCTCTGTGGCCCTTCACAAGAGAATTTCAGAGCCCTCAGGGTCTGTGCCAGGTCCTACTAGAGACGTGCCATTCTGGGCCACAAGCAGCTGACCACTCTAATATGGTCTGTCACATGGCACAACCATTTCTTCTCAATTATCATGGGCTCCATTCAAGGTGAACCAAACGTGTGCATGTCTGAAGAGCACACACACGCGCGCGCACACACACACGCACGCACACACACACACACAAGAGGGGGAGAGAAAGCTGTGCATGCACACGCACAAACATACATCAAACTTTGCAGTGTGAGTGGATATGGAGCAGGCCTGCCCTTTGTTTAGGGGTGGAGGTTTGCTAGAAGTTTTCCTCTTCTCTGAACAGCACCCAAAACCCCACCAGCCATAACCCAGGGACCCTTCTCTGACCTCTTATCTCTGTCCGTCCTCTATGTTTCCTCATGACCCAACCTGAACAGGTCATCCTAATAGGGGAGATAGGTTGTAAAGTCAAAAGAAATGTGACTCAGTGCTGGTATGTGCTCTACATTCATACATTAAAATATTACCCTGCTTGGGCTGGAGAGATGACTCAGTAGTTAAGAGCACTGACTGTTCCTCCAGAAGACCTGGGTTTGAATCTCAGCACCCACATAGTGGATCATACTGTCTGTAACACCAGTCCCAGGAGATCCGATGCCCTCTTCTTGCCTCCACTGGCACTGTATACACATGGTACACAGACACACACATGCCTACAAAACATTCATACACATAAAAATAAATATTTTTTAACAAAGCTATTAAAATAAAATAAAAGGTTATCCTGCCATGCTGCTGCCAGTTTCGAGATGACCTTCTTGTCCCCATATGTAAACTATGGGCAGCATCCTTTGCCATGACCTCTGTCACTGACGTGTACAGTTCTGTCCTCTGCCATGACCTCTGTCACTAGCGTGTACAGTTCTATCCTCTGCCATGACCTCTGTCACTAGCGTGTACAGTTCTATCCTCTGCCATGACCTCTGTCACTAGTGTGTACAGTTCTATCCTCTGCCATGACCTCTGTCACTAACGTGTACAGTTCTGTCCTCTGCCATGACCTCTGTCACTAGCGTGTACAGTTCTGTCCTCTGCCATGACCTCTGTCACTAGTGTGTACAGTTCTGTCCTCTGCCCCTCTGCCATGACCTCTGTCACTAGCGTGTACAGTTCTATCCTCTGCCATGACCTCTGTCACTAACGTGTACAGTTCTATCCTCTGCCAGACCTCTGTCACTAACGTGTACAGTTCTGTCCTCTGCCATGACCTCTATCACTAACGTGTACAGTTCTGTCCTCTGCCATGACCTCTGTCACTAATGTGTACAGTTCTGATGGGGATACAGATCTGTTTGCTGGTCCATCCCTCCATCCTTTCTACCTAGAACAGACCCATAGCATCGTTACATACACATTCAATGTACACACTGCCCTGTATACATTGTCTGTGCCCTGCATGGGACTCCATGCCCAGAAGCAATGTCTCTGTAGTCTCTCTTTGTTTCTGCACAGAGATTCAAAACTGTGTGGCCCATTCTGACGTCTTGTTGGTATAATCATGACCTTTTCCTCTGTCAAAGAATAAACAATGAGACTGCCATTGTTTCTTTGGAGAATTAATGTCTAGCCATGTTCTGTGGTTCTCCCGGTAATCAGGCATGTTCCATGACGTGTGGAAGGAGGTGACTTCAGCGTGGGCACCAGGCTGCTGTTGTGAATGGAGCCTCTGGCTGGCAAGCGGGCGGTGGGGTGGGGGTGGGGGAATGGGGGCCTGGAGCATCGGGGGGGTCCTCTGTGCCTCTCTTCTGGGACCTCGAGGGAAGACAGCTGGTGTAGAATGGAGCTGCAGAGGGAACACCTGTTTGATGAGTCAAGATTGAAAGTGATGAGCCTGACATCAAAGGGGAGGCAGCCGCAGCTGGAACACTCCTTAGAAATAAATGAGTGTAGTGTGCCCATAAAGAGGCCCCTGAACTCGCCCTGCACTCTGAACCCACAATGCGCTTACTGGATCAGATCCCACCATTTCAGGATGAGTATGGATGTGTGTTTTAGGAGACACGTGTTCTAGGACCATCTTATTATGTCTTCCGTCCATGTGACTCTGCCTGAGCCCCACAGAGAAGGCAACCTATTGTCTGACTGCCCAACCTGCTCTTCTTCTCCAAAAATCTTTATGCTCAGAACATTGGCTTCAGTCTGTGAGGCAAGAGTCTTTTTAATATGTCTTTTTAGGTCTCTGCTTTTAATCAGTATTTAAAGTGCCTGTAGAGGGAGAAGAAAATAGAAGGCAGGATGTGGGAGATAGAGAATATATATTACAGCCCTAGAAACAGATACAGAAAAGGAATCAACCCACCCATTGACTTCAATGCAGCCTGTCCACCCCCCTGACACTACACCCCGGCAGGGGAAAGAGAGGCTCTGCCTGTTCCTTTGGGAGCTTACGCTGCCTTTGCATGCTCCGTGGTTCACACTTCTCACAGGGAGGTAGGAGTTTGAACTTACTCGGATACTTCCATGTGAGAACCATCGGTTAGAATGACAGACTTCGCAAGCTGTCGCTGGAGGCTGAGCAAGTGCCCCGACTTGATCTGGGCAGGTCTATGCTTTGCTGTCACACTTAGCTCATGTGCTCTGTGGTCCTCTCTGCCTTTGAGGAAACTGAGATTCAGAGTTCAAAGATCTATCCAAAATCCCGCGCCTAGTGCACCCAGGCCCTCAGACTCAACACATGTGTCTTCCTATGGCACCACAGCCACATCGCTGATGCCTGGGCCTTGTGAGGGTGACAGGCCTTTACTGAAGCACTGGGACCCAGAGACTCGGCTAATCCAAAGCCATGTGCCAGGGAGACACAGGAGGGAGGCCATGATATGTTTGGAAACGCTTGCTAGGTTCCTGTCAAACCCCACCCAACCCCTCATCTCCCAGTTTTGTTCACAAGGCTGCACCATCTCGTCTGCTGTGTCCCTGGGGAGCTTCGTGGGTCTGGTTTCTAAATAGACATCCTCCTCATTTCTACGAATCTGAGTGAGGTCCCTTCATGCCTGTCTTGTTTACAGGGATCCTTCTCTGATCTGTGTGCTCTTATTCTATGCTTAGATTCTACCTTAAATGTTTGGTAGTTTCCTATTCATTTTCTCACTAATTTCTTCACTGCCAGCTAATCTTTCACTGGTTCTGTTGTTACAAATGTCATATACAAGGTTAAGGCTTGTCTGCTCACATTGTTTGTGGTATCTCTATTTTTTTTTTTTTTTTTTTTTTTAACTATAAAAGAGTTGGGTCCTTTTGTTTTGGTTTGGTTTTCTGAATTTTGGTCCTAATACACCTGACTCCCCACCCCCCACATTTTGTAATATGAGTGTAGGTGGATTTTTGTATTGGTTTTGTAAATGCCACTTGTTAAATACTTCATACTTGTCACGGAATTTCAATGCCTTCCCAGCCATATATTGTTTCCATATATGCCTGGAACGGATGAGGCTGTGTTTGCTTTTCTGCATCTCTTTGCGTCTCTATGTCATTCCCACAATGACCTTACTACTACCCAGGCATGGTAAGGCTGCTCGTCATGTCTTGACCGTTCTTAGCTCTATGCTCTCCTACAGACATGTTAGAACCAGCTATACGGCACACACAGTTCTTTGTGACCTCCATTGAAATTGTACTGAACTTGTAAGCTTAGTTGGCGAGCACTGATGTCACCCTGGAACTTGAGTTTCACGCACCACAGATGTATGAAGTCATGAGTGTGAAAAGTCAGCAGCTTCTGTCTGGCAGTCCCACTGGAATGGAAGGTTCTCTGAATGGCCATCCTTGACTGAACCTTAGGTTCATTGCAGCAGATGGTTTTCTCAATGGCTAGCTGAAGAGGGAAATGATCACTGTAGCGTGATTTGCCAACATGTCTTTCTAGCTGAGTGATTAAATACATGTAATTAGGGAGAAGAAAGCCTGCAAGAACTGTGTAGGGGCCAACACTGCCCTGCCAGCGGGAACGCTAAGGTGGCAGGAGTGAGAGCACAGTAGGAGCTGCAGCGAGCAAGAGTCGAGAGAAACAGTGTGTTCTGGCTGCTGAGCCCCACGGGCCAGCCAACTCCATCCTCAGCATCATTGTCTTTTCTTCCACCATGTACTGGCCTGCTGAAGTCTTCCTACCGTAAATACCCAAGTCAAAAGAAAACCAGTCCCTGGATTCTGAGTGATAATTAGTAACACTGGGCCTCTATTCAGACAGGTAGCAATGCTGAAAACCAAGAGTGTGTAAAAGGTGAGGGCCTGCTGTTTTGCTGCTTCTGATTTTCTAGAATTTAAAGTACATAGCTATATTATGGAAAAGTGCAGAGACATAAATGATACTTTTTGGTTGGAGAGATTTAAAACTGTAGTGACGGTTTATAGACTTACTCACAACCATTGTCACAGTAAATCATGTCTGCCTCCAACTGTAGAAGACATAAGAATTATAACACTTGTTTTTGTTCAAGAATAATGAATTTTAACTGCACACATCAAAAGATGATCTGTAGAGAGCCCAACCTTTTAAAAGTAGTAATAAGCTGATAGCTGAAGCATGACTTTTCCAACTGCCTCAGTTTCTCTCCTGTTGCTATGGCAAGAAACCCTGGCAAGGGCAACTTACTGGAGAAAGGGCTTTGGCTCACAGTTCCAGCTTGCAGTCCATCATGGCAAAGAAATCACAGCTGCAGGGCTTAAGAGAGCTGGTCACATTGTCTGTGCAGTCAGGACACAGGAAGTCATGAATGCAGCATGCTTGCTTTCTCTTCTTTGTCCAGTCAAGAATCCCCCGCCCAGGGAAGAATCCCAACCATACATATTAGTATATTCAAGATACTCCCCCACAGGCGTGCCCAGAAGTCCATTGCCCAGAAGATTCTAGATCCTATTAGGACGATGATACTAACAACCATTACACCATCCTTCCAAAACAACTGAGTGGGATGTATTTTTAAATGGAAACTTTTAAAACCCTTTATTGTAAGATTATGTGGATATTTTTGACCTTCTAAGATAAGCCCATGTAGTCTCTGGCTTATAATCAAAATTTGGAAGATGACTTTATCTCCAAGCTTTGGGGGTAAACACAGCTGACTAACGGTCACGCCAACCGTGGGCCTGGAGATGCGTGTCTAAAGCATCCCTCCCAGACTCTGGCGTCCACGTAAGGTACTTTTCTTATTTTATCCTTTTTTTTTTTTTTCTCTTACTGGTAGCTTATTTCATTTTAGCACCATTATGAATCATTCCACGTCTGCAAGCTTTTATTTTCTCCTCAAACTATAAGAGCAAGACAACAATTTTAAAAGGTTATGGCTTGCCTTTAAAATTCAGCTAATATAAAAATAGAAGGATAAACAGGTCCCTGCGGCTTGCTCTGCAAACCTCGCATGCAGTTTTCTTAAGAAAGAAAAGAAAGTTGCAATTTTCACAAGTCCTTTGAAAAATGAAAGGATGGAGAACGGACTAAACCAACCAACAACAACAACACCTCTTCATTTGAGGTCAGTAAAAGAATCACCCCAAGCTAGGCATGTGGGACTGGCCTATAATCTCATTTCTTGGGAAGCAAAGACAGTGGGATCAAGAGTTTTAGGCCCACCTAGCTAGGTAGTGAGCCCCTGTGGCAAACAAAACAAAACAAAACAAAAAACTACAGTTGAAAATATACTGCTGGCCTGGATGCTGCTCTCAAGTCCCAGTTACCTGGGCCTATGAAGGAACTGATCATCTGTTACTGTGATTGCTAGGAAAGCTATAGCACCCCTTCCCAGTCATAGATCTGTGTAGCATCCGCAGAGCCCCCTTCCCAGTCACAGACCTGTGTAGCAATCCACAGAGCCCCCTTCCCAGTCACAGACCTGTGTAGCATCGACAGAGCCCCCTTCCCAGTCACAGACCTGTGTAGCACCCCAGTTCCCCCTTCCCAGTCACAGACCTGTGTAGCATCGGCAGAGCCCCCTTCCCAGTCACAGACCTGTGTAGCAATCCACAGAACCCCCTTCCCAGTCACAGACCTGTGTAGCACCCCAGTTCCCCCTTCCCAGTCACAGACCTGTGTAGCATCGACAGAGCCCCTTCCCAGTCACAGACCTGTGTAGCACCCCAGGTCCCCCTTCCCAGTCACAGACCTGTGTAGCATCGGCAGAGCCCCCTTCCCAGTCACAGACCTGTGTAGCAATCCACAGAGCCCCCTTCCCAGTCACAGACCTGTGTACCATTCCCGATGCCCTTTTCTGTAGTCACAGGCCTCTGAAATGTTGCTACTGCATGGAAATATTTTTTAAGTAATATGTTATTTTTAGAAACAAAGAAATCAAAGAATTCTCACTCTTGCTCTACACTGGCCTAAGCATTGAGGGGTAATATTTATAGCTATTATGCTATAATTATATTAATCACAACTTAATGAGACAGATGGGCTTAAAATTTCATGCATTGTCTACTATTAAATAAGGCCACTGGGAATATTTTTACTGCTTATTATCCTTGTCAGTGGCTAAGAGCTTATCTTCTGTGCCCCTGACATTTGGACATTTATGTATTTGGGGGTGCTAGGCTTTCATTTCATTAGTTTGTTTGATAAATAAAATGTTCTCAGTGAGCTAAAAATAAAAGTATCCCATGTGTCTAAATGGAGCCCTCCCACATGGTTCTATTTTAGAGCATTTAGGGGCTGGGAGGAGAGCAAGGAAGCAGAGATGGGTCACACAGAGCCACTGCATGCATCATAGGCTTGAAGATTCCACACTGCTGTGTGTTGATTGAGTGTGCCCCTCCCAACTGCCAGGGGTTGCCAGGAGATCATATTAAGAGTGGGAGCCAATAGATCATATTAAGAGCAGGGGCCTCAAAAAGGGAACATAGGAGGCCATGAGGCCTTTTCTCTCATGAATTAGTATTATAAAGGGTGTTGGCAGGAGCAGTGAGTTCTCTCTGTGAGAACAGCAAGAAGGCCATATCAGATGCTGCCCCTTCATCCTGGGCTGCCCCGCCTCCAGAACTGTGAGGGAGGAAGTTTCTGACCTTTATAAATAAGACTCTCAGCTATTAAAGCTGTCACCATTAAAGCTGCACAAAGTGGACTGAGCCACATAATTGTCCATTACACCATCTTTTTCTGGGGAGATGTGAGCAAATATCTATTCTCCCCAGATAAGGCATAGTGGCAAACCAAAGTGAGGGTCCACTAAAGTCCGACTCGGCAAACCAATGGTCTTATTACCTGTTGGATCAATAATCATATTGGGTTTACTTATAGAGCAATGATGAAGGGTTACCTACAGGAGCCTGAGTGTGCTGGCTAATTTTATGTCAACTTGACACAGGCTAGCGTCATCTGAGAGGAGAGAGAGCCCCAATTGACAAAATGACTCCTCCGTAAGACTGTGCTGTAGGAAAACCTGTAGAGCATTTTCTTACTTAGTGGTTGATGCAGGCCAGCCCGGCCCATTGTGACGGAGGCCAAGCCAGGGCTGGTGGTCCTGGGTTCTATAAGAAAGCAGACTGAAGAAATCATGGGGAGCAATTCAGTAAGCAGCATCCCTCCATGGCCTCTGCACCAGCTCCTGCCTCCAGGTTCCTGTCCTGACTTCCTTCAATGATGGACTGTGTATTGAAGTGTAAGTCAAGTAAACCCTTGCCTCCCCAAGTTGTCTTGGGTCATGGTGTTTCATCACAGCAATAGTGACCCTACATAGGACACTGCATGGTGTCCGAACAGCTGTGCCATCTCAAACTCTCCACTGTTGGAGAAGGCCCTTGTGCACTGTGTTTTCAGATGCTGATTTCATGGATGGATCATGGACGGTGCCTTCTTGGAAGCTGCATCTCAGACTCATTTCAATTAGCCGTCCATGTTTTCTATGGTCTAGCACAGCTCAGGATCATTTGCAGTGAGGGGCATGGTGAGGAGTAATAGCTGGCTACTAAGACCCTCCCCTCATCCATCCACTAGGGCCTGCCAGCAGTTCCGTTGCCATTAGACCTGGTTACCAAAGTGTTATTCTGCTTATTAGTTGCCATGGCTACTGCATTGCATTAATCTCTACTCCATGGTGGCCTCATATTATGCCCAGAGGCAAAAAACCATACCCTAATGTCTTTCAAACCAGGCAGTTTCTTTTCTTTTCTTTCTTTCTTTCGTTTATTTATTTATTTATTTATTTATTGAGGCAGGGTTTTTTCATGTAGCCTTGGCTGTCCTGGACTCACTATGTAGACCAGGCTGGCCTCGAACTCACAGCGATCCACCTGCCTCTGCCTCTGCCTCCCAAGTGCTGGGATTAAAGGTGTCCGCCACCCGGCTCAGGCAGTTTCTTAATATGAGCTGTCTAGATATAGTGTGTGGCCAAAGGCTGCATCCTGTCATCAGTGCAGAGGGCTGGGGGCAGCCAGCCTTCTGCATCAGCCACACATGCTGACTCACTGAACTGCTCCCACATCTTTTCATTATTTCTGTACCATTTTACAAGACTTCTTTAGTCTATTTAAATAATGCCAAATTCTCTCTGCTCTTTTCCCCTCCCTTTCTCTTGATTGTGGCTTTATAAAATGTGTTTCCTTTAGCTGTCCATAAAATAAAGCCTAGTGCCACAGACAAGTCCCACGTAAGGGAGAGTATTCTCATGTCGACATGCTCAGATAACTTACACAGTTCCAAGACTGATCCCTACCTACTTGTCCTGGGTCACGTGCACTAGAGTGAAGTGCCCTCTCCTAGGCCCTCAGTCTCCTACCCCTCTACTCTTCTAACCCGAAGCATGGCTCTGACAGTTATCTTGCTCCTAGTTACAACCTTAAGAAAGTGTATCTGGCACGGAGTGCAGACTCGATGTACTTTAATTCAGCTAGCAGAAAGCTTTTCTGAAACCATCTTGAGAAAGGTGCATCAGCCAATTTTCCTTTGCTATAACAAAATACTGGATGTTGGATAATTCACTTACAGTTCATGCCAGAGCATGTAGCATGGCTTCTTCTTAGCTCTGATGAGAGCGTCACACAGACGTTACAATCACAGGCATACAACAGCGGCCATAAAGCCAGACCGGAAGCCATGGATGTGCCGCTTTTAAAAACAGCTAGCTCGTGAATAACGAGCTCACTCCACATTGGCATTTATCCTCCAGAAGGCAATGCCCCCAGTGCCCTAAGCACCTCCCACCAGGCCCCATCTCTTAATGGCCCCATCTCTTAATGGTCCCACCACCTACCAACAGTGGCACACTGGTTCCCAGAACGAAGCCTCTGACACAGGACCCTTTGGCACACGGATGCCATATCCAACTCAGAGCAAGGAGAGTGAGGCTGCTCCTGCCTCTCCAGGTAAGCTCCAGGACCTGGGAGAGAGGGGCTGAGCCCCAAGGCTGTGATGCTGTCATCCAGGGCCTGAGGGACTGGATTTCATGGGAATGTGACATCTGGGCTGGCTTAGCAAGGAGAAAGCATTTCCAAGTATAAGCTGAGAGGCTGGTCTTGACCATTCTCTTCAAGACCGCATGCTGCGATCTACGCAGGCAGAGTGCTGGAGGCCTTCTGCCCTGGCTTTCTGAACTTGTGCCTGCTTCTTATTCCTATAGGAAGTCCCTCCCCCCCAGGACCACAGCACTGGCCACTCCCTGGCTAAGCCCTCCACTTTGGGACTCAGGGCGACCCTTCTGAAACCTGAATTCACAGAGCAGTATTTCCTGTTTGACATCCATTTTAGCCACAACTAGGAACTCCAGATCACGAGAACCCTTCCAGGTCATCTTCAGATCAACTTGAAGTTTTACCCTTTCTACAGTGGGATCACCAAACTGTCAGCAGACGGAGCCTGGACCTTTAACACAGGGCTGGTTTCTCTGCCAAGACCCCCATGGACCTGGATAGGAACCCACTTCCCACTGCCACTCTGAAGAGCTGCCAGCTATTTCTGGGGAAACATGCATTGATGTCAAGGTGAGAGGTTAATGTCAGCCATCTTCCTTAACAGTTCTCCACCTTATTTTGGGGGGCGGGGCAATGTCTTTTTACTAAACCTCCTCTCTCCACCTTCCCAGCACTGGGATTACAGGCGAACACCCCTGCGCCCACCTTTTTACATGGGTGCTGAGTGTACAGCATTCAGGTCCTCACGCTAGCACCTCTCCAGCCCCAGGACCACCCTTTTCCTAGTCTGTGAGTGGGCGGGATCTGTCCCTGAAGCTTAGCATTCAGGGAATGTGGCTGAGCATAAGGAGAGCGAGCAGGAGTCCACTGCTGGGCTAACCAGCCCATCCATCCTACACGCCTCTCCGCTTCCTTCCATGCCAAGGCCACTGCTGCTCACTCTTCCCGACGAGTGCTCATCAGGGGAAACCAGCGCAGGGCTGCCTCTCTGGCCTGGCCTGGAATGTGTACTGCCTGCTTGAGTTTGAATTCCTGGGCCAGCTGGGCTCAAAGCTGCTGTTACAGGGGGGTGGAGTGGCCTCTCTCTTGGCTTCTGGGGGTGGCTTTGATGCCACCCGCCAGTGGCAGCACACCTCACTAGCTGTGTGCGCCAGGGTGAGACATATGGCGTGTTCTGACTAAGTGTGTGCAGATTCGGACAGGAAGGGACGCTCGCCAGTGCTATCTCCTTATTTGGCCTTTGTTCTTTGCTGCCTTCCCAGCTTCCCCCTCCTGGGCTCATTTTTCTTGCTTCCTTCCATGCCTTTGAGTGGACTCCCAAGTCCTGCCCCATCCCTGTTCTAGCTGGAAACTCTCCCCATACAGTATCACAGGTGCCCCTTGGGGTGACTGTAGCCTTCACCCATGGTCATCACATCACCCCAACTGTCCTGTTCACTCTGGGACCTGCCCCGGTCCCTGACATACATGTGTGCGCTATGCACACCTAGTGAATTCCAAACAGCTGAGCACCATTCCCTCCTAGTGCCTCTGTCCTGGGACCCCCACTTGGCCCATAGAGTAATCTAGTCGTTCATGCTCTTTTTTTTTTTTTTTTTTTAATTTAATTTTATTTTAGCGTGAGGGTGTCAAAGCCATTGGAACTAGAATTACAGACAGTTGTGAGCTGCCATGTGGTGGCTGGGAATTGAACCCGGGTCCTTTGGAAGAGCAGACAGTGCTCTTAACCACTGAGCCATCTCTCCAGCCCCCGTTCATGCTCTTTGCAGACAGCATCTAGAACCACGAGACCCAGAAACCCCTCCCACTTATTAGCTTTCTAACTTTAAGTCTCCATCCTCCCTGACCACAGTTTCCGTGTGTATAAATTGGAGATGGCACCTGCTTCTCAGGGTTGCCAAAATATGAATGCAAAGGGTATGAATGACATGTGCATACCTAAGGTACAGTGATAGCTAGTTAGTGTGTGCTGTTATTTCCTCTCTAGTTGACCATATAGATTATTTATTTATTTATTTATTTATTTATTTAACCTAGAAGTTGGAGGGCTGATATTGAATCAGCTAGGTAACGTGAATAGCAGTCATAGACTCTCAGGACAGTCACCTGCTGATGTTCACAGAAACTTCTAGACACAAACTCTCAAATGCCCAGTCAATTATCTTATATAAAATGATGCACTGCTTGCATACAGCCTACATATAGCTAGCTGCCTGTATATTTTAAGTCAGCTCTAGATTACTTTTAATACCTAAGATAATGTAAATGCTCTGCAGACAGTTGTTACACTATACTTTTAGGGAGTAAGAAAGCCTACACATTATACACGTTCAGTATGGATGCAGTATTTTCCAGAATATTTTCTCTCCACAGTTGGTTGCATCCATGGATACAGAACCCTCAGATGTAGGAGCTTGATTGACATGCGCGACAATGACAATTAGCATCTTCTCTGGGCTGTGTTCCCCTCGGGTCTGCAAGCCTCTGGCCAGGTAACCCATGGCCTCCAAGCCACTGCCATGGTCACAGAGGCGGGTTCAAGGGACGTGTTAAGGGGCACTCTGGCTCTGCAGGCTTCCGCTTTACTGTTCCATCCTGTGGCCCCTCCTCACTGGCACATGCCAGAAAGGAGAGACTAGGGGTGATGTCACCCGCCAATGGCTGCACAGCGGTGCTAAAGATGGGAGGGCTTAGAAGGGGAATTCTGTTTCTTACAATGGAATCTTACTAATGTAAGTCACTGTCACCTGGACTGTAAGGGTAGGTGAACAGAAGAGGCAGGCCAATAAAGCGTTATCTGCACAGTCCTTCCTGTACCATAAGGATGCTAAGTAAGGGCCACTGGCCCCTGCTGCAATCCAGCCTTCGCCGTGCCTGGCAGCAGGCAGCAGAGACCTGGTTAGTGTCTCACAGATTAGCCCCCTATCAGCACGTGCTTGCAGGTAATAAAGAATGCATAACTTTGCAAATAGCCCATCACTTAGGCTCACCACAGCTTACACGGATCTTCCTCCTGCTGTTTGTGTACATTTGTACCGTTTTTACCATGTTTATGCTGTGCTTGTTCGCATAGCCCTTTGTGCACTTACTCTGCCTCTAAAAAACGTACCATTTGAGAGTCTGGGCGCTGGGTCTAGTCACCTACCTTGAAATAGCGGCTGTGTGACCTTGGGAGAGGCACTCGGCTTCTCTGGCTGTCATCTGAGTGAAGAGGATGGTACCAGCTCCCCTGCCTGCCACAGTCCTGAGGGGTAAATACATGGACCCCTTGGGGAATTAGAACAGTGCCCGCAGTACAGCCAGTGCTCTGTGGAGCCTGTTTAGGCACCTGGGGGCTACAAAGAGAGTTCCAAGCAGGCAGCAATGTTTGGCTGGTTTTGTTTTTCCTCGGAGCCATGCCCCAGGACAAGGGCCGAGTAAATATTTACACAGAATGTACCCTCATGAAATTCAACAGGCAACTCAACTCTCCATTCTTCTGACGTAGCAAGAACTCTTCCCGCCCAGAAAGTCAACCAACCTTGACTGCTCTGGGTCCGAGCGGACCAGCCACTGACGTCAGTGGTGGAGGGACTTTTCATGGAGCCATTTCTTGCTGGTGCTTGTCTGAGGCCTGGCTTCCACCCTGCCTTCAGTTGGGTGGACTCAAGGCTGAATAGAGGCTGGTGACAATCCAGCCATGCTAATGTGCCAGCTTCCTTCTATGGCTTAGGGGGATCAGCGTACTGTTTAATGTAGCTTTTGCCTCCCTGTATCTCACTGTGTTCCTACCGTCAGGAAGGGGCCAGAGGACTGGGAGATACTAGAAAATCTGTGAAACTCAGAGATGTGAGGCAACCTGTTTGGGTGCCTGGCTGCTCTCTGGCCCACACATTCCAGGGCCCACCCTCAGCAGCACAGGCAGCGTCTGGCTGTGGAGTTCTCACTTTCAGAGCTCTGCGCTTGCTTTTCACTCCCTCCTCTCGGGATTCTGTACCCCACCCCACTCCATGTCCCACCTCAGGTGAGTGGGCTCTGGCTGTCTCTGTCCCTCCCAGCCAGACACTCGGCTGTTGCTCTCCTGGAACCCCCAAGCCTCACCTGACCTTTGTACTTGCTGCCTGGCTGTGTCTGCAGCATGTGTCTGCTGACTTCAACAAAGATCTCTCAGAAATTCCTCTTATTCCCAGAGCCCTTTTGAAGCCTCAGCTCCATGGTTTTCTACCTCTATCTCTTCTAGGTACAAACTTCCCATGGCATATTATGATTCACTTGTTTGCCTATCTGTCTGTTTTTCCTCCCCAGTAGCACAGAGTACAGGAAGTATGCCTTCCATGCCTGGAACATTTTGTCCTCCATAAATATGTACTGAAAAGAAGGGATCAACGTACAACTAGCAAATGTATCAGGCCTTCAGAGAACGAGTCCACTGACACTGCAGGAAGGAGAGTGAACAGGGAACTGCCATGGTGTGGAAATGGCAGGCGGTCCCTGTGAGCTGCACTAAGCAGGCGGTGGGTACTCAGAAGTTGGGTGTAGGCTATGGGTATAGAAAGAGTACAAGCTTGGTCTTCATGTGGGTCCCCTAACCATTGGAGCAGGGGCTGTCTCTGACTCTGTTGCCTACCTTTAGATCCCTTTCCCCTACCTGGGCTGCCTTGTCTGGCCTCAGTGGGAGAGGATGTGTTTAGTCCTGCTGAGACTTGATGTTCCAAGGTGGGTTGGTACCCAAGGATGAGGAAGGTAGAAGTGGGGGGAGAGGTGTGAGGGAGGGGCTGGGAGAAGAAGGAGGAGGCTGCTATCAGACTGTAAAGAATAAATTAATGAAAAAAAGAAGATGAATAGCACAGAGATTGAGAGTCTGGGGCCAGCCCGATGCTTAAGTCACAGTGCCGTTCTCCAAAGCTGGGGCACAGAGCTTTGGGCAGGTGGACAGGACTCAGGCAACGAGAGGAGGGTCTTACCCCTGATGCCCAGTTAACTTTGCAGTTGAGCTGTGGCTTACCCAGACTCTCAGAGATGGAACATCTCCTGCCAGGTCTTTTTTCCCCTGAAACAGTCCCTGCTCCTGCCCTCACTAGACTACAGAAATCTCAAGTCCACACTGAAAAGTGGAAAATGAAGCTTTCACTGTGACATCGGCCAGAAGGGAGGGCGGGGCTAAGTAAGTGGTTTGTGGCAGCAGGAGTTTTCATCTGAAGAGGGCCACCTCCCCTGCCCCCAGGATCCAGGAATAACCTCACCTGCCCCAGATCATCCTCCCCACCAGCCAAACAGAAAATGTCATGGGAGGAGCTAGAAGGGAAAGCAATGCAATAACGAATGAGATCCTCAACTATTTTCTAAAAAAAATGAGATTTGGCACGTTGCTTTTCAAAATTGGAATATCAGGGTGTGAGGGGGTGTTATTTTTCAATAAATGCTTAAGTTATATGCTTATAAAAACTCAGTATGGCTATGAGCAGAGTCCTAAAGTAGAAATTTCCCATAACTCCAGACGAAACAACCATGGATAGGTAATTCCACTCATACAGCCGCGCGCCGAACACCTCACGTGCTCAGCGCAGACACTGTGGTGGCGTGTTCAGGTGCATCAGCCATTAACACAGGCCTTAGTCCTCCCTGGGCGTACCCTATACCGCTTTGCTGCACAGTTGCCACTAGCCACAGTTGCAATTCATGCTAGTTAAAAATAAACACAACTTAGAATTGAGATTCCTCAGCCACAGTGGCAGCGTTTCAGGAGCGCAGTAGGCACCCTTAGCTGGTGGCTATTGTTTCCTGTAGAAAGTCCTATTCGCCTTCCTAATGCTGCAGCCCTTTACTACTGTTCCTCGTGCTGTAGTGGCCCCAACCATATAATTATGTCATTGCTACTTCATAGCTGTAGTTTTCCTACTGTTATGAACTATGTAATGTGCAGGATATCTGATATGCGACCCCACAGGGGTCGCGACCTACGGGTTGAAAACCACTATTATAGAAGGCTAATGACTGCTTGCAGTTTGTACGGTGTTACCCCGTGTTTATATACATGCGTACCTCTATATGGCATGCATATATACATGGTAGGCAGAGACTGCTTAGCATATCTCCTTTATATCCTGTTCAAGAACCTACTCTTGTCACTTACTCCAACATGGACATCATCTCTTATTAATCCTTAACAGACAGACATATTCATTCTGCTCTCCTCATGATGGATATTCGGCTGATGCTGGCATTTGACTGTCTTGTGACTGACTGTCCTTGCCACTTACATCTCGTTCTCCAGCCCTCTGTGACCAGTGATGTCTTGAGAGGTGATAGCCAGCTTGCCAGGCACAGTCAGCACTCATTGCTTTCTCACCAGATGCTGGGGGCTTAGCCGATGTCCACGACACATGTGTCTGTTTATTCTAGCTCCCAGAGCATCCTGCCTCTATCAGCCTTTCACCACCTACAGGAGGCTTTGGAAACAGAGCCGCAAAGCCACCGCCATTCACTTTAAGGAGGGTTGTTTCAATTTGCTTTGTTTGGCTTTTTGTGCCACCCACCCCAAATAAACAGACACCCACAGACACATGTGCACACACGCGCGCATGCCTATTCTGTATCCAGGCTCAGGATAATTTTATTGAGCACATCCTGGGTACCTGACTTTCAGAAGGCACTATGTCTGTTATATGAGTGTACAATGGAACCCTTGTGGCCTAGGAGGGGGAGCAAGGGACACATGGCTGTCATTAGGCCTGGTCCCCAGCTCAGGGCATGGTGTGTCCCTGGCAAGGAGGTAGAGTCTGCAGTTTAAATGAAGGCGGTTGTGCGCTGGTGTGTGAAGAGAGTTCAGGTGTTATCAACCAGGTCCATCAGGGCTGATTACTTTTCCCTCCTTAATGGACGCCCAAAAGGAATTCTAACCATTTTGGTGTCTTTATTTCTAAAGTAACTCAGCCCTCTCCCGTGGCCCCTCCTGTCCCTCTCAGCCTGCAGGATACAGAGCTCACTGATGCCCTTGTCTGGATCCCCATCCTACGAAAGGGAAGAAGAACCCTGAGCTGCCACCCTTCACCCAGTCACCCTCCATGACAGCAGGGACAGAGAGCAATTCTGAAGACAGCTTCTGGCTTTAGAAGGACCCTGTTCAGAACTGCAGGTCTAGATATCCTGACTCTGCATTCGTTTGCTTTGCTGACAGAGTTTAAGATGTATTCTAGGCGTTGCTGTTCATCTTGAGTTCTCTACTAGAGGGTGGAGGAAGTGATGAGCAGCTGTGTAGGGAGCCTAAGTCAGTGTGGCCTTGGACCAAGGAAGGTGTGTCTAGGAGGCTACATCCTCCCAGTGCAAGAGGTCCTTCCTCCGTCCTCTGGCAGCTCGGCTCCATCCTGGAGCTTCTACATCCCAGACGCCCTGGAGCGAGACCTGAATGCACTTGGAACCCGGACTTTCAGACTTTGGAGGCAGGCACTTGCCTGGAGGCTTGCTGCATTCCTCTCCCCTCCACATTCGAAGTGCCCCTGCATCACACACACAAAAAAAGGATGCTGTGCAGGGCACTGTTTTTTTACCCTTCTCTTTCATGCCCCGGGCCCATTAGCAGCCTCTCTGGCCCACATACCATCTCTGGATCAGGCGTGACCCACCCACACATGAGTCCACACTACCTCCAGAAGAGAGCACAGAAAAGCCCCTCATTTAGGAGGGACATAGATTTCAAGCACTGCGATGCTGGCTCAGGTCGATGGAGATTTACAGCAGCAGGTGCAGGGGACCTTGGGGGGGGAGGGGTGCAGGGAGTGATTTGTGTGCGTGTTGGGGGAGGGCAGAGGCCCGGGCACATTTGATCTGTCTGCTACTGGAAAAAAAATAAACTACATTTGCATTTCTGTTCTTAAAAGAAACAAAAGGGTTGAAAGAAACTTTAAGCCAACCAGCTTCCCGTCTATTCTTCCGTTTCCCTCAAATACATTAGAAAATGATCCCGGCTTATTATTACCCTCCTCTCCTTACGCCGAAATGTGATGTGGGAGACGCTACTACCCTGCCCACCCCACACTCCACCCCGTGCTCACAGACTCTTCCAATAGTCAGTTCAGTGACTCTGAGCTTAAAAAAAAAAAAAAATGGAAAAGAAAGTTTCAAAGCAATCTTCTAAGTGACTGTGAGAACAAGAGGCCGAAGGGCCAGACAGCCCTTTTAAAGGCTTTTAACCATGGCTCCTTTTGAACATCTGATTTTGTCCTTTTCTACGAATGAACAATTAGTTACAGCACGGGGTTACGTAACTGTTGAACATGCATTATTCTAAGACAAGAAAGTAGTTAACAAAATCTGGATAAGAACATTATCCCGGGGTACCCAATGGCTAGACAGGACGCTGTGTCCCAGTCCCACACTCTTCCCTCCCCACACTGTTTCATTGCCATTTCTAAAATAAGAGCAACCTTATCTCCTGAAAAAGAAAAATCAAAGCATTGTGGAAAGCAGCAAACAGATTGTGCCTTGGCTTGGGTTCAGAATCGAGGAGAAACTACTGCCTGGGCGTGGTCTGCTGCAGCTCTTTAAGACCATGATTCCAGGAGGACTTCCAGGTTGTCTTCCTGATGAGAGAATCCTTGTGTCAGACCCCTCAAGCCCACTCCCCTACCTGCATGGCCTGTGGTGGAGAGCGGGGAAGGACAGGACACGAAGGAGAACATGGCTCAGGTCCCATCAAGGCAAGTGGCCCATAGGGCACCCCCAGCCCCTGGAGGGCATGCAGGGTCCTCTTGTCCCAAGTCAGAGAGGGACACATCTGTGGAAGGAGCCGCCTCTGGGCCGCTCCTTCTCTCCCTCTAACTCGCTCCCTTTCACTGACCTGGAACACTGGGTCTGAAATTCTGCACTGAGAGAACCCTCTTTCTGAAATCGACCAATGGCAAGCTCTTTGCAACCCAAGGAAAAGCATTTTGGCAAGTCCCATTCACAGGCCTACATCCATCCCGTGTTTTCTTTACTGTTCTTTTTTCACATGCATCTGCCTCACCTATCCCACCTACCCGCAGCAGCCCTAAGAGGTAAGCGAACTATAATGCAAAGCTACCAGCCGTACTTCGTTCACAGGCGTGCTATGGTGAATGCTTTGCCAGCCTCATAGCTGTTCCTTGTGTCTGGTTTTCAGAGTAGTGCAGAAAGCAAAACCAACAGAACTGTCACAGTGCTCATGGAGAAGGTGCCACTCACCCGGTTCCTGCCACCTGACAGCTGTTGAAAATACCCAGATGCAGAGAACCTTTCACAGTCAGCCCCGAGAGGCAGCAAACCATTTGGGGCTATTCAGAGCCACCAGAAATGTCCACAGAATTTGAAAGGGGACGTATTAGAGTGTGAACAGCAAGTTTATAATTCAGTAGAATTTACTCGGTGTAATAAAACCAAGCGACCTCTTAGGGCGGCTCACAGTGAGATCTGCCAGTTTGAATCCTTGGCTGTGATTGTGGTGGGGGCCCCTGTGCCAGCTGCCTGTGGGGATGTCAAAGTTGGTGAACACGAGCTCTGTCTGGGGCAGGCAGATGTGCAGGCATTTTCCCACTTCAGAAAGTTTTGAGACTGGGAAAGGGGCCAAGTCGACATGATATGAAGGAGATCTGGCTTTGCCATGGTGCCAGTATGACACATGATACATGTGACAAAAAAAAAACTTGATGCTCACCTTCTTAAAAACACAGGCTCAACCATTGCGGTTTCACTCTGCCCGAACTCCACGTCTAGCTGCAGTGCCCTAAACTGATGTAACAATGTAACAGCCGTGTGAGATTGTATCCCTGATGCTGAGTCACACAGTCTGTGAGGCTCCCAGTGCCCCTCTTATTCAGCCACATAACATTTTGATAACTGACTTGATACAGTCATGACTTCACTAGAGCCATTTTGGAGCGGGTTCTTAGAGGCATCTTTGGGGGCCAGGCTTAGAAGTAGCTGGGGCTACTTCACTGGATTTATGGTAGTCTGGAATTGTCTGTTTTGCTGTGGCCTAGATATTGCCTGAAGCATTATGGAGGTCAGGGCTGGGGAAGTGGCTCACCTACTAAAGTATTTGCTGTGTGAGCGTGAGGACTGATGTTTGAGCCCCCAGCACCCATATGAAAGCGTCATGTGCCTGTAACACCAGGGTGTGATGGGTAGGATTAGGCTGATCCTGGAGGCTCAACATCTGCATCCACCAAGTGTAGCCAGTGCAAGTGCAGTGAGAGACCCCATCTCAAAAAACTAACATGGATCATCACATCACATACCCAGTATCAACTACCTCTGGGCGCATGCGCGCGCGCGCGCGCGCGCGCATGCGCGCGCGCACACACACACACACACACACACACACACACACACACTAAATAAATACAATTTTAAATATGCAAGTTCTGCAGGCTATTGCTGCTGGCTGGCCTTCTCTCCCATACAGTAAAAGTCTCAGAGCCAGGGTTAGAATTCTGGGCAGCCATGTGCAACTACTCCATCCCCTCATCTGAATATACACGTCTTCCCTTGTCTACCAGCACCCCAGGCCTGCCGAATAATAACAGAGCTCGGCTGTCACTTACTGCTTTAATCAGCTATTTTTACAAGCTGAATCCGCTGGAGGCTTAGAAAGTAGTCGAACTGGTTTCTGTTATACTTTAAGAGATGGTAGTTGGCACATGTAAATGTTTCTGTACCATATGTATTAGTGTGTGTGTGTGTGTGTGTGTGTGTGTGTGTGTGCGTGTAATCATTCTAGAAAGTATAATAAAATAAGTACTCGCAGCCCCCACCCTCCGACCCTGCCCCTTGCTCACTCCATCCCTCCCTACCCTTGCCCGCCCCGGAGCCAGCCAGTTTTCTTTGTTCATATTTATCATCCTCTTTTCTTTTTAAAACACTTTTGTCAGATATATGTGTATGGTTCAGAGGCAGACGGTGTAGGTTTTTTGTGTTGCACAGACAAACAAAATTTCTCAGCCAGTTGGATCTGCCTGCTCTCCTGCAGAAGCTTTTCTGGGAGTTGCTCCACCTCCTTCTGGTAGCCTGCAATTGCTCAGAAGCACCAGGAGCTCTTTGTTTGAAAGTTCCTGCAGAGACAGTTTATCATCAGCACAAGAAAATCAATATTGTTGCTTTACGGCATGTTTGGTCTGATTCGAAGCTTTCCCCACTAACTAATCTCTCTGTTCTCCACACTCCTTTACTCAGGAGCTGTCTTCTGTGAGGTGGGCACTATGCTAGGCCAGCAGAAAAGCAAAGAGACCCCGGCATCCCTCCTCCCAGGGTCTGTCTCCAGCCCTCCTGTCTCCCACCCTCTGCTGTTCCTTGAGTACTGATAATGGTCCAAGAAACTGAGGACAATGGCAGGGTTCAGTGAACATGGGGCTTTGGGATTGGTAGACACCAGATCTAGAGGGAAAGGTTATGGAAGGCCTTCTAGAAGGCCAGCCTTTTGGGGTGTCTATAATACTCTGAGCCTCTTGTGACCTCAATATTGGCATTTCTGGCTTGAACTTTATTAAGCAGCCTCATTTGCTCATATGAACATGTTGTGTCGTGACACTTATGCAGGGGCCTGTGCCACACTTGTGTTTCCAGAACTGGGAAACAAAAGAGGAAAGTGGCCCTGTAAGGCCTGAGGCCTGACAGCCCAGACTGCAATTTTATATGTGAGAGGAGCTTAAAAGCCATCCTAGATGATTAAACATGAGACCGATCGCACAGAGAGAATGCCTGGGTAGCATAAATGCAGGACCTCAGAAATACGTATGTATCTTTTCATTGATAATTACTGTGTATATAACGCTCTGTGTGTATACATACATCTCACACATTGTTAGCTGGGCTGCACATGACCCCAGCCCAGAATGGCTAACATTCCTTAATCCCTACATAAGATGTAATGGAAGCCGAGACTCCTGCCACCTCTTGCCTAACCCCGCTTCTGTGTGTCTGCGCAGGACTACTGTTGGTGGCGCTTCTGAAAAGTCATACTGTGCATGTCCTCAAGCCTACGTCTGCCAGTTGTACTTGTTACTAAACTGCAAGGTTTAATTAAATGTTTTCACATACTGATGAAATATAATTTTTTAAAAAGCTGCCTTTGGTGACAAAGCTAATTGAATGCTTTCAAAGGACTATAAAGATGAGTCACTTTTAAATGGTGCTTTTGAAGTTCGAACAAGGCAGCTGAGGAAGGTTTGGGGCAGAGGATAAGACATTAAAACCCAGAAGAATTCCACCCTCCAACTGTGCTATGAGCTTCTTTAACTTATGGGTCAACTTTAAGTGGGCTACGTGGTAGTCAGAAATCCTCGCAAGACACATGGGTGGTGACAAAAGAACCCTGTGCAGTGGACAGTAACCGAAGCAAGGACATTGAAGGACTGGTGATGTGCACAGCTAGACTTTAATTGAAAACAAAATTATACATGTATATATGTGGGGGGTAGACATGGGCATAAATATCTGAGTATATGTATTTGTGTGGATGGATGCAGACATGTGTGTTTATACAGTTGTATTTGGGCACATGCGTGTGACATGTATGTGTATACATTTGTATTTGGGTGGATGGATATGAGTGTGTTCATAAGTGTATGTACTTTGGTGGATGGATGTGGATGTGTGAGTGTGTGTATGTGTGTGTGTGTGTGTGTGTGTGTGTGTGTGTGTGTGTACACTTTTGTATTAGAGTAGATAAACGGATGGATACAAGCATAAATGGCTACTGGTAAGTGTATGAGGAATTGGTTCGCCTGATTCCCATTTTAAACAATCACCCATTCTCCTGTCCATCCTAAGGATGCCATCGCCTCACCTGCTTACTGACTGGAACCTCCCTACTCAGAGGGTTGTTTTCTACAGTTCAGACGTCTAGAAGATTTCAGGTGTCGCGTCATTTTTGAAGTTTATTTGATTTTCATTTTGTTAAGTTTGTTTTCATTTACCAAGAATTATTGTGAGAACCCCAAGAAAAGACTCCATGTTAAAAAGCAATCATTTCAAAGCGAGAGAAAAGCGAGTGTCAGCGTGTTGGATGGATGAGGGAGGTCATGACCCCTCAGTGCTTTGACCTCTTTGGCCATGTCAGACCTGAGATGACCTTTCCTCTGACTGCCTCGCAGAGGCAGCCCCCTGCTGTTTAGAGCCTGCTGAGTGTCCAGTGGCTGGGGTGCGGGTGTCCAGAACTCCAGGGCAGCACAAGATGAGGCAAACAGCTTAGATCTGAAAGAAAACGACCTTTTGGTCAGGCTCAATGTATATTTTTTTCCTCTCATAGTTCCCAGATAGATTTCAAGGGGCTGAGGTAAATTTAGACCTGTGAGGAGAATAATATCAGTAAGAGGGAACAATTTCAAACCCACTTGTAGCCACCCCCCTTCTCCTCAGCATACCCAAGTGCCCATGCTGTGTGTGTGATCAGCATAAGTGCATGTGCACACAGGTGTGCAAGTGTACGTTGAAGACCTCACATAAGCACCACTTCAACTCCAGCCAAGACCCGCCCACCGTCCAATCTGAGATGCTTCACTTTCTTGAGTGCCTTTGGAATAAGAGCAAACACGTGAAAATCCAGTATCTTGTGACAAGGTATCTCAAGAACCAGGGAGCTCAAAGCCTGGTCCCTGGGAAAACTAGAGAGAATTCAGCCACTCCAAACAAGGAGTGGTGCCCGATTTCAGCCGTCCCAGGAGAGAGCTAAGCTATCTAAGCCTCCCTGCATTTGAACAGTGTTATGGCTGGAAAAGGCCATCACTACAGGGCTAGGGCTGTGGAAACTACTGTTCTCCCATTGCTGAAGTGAAGCACCTTGGGTAAATGAGAAGGGTGAGAGGAGAAAAGAGGGAGCAGTGGCAACACAGGAGCTTTGTGTAGCTACTCCAAGGAGTAACTAGACACTGCCCCAGAGACCTACAAGCCCTCGACAGAAAGACATTAAGGGGGCATGAGTCATCCCCCATCTTAGAAGAGCACGGTGATGCCCGAGGGGTTTGGGAGCCTCCCTTATCAAGGCGTGGGCCTCTGAAGTATACAGACCATGCTGGGCTGGAGAGCGGCATCAGCCCCTCTTGGATTATCTATTTAACTATGGGGTTTAAATGAGAATTGCCTGGAATCGTACACTTGAGTTGCCTTTTATGAAACGCTGTTATCAAGTGAGCTGGCTTTAATGGATCAGACTGTCCAGGGAGTGTTAGCAGTAACTGAATATGGCACCTGACACAGCACAGATTCAGAGGGGCCTGGGAAAGCTTCGCACCTTGTGTGGCCAGAAAGGAAGGACCTGGGGCTAGCAGCAAACCACCCAGCAATGACTATCCCCAGTCAGAAAGGCATTTACCACTCCACTGTAAAAGAATTCCTTTAGTCTAAAGATGAGCTCGGTGCATTTTTAATTTTTCCCTCAGTCACATGGGCTTAACATGAATATCAGCATGCGGCACGGCTAGTAAGCCACATCTGGAATGAGACGGCAAACGCTTGACTCTTGTCTTTGGCTCTGGTTGTGGGGTGACCTTGTGTTACTATTCAGTGGCTCCCTCCCTCCCTCTGCAAAGTGAGCTTGGTCATAACGTCCACCATGCCGCCACACTGGCATTCTGTGGCAATCAAGTGTGCTAAGAGGATGAACATCTTAGTTTGCTCACCAACCAGAGGGAGCACGAGAGAGCATAGCGATTGCCTTTAATCCAGGAAAAAAAAATAATAATAATATAACATAAAATACAAGGCTCTTTTTGCTGCTTATTTATTTATTTATTTACTTATTTATTTGTCCCGTTCTGGTTTGCTTGTTTTCTGTTTGTTTTTACCTTTTTGGAAAGATTTTATGTGTGCAACTTTTACTGTCTTGGGTAAATAAATGTAAAGCCTAGTGAAAAATAAGGAAATTATGAAAAATCCCATTTGACTATTTTCTCCAGGACATATGTATCCCAGGACACTTGCTCTGAGGGTAACAGGAAAAGTAGAGAGGGTTAGCAAGTTGAGCAGAAGTTACCCTGGGTGGGTGGTTTGAGCAATAGACATAAATGAATTTTTTAGAAGACAGTTTTACTTTATTGGTAAAGTTCGGACTTTGTCTCCCTTCCAGCAGCTTCTGCTGCTCAAATGGGTTCATTCAGTTTAACAGTAGCCCATACACACTTCTATTAAACAGCCTGCTCTGTAGTTGACCTTAACTTATGTGATTTCACAGCTTTTGCCATAATTGTGACGTATATTGTACAAGTTCCTCAAATAGTCTAGACTTTTCAGTAAATCATCTTCAGTCTATTAGATAATTCCATACTAAACTCCACCTAATGGATAAATGTCTTTCTCTGTACTTTTTCCCCAAATGAAAATGAGCCATGTGGTTCTATAGAAAATAAATTTACTAGCTAATCTTTTAGAGGAATTAAAACATGTGTCCCCAGGGGCATGGGGTTCATATGCCTTTAATTGCAGCATCTGGGAAGCAAAGGCAGGCAGATCTCTGTGAGTTCGAGACCAGCCTGGCCTATGGAGGCCAGGACACCCAAGGCTATCCAGAGAAACCCTGTCTTGAAAAAACAATAGAACTAAGGCTGTTTCTCCTTGTCTTCATGCCATCATCTCTTAACAAGGTAATAAATAATCTAAAAAGATAGATAGACAGACAGACAGATAGACAGACAGACAGACAGATAGACAGACAGACGGAATCCGTCACATGTGTTTATGGAGAGAACCCTCCTTGGTGAATGAAAAGCCGCATCCTTGGCCTGCCTTCTTCTGTTGATCAGTGACTAACACGTAAGCTGTGTTGCCTCGGTCACGGCTGCAGTGGCAGTGGCGAGCAGGATGTGAGGCGCTGGCCCTCTGCAGCCCAGCGTGCCCTAGCTTCGATCCTTTTCAGGATTCTGGAATGTTATAGGCATACATCTCAGGAAACTACACATTTTTTTTTTCCACACTGTTTGGCATGGAATTACTCCAAGGAGTTTTTGTGACTACTTGGATTCGCTCCATCTTCTATCCACATCCCCCCCCACCCCACCCCCACCTCCATTGGAGTCCTCCATGCACACAAAGCCCACTGAACACAAAGGCTTTCTCACACTGGTCTTTAGCACCCCAGAGGGCCCTGTGCTGGAAGATCAATCCCCAGGGTACTGATGTGACAACGTGGTAGAACCATAAGAAGATGAGAGCCATTGGGAGGTGGAACAAGTCACTGAAACTCCCCAGAAGGTTTAAGTCCTGGTTCTGGCGGGGGAAAAAGAGTTTTAAAAGAGTGAGTTGTGAAAAGAATAAGACTGGCCTCTCTTTACCTTTGCGTCTCATCTCACCATGTGATGTCTCCTCTTCACACATTCTGCCATCGTGATACCATACTGTGACAATGCCATCAGAGTCGCCTCACCAGAAGCTAAAGAGATCTTGGGGTTCACCTTATAAGATTATAATGGAAACTTTTTACCTTTATGAGGTACCCAGCCTTACAGTAACGAAACTAGTGTAACTTTATGTATTAGTTACTTTTCTGCTGCTGTGATAAAATACCATGACCAAAAGCAGCACAGGAAGGGTTTGTTTATATAGAGCCTGTAATGGCAGGGAGAGCATGGCAGCAGACAGGCATGGTGGCAGCATTGGGAAGCTAGCTACTCACATTTTTATCAAGACAGCTCCCCCTCCCAGTGACATATTTCCTCCAACAAGGCTCTGCCTCCTGAAAATTCGATATCGCCCCCCAAGCAGTGCCACTAATGGAAGACCAAGTGTTCAAATACTTGAGCATATGGGGAACATTTCTCATTCAAACCATCACGCCATAATTCTTTGTTTTTGTTTTGTTTTGGTGGCAACAAATCAGACATTTGTGGAAACCAGGAAACATTTCTTAGGGAATTTTTCCCTTCCTTAAGAGTTATTACATACAGTGTTACACACTAATTGAGAGTATGGGCTCAGACACTTGCATACTTCCTCTCCAGTGGATGCAACTGGGGTCCTTTGAGTACTTTCTGTGTATGCTAGACACATCCCTTTTTAGTGTAAGCTTGTTTGACTCTACCTCTTCCTTCCAAAAGCAGTTTCCTCAATTATTAACTTTGACAAGTTTCTCTTTATTTCACAGGCATTTGGTTCGCTATGGTTAAGAAACTGACTATTAGTAAATCTTGACAGGAATGTGGAGAAACTGACACCCTCAGTGTAGGTAGGAAGGTCAAGTGGCAAGGCCTTTGGGAAGTAGTGTGCATCTGGCATTCCTCAAAAGAGTTGCCAGTAAGTACACACGAGAGAAATAAACATGCATGTCCACGTGAAAGCCTGCCCACGCGCAGCTACCAGCATTATCGTGATAACTGAGAGACAGAAACAACTCAAGCGCCTGCCGACTGAGAGGCTTTATTTTCTTTCTAAAGTTTCCAGCCTTGGATATTCTGAGTACCTGAGCAGACACGTGAAAGGCCACGCATCCACACAGTAGGACACACGATAGCCCTACGGTAGGAAAAGTTGAAGTGATGGTGTGTGCCCCAGCCTGAATGAACCCTGAAAACAAGGCAAACACAGGAAGCCGGCTGCACAAGGCCACATGTTCCGTGGTCCATTTAAATGAAAGGCCCAGTCTGTGAAGCGTAGAGACACAGAGCAGGCTGGTGGTGGCAAAGGGATGGATACAGAGTCCCTGTTGACAGATTTGGCGTTCCCTGTTGGGGTGATAAAGGTGTTCAAAGCTTGGCTGTGGGGTTTTGGCTGGAGTCTGTGAACATACTGAAAACTGTTGGACACTTTACATGGAGAATTGCATGTCAGTAGAGTTGCTGTCAGAATCACAGCCTAGCCCGGGGTCTGGATCTGGCTGCCTGTGTCTGATCACTAACTGCTCTGGTGGTGCTCCGGCCTGCTGACCCCCCTCAGAATGGCAGTGGAGGCCATCACTCAGAGTTATCCCCATGAGAGGAGAGAAAACAGGGCTCATTTCTGTGACTATATAGTGCGCAACACTTCTAGCCTGCCCATGTGAAGGCCCAACAAGCTGCTACAACCAGAGAAAGCCCAGACAGGAAGAGATGGAGACAGAGACAGACAGAAAGACAGGCGGCAGGCAGCAGGCGACAGGCAGGTGTTCTGGTCGGATAGCAGAACACACAGGCACTACTGACCTGCATGTCTGAGTGGGCATGGCAGGGGCATGGCAGTGCCTGTTCACAGGAGTATTTAGTCCTGCATTTCAATGCCCTCATGCTTGGAAGGGGAGATATTGTACCTGTGACCTCACAGGAGTCGTCTGAGACGTGATGAGTTGACAGGTCCAGTTTATCTATGAACTGAAGATGAATGTTCTCAGTAGATCTATATTTCATCAACCTGTCTTAACCTTGATTGTTTCTCTTCTGAACGGGTGCCTAACAGAAGAGTGGTAGACCAGCGAGAGTAATTGCTGCCTTTATTTTATTTTATTTTTTATTTATTTTTTATTAACTTAAACTGCTACCCTTTAACTGGTCCTGGCACCCTGTTTAGCACACTCAACCACCTTGAACTCGCCCATCCCAGATGCTTCCAATCTCGGTACGGCTGTGTCATCTTCCTTCATCTTGCTGACAGTGGAGTCTGGACAAAGGTCGCAGCACTCACTTCCATATTCCTTTGTGCTCCTCTTGGTTTCCCAAGGCTGTGTCTGAGGGTCGAAGCCCTTAGGGAACCTGTTTTCCCTGAAGCCTCTGCGGTCTAGTGGCTGCGGTGCCGGGCAATTCGAGTCCCACTTCTGTCAAAGGCATTCATGCTCACCGGGTCCTGTTCCTCATGGATGCCTGAGACAGCCCAGTTAGTGAGCAGCCGGGGGAAAAATAGGGTTGAGGGAATCTAGACTTACACTGAAAGCTCAAGCTTTCAAGAGGAAAACTTAATTTAAGGATTTGCTCACTTATGAAAATATCTCTGGACTGTTTCAGGCTGTGACTCTGCCGCTAACCTGACATTTCCCAAATCCCAAACTGCTGTGAATGCTGTCTTCATGGCTCTCCGGGAGATCGCTGGAGCTAGGAGTCTCCTGAGACAGTTTCAGTCTGTGTATGTGCCTGGGACTCACACCCAGCAGGTGAGTGTGTTTGACTTCAGTGCCTGTCTGTCTGCTGTGTTTTAGGACTTGGAGGCCACGGCCACAAGGAAGTTTCCACAGCCCCTTTAGAATAAGTAGTTCATTCTGGACGGACTCTCAAGTTCCCTTTAATGGACTGTTTGGGGCTCCACTAAGTCTGAAAGCCTCTCAATTCATTTGGGCCCCAGACAATGTAGCTGGTGAAAACTGGATTGGAAATCACCCATTTATAGCCATGGGTCTGTTTCAGCTGTAGACTGTAGCCTGAGGCAAAGTCTTTCCTTAGGATCCAGCTGCTGTCGGTTCCAACTGAGAGACTGGCTTCACATAGTACCAGTTCTCCGCCTCTCACAGTTCATCAACATTATAAGCAATCAAAATAAAGCAAGCATCTAACAGACTGTGGAGAGGAAAAAGGTTTGTGACAAGGGTAGCAATGGTTAGTAAAACTCCCCCTGCAGCTTTCTCAGATCAGGAGGAGAACCCACAGTCTGTTTTGGCTGGCCATCGAGCAGAAAGATGATATGACAATCCGAGATCAAAGGTGGGGGGGTGCTCTGTAAAACCCTGAGTGGAAGACCACGCAGGAATTCCCAAGGGAAGTACAAATGACTCAGGACACCTGGTGCTGTGGTGCCTGGGAGTTCCCATGGTCAGTGTGGAGTCAGAACTAAGGATCCTGTGGCGAACCTGAGCTTCCATGGAAGAACAAGTGTTTCTGATGGGAGAGATCACTGAGTAGGCTGTGGGCGCCTCTCTGCCCTCGCCCCCATGACGTCTCTGGTAGAATCTAGTTATCTACTGAGGCTTCTTGGTGAGTTTAATGTGCCACAGTAGGAAGCTGTGACAGAGTGAGGAACGCATCTCAGGACGATGACTGTTGAAGTTAATGTCCCCCAGGACATCCCAGCAGAATCCTAGTTCTGCATCCTGTGTGCTCGCTCCCGCAGTAGCTGCCACTTGATGAGCAGCCCCGGCCTCAGTCTCCCCTCTGCTTTACACAGCAAGGAGGCCAGAGAAGCATTGGCCTGAGTTCCAGAAGGAAGTAATCTGCCACATATGCATAGAAGGCTTAGGCAGGTGGCAGGCAGCAGTCTTTGCAGCCAACAGAAAGCCTCTTCTATGTACTTGGTTCTCAGGGAGGTTCTAGAACTACTGGGCAATGGTGATGGTAACCACCTAAAACCAGTGCCACGATACCAAGACCATAGCGCTTGGTACTCAGCATCAAAGCAGAGAAAACCACCACATAGAATAAAAAGTCGCTCAGAGCACCAAACGTGTAATTTTATCATTAAAAAAAAAATCAGCAATTCTAATTACTGTGTTATAGACTACTTCCAAAAGACAAGCTGAAACTGGTGATGCATGACGCAATTTAAATCAGAGAATGTCAAAGAGCAAATGGCTATCCTAGTTGGCAGAGAAAATAAACCACAAAATTAATGATGTCTCTTCCATTTTATGACCATCACGGGGCACTGATTTGGCCAACTTCACATAACTCACAGCAGCTATGAATCACGGGTGGGCTAAGGGCACTGTGAGCTACCCGGTCTCCCCACTGCCGGTGCTGTCATCCCTCCGGGCCTCAGGACTGTCCTACAGTCATGACTTTCAGAAAATGAGGCTTTCCATGTGGCAGATACTCCCCCTCATCGTAAGCCGGTGACAGCAACGCACTGAACAGAACTCCCCAATATTAGCGAGTGACAAATGGGGAGAAATGTCCACACACCATGAAGATTAAATTAGGAATAATGTAAACACAGGGAAAAGCCCCGCAGCAGTAGAAAGAAAAATAAATGAACAGAGACAAGTTTACTGTGCACAGCTGCCTCTGAATCTTTGTCTCGGGCTCTACTTCTTGGGGAGTTCCAGCTTTGAGGGGTATAAAAACATGATGAAGCTCTCTGTGAGGCATTATCTTAATTTTGTAAAAGATATAACAAGATATATAATTTAAAAAGTATCTAGAAGTTTGTGTTTAGTAAATTTTGAGATTAAAAACAAAGATATGTGATAATAAGGTAATAAAATACCTAGCAGCAGATATTATGTTATAGAGGAGTTTATTAAATGAGCATGGGGGGAGAAGGAAAGGGGGAAGGGGTAGCAGAGAGAGAGAGAGAGAGAGAGAGAGAGAGAGAGAGACAGAGACAGAGAGAGAGACAGAGAGAGAGAGAGAGAAGAAGAGGAGAGAGAGAAGAGAGGGAGAGGGAGAGAGAGGGAGAGGGGCCACAGGAGGAAGGTTTGTCCTTTTATATGGCCCTGGGCAGGGTCACGCCCCCACAGCAGGTAAGCAATGACGTCACAGGTAGGCCGACTGAACAGAATGCTAACAGTAAATCTTTAAAATTTTAGGGGAAAATGTAATAAACAGGTTTGTAGGAGGTGGGAAGAGACTGAAGGACAAGAGAGACCACTGTGCCTCCTACTGTGTGGCCCTCCTGTGTCACCTCACACCTCTGAGACCGCATCATGCTCTGCTTACCTGGAGCAAAGCCTGGAGACAGATATGGATCATTAGTGCCAGCTTTTAACTTTCCAAGTTGTCATTAGCTTAAAGAATGTCTGGGTTACAGGTGTGAGTCCAGCATGGGCAAGGGATTCCGAGGTGTCGGTCCACTGTCAGATATATCCTCAGGGTCTACAGAGACACCTTGTGCACAGGAGGTACTCATTAGACATTTGAGGGGCATCTTCAGAGTAACTCGTAGGCTTTATGACAGTCAGCGGCTGTGACTGAATACAAAGTGAGCGTAAGTGGGAAGCACACGCGTAGAGTCTGAGGCAAACCATGCTGCCTCTGAAGATAGGACTTGGCAGGGTTTATAGTTGGGACTTCTATGTCCCCAGATGTGCTGTAGACTTGGTCCTCTGCTGATGGTCCCACTGAGGGGTGAGGTCAGGAGGTGAGGCCTCACTGAAGGAGGCAGGCCATTGGGAGTGTGCCCTACCCCACCCCTCTTTCTGGACCCTGTAAAGTAAGTGTCTCTTCCACCACACACACCTGCCACAGTGAGCCACCTGGCCACAAGCCGGAGAATAGCTATGCCCCTCAGAAGCCATGTGCCAGACAGAAGCTTTTCTCCTGGAGGCTGGCTTCTCTGTGCACAGCAGCAAGAAGCTGTGTAGCACACTAGGCGGACTTCCGCCTGTCACTTCTTTCAGTTTGATCTTTGGTCTCATAGCTTCAGGGAAAATGTGCCTTCCACCAGGAACATGTTATCACCTCACAGAATCTAATTGGGATGTCCCAACACACCTAGGACAGGATGAACCCTGGCCTTGTCCTGGATTCCTGCTCCCATCTGGCCTGCACTGTGCTCTGGCCTCTCTGCCTGGGTCTAGAGGTTCCGCGGGGCCAGCCTCCTTTCCTCATGCTGTCTCCCCTGCTCAGACTTGCTGAGTCACTCATTTCCCTGCTGCCATTGGAGTCACCTTTTCCTTCATCCTTATCTGCGTCCCTTAGCTCAGTTGTGGTTCATATGCAAAGTGAAGATGCAGTCCACTCACTTGAAGGCAGATACGGCTTATTAAAGAAACGATTGAAGCTGGGTGCACTGGTGGGCGTCTATAATCCCAGCATTCTGGGAGGCAGAAGCAGGAGGATCTCTGTGAGTTTGAGGCCAACCTGATCTACAGAGTGAGTCTAGGATAGCCAAGGCTACACAGAGAAAAAGAAGAAGAAGAAAATAAAAGAAGGAAAAAGAAAGAAAAAAAAGAAACTATCAAATTTCAGGAAGTCTAGGGCAGCCAGGACCAGTCCCAGTCAGGACACTGTGGGAAGTGGGGACAAGGCAGTTCCTGACAGCCCGAACATAACACACAAAGCAGGCTGTCTGCTCACAGTGGACCCGTGGGGATCGCTTGCACCTGCCCCTTCTGAGTGGACAGGCAGGCAGCCGAGTAGATGCTAGAGCTTGGGGTCACAGCCGAGCTGTGCCTCTTACTTACTGGGTGAGGTTAGGCAGGTTACTTTGCCTCTCTGTGGCAAATTCCTCCTCTGTAAAAAGAACACTCTCTCACAAAGATGCTCTAAGAATTTGGAGTCTTAATGCTAGCCCAACTCTTGTGATAGCCTCAGACACATAAAGGGACTGACCATGCGAGGGCTTGTGGTAGCAACACCAGAAAAAATAAAGAGCTGCTCAGAAAAGCAGCATTTTTAGGTCAAAACATTACTTTGAGCTGTAAGTTCCTTTTTTTTTTTTTTCCTCCTGCTACAAAAAAAAACCACTAAGGCTTTTTTTCATGGGCCCCTAAAAGTAACATGGGCCTATGATACTATCTATCCAATGCCTAAAGAATACACTGGGTCTCTAGTCATAGACCCTTAACACCAGCCTGCCCAGGAAAGCACCATGACCCTCCAGGGGGAGACTGAGTGCTAACATTTGCTCACATGATAAGGCTGGGTGTAGAGCAGAAACCTGGGCTGCCCATTGCCTGGACCTGGGTCCTCACACCCTCCCGTTTCTCACCGCGTGTTTCCCACGTGCCTTCCCACATGGCACAGTGTTTGATGGGCTGCGCGCCTCAGCTGCACCATCAGGGCCACATTAGCAATATCTCGGGGCCACGGAGATCACAGGCCTTTCCAGTCAAATGTCATCTGCCTCCAGGATGATGACAGCTGCTGGTGCGTAAGTCTCTAAGCCAGGGGATCTGGAGCCAGTGCAGCCCAGATGTGGGCCTTCCTCCATGCCCCTGGCTGCTGAACAAGAGCGTCTGGAGCCTTGGTGCCCATGGAGCCTTGATTCATCTCTTGCCCAGGGAAACAGGCTCTCTGAACAGTCTTTGGGCCCCATCTCTTCTGTCAACACTCCCCAGCTCTGGCCAACAGCTGTCCATATCCTGAGCCAACCTCTATTCTCCCTCTTAATTGTAGAAATAGCTACCTAACTCCAGACCTGTTCCACTAACCTTTGGGGAGGAAAAAAAAGTCACAGGACAGAACTAAACTGGCATTGTCCCAGAGACACTTCTAACTGGGGTGTGATTTCAGAGAAATCCTTTAGTAAGCTCAGCTTCCGTTTCTTCATAGTGAAGTTGAAAAGATTGCATTCAGTGTCTCAAGGAACAGTTTACTTCTGCATAGAAGGAAAGATGGATGGATGGATGGATGGATGGATGGATGGATGGAAGGATGGATGAATAGATAAATTGAAACACGATTTAATCTTCAAACAAACCATTTCCTTTAAGAAGATGAAAGGGGGGGAAATCATAGTATCACAAAAGGCAAACTAAATAAGGTATGGGATGACCACACAAGCCCCCCAACATTTCAGACAGATGTTTCCCTCTGTGACGCTGGATTGAAGCAGGCTTCCTAGGAGGTTGGCGCATGGAATCGTGTGTGAAGAAGAGAGAAGCACACTTCTCCGGAAGCTGGACAGAAGGCTTCCAGCTCCCCCGCGACAGCCAGCAGACAGCCAGCAGCCCCCCTTGATGGCATGGGGCTGTCACCAGTTCAGGTCTCCTTGGCAACAGATACCTAAGTCCAAAGACAGAGTTAGACCATGATGCTTAATGTTAGAGATCACTGTGCACCTGGTCCCTTCCTTGGGAGCTCAGACACAGCCACACCTTAGCTCCACACAGAACTAACAAGAGACACACACAAGTATTTTGTTTTTCATAGTTTCTTTGAGTATGATGTTTTTAAGCCCAATTTGTCCTTGAAAACACACTGCTGTGGACACCAAGTTCCACACATAACCAAGAAGCTATTTGCAATTGATGCCTGCTGGAACAGAGGCAACCCTTTGGGGAAAACTGATTCCAATTTTTTATACTTGTATTTATTATCTTTACTTTTATATATTTATGCTTATACTTTATTATAAAGATGTCTTTTTTATTATTTTCCATAATTGGTGCACTGGTATAAAGACACATATATTAATAAATCATATCAGAATATTATTCTGAGCTCAGTGTTCTTTTTCCCATCTGATATCTTTTAGAATGATAACATTTTCATACTCCCCTAATCATAACAGAGGTTCTGTACATTCTGGGCCTAGCAGTAAGGCTAGCTCTGTGGCCACAGCCCCCCTAGTGCCAGCCTGCTGAGAAACAGAAGATAGAGGAACTGTGACCACTTCACTCCCCTGCGACAGTCCTTCTGAGGCACCGTGAAGTCCACACCGTGACCTGGGGGCTGTCGGACTCGGTGCTGAGGTTTCCCTTGCCTTGGAAACCTCAGACCCTGTAGGGGCTAATTTCTCAGCCGCAACTCCATAGTCCCAGCATCCCTCAAAGAGACACTCCCAATTGTTATTCAAGAGTCGCAGGACTCAGAGAAGCCCAAAGCTGTAGCCGCCCATCAGATGTTTGTAGCTCTGCCAGTCTGCAGCGGTACTCTGGTACTCCAAGCAGGATCGTAGCTGCCGTTAATAGTCTTGCCTGTCTCCTAGTTTGACATTCTTTCTTTATCAGGTTGCCAGGGAAACAGAGCTGGAAAGTTAAGCAGAAGTCAAATTCCTATGCACAAGGCACAAAGGGTGTAATAACCCTCTGCCCACACAGGCAAGCGAGGAAAGAGGAAGGTCACCCCTTCATCTCAGTCCTTACTGTGTCCACGGCTGAGACAATGCTGTGTGTTCTTGAACCCCATTCCCTTTACCGCTCCCCCCCCCCCCCCCGGGAACAAGCAAGAGCACGTGTTCTAGAGTGCCGTGCAGGTGGCTGTGGATGGACCTGTGACCAACCCCGGTCAGTGAATGCATTCTCAGGTCGGGCAGCAGCATCTTTCTGCCCGTCCTGCCCCCTTTCTCTTTGACCCACCCTCAGATGAGGTGACAGCCTCCAGGAGAGGGTTGTGACGCCCTGGGAATACTAAAACCACTCACTGTGGGACCGTAGGTCACTGAGTGAGTAGACTGCCAAACACAGGCCCCGCCCCACCACCACCACCACCCCCCAGAGCTCCTAGTAGTTGTGACAGAAGTGAAAAATAAATGACAAGTGAGGAGCTGCTCAATGCTGACGCTGACAGCAAGGCTGCTCTGTAACTCTCTGTAACCCTAAGAAAGTTGTGGGTGGCACTCCAGAGAAGCCCTGCCTGTCACCTTCTGCTGCTCCTTGCCCGAGACGTGTGAGGTCCCTCACAAAGCACAAAGTTCCATGACCATTAAAGCTGCTCACTCCAGAGAGGGAGAAGCCGTGCTCTCCTCAGCAAAGCCCATGTTGGGAAAGTTTCAATGAGCTTTCCAGGCAGGTAAAGCCCAAGTACTGCTTTCTACCCAAAACCGTTCTCCCAAAAGTATCTTCTTTTTGTTTTGTTTTTGTTTCACTTTATTGCTTTAGTAGACAGTTTGGGAGTTTTCCTATCTGTTGTTCATGTGGCAAAGCTCACAAACTTATTTGTAAAATCATCAGCGCTTGCTTCTGTTATTTACTATGTTTGGTTATAAGTAAAAATAGAAAAAAGAAGAACACTTATGGCTTATACTAGAAAGGTAATTTTTTGGATCCCACAACAAAAGTCTGGAAGTCAGCCTAAAGGTACAAAGAAGTCTGTTAGCAATAGCATAGCCTCAGGGTGGAGCAAGTCCCTGCTGGTCCCTGCTGCCTTGCCAGCGCCCCTCCCGCCACCCTGTAGCAGAGTCAAACAGACTCAACTGGCAGAGCACAAGTGTGGCTGGCAGAGTCACCAGCCAGCCTCACATTGCTGCATCTAGGAGGGTCACTGTCACATCTCTAAAGAGACATGCTGAGTCCAAAGTATTATCACATGAAAATAGCATCTGAGAGGTTGCAGCCCCAAAGTGTAAGAGTTTCGTGTACCAAGAATGGCAGACAGCAGAGAAAGACATGCCTGTGACCTTGTGGATCTGTGCGCTATCTTGTACTCTTAGTTACAGTTTATTTCCACATTCTAAATATTTGCCTTAAATAAATAACAGAGTGTTGGCCTTCCCCTGTAGCACATAGCAATCACAAAGGCTCAAGAACGAGTGTGTTGCTTTCAAACCTCCGCTCCAAGGAAGCCGAGCCCAGCTGGCAAGCGCAGCAGAAATGAGAGCAAGGAGAGAAGAGAGAAGGGAGGGCATGGGGAAATAGCTCTGTCCATGAGCACACATCCTTTCCCTAAACCCTCTACTGCCCCTCCAGTCCTGCAGCCCATGCCAGGGCCTCTAGAGCACCGAGAGCAGTGCCCTCACCTCTAGCCCACCACACCTGGAGGGGGGGCACACAGCGTAGTGCTTGCCCTTGAGGTCCGAATGACCCTGGCCCAGGGCTAAGCCCTCCCTCGAACTGCTGCTCTTCCTGTCTGTGGTAGGCAGACCCTACGGATGGCAACAGTGTGTTTTCTTCTCTCTGGTAATGGGGCAGCCAGGATGTATTCCTCTCTTGTTCTGGTTGAAGTTGCTTCATGTAGCCAGTTTTATATAAACCAAGCAAACAGATACTTGCTCCTCGACCTCTCTCTCTTATTCCCTTCATGCTTGGTACCGTCGTTTCATGCATTTGCAGTAGCAGCGACCTGGAGACTAGTGGCTTAAACACAAGGTTTATTTCTTGTGTGAAGGGTCTTTGCTGGAATGCCTGCCTCGCGGTCATAGCAGCCCTGTCGGCCTCACCACAGCTTCTGCTGTCTCTGCTCTACAGCCTTAGGAACATCCCTGTCTCCCAAGATGGCTGCTGCAGTGCCAAGTATCACATCCATGTTCCGTGCAGCAGAACAGAGCAATCAGAGAGAAGGATGCCTCCATTTTAAAAGGCATGTTTCTGAAAGCCCCACGACATCTTTCTGCTTACGTCCCATTGCCCAGACGCTGGAAATATAACTACCCCCAGCTGTATAGCATCCAGGACGAGGCTGTTTTAGTCGGTTGATAATGCGCCTGGCTGAAAGCTGAGTTATTAAGAAAACTGTAATGATTAAGAAAGTATGACAGTTGACTTGACGAATTAATAAGCATTAGGGCATTAATGAGGCACGCCTATGGGTGTACCTGTGAGGGCGCCTCTAGAGAAGATTAGCCAAGTAAGTAGGGAGGAGCCGCCTGAGTGTGGGTGCTGCAGTCCTGGGGAAGGAAAGCAGAAAAGGAGAAAGGCAGCCTCCAGGTGACGCCTCTGTTGTTAACTGTCTCCTTCCCACGTGCCATGGCAGACCAGATGGCCTGAGCTGTGAGGAAGACTCAGCCTTTACCCCCAGTAGTTGCTCCTTGTCAGGTCTTTGGTCCCAGCAAATGTAAACACAACTAATTCCCTTACTGGGGAAGAAGTCATGCACTTCTTCATGGCGGTGCTGGAGAGGTGTAGTCAAGCTGGCCAAAGGACTCTCCTGAGGGAAGAGCGTTCAGCATTCGGCATCCATGAGAGGAAACATCCAGAAGGGCTCTGAAAGCAGGCGAGCAAGCTCTCCAGACTAAGAGTCTATAAAAACCACAGGCCTTTTTTTAAAAAAATCACCTAAAATGTTTATTGGATTATTATACAAATCTATAAGTAAATTTATTAATTTTAAAAATGTAGAAAGAAAAGGAAACAAATACCTGCTACTTCCGGAGCCCAGGATTAACAATTTAGTGTGCTTCACCCCAATCTTATTTCCATGCATGAATAATTTATTAGCTTTTAACAAGCAAAAAAAGATCTGTTTGTATTGATGGTTTGCTCTAGAAAAATAAAAAGCAACACTACACAGTTTCAGCTGCCTCTGTCCCTGGCCTGGCACCTGCCCTTCACTCACTGCTGGGTGTAGATACGTGTAGCTCACAGTCTGTTTTTCTATAGTCGGCAGCTACAAGCTGTCGTAGCCTCACTGCCGCTTTGTATAATTGCTAGCCCATCATGCACGTGTTCCTCCCTTCACACTTGTCACTCTAGCCTGCCCCTTGTTTTTAGCCCTGTCACCCCAGACTCTCCTCCTTTGTCATGTTCCCAACATTCCTCCCCATGGATGCCCCTCACTTATTAACCATTTCCGTGGCATTGGGCACTCACGTGTCTGTGGGGGTTGAATAGGAATGGTCCCCATTAGCCGAGAGATTTGGATGCTTGGTCATTAAGGAATAGTGTGCTACACTAATGACACAGAGTAGCAGGTGTGGCCTTGTTGGAGGAAGTGTGTCTCTGCAGGTGGACTCTGGGGTTTCAAATGCCCATTAGAGGAACAGTCTCCCCCCCCCTCTCTCTCCCTCCCTCCCTCCCTAGTTGTGGATCCAGATCTAGAACTCTCAGCTACCATATCTGCCTGGGTGCTACTGTGCTCTCTATCATGATGACAATGGACTAAACCTCTGAAACTGTAAGCCAGTCCCAATTAAGTGTCTTTTTATAAATGTTATCTTGGACATGGTGTCTCTTCACAGCAATAGAACACTGGCTAAGACGGTGGCTTCTAATCTTTCCTTACCTCAAATAATAGATGGTTCTTTCTGAATGTATCTTCATGCATGAACCAAATCAAAAATTAAATCCCTGGGAGAGGAATTGCTGTGTCAGATGCAGCTTGAGTTTTGATAGGCGCCACCAAATCACATCCTGCATTGATTAAAGCAGTTTCCTCTCCAAAGAGCCTAAGCATGCCTGACACCCCATGGCCAAGTCAAAAGCGTGTTCTTTCAGTCTGAGTCTATAAAAATTTATATTAGTCAGTTGACTCACAAGTCCCTATACCTCCAAGGAATCATGCACACACCCCACTCTGGCCTCTAAGAGCACACACACATAAAATAAAACTTCAAAAGGAAACCTATCTCAGTCCAACTTTAATCTGATTTCCTCTGGCTATAAGCAAGGTTGGCCCGTAGCTTTATCTCTCCCTTATCAATGTTCCTACCCAGTGCTCACCCAGCACGATCATTAATCAAGAAATGTCTCCACGCACAGTGGTCTCACTTGACCAGCAAGTATCAAGAAACTAGGGTCTTCCACTGAGCAAACACTAGCCCTCTCAGATGTGTGGTGAGGTGCGCTACTGATAGTCTGTACAGTGCTTCATCTTTGAGATATTTGAAGAGACTTAGAATATGTAAAAACAAACAGACAAACTTAGGACTCCTGTAAAAAAAAGCAAGAATAAGCTGGAGATGAGGTCAGAACACTGACATACCTGCTGTAACCATGGCTACAGCACCCTGTGTTTTGCCCGATGGAAAGAGCTACACAAAGTTCAAGACAAAGTGCCTCTCAGCAGCGCCCTGTTAGACTCTGGCCTTCCTAGAGTGATGGGGATCAGAAAGTGTGGGGAGGGGAGATGTCACTTGTGCCTTTGCACTGAAGACCCCAGATGCACGACTGGGGCCATATAGGGCAGCAGAGACAGCAGTGGGATTGGGAGGATGGTGGCCCAGTCTGTGGGAAAAGAAGATTCAGGAAGGGCTTTCCAGCAAGAACTCAGGAAAGAGGTCAGTAAGACAGCCGCCTCCAGACAGAACTAAATATGGGCCTGCAGGGTATGTAGGTCACAGAGAGGAAAGTGCTAAGCCCCATCCATCAAAGCAGAGGTGATGTCACCTAACATGGCCCTTACTCTACAGAGATGCCTCCAGTGCTCTGTGACCCAGTTCCCAGCGTGACCTGGGTCAGATTCCTTCTGCCATCCCAGCCTCTCTTTCTGACATGGTCATACATGGAGTTGGGCTCTGTGTGGGAAGGAGGGATGAGCTTGGATGCTGACAGCCACTGCAAATAAACACTCCCACTCCCAGAGGGAGGGACCGAGTCCCAGAATGTTCAGAGACTATCTTCTTGTTTATATCAAAACGACAAGGCTTTGTTTCCTACCACCCTTCCTACATAATAAAATTGTCACTTTAAATCTAGATCGAGCACTTGGTGAGGGACATGGGTTGGAGAAGAGGAGGGAGAGGCAAGGCATTACTAGATCACTGCATGAGTCCAAGGTGGAAGCCATGTGCCGTTACAGAAGTAGGGAGACGGCAAATCTAGAAGAAGCTAAGCGGGGGAGACGCGGTCAACATGATAAAAATACACTGTATGAAATTCTCAGCAAACTCATAAAAATATTTTTAAAGTCTCAAGGTTGTCTTATAATCTTGCACACACAAAAGCAATAGCCATTGCTCAGTATCAAACTAAACTCGCTTTGCTTCCTTTGATGTCGATAAAACTGTCTCCACACACAGCGGACAAGGGCTTTTACTCACTGTGCACTGCTCTGTCTTCCCAGGCATCCTATAAGCCGCTGCTGAAGCAGGTTGTGGAGGAAATATTTAACCCCGAGAAGCCAGACCCCGTTGACATTGAGCATATGTCCTCAGGCCTCACTGACCTCCTCAAAACTGGATTCAGCATGTTCCTGAAGGTAAGAGCCTGTGAATGGGTCATCCTGAGCATCACGTGATCTCTTTGCTGAGGACAGGTGTGCCAGCACACCGTTAGCCCTGCCCAGTGCCGGGGACACAATGGTTTGCCAGCAAGGCAGTCTTTGCTGACCGTTTGGTGGAGTGCCACCTGAGCTCACGGTCTCCTCCAGCCTCTTTGGACCTGAGTCTTGTGATGTCTCCCCAACAACACATACACCAGAGGTGGGGACCACGGGCATCCTCAAGAGCACCACTGACTGGAAAGCATCTGTACTCATGATCTGTTTGTTAGCAGTGTGAGCACATATCCTCCACTGAGCTTAGTGGAGTCCTTTGCTCTCAGTTCTAGAACTTACTCGTAGGGTGTTGTGAAACTCTGCATACTCCTACCGTCACCCCCAAGACTCATTTAGAGCTGGTTTTTGTTATGGTCCAGCAGACTCCTTGGATTTCTCTGGCTCATGTCTGGGGTAGGTCAGGATGACTGAGCAACCTTTAAAGCAGGGATGAAAGGAGGAGAAAGTACACAAATGTGATCTATTTTTAAGCCACTGTAAAGTTTCTAAATTTAAAAAGATCTAAACAAGATCGCAGACTGACCTCCCAGGCTGTGCCCGTATTTCAGCGGTAATAACTCTTGGAAATAACAGAATGTGTTGCCAGCTTCAAAGAGTCTTTGAAATCATGAATTAATCTGCATAAAAGATCCAGCCTTTCAGAGTTTAATAAAAGCATATTCCAGGAAAACTGGCCCATTCCAAAAGCTAGGGAGGACAGACACCGGGCATCAGACTGTAAGCCAAGCAGTAATTGACTGGAATGGCCCTCTGCGCTTTGTTCAGCTGTCTGCAATACAGCAGCTTATGACACGAGGCTGGCTACTCGCTTCCTTTCTCTGCTTCTCTTCTCTCTCTTTCTTTCTTTTTAGTAAAGCAACACAGCTCAGCTTCTTAAGGTGTACAGGGCTCCTCGCTGAGTCTAAGCCCAGAGTTGTTGGCTCACTCTCTGCCCCTCTGTCCTGAGTAGCTCTTCCTGGTGGCCATTTGCTTGAAAGAGAGGGTAGGTTTTTGAGAGGTGGGGGTGAATAAAAAGAGAACAGGAAAGAGTTTGCAACAGCAATAATGTATGGGATGTACATGGTTTCCAATCCTCCACACTTACGTACTTCCTCTACAAGCTTGGGCACCAGTGGTGAGCATAGACTCTATTAGGAAGTTAGTTGTCTGTTGACTGCCCAGGTGCATTTTCAGTCACTGTCCCATGAATCGAGAGCTGTCACACTTGAAGTCACCCCTGTAAGTGCTCAGCCATTCCATCTCCTGTGTGGCCCTGCCTAGGGCATTTGAGACCCTGATGGGTGAGCATGGGAAATGGGTATTCAGCCCATTGTTGGGACTCCTTCCCAGCTACCAGCTGACCTGAGAGGGAAGGCTCCTGGGAGCTGCTATAACATCTCAAAAAGCCACTCTGAGAAGGAGACAAAACTAGACAGGACTTCCATTCTACTGCAATGCCTGCTGAGAAGGAAGGAGGTAGGATACAGATGCACTCACAGGTGGTGCCAGCAGTACCCAGGCATCCCACAGTTACACCAACAGTCCACGTGGACCAGCCAGCCAGCGTGTTTCCATCCACTCTCCTGTTCATCTTCATGACAACCTTAGCAGGTAGCTTCTTCCTTATCCCCAATTTGTCCAGCGAGGAAACTGAGGCCTCACATGGCTAAGCAGTGAATGCAAGTTTCCAAAAGCCTGGCATTTTATCTCATTCTCTTCTATTTTCACGTGGTTTCGAAATAGCACACTGGAAACAGCAACCCCAGGATGTGTCATCTAGTCGCCCCCACTCCAGAGCCTGCCCACAGCATTCTGTGGCCCCTTCGTCCTGCCAGGCGTGTTCTTTGCAGTTAAGCATTCTGTGTTAGTGATTCTAGTGTTCTTTAGGATTACTCAGCTCCCTTCGCTTTCCTGAATTGGGGCAGGTCCACCAGTCCATGGTCCATACAGTCCATGGTCCATACAGTCCATGGTCACCACCGGATGCCCAAGCTGGTAGAGGACGAAGGTCTCTGCCTGCACTGGTCGTGGGCCATGATGTGAAAGAGATCATGCCAGGCTCAGGGGCACCTACCATTGCTCAGACTGCTTTTGTGCAACTTGGGGCCGAGTCTCCGGCCAAGGATGGCCCTGCCCTATGCTGTGTTCTAGAATCTGTTCCCTATTTTCTCATTCAAGACTTGTTAGTGCTGAGCCAGAAAGAAACAAAGAGGCAGAAGTTGATGAAATAAAGTCCTCCACAGGGAATCCTTCCCATGCATGGCTACTGTTGTCCAAAGGAGAACATTTTCAAATTTTAACTTGAGTTGAAAGGGAGGTGCTGGTCTACCTCTGGTGAGGCCTTTCTCTGCACTCAGAAATATTTCCTGCTGACTTGGTGTGACCCAGAGGCAGCCTGCCAATGATGTGGAAGATGAGAGTAGACTGGAGACATGACAAAAAAAAAAAAAAAAAAAAAAAAGCACAGAGAGGCAGGGCCACAATCATGGTGTGAGCCACATAGCATGTACCAGAAACAATACAGAAGAGGGTGGTCCTGGCCCTATGTGTCTCCCTTGGGGCCCTGTATCTTTTGTACATACTCCTGTGGCTGTATTTATAAAGTGTTTTTATAAATATGTGTCTCAGTTGTCTTCCTCCAGGCTGATGTCTTTCAGAGTAGTGTGCTTCTAAATACACAACATAGCGCAGTGCACGTCAGTAGGTGAAGGCAGTGTGAAGGACTGTAGTGAGTGCTGCATAGGGAAACAGACTGGACCGGAACTCATTACGTTGAGTTAGGTGAGACAGCACAGCCCCACCTCTATCTACACATGCATGACTTGAACTTCTCAGTACAGATCTGAATGAAAAGACTGGAAGTATTGCTAGAGCCTGGAGGGCTGATTTGGGTTTTTAATCATCTGGAACCTCAACACTTGACCTTCTAAATACAACAGGTGCTGGGGTGGGGGTCAGAGAACACAGGTTACAAAACTCATTCAGCGTAGCTTGAAGCCATTGGCTTCTCTTTCCAACTGTGCTAGACCCACCGAGTATAGGGAATGTTTGCCAAGACTTCCACTGAAGACCTGAAATCACAGGTACACACCCTGAGCATGCTGACATTTGTACCATAGACACACAAATGTCTTTTACTACAGATACATGATGCCTTTCTTTGCCAAGCAAATGGCATGTGCTCTGGTCATACTGTGTGCACTTTGCAAGTATGACAGTGAGCCTAACACTGGTTTCTTTTCCTTTCTTCACATTTCTAATGGTTGAAGACTTGTTCTTAGCGTACAGCTTAGCAACCTCCATAGACAATTACATATTTCCTCATCAAGCCAAGAACTTTCATCTTCCCACTTAAGGGAAGCACGTTACAGTTTCCTTTGGCTTATCAGATTTGCACCCTGCTTTCAGGACAATTTGCACTTTAGGAGCATAATCAAGTCAATTAAGGGGCGCTTAAGCCCAGCAATTTGATGCAGCCACGGTCAGTTGATAATCCAGGTGGCCTCTCAGTGACTAAAGAGGAGGGTCCATGTATAGTGTGGGGACTCTGGACAAAGGGCTGTTTCGTTTCCAAGATGGAGCGAGCAGGGCAAGATTTCATTTCACTTCTCAGAACCACTTGCAACTTAAAACTAAAGAGATTGGTTTCTAGAAGTTTCTTTTCATACTGTAAATGACTGAAACTGTGGAACACAAAACCTCAGATAAGGAAGAACTGCTGCCTGGTCCTTAAATCTGAAGCTTCATTCAGAACTTCCACAAGTGAGCAGTGCTGTGGGTCGGCTCCAGTGAGCCTCCTCGGCTGCCCACATCCTCTGGCACAACAGCTGCTGAGCAAGGCGACCCCAACCACACAGCCATGTCATGGAGATGGAAGCACGCCTGCACTCTGTCTCCTTTCCACACCACGGTATCGATGTTTGCGCCCCCCCCCCCCCCCCCCCCCCCCAGTGCTTCACCTCCCTGGAGACTAGAACATAAGCAAAGCGGCTGCTGGTGTTAATAGGATGGAAAATTCAGTGTATCTGAAGAAGAAACCTCCAACAGAGTGGTAGCTAGGGGAGCCAATGCTAGGGAGGCTTGGGGTCTCTCCTCCACTTCACATTTATTCTGTAGTTTGATTTGCTGGAAAATACGTAGCCCTCCCACCACCTGTAGGTCTTCCCCTGCATCTAGAACATACTCTAGGAGCTTCCTTCCAGGGTCTGGCGGCAGCGGCGGCAGTGGAGAGGGGTGGAGACAAAGAGCCACGCCTGCATCAGACTGTGTGAGACCCTCTCAGCCCCTCTATGCCTGTTCTCTCCTGTCTGAATGGGGATGGCAGTGGAGCTGTTGTGAGAGGCGTCAGGGCATGCTCAGCAGTCAGCACCAGGCCGGCATGTGACTGTACACGGTGGCTTCTCACTGTGATGCTGTGCTCCTTGCCAGACTGTAGCTCTTAAGGAAGAGCCACACTGAGTGTCTTTGTACCCTAAACATAGCCAGTGTTGGATGGACACACAAGTGAGGCTGGAAGATTATGAGTTTGAGGCTAACCTGGGATACTAACAAGGACCTATCCTTGAGAAAGAAGAGGAAGGGAAGGGTCTATGGTTTATGTTTGTAATCCTAGCATTCAGGGGGTAAAGGCAGAAGCGTGAGTTCAAGGGCAACCTTGGTTACATAGCGAGCGTCGGGCCAGCCTAGACTGCATTGTAAGACCCTGTCTCAAAAATTAAAATAGCAAAGTCAAGTAGAAGGAAAAAAGAAGGAGAGAAAATCTTTTAAAATGAAGATAAAGAAGAGACTAGATGCACCACCTGCAAACCAAAGTCACAGAATTGCAAATTTCTTACAGTTCGCACTTGCCAGGAGAGAAGCTTCTCCTTTTCCTTCTGGCATGGCTCTGGAGCCATGCTCATGGTCTACAATGTTCTTTTCCAGGCCCTGTGTCTGGCCACTGTGAGCCTGACTCATTGCTCTCTACAGTCTTGGTGATATTACTTATCTCTCTTTGAGCAAACCACAGAAGCCAGCAAGATATGCATGCCATGGCCACCCTGGACAGAGAGGCCAATCCCAGCATGCCCCGGGCCCTGAGTGTCTCAGAGCCCTTCTGCAACATACTCAGGGAGCCAGCAAGATATGCATGCCATGGCCACCCTGAACACAGAGGCCAATTCCAGCATGCCTCGGGTCCTGATTGTCCCACAGTCCTTCTGCAGCATAGAGCTCTCTGCAAGGATTTGCTGCCGCCTCCCTGCAGACACTGGGACATGTCCCCTCAACTCAGTTTCATTTGCGTCCATACATTTCTGTAGGCCAAAGTAGTTTTTTTAAAAAAGTGACACATATCTGTCTACTATTCTCTGAGTCAGACAAACTCTCTATGAGTGAGGGAGTTCTGACAGCAGGGCCTTGACTCCCTGGGTCAGAACTTCACTGTGTTGTAGTATGGACATTTAAAGTGCTCTTTGCAGGGCTCCGCGCTACAATTCAGGGGCCAGGTGAGTCTTCCATTCCCACTGGTTCTGGTTATTTGGTATCAAGTATGCAGTCATCCTGAACCACTGGCTCATACGAATACTAACCATTCATTCTGAGCAGAAGGTTGCAGTCTGGGCAGAGCTCCACATGGCAGCATCTATCTCCCAAGTGGCTCTTCTACACAGTTAGTGACACAAAGCCAAGCTGGGAACTCCAAAGGACCTCTGGTCCAGGACCTCAGCTCCTCTGCATGGTGCCAGTGTTCTAAAGGGGACAGCCAAGGGAAAGGCATTGGCTGCCACGGCCTAAAGGTCATGTAGCGTCATTAGCACAGCAGTCCACACGTCAGGGCAGTCTGCTTCAAAGAAATAAAAACTGCATTCTTTCTCTTGAAAAGGGACCCAAGTGTGTGTGTGGAGCAGGAAGTATTGTCATGGCCACTTTTGAAAAATACAGTCTGTACTCGGGTAAATCCACCTCATCTGGCTATCCAGGGCAATAAGGGCAGCCCTAACTGACCCTAGGTTTCTTTCTCTCTTAGAATACATTGAAATAATTTTCCGACCTGAGTTCAAAGTTGATGATACCAGGAAGGCTGTAATGAAATAACTACCACTTGCTATTTGTCCGTTCTTTAAACAATCTATTCAAAAAAAGAACTTCCTGCATGAGAAGCTGAGGAGAGCAAGCATGCCCCCACTCTCTAAGGAAGGCCAGTCAGCCTGGCTAGCTCTCAGCCAGAAGAAGGATTTGTGACTAGCCACTAGGCTGTCACCCTCCTGGGACAGACAACCCAGTGAGTGTGGTCCACTGAGCTGGGAGGAACAGCATGGCTGAAGCTGGCATGGAAAAGCCCAGCTCCCTGATGGATGCCTGCGCAGAGCAACTGGAGGTTCTCTGACATAAGCTTGGTGTAGACCTAATGAATCCGTCAGAAGAGACTTTCCCCTTTCGCTAGAATGGAAATTTAATTTAAAACTAGCACATCTAATAGGCAGCACTTTGAAAGTGCATTTCTGAAATCTGTGGCTTGAATTGGCAACCCCCCGATAGTTGTACACTTTGTATCTACCCCACGCATTTGACCCTCAGCTTGTTTTGACTAAAGGACACGATCTGTCAAGATGCTTTCTTGGCTGGGATTAGCATGAAGAGGGTGGGTGTTATCTGGTGAAATGGCACGAGGTCCTCTTCCCTCCCTCTCGGCATGCTTTTAGACTTTCTGTTGCTGTAATTGTCCCATTTTCTTATGTGGCCATGCTTAATTGGAAAAAGACTCATGACAAAGATTCAAGCCCCATGTCTGAGTTGATGTGACAGCCTTGTGGCCTGGAGACAGGAAAAAGCCCACATGAAGGAACAGCACCCACGCAGGCCTTAGAAGCAGTCAAAGCTGTGCGGGCAGATTCCAATAGGTCACAGCAACTTAGTCAAAGAAAAGGCTGATTTACTGTAAGCACCAAAGGATGTCCAGGGACCCCAAAGTCAGCAATGCAGAAGGATTAGGACCAAGAACTGGAAAGCCGTCTGGCACGTGAGACTCGCTGTGCTCGGAGAAAAGCCTAAATGGTGCTCAGCACATTGTAGGTGCTCAAGCAACACTGGGTGGATGCACGGCTGACTGTCCAGTCGTGGCTTCTGGTTCTCCTTCATAGCCAGCAAGTGCTCACCAGAGACTCATCTGTCTCAGAAGGACTCCTGATTACCAGTAGCCCAGTCGGGCTCTGTCCCTCATTCCATGACCAGACATCTGTGTCTGGACAGCAAAGTCACACTACACTCACATGGCCACCACAGCCCACTCTGAGCTGAGGGCAGATGATTGGATTGCAGATATGACTGTCATCCAAAGATGCTTCACGGGAGGCGGGGGCAAGCGCTGGGCGTCTTATGAGGGATGACATCAGAGCCTTCAGCTGTGAGAGCTGAGCAGCCCTTAGAGGTCATCTAGACCCACTCCTTATTACTCAGATGTGAAAAACGAGACTTGGCGAGAGAAACTGTTGGATGGGGTCCACTGTACTTGATGGCATTTCTGATTAGAAGAAAATATGCCAGCCCTGAGCTGCTTGGCCAAATGAGTACAAGTCCTCCTAGCAACCGTTCGTAACCATTGTTTAAATTCTTCTAAGTTGTGCTGCATGGCGTGCGGCAGGGCTTGATGTATATCTAGCATTAACTAAGCTTATCCCAAGAGTTAGAATGAAGTGGGCTTTTGTATGACTTATTAGCACAAGCAAAACCTAGACTCCACCCTTTGTCTGACAGGGAGCAATGGCTATTGTGGGTAAGGGAGACGTAGATGACTGGACGCCTGCCTGCTGGAGCACAGCTCGCCTCATGTGGCTCTCGGTATGTTGAGGACTATTACAAGGAAGAAGGGAAAGTGGTGTGAGGAGTGGGTGAAGGAGCACCAGGGAAATCTGTTGGAGCCAGAGGCCGTTAGACATTGTCTGTAGAAGCCAGGGACAGAGTGCAAGACGCCACGGTACTTGGAGTATGGTCATCCCAATGGCTGGGGCTGAAGTGGCCAGTGGAGGGGAAGAGAGTACAACGGCAGACAAGCAGGAGCTGAAGACAGATCAAGGGCTAGAAATGTACATTTTTTTAACCAAATTTTATCAAAAACAAAGTTTCCTGTGCTAATCAGTTTCTGTCAAATTGTCACAAACTCCTCCTGGGAAGAAGAAACCTCCATTAAAGAATTGCCCCCATCAGACTGGTAATGGTTTGTGTGAGAGGGCCCAGCCCACTGTAGGAGGTACCATCCCTAGGCAGATAGTCCTGGTTGTGTGAGGAAGCCATGGAAAACAAGCCAGTCAACAGCGTTCCTCCATGTCTCTGACTCTGTTCCAGTTTGATTTCTGCCCTGACTCCCTTAATGATGGGTGTGATCAGGACTTAGAAGCGAATAAGCCCTTTGCTCCCCAATCGGTTTTTGCTCAGTGTTTCATCACAGCAACAGACAACAAGCTGGAACAGTACCCCTGAGTGATGTTTGGGACTATGTGACAAGTTGCTATGCGGTCCGTAAGGCTTGCCCTGGCAGCATTGACAGACGAGAGACCAGGATAAGCCTGGAACCGGATGAGGCCGGAGAGAGAGAAGAAGAGACTCTGAACTGAGGCAGGGCTGAGGGGTAGGGGACCAGGAAGAGCCACTGTGGCTATCCCAGGATGGGTATTGATCAGTTGCATATGGCAGTAAGTTGTCCAGGGCCTCTTGTGCATTCTAGAATACCTAAGTGGACGGGCTGAGGTTGTCTTTGTTGAACAGCAGAAATAGAAAAGAGAGTAAACGGCTGGGGCTTGTTAGGTTTAGGGGGTGGTGAGATACCTCTGTAGCCCAGCAGCCAGGGCCAACAGTGCAAGCTAGAGCCATTGGCCATGGAGTGTAGGTAGGGCTAGCATCACCAAGACGGTGTCAAGAGAAGAGAAAGGGCTAACATCCAGAGCATGCAGGACCACTGGAGGTAAGGAAACAAGAAGACCACAGAAGAGGGGCCTGGGAGGAAAGGGAACTTAGAAGGGCTTAGAAAGGAAGGCAAGGAGAAGGTTGAGGAAAGAGGAGGCCATGACTGCCGAGATACAGCATGGCTTCTGGACAATAGAATGACTCTGGTTGCCTGGCAACCTCCCACAATACAACTGAGTCCTATGAGGACCAGATATTTGGCTGTTGTTTCTAAAGAACTTAACATGCAGTTTTAAGAGGTGAGAGTAGACAAGTTTAGTTTGGAGCCCTGGTTTCTCAATGGCAGTGTGTACCTTACAAGGCCGAGCACTTGCCTCCAGCTCCTCTGCGAGGTGGACCCAGATTTCAGTCTTCACCGCAACACAGCTGCTTAGAGCTCAGCGACATCGTGAAGCCTCACTATCTCTGTCTGCCAATGGGCCACTTGTCTAAGCTGAGATTCCGGGAAGGGCGGGGGACAGTGCCTGGAGCCCTCTGCTGCCGGACTTCCCTCCTTCCTGTCTTCCATTCCTGTCTCCTTTCTCTTTCCCTTCTCTCCCTCCCACCTTCCTTCTCTCCCCTCCCTCCCCCTCCTTCATTCCTTTCCTCTGCACTCTCCACCATCCGCACTTGCCAGTTTACTTACTTTCATCCATTCTCCTGCCCCCACGTGTACATTAAAGCACGAGCTGTGTGCCGCAGGGACTCTCCTCCATTCTATGCACCACTGAGTCCCAGGTCCCTTGAGCAGTGCCTCCCACTTCCCATAGTAGTTGCTCAGTAAATATCTGTTGAATGGATGACAGGCAAATTAACAGCACAGTGGTAGAGAAGTGTTTGGCGGTGGTGATGCTGTGGATGGCTCCTGACGGCCATTTTCGTGGGTCTTGCTGCGGCCTGAGCCTCTCTCGCTGCCTCTGTAGAGCACTGCTCACTACTGGAGAATGAGGAGCCTGGTTGTGCCTACTCAGAAGATTAGTGAGGCGCAGATAAAAGGAAAATGAATAAAGAAGCAATCTGCAGGGAGGACTCAGCAGCAGGATTTCCAGAATTCTTGAACAGTCTCAAACGTAACAGGTAACAAGATCCCCACCTTGGCATGTCCATCACTGAAGCCAATCCGGACATCAGAGTGATCCCAGAGCCCATACCTGCAGAAGCCCCATAGCCTGCACTGAAAAGCTGGGTGCAGTGGGGCAGAGAGCCAAAGCCCCTGACCAGAGCCAACACCCTCAAATCCCAGCCCTCAGAGGCTCCTCAAGTGACAGAGAACAGAGGCTCTTGCTGCTTTATTACCCCCTGAATGTGCAGTGACATGCTGTGACAAGCTTTCATCTTCAGATTGTCACTCACCGCAGGGACTAACACACAGACAGAACACAGTCATGTGCAGCTGCCTATGAGGAATGCGGGATTAGGATGGAAATGGCTCCACTTCCCAGCTGCCTGCTGGCCTGCCACGCTCTGAAGAGAAAGTCTGGTATCAACACACAAATCTGAACTGAAACCGAAATAGTAAACACCAATGTGCATTAATTGGACCAGTGCATTTGCACCCAGACCAGCATCCCCCACTGCTCAGCCTCAGGGAGCTGCTCTCTGTTGCTACTGTGTGTGTGTGTGTGTGTGTGTGTGTGTGTGTGTGTGTGTGTGTGTGTGTGTGTGTTTCATTTTCTTCCCCCTTTTCATCTTCCACTGTGCCCTTCCAAGATTCTTGGCATGTGCTTCAGATTCCAACCTCTCTTATGGAAAGCATATGTCTTGAGGAACGCACCGTGCCGTGCTAGTGCTCCAGATCCAGTTGTGTTTCTGTCCCAGAGCTAAGTGAGAAACAACAGTTAGTTATGGGGCCAAGAGGTTTTTCAGGGTCTGGTTACTCAGACAGAAAACCGCGCATAACCTAGAGAGGACAGTTCTGAGAAGCCTCTGACAGAGTTACAGAATACTGCCACCCATCTAAATGCAGAGAGCAAGGGGCCATGCAGCGCCCCACCCCAGCTGACACATTTACAACACAGCTGCTCCTCCTCCCCCTCCTTCTCCCCCATCCCCCCTCCTCCTCCCCCTTCTCCCCTTCCCCGTCCCCAGGCTTGGGATCACTAGGAAAGAGGGCATGGGAAGGTTGTAAGAACCAAAGCGACTAGAAGTCGGAAATGTCGGAGAAGCTGCACCTGTGAAGTCACATCAGCATGCCTGTCTAAGCAGGGTTGCACCCATAGACAAGCTAACATGGAAGGGAGAAATTTCATGGGGCCCTGATCCTAGGCAAAGAACTACAGGCGACTAAGGAGCAGAGTGGGAGAAAGAGTCTTCCCCAGAGAAGAGCACACAAATTTGTTATCTAATACCAACTGGCCAGTCCTGAAATCATACATATACAAGTAACATTGTAAGACTAAGACTAGGCAGGTCCTATTTATATATTTAGGAATACACACACACATACACACACACACACACACACACACACATACACACACATACACACACACACACATACACACACACACATACACACACACATACACACACACATACACACACACACATACACACACATACACACACACACACATACACATACACACACACACACATACACACACACATACACACATACACACACATACACACACACACACACATACACACACATACACACACACACATACACACACACATACACACACACATACAACAACACACATACAACACACACACATACACACACACACACACACACACACACACACACACACACACACACACACACACACACACACATACACACACACACACATACACACACACACACACACACACACACACATATGAGATGGTTTGGTATAAAGAGAGGGAAGGAGGAAAATAATATTTTAAAAGGTCTTGAGCCAGGCAGTGGTGACGCACACCTTTAATCCCAGAACTCAGGAGGCAGAGGCAGACAGATCTCTGTGTGTTGGAAGCCAGCCTGGTCAACAGAGAGAGAGTTCCAGGACAGCCAGGGCCACATAGAAAAAAGAAGTTTAAAACTTTTTAAGTCTCTAAGAAAGCAAGGGAACCTTCTGTCAGCTTGCATATGCTATATATTTACGTTTACTGTTTTTATTTAACTTATTGTTATTGCTGGGTGTGTGTGTGTGTGTGTGTGTGTGTGTGTGTGTGTGATATGCATGGGAGTAGAGCACATGTCACAGCATGTGTGTGGAGGTCTCTACTTTCACCTTTGTGCGGATCCCAGAGATCAAACTCAGGTTGCCAGGGTTGTGTGGCAGCGCCTTTACCCAGTAAGCCGTCTCACCAGCCCGGCTTCTCTCTTTTATCCACGTAACACTTACTGAAAGCTCCCCATGTGAGAGAGGCTATGCTCAGCACCAGAAATGCCAGGATCAAGATATTCAAGAGTAAGAGGAGAAGGTGGCTGTGGTGGAACAGCAATCTGCTTTGCCATGGTCAGGGTAGAAGAGCTTGACAGACAACAACCATAGAACAGGCGTAGGAGGTGACCAGGAAGAAGGATGCTTTAATGAAAGCGTGAGGGAGAGCAGTAAAGGGGGAGGTGAGGCCACTCCCCACAGAGGAGGCTAAATGCAGCGCGAGACAGCAGGGTGCACACAACACTTGGGAACTGGAACGCCATGGCACTGACATAGGCAAAGCCTACGGTAGGCCACACGCCTTCCCTCTTGACCTGGAAAAACTCTAGGTATTTAGGTGAGCAAAGAAAAGGAACCATGCAGAGTATTAGAATGGTGGTCTAGTGATGGGAGGGACTTGAGAGGGTTTCAAGTATCGATTTTCCACTTTTCTGTGTAGATCACATAGGACTGCTGACTTTGTGAAAAGAAATTGGATTGGACCCCTGCGATAAGCTTACCCTTGCAGTGTTTGTTTTCAGTAAAATGACAAGCAGGCAACAAAATGTTTGGGGCTTGGGGAGAGGGGAAGGGAAGGAAGGAAAGAAAGAAAGAAGGAAGGAAAGAAAGGAAGGAAGGAGTAAACAGGACATTTGGACATTTGGTATAAGTACAAATCATCGTAAGTGCCTCTAGGAACTGCTGGATTTATGGGAGATAAACTGGAAACACAGGGCAAATCGCCTTACATTCTGGGGTGGGGAGGTTGCATTATCCTCAGGAGATTGAGATTGTGCAGACTGAGCCTGGGATGGATCTGAGTAGCACTTACACTGTGGCCCCTGGCACCATGGTACAACTTCTTCATCTGTGTTGTCCACTGTGTTTGTCCTCTAGGGGCTTTTGAGAATTACAAGGATCCCACACATAACTGTTGTAGCACTTACTATATAGTTGATACGAAATAGCGGTATTTCAGAAAGTTTACAAGGCCAGGGTTAGAGACGGCTCAGGGGTTAAGAGCACAAACTGCTTTTACAATTCATTTCCCAGCACCCATGATGGATAGCTCCCATAACTCCTGCACTCATACACAGACACACACATATTGAAAATAATTTTTAAAAACGTCTTTAAAAATAAGAAAGATTATAAGGTGAAAATAAGAATAAATAGGGAACAACAACGCAAGGGTTAGGAGACAAAGTAGAGAGCTTTGACAGTGATCCATGGAAGTGAAAAAATGGGGGGTCAAGGAGATGTCAGTGCCAGCCAGGGGCAGAGTGAAGGTGGAAGAGAGGGAAGGTGGCGTCTAGGAGGACTGGGTGTGCCTCAGGCAGTGGTGCTGTCAGTTTCTCAAGAGAACAGAATTAGAGGTTGATGAAGCCCGTTGACTAGGGCAATCTGGAGGTGTCCAGGAGGTGGTACCCAGAGAGCCCAATGTGGGGAGTATATGCAAATGAGAAGGTCCTTCAGGGCCAGTGCATCAATGAGAGGAAGGAGGGGTCGTGGGTGGAGCCTCAGTGATAGCAGCACTTAAAGGGGCACACCAAGAGCAAGAGCTGATAAGCTCTGAGAACAAATGACAAAGATGGACCGAACAGCCAACAGAGCATCATCACAGAAGTCAGGTGGGTCATCATCAGCTGACAGATGCCACAGAAACACAGAAAGTGTCCCTGACTCCTAGCCCTGTGATAGCCATCAGTGACTTGTGCAAGTGACCCGCAGGAGCTCATGGGGCTAAAGCAAAGTGGCTGAGAGCATGTGGTGTGGTGTGTGGATTAGAAGGGAACCAGGAACAAACACAGCGGAGGACAGTGGGAGGTCCAGAAGCTAAGCTGGAGGCCAAGGGGGTGAGCAGGCCTCCTTGGCTTTGTGAACGGCTCCTGTATTCTCCAAGACTTACCATGGAGACTCTGCAGCGTCTCCTCCCTCCTCTCTCCTCCCTCCTCCCTTTGCTCCTCCTCTCCCTGTCTCCCTCACCTCTCTTCCTTCATCTCTTCCTTCCTTCTAGATTTCTTCATGGCCCACTAGCCTACCCTGCTGCTTTTTGGGACAATCCACGGCCTTTAGCTGGCTTTTATGTCACTGATTGAAAACACTGACTCAGTTGTTGCCCTTTCTTGCCGTAGAGGAAGCCTATGGCTTCACCTCACTCATGACGTTGGTGGCCATTCAGGCAGCTGACAGCACCGTCCTGGGCAGTCCCACACACACTCAGTCCTGGCTGGGTGTGTGCTCCTCCACGTGCCTGCCTCCTGCCTCTCTGTAGAGCAAGTCCCATGCCATTTGTCCTGCTTACTCCTTGGCTGTCTAATGTACACTGCCTTCAGATGCCCTTTCTTGTTTCCTTACTTTCTTCATCATCAAATCAATTTGTGGGTTATTTTACATTTCCTGAGAGTGCTTCTCATTTTAGTATATTTTGATTCTCTGTTTCATGGGTGAAATTGTAAAAAAAAAAAAAAAAAAAAAAAAAACACAAGGAAGAAAGAATCTCTCCGGCATTTAATGTGGTGTTCATGCAGAGTAGGTTTTTGACTATGGCTAGTTTGATGACATGTCTGGTTCTAACTCATGCCAGGCTGTAAGGTCCATGATTCATGATGTAACCTAGAGTCTCTGTACCTGTATAGATCTGGAAACCTCCATCCCACCACCGGAACCAACTGGGTTAGTTCCACAGATAGTGCTAGAACGCCAATTCTGTGCTTTAAAAATCTAGGCACAGCAGACAGCAGGGACCTAAGCAGGCACACCTGCCCTCACGGAGTCCACCTTAGTAGAGGAGATACAAAAGAGACATGCATAAAGGCTGCAATGGCAGCTGTGGCCAAGCCGTGGGACAAAGAAGGATGGGTGTGCACTGAGTCCTGAGCAAAGATGAGCATTGTACAAGGCGGTCCTCTGCCCTTCTCTTAACTGTGGCTCCGTCACCTGTAACTCTCCTTTTGACAAAGCCGTTATGTAAGGCTGCACTGAGGTGCCATGTTTTGCGTTCCTAGCTAGCAGCGTCACAAGGCTTCGGCACATCTGGCCGCTAATAAGTCATTATTGCAGCAGGGAGAAAAGCAGTAGCCATTGCTGCTGTCTGACTTGATGTTGCTCTGTTTTCACAGGTGAGCCGGCCCCATCCCAGTGACCATCCCCTCTTGATCCTCTTTGTGGTGGGCGGAGTCACAGTCTCTGAAGCCAAAATGGTCAAAGACCTTGTAGCATCTCTGAAGCCAGGAACCCAGGTACTGAGTCATGGGTGAGAAGGGCAGGAGTCGAGGTGGGGAGTCGGGGGGGGGCGGGGAACGCGGGGGTGAGCAGCAACAGGAAGGGTGGTGAAGGCTTCACTGCTCCTCTTCCGGTTTGTTCTCTTCTCCATCCTCTCCTCCTCCCCACATCCTGTTGCCCTATGATGTTCTCCTGCTGGCTGCTTCCCCAGAGTCATCCTCCTGCCAGCCCAGGCCCCATCCGCACCTCCCTGGAGTCTTTTCTTTTCCCTTATGGTTAAGGACCTACCACTTTGGCAAAGTTCATCATAACTGTTTAAATTCTCATACCAAGCAAAGGGATCCCTGTTGCTTGCACAATAAATGGTACCAACCAGGAAGTAAAGAGAGTACGGGTCCGAAGCAAGACAAGGCTATAACCCTCAAAACCCTGTAGCCTCCAGTCTCCAGCATCTCGTGTCCTCCAGCTAGCCCCACCTGCTAAAAACCCTACCACCTCCCAAAACAGAGCCTCCGGTTGAGGTCAAGTATTGAATTGCATGAGCCTGTGGAGACATTATACCTCTAAATTGTAACACTGAGGGGTACTAGGGACCTCTTCCTAGCTATGCTAGTCAGGGAACAAGAGTGCTGTCTAGAGGTTCAAGACTTCACTGGAGACACTAGCTAATACTATCCCCACAACTGCACAGAAGACAGCTGGGTGAGGACGGTAGCGTTCTAGCCCAGTCCTGTCTACCTCGTGTGATTTCCTCCTGATTCCACCGTGCTCCATGTACCCACACCACCAGCATTCTCTGCTGCTGTGACATCCTGCCAGTCTCTCAAGACTCTTCCTGAGTCTCTTGTGGCATCCAAAGCCACGCAGTGCAGAAAAGGTCCAGCCTGCTCAGAGGTGGCTCCGTCTCTACTAGCATAGTCTTTCCCATCACACATGAGCTCCTTGAGGACAAAGGCTGCCTGGGCCTAGGCCTGCACATGTGGCAGGAGCCCAGTGAGCCTGGTGTTTTGGTGAATGTATTGATTGCAAGAGAATTTGGTAGAAACGGTCTGTGGCGTTGAGTGCCCAAGCCTGCTGGTGAAATCCAGAAGACCCACTCGATGGAGACACCAAACTTTAGGAGAAAGGAAAGCTGGGTATTTAGGGAGATGGCTCGGATCTGGGAATGGCCAGTCATTTTCTATGACCCCTTCTGCTATAATTATCACCAATTATTGTCAGAGCTGAGGAAATGTCCTGAAAACTATTCTAACCTCATTTTGTACCCTCTCTGCCAGCAGTTAAGACTCTGTTTAATGAGACTTTAAAAAAAAAAAAAAAAAGTAAGCACCCTTTTTGCTGTCCCTAATATAGGAATCACATTCCTAATTCTTCAGAACAACTAGGCATTGTGCACCCTGCCAGACACCGTAATCTCTTCTCTAAAAGGATAGAGTGCAGATGCTTTCAAACTCTGGTAACAGTGTGGCAGCAGAGTGCATAATCAGCAGTGGCTTTGCCAGTCTGACCCTGTATCCACTCATCTTCGGACAGAGCATCTCTGAGTATTGGAGACTTAAGGAACAGGCTTAACCACTCCTTGTCTTTTGTACAAAAACTCTCTGAGGTCCTAAGAGGATTCCCACAGCAGCAGGGGAAGGCAGGGAGATTGCCTAAGTGCCCCTGAAGTGACATTCACTGCGGCCCACAAACCCTTGCTTCCATCTAGCAGGTAGCTGGCCTAACCGCAGCTGATGGAAAGCCCAGCCTCCCAATCTCAGAAGCACCCTGGAAAGCGGGCCCTGCTGTGGAACTGTACCCCGAATGGTATGCGCAGAAGTTCCCTTCTCTGCCCGCACTCACTGTTAGCAGAGTGTGTGAACCCTGCTGAAGGAGAAGGTTCCATAGAGGCGACATACTGGGAGGCTGTTAGAGGCACAGTGGACCTGACTGTGTGTGAGCAGAACCCACCTCCACAGCGAAAGCCTCTCTTCTGCCCTTCCCCTCCCACCCCAGACACAAGACGAGAGTACTCTGAGGTTCCCTTCTTCAAAGCACTTGTGCAGGCTACTGTCCCCCATCTCCTCACTCTGCTGTGTGCCAGGCACCCTGTGGCCAGCTGCTCCAGCCACCTGAACTCTTTTGTGGCTGAGCGGTGGCCGTGGGGCCCACAGCAGCCTGTAATTGTGAGAAAACAATAACAAAGAGGTGTCCTCACAGAAAACAGCCAGGTCAGGAAAAGAAAAGAGAGGCCGAGCATTCGAGCTGCCCTGCTCTCTGCTGCTTTCCACAGGGGAGTGTGGATGCAACACTTCCACATTTCTGAAACAGAATGTTTGGTGAGAAACACAAGCTGTAAGTAGGTAGGTAGATAGAAAGATCCAGAAATCTGGCCATACACAATTCTACATACATCTTTAGGGGTTCAGGGTGACATCATTGTGAAATGGACAGGGAATCCCAAAAAGGATGAGATCTGTGACATCAGCAGAAACACCAAAACCAGAAGGGACGAGGCACAGAGGTGATGGACTCATGGCGCAAGCTCTGCAGGAGAGCTGATGCCCAGCTCTGACATCTGGGACAAGGTAGACAGCAGGTAAATGGGGCACAGGTCTTCCAGAAAAGCTAGCTGTCTCCCTGGATTAACCACCCCAGCGGTTTCTGTTTGGCACCAGTGGGTGAATGTGTGCCCGTGTGTGCAGTACAGTAGGTAGGTACAGCAGGGTTAGATCCCACCTCCAATACGTGTGTGCAAAAAACCTTTGCTGCTGACGGATGAGGGTGCATACGGGAACCTGTGCTGTGTGATCATTTGGTGGAAGGAGACCAATACTGTCTGTTCTTTTTGCCTCCCGGTATTAGAAATCAGAGGAAGCTGATATTCCAATTTCTAGATTTTATTGCCACCTCCTCATTCAGCAGAAATTAACAAAAAGGTACTGGCACTTGCCAACTACAGGGTGGCTGGGGAAGGCGAATGCCAGCTGCACGCCTCCCAAGGACTGGGCCTCCCCAGCCAAGTGCAGAGCATGCCAAGCAGAAAGCTGCTGGCAGGACCAGGCCATCCCATTGTCAGCCAGACTTCAGACAGTTCGTGGTAGAACCTGCACCATTAGGGTTGCCTGTAGCTCTGCTGTGACTCCGGCTCCTCAGAGACTAGTGAGATCTCTCTCTCTCTCTCTCTCTCTCTCTCTCTCTCTCTCTCTCTCTCTCTCTCTCTCTCTCTCTCTCTCCTAAATTACATCTCTCAATTAAACAGCTGGATCTGCCCACAGTCAGCAATGGCTCTCTCTGCGTGGGTGGTTCTTGTGGGAGGTGAGCTGGTCAGTGGCAGGCCAGCATGCAGATGGGGGTGTCCCAAGGCTGCACCATGCTTCCCAAAGAAGCTCTCACTCACTTCTGAATACCATGTGTGTCATCTGACCAGTGAAGATGGGGCAGATGCCAGGCCTGAGCTAAGGTGGGGACTGAAGTGGGGGAGGGGCAGCAACAACAACCACAAGAAGAGTTAAGAGGAGAGCTGGAGCTAGGAAGAAAAAGGACCAGAAAATACAAACAAGGACCCTTTGTGCACAAGAAGTAGGGTGGCCCCCTGGAATCCGTGTCTGTTCCCTGGTCTCCTGCAAAAGGCCGGCTCTCTGGAAGGTATTCTCCAGTGTTAAATCATCCTCCATACTGGCTGCATTTAAAGCTTTTGCCTTTCATCTGATAAGCTAGTTCTGTTCTCTTCTCAGTTTTTTTTCCCCACCCATTTGGAGCCAAGTTTTTAGAATGGTTATTTTAGCCAAATAACGTAGACATGGTCATGTTTGAATTAACTTTAAAAAAAAAAAAAGCCAGAAAATACTTTAATGCAGTCTACTTGTCTAAAATGGCGAGACTGTCTAAGTGCTTAAGGACCAGGGCTGGGAAGAGTTCTCTGCAGTTACTAGAACCCCATTCTAGCACTTGCCTGGCAGGTCACAGCCGTCTGTAACTCCAGTTCTCCATGCCCTCCTGGCCTCTGAGCGCACACACCTACATGCAGGCAAAACACAGGGAATAAAAAACAACGTAGATGCTTAAAGGATGGAAACCTGGTAGCTTTGGGTGAGCCAGGACCACTGCAGACCACACGGTGAGCAACAGCCTCAGAAGGTAGCTTTCGCTGAATTGATACAAAGTAATTAAGCGCAGACTTGCCTGACCAACCTCTTCTGAAACCTTCCTAAAGGAAAAGCTCTGCAATGTCCAGGGCAGAATGGCCTCTGCCCTGTGGCTGTTCTGCCCATTCGGTTCCTTTGCCCCATTATCTATGAGCTCACTGTCCAGGCCCTGTTCTGTACCTGGCTCCTGCTAAGACACAATGGAAGATGTAACAAGGCTACTAGCCACAGGGCACACTGAGACTGGAGAAATGGGTTACAAAGCCCAGGAAGGGTTGCTGGAGGCCGAGACATCTCTCCGCAGTTTGAAGGCCACAGGAAAGAGTAGGGGAGCTCTGTCTGGATGAAGGGGTACCCCCAAAGAGCCAAGCATGTAGCTGCAGATGCATGAAGGTACAGTCACGTGGGACTGACTATAAAGGGCTGCTGAGAACCGAGCAGGAAGCAGACTGACAGACAGCCTGGAATGCTGTCCTGGGGGCTGAGCTTATCAAATAGCCATGAGAGGAAAGCAAGGATTTGAGTCCTCTGAGTAACAGAGTTATATTTACGCTTAAAGAGCACAATGGCAACGTCACCTCTCCTTCCTCACTTGGGGACAGCAGTGAGCTGCCAGGAGGGAAGGTGGCAGAGGGGGCTGATGACAGCAGCTGCCACCAGAAGCCCCTCTAGAGCCTGTGTTGCACGGTGTTCTACACAGTGTTCATCCGGGCCAGGCAGCGTTAGTCATGCCTTAGAGATGAGGGAAGTGGGATGAGGGAGTGAGTAAGCGACTGCTCCAGGGTAAGAGCCTTTGCTGGAATCCAGTTCAAGCTGGACATGGCTAACTAAGCCTGTGTGTTTCATCATGGCACTCTAGAAGGGTCCTGGGACTTGGCCCTACCCTCTCCCCCCTCACAAACCCCCTGACTAGCTTCTGTCTCCTAATGTTTGTTTCCACCTGATCCACAGCAGGCCTGGAACACCCTCAGCTATGGCCTCAGGTGTGGTCACCTCGTGGTCCTGCTTGTTTAGATGAGAGAAGCCTGGTCTTTCTGTTCCCACTCAGAGAAAACGGATCCAGACTCTCAGCCATGGCTGTGAGCCCAGCACAGGGCCTGAGCGTGGCGGGATCCTTGGGCTCCATTTGCCTCTGTCAGCATCGACATCAACTGAATCTGTAGCCAGCAATTTCACCCCGCACCCCAGGTCCTTCAAACCTGATACCAAGCTTCTTTGGACACACACTCCATCCTCACTCCTGCCCTCAGCCTCAGCGGGAGAACAACCGCTAGGTTTGCAGTGGGCCTGAGGACCATGCCGGCTGGCAGTATGGCAAGACTGGCAACCCACGGGGATGGAGGAGAGTCTTCAGTATATTAACCATGATTGGTCTCTTCTCCCTCACAGGAGTCTGCATCCAAAGGCTGGGCAAAGCGTGTGTGTGTGTGTGTGTGTGTGTGTGTGTGTGTGTGTGTGTGTGTGTGTGAGCGTGCAGGCATGTAGAGGCTATGGGCCAAACTCAGCTGTCATTCCTCAGGGGCTGTCTACCTTGTTTCTTGAGGCAGGTTCTCTCAGTCAAACCGGAGCTCATCAAGTAGATGAGACCCTCTGGCCAGCGAGCCCCCAGGAAGCTGTCTCCTAGTCCCAGGTTCACAGAAGCACATGGCCGCACCCAGCTTTCTCATGCAGATTCCAGGGTTGCACACAGATCCTCCTGTAGCCCACTGGCCCATCTCCTTAGTCCTACTATACGTTTTTAAGTAGGCTTCCGAATGGTGGGTTACAAACTCCTACAAGTCCATACGCCTCCCGTGAAATCATACGAGCCCGTGTGTGTGTGTTTCTCTAGAAAACTCTGTGCTTTCGAATGATTCCAAAGGAGGTCTGCAAACCCATCACCAAATCACAACAAAGGAGAGGCTGATGGTAGTGGAGCACTTCCGGGGCTCTCAGTAGAGGAACTTACATAATCCTTGCTGCTGCGAGCTCAGGAGTTATTTCTTTCTGAGATGGATGAGGTGGGACAGTGAGGCTCCCAAGTAAAATGACTTTCCAGGGGGCATCCAGCCAACCAGCAGTGGAGGTGAGCTCTCCCCAGCCTCTGCGGTGGCTCTGGCCCAGAAGCCAGCACTGCCGCACACCTGCGTGCTTTTGTGCAGCACGCATGTTCACACCCACGTGCTGGGGGTGAGGGCTTGCTTATTCAGCACTGTCCTCAAACCCTCTTTGCATAGATTTCAAGAGGAATAAGAAGTACAGATTTCAATACCACTTTTTTTTTCCCCTGCCAAAAATATGGCTCCGTTGGCATTAGCTATGCATTTCTTAAGATGGCTCTTTCCCAAGCACACAGGCAGTGCTCTTAAGAGAGAGGGGACTTTTCAACATGGTTGTTAAAAAGTTATTTTCAAAAATAAAATCAAAGTTCGAAAATGTTTCTTTTCTACTCCCTCCCTTGACCGTGACCCTGCCCTGTTCAGCCTTGAGTTTGGAATGTGGCCTCTGTTTTGCACCAATGAGCTGGTTGAATTTGGAGTTGATGACTTCACTGATTTCATTACACCTGCGATAACTTTGGGGGCAGCCCAGAGGACAGGGAGACGTCCTCCCTGCACCTGCCCAGTGTAACACGGCCCGGTGAAGCCCAGTCATGCCACACTGTGATGCTGGCCTGTGGAATTCCTTCCTGGATCTTCTCCCCGCTTTCCCATAGGCAGTTGGTTAGCAAGAGGTGCCTCCTGCCTGCTTGGGAAGCCCCTCAACCTGGTCCTTACAGAGTGTAGCATGCACCCTGGCAAGTCCTAGAACAAGCTATCTTGGTGTTCTAGAGAGAAATCAGCCTCACACTGAAGTCCAGGCTGAGGGAAGAGTCACCCAGAATCAGCCAGATGGACCCAAAGGTCCACATGGACTAGGTGAGCGAATCATAAGCCACACTTAGCACCTGGGTTATAGTGGAGGAGCCCTGTGCCATGCCTCCCTCTGAGACCTTTCTTAGCCCCTGATAACTGACTTCGCTGACCGGGCTGCGTTTGCCCCTCCTGTCACAGGTGATGGTGCTATCCACAAGGCTCCTGAAGCCACTTAGCATTCCTGAGCTGCTCTTCGCAACTGACCGGCTACACCCAGACCTTGGCTTCTGACATCTAAGAGAAGATAAGACCTGTTTGAGCTGGAAATACCCCTACCCACCTGTCACCGTTCCAGATATGCCTCCGAAGCCAGCGGCCCCCATTGCTAATTATAGGGATGACTTAATTCTACCAGAGAGGTCTTCATAACCGTGCAGAGGGCAGTTTGTTTGGACTGCTTGGGTTCCTCAAAAGCAAAATAAAGACTCGAGTTTTCATTCTTCTTCTAAAGGTGTCAAGCTGACTTCATCAGCAGTGACTTTTATTTATCCTTCGCCCATTACTGTAATCTTCCCGAGGCTACCTGCAAGTTCATTAGTGCTAGGTGAAAGCCTGCTGGCAAGTGATGGCGGCATGAGCATCCTGGTGGGAAATTAATGGGGGGAAAGCTCCAGTCCTTAGAATGCCCAGCTGAAAAAAAAAAAAAAAAAAAAAGAATGCCCAGCTGGAAGACAGCGTGAGGAAGGGATGTCATAGACAGAGCCTGAGACTTTGTTTCTCTCGAACTCCAAAGCTTCTCAAAGACAAGGAAGGAGGGGTGGCCTCGGTAGCACTGGGCTGGTAGCCCCCGTGAGTGCTAAATCACCCCACCACAAGTGACAAAGGGCCGCTTTGTTCCAGCTGGTTCAAGGAGCAGGGCAGTGGGAGGGACAAAGCAGGGGGTGAGTGGAGGGCTGTCCTTGCCACAGATGGTTCCAGAGGAAACCCCGTGTGGAAGAGAGCTCCTCACGGGAAGTCTAGTTTGTAACCACAGCCCCTAGACGGCCTTTGCGATTTCAGATTCAGACTGAAATGGAAAGCTATCTTCTGGGGGGTTATGTTTTCTTTCTGGCCATAGCAGGAAAACCCAGATGAGATTATATGCGAACTCTAGGGAGAGAGAAGGAAAGAACTGCTTAGAACCCAGACAGCCGCTTAGGGCGTGTGGCGGGGCGTGGCGGGGGGGGGGGGGGTTCCTGACCTGTGTAATGGATGTCTGAAGTGAGACAAAGCTGAAAGCCAGTTTCTAGTGTGCATTAAGCAGAAAGACAAAATGAAATGCAAACCAAGACACAGACACATTTTACTTCTCTATTAGATGCTGTCCTGTCATTGTAGGGAAGGAGGGAAAAAAAAAAAAAAAAAAAGAACTGTGAACTTAGAATCATTTTCAGGTGAACAAACCTGACTTTTATGAAACTAGATGTTTGTTTTCATGCCCATGTGTTGATGGTGATGGTGGGTTTTTTGTTGTTGTTGTTGTTATTGTTGTTTTTGTTTTTTAACCTCTGCCAGTTCTTTGGTGCTGAACTATAAGGAAGCCCCTTTTCAAACCCCACTAATCTAAAAGCCTTACATTTGGATGGGGGGCGGGGTGGCATTAGCCACAAAGAAATTATATGTAAGCAGAAATAAGTACTTTCTAAAATAAAGAAATTTAAAGTAACCTGCCATGTGACTCAAAACTGTGCTCATTCATCCATCCACCCATCCACCCATCCACCCACCCATCCATCCATCCATCCATCCATTCTCAATATTGAGTGGAAACCTGTGGAGAACATTCCAGACACTCTGAGAAGTTCTGAGCCAAGCTCATTGCAAGCCAGACAGCACTCTGGCTCCATGGCACTCACAGGAGGAGCAGCCCACGCTTTGCCGTATGTCTGGATCCCTGGGGGTCTCCTCTCAAGGTTAAGTTGCACACCAAAGGGAATCTGAAACAGGACCAAACTGCTAGGCAGTGGTTGCCGCTGGAAGGCATATCAAGTGCAAGGCTAGGAAAGAGGGGTCCCGCCCCCATTACTCCTGTACGTTTCAGCTTTTACACCAAATGTATATTGCATTTGTGAGTTTAATAGTTTAGCCTGGCAAATTGTTTCTTACCTAGTAAAAGAATATTCAGAAGTGTCTACTCTTTGGATTTCGGTTGCAAGCCTGGTCTTTAACGGCTGAGCCATCTTTCCAGTGCTGCTCTCATGGTAATGGGAATAGTTACTGGCTGTATTAGCTTTCTAAACTGTTCTGACCCTGCATAGCCAGAGCTAGTGTCTGGGCAATAGGGAGATGTGTGAAAAGTTTAGTCTATAGTCACTCTTTTCCATATCTGTGCCCACTGGTTGGAAGAACTGGGCCAACTGGATGGTCTCGTGTTAGAAAGCATTGGAGCTCGGTGATCCGGAAGAAGTTGGTGGTAACCAGACTGCTTTGCATAAGACCTGAGAATTTCAGTCCTTGATATTAAACAGCAGGAACAGAGTACAAGCTTGGATTTGGTCCTGCGAGTGGCCATTAACAAATAAGCGAACAGGGTGACTCAGGTAATGATGCACTAACCTGTGGCAGTCTTGGGCACTCTGCAGGTTTGTGCGCATTTCCTAGATGAGGGGAAAAAGGGACGTGCTAAAAAATACCTCCCTCCGCCCGTGTAAAAGAGCCCATGGACCAGGGTCCGGGGTCCTCTCTGTCTGTGTGTCCCAGTTACACCTCTCCAAGCACTGTGTTTATCCAAACCTGCACCCAACATTTATAAAATAGGTGGTAACGGAGCCTCCTTCCCAGAGGGCTGCTAGAGAGTGTGAGTGCTAGTGCTGAGGGCACCAGTGAGTTGCTTCACCCAGCGACAGAGCATCAGCAGGAGACGGGCCATAAATGAAGAGTGAGTTTGGAGCATTCCTGGGAAGAGGAAACAGAGCAAAACCTAAAGCTCTGTTCAGCCAAGGGCACCTAACCAAAAGATCAGTTGAGAGCATGTTTCCCACAGCTAGCATTCATTTGTCTGGGTCTTGGTTGAACATAGCATTGGATGCCAGGCGGCCATATTCCTCTGGGGTTTGGTATGAATTTAAAGAGTTAGTGCTCCAGGTGTGGTGGTGCCCGCCTGTATTCCCAGCACTCAGGAGGCAGAGGCAGGAGGATCGCTGTGAATTGGGTGTCAACCTGGTCTACAAATCGAGCCTAGGACAGCCAAGGCTACACAGAGAAACTTTGTCTCAAACCAGCCCCATGCCCCCAAAAACATTACTGCACATCTAGTACGTAGAATGTGGCTCAGGGTAAATGCTCAGTGTCCCCATATTAGCCAGCTTCCTATCACTGTGACAAACTATCCGAGGAAATCACCTGGCGAGAAAAAAAAAAAAAAACTGTAACGTCAGCTCACAGTCTCGGAGGTGTCAGTCCACAGCCACTTGGCTGGGATGTTTCTCTGCCCACGAACATGTGGAACCGAAGACCTTTGGGGTTCATGCTAGCCAGGAAATTGTGGACGGGCTAGAGCAAAGGACAAAAATGCATTCTCTCAGGACACAGCCCAATGACCTCTCTGAAAAGCCCAACCTTTTAAAGTTCTCCCTCCCCTCCCTCCCAGTAAGGAGTCTCTCAACAGACTAATCCACTGATGAAATAACGGCTCATGATCCCGTTACCCCTCCCCCAGGCCCCTCCTCTAGGTGATCCTGCATTGGGCACCAAGTTCTCAACCCAGGAGCCTTTGGAAGATTGATCTTAGCATCACAACACCTAAGAATCTACTAGTAACGGATGTCGGGGCTGCCGGTCCGAGTCGCCCGTAGAAACTTTTCCACCACCAGAAAGCAGTTGTGTCGTCTGGAGTTGACATATTCATTGACCATCCACGATACTCAGATGTATGGTTGCCACCTGAAGGGGAGACATGAAAGGCCCAGCTGAGGAGCTGAGCAGTAGTGGCTGAGGAGGATAGTTACCACTTAAACCAAAGAGAGCCAAAGCCAACGCAAGTGTGCACAGGCCAATTTCCTGCCAGGGGCTCCGCAGTCACTTTTTATATCCACAGTTGAGAGCAGGGTAAATGCTTTGTGGCTACTAAGGCCTGCTCCTTTTGGAGGCCTGTCCCTGCAAACGGGTAAGGCACAAGCAAAGTGTTCTGAAGCACTCCACACAGAGGAGGCCCAGTTACAGCGGTATTTCCATAACAAAGAATTCCACAGTGGGGGCTGGGCCGACCACCATTGTTTCTTCTTAGCCTGGTTACCAGAAACGGAATCTCAACAACAAATAATCCAATATTACAAATGTTGTCTGTGGGCTTGCCCAAGAAACATCAAAACCTTCCATCTCTGCTTTGAAAGGAACTTCTGAAAACCAGATGACAGAAGGCTTGCCAGCCACGTCAGAAAGAGCAGGAGAGTGGCTGGGCCTCACCACCCTCACTGATAACCTTAGCCCCACTCTCTTCTCCAATTCAGGAAGTAATGAGGGCAATTAGAACTAGCAGGAGCCTTCCCCTTAGACTTCCAGACAGTACCCAGACAGCTTTCTGGGTTCTTTATTGTAAGCAGGCAAGTGCCTCCCTGCTGGGCTGTTACAGGAGGTTCTGGGGGTTCTCCACAGCTGGGTGTTTGCCGTCTCCACTCTGCTAAGCAAGACCATAGTGTGCCAACTGCTCCATTGTGGAAATCGGCCCATAACTTGTTCACTTGCCCAGATTTGGTTTTTCCCTCGTGGGGTAAAAGATCAATGCTGAAAGCTCAGGATTTTTTTTTCCATAGAGAGGGCTCCCTTTAAGTACAGCGTAGCCCCTAAAGCTTGGGTTTCTGAGCTGCTGGACAGGCGAACCTTCTAGAGCAGTTTTACAACCTCCCTTCCAGCCTCCCCGGCCACTGCACAGCAGGGCCAGGCCCAGCCTAGGGCTGCAAATGGTTTTGATTTGAGGCTGGGAGGAAACTAGAAAGCCAGACATCAAGACAGACGTGGCTTGGGCTCTGAGACAGACCCGACCGGCTGGGAGGCAGCCCCTCCAACCCGGACGGCTTTATTACCAAGGGGGGGGGGTGGTGCTGGAGGCCAAAGCAGCCAGCAGCCACTGGCTAATGGCAACAGCAGATGTGGTCCTGTTGTCAGGAGCCCTGGGGCCAAGCAGTAACACAGCCGGTAGCAGAAGGGAAGTGAAGGGAGCTGGGCTAGTGGAGCCAGGGAGCCAGGCCCAGAGCTGCAACTGAGTCTGGGATGGGGGGAGGGGCGCGAGCCTGGCATCCTTAGGATCTAGGGTTTCTAAGAGCCAAGCCAGCTGTTCCCTTCCCTGTATAGGATACTTAAGAGAGATGGTGATGTTCGCGTCAGATGTATGTCCTTGTTTCAAACATCTCCTACTGCTGGTGCCCAGACACTCGGTCAATGAAGTAGAGTGTTGTTACTGTCTGGCCCTAAACTAACATAATCTCTAGACCTTGGTTTCCTTGTCTTAAAATAGCAGTGATATAGCGTCCCCCCCCCCCCAGGAGTCTCCCAAAGTTTGGAGAAGAGAGGGTGTAATGTGGCATGTTGTGAATACTCAATAATCCCTCATTGGCGTCCTCCTCTGCACAGCCTTGTACATATCCCCGAGTGCTGGGAGAAGAGACTGTTTTTCAGGCCGGAGTCTGTAGCCGACAGGGCTAAGTGGAGACATGCTAGCATTGAGACAGATGAGATGAATGAAACGTTGCCAAGCTTAGGCTGAGAACACAGTTGTTCTGGAATGGAATTGTCAGGACATCCACCTGAGACAGTAGCCTGGAATAAGTCTTGGGTGGTTCCCACCTGAGATTCTCAAAGATCATTCCCCGCCCTCGCCCCCCCCACCCCGCCATCTTTCCATGTAATCCTTCTCTAGCCAAAACCCCCATGTAGCTGAAAGGCAAAGTGCAAGGCTGAGTCTGCACGGGAGGAAAGAGGCGAGGGGCGGTCATTGGTGCCAAAGGCAGGAGATGAGAAGGTGGCAGGCGCAGCCACCAGGCGGCAAGGGGGCTGGCCACAGCCCTGCAGAAATCCATGTGAATGAGTGCTGGGAAAGAGGAAGCTGGGGGTGGGGGGGGGGGGGGGGGGGGGGGGGTGGCAGTGAGCCGGGACTCTAGCTCCACTCTGCACTTGTGCTACCCAAGTCTACCCTCTGCAGAGCTTCTTGCCTCTTGTCCCAGAACATGTGTGAGACCAGGGTCAGAGAGCACAGATGGACTTTTCGCTCCTTGTGCGTTGCCAACAACCACACAGGAAGAAACCAGGAGTGGGTAGAACAGAGACACCTGTCTCTGCCCTTGTACTGTCTCCACCTTCTGTGGACCCCGTTTCCCACCCTGCTGCCAACACATTCTTCTCAGGGGTGAGGTTAGCTTCAGTTTGAAGAAGTACTTTTAAAAAATAACAAGATCCATTATAACAAAGCATAAATGTCCGAGTGTCTCTGTCAAGAACAGTCAGGATATTGTCCCTGGGAAAATGAGCCTTAATAGCCCATCCTCTCTATCCTCGCAGACCTCCAACATGTCCCACTGCCTCACGTGGGCAGCAGGACGCACCTTAACGTACGAAGCCTGAAGAAAGTGCTACTGAACAGTCAGGACACTGATCACGCTCCTTCATGTGAGCTTGGGGGCCATCACGCAAAACCTATCCCCGCTTCTCTTATCTGTGAGGTCGTGTCTGCCCCTCCCCCACCCCTTCTCACAGGCTTATCTGGAGGATTAACCAGGAGCAGTATGGACAGGACTGCCCAAATGGAAGGACGGAGCCCTGCCCACAGCGATGGAGACTCACTGCATTTGCGTGGAAGGACATCGAGGCTCCAGGGCCAGCAGAACCGAGGCCTGGCAGCTGCGGCACACACGTGTGACCATGGTGCCACGGGAGCAAGCCCTGAATAGTTCCAGATCAATGGCTGTAAGCTCTCACTGTGAGAAGGAAGTGTAGTTTGGGGACACAGCGTGCCCCCCAAAAAGCTGCACCACGTGTGTCACGGCTGAAGCACAGGTTGCGTAGAGAGGCACCCATGCTCGCAGCGGCCCTGCTGATGTCTGCAGATGGACAGCTGACTTAAGTCTCCCAGGAGGACCATGAGGAAAATGCAGGAGACAGTGCAGCTCCAGAATAGAAAGGCTAAATCAGAGCAACGATGCTTTCAGGTTGTAGCCCTCACATTACCCAACTGGTTCTGCAAGGATGTTTTGTAATGTATAAGATATGGATACTCAACTGTCCTTCACTGATCACATGTTGTACCATGGAAGAGATCGCTCCTAGAAGGCATATTCCCTGACTCAACTTGCTTAATAAACACAAGATCCTAAACTACACTTTCTGGAGAACAGAAGATAAAATTTCAATTAAGACTCAGTCAGACGTCTGCTCTTATCAAATGAGAGATTTATTGTACATAAAATAAATTAATTACAGTTTGAGCCAAAGTGTAAATGGCTTCTTAAAGTGCATCTGTGTAGGGGATTCGGCAGGTAGCCCCTGCATCTGGCCACTCTGCAAGACAGCATCTCAGTCACCCACAGCCACAACTCAGCCAGGCCCAGGGAGCAACCCAACGTCATTGCCGTGAGTCATGTACAGAAAACCACACCACCATCAATTAACACTTTTTTTTTTCTGTACCTGATGCCACAGTTGAAAGAAAAAAAACAACAAACAACTGTACAGTGTCACAGGGGGCAGAACAGGGTTGAGTTTTCACAGCTACTCAATACATACGCCCATCCTGTGTCAGGAGACCAGCACCTTCCTGCAGACCACAGCCCACAGGTGCCTGTACGTACACTGAATATTTTGGTCTAAAATTTGACCTTTATGGAGTGGGGAGGGGTCCCTCCTTGTTCTTAAAGAAACCTGGGTATCCTTCAAGTCAGAAAAGCATCCTAGAAAAGACAGCATGTTGGAGACACCAAGAAAAGCAAACCTTACTCTTGGGAGAAAATAAATGAAGGAGGAAGAGGAGGAGGAGGAAGAGGCCTGTGAATGCTTATCCTGTGCTCTCATCCCCACCCTAACTCACATCAATGCATTTTGTGGGACTGACCCATCATTTATAAAGCAGAGAAGTCACATATCCGTCCATCTGTCCTCAGGCTCCAAACACTTCCTTTTTGTGCAGAATTCCACGGGCCCCTGAGGCCTCTCTGCTGCAGCCTTTTCTGGAACCATGAACTGCCATCAGCCTGCAATGGTCTCGCCCAAGAAGAACCTCAGGCCCTCTGCCCAGAAGACCAAACCCCTTCAGGAGTCCTGCCTCAGACAGATGTGACAGTCCTCACTTTGGCAGACAGAGCCTGCTTAAACCTCCTCTTCAGGTCCTGCATGTTGGGCGACTTGGGCCTGGGAATGAGGGAGGTCCTGCGCTTCTCGGGTGTGCTGCTGGGCTGCTGTTTGTGGCTCACTTCTTTGCAGAGGACGTGGAAAGCGTTGTAGACATCATTGTAATTTTCACTGACGGACACTTCATAGAAGGAGCAGCCGAGCATGCCGGCCAGTTGCAGTCCAAGCTGAGGGTCAACCTGTTTGATGTGTAAGAGGTCAGCTTTGTTGGCCACAACCACCACAGGCAGCCGCGTGCCCGGGTGGAGGAGCTGCACGTGCTGGTGGAGCTGGCCAATGAGTTCATAGCTCTTGTGGTCGGTGATGGAGAAAACAAGAACGACGGCGTCTGCCCAGCGGATGCAGCGGTTCAGCTGCTCGGTGCAGCTCAAGCCATTCTCATGCACCTGAAGGGAAAAAGGTGAGAGCAAGGTGAGCAGTGAGAGCCACACGGAGCTCAAGCGGAGCGGAGCGTCAGATCCTGAATTGAAAAGAACCCTTCAAAGAGAGGGTGGGGTTCCGGGCCATAAACAAGTTCTAGCCCCACACACTTTAGCTTTCTTAACACTATGTTAATCCAGCTGCTCCAGAGGGAATAAATAACAGGGCAGCTCACCACACTCAAGTGGAAAATGGACCTGCAGAGACCTCCACGCACAGACACTTTGTAGTTGCACAAAATGGGAAATTAACTGGCTAGACAGTAAGTCTGGGGAAGTAAAGATAGGAGCTGGAAGTATTTAAACCTGGATGCCTGCCCAGTTCAGGATGGGAAGAGAGGGAAAAAAAAAAAAAAAAAAAAAAAAAGACTAGCAGAGCTCTTTTGTCTACAGAGAAACTTTCCACAACATAAAAGCGATTCCGGGTGTTGGAGACTGGACCCGCATATTTGGCTTCTTCTGTCTAAGACATGTACAATAACAACCAGAGGAAGGAAACAGTACCAACCCTAAGTATTGGTTTGGATTCCACCCCCTCTACCCTCCCATCCCCACCTCTGCTCTGGTGACACCCCTCCCCCTTGCAGGAGTGGCTCTGCCCCTTCCCCAAGTCTCCCAGACTAAACCAGGCCAAGGCTGACCAGCAGCCAGATTCAATTAAATACGTAAAAGTCCAGCCCTCACCCCCCACATCTTGTCTTCCCTCAATTGAAGAACTAGTGGACGCTTCCATGGCCACTAGTGTCCCCCTTGGCCCAGTCAGCATCACAGTTTCTCACCTGGATGCCTGGAGTGTCCTGAACTTGAATGGCCAGGGTTTCTCCTTCGATCTGGACTTGTCTCGTGTAGAGATTACCTATGAAGGCAAAGAAAAGAGGTTATAACCCTCCATCAAGTGCAGCCTGGCGAAACACCGCAGTCTGCTTTGTTGGTGGTGGTGGTGGTTTGTTTTTTTAATGTAATACAGCCTGTACCAATAAGCACACACAAAGATGTAGCTCCCTTCTATTTAATGGACCTATTTCGTATCTTGTTTAAAGACCAACCACAATGTTAAGCCCTGCTAGTATACTTACCAAAAGTAGGTCAAAGTTGGTCATTTTTTTACAAACTTGCTGGTCTAATTTTAAACAGAGTTTCCATATTTAGACTATTTCCCTGGAGTAAATTTTCTGGCTCAGTATGGGCAAGGCTTTTGTTTTTATTTTCGTGTATTGTCATTCTCTGAACAGTTACACTTTGCCCACTGGATAGAAAAGCTCCACAGGCAAATATGGTTAGTAAATGCACAGTTAAGGCCTTCCTAGGATGGAAATGAGACATGATAGTGACAGGCTGCCAGGCCTTATCTTGGGACCGCTTGCATGGGTCATTTCAATGAGTCCCCAGCAGGTACTTCACACAGCCTACTTATTTAAGCAATTGCTAACAGGGCATAGTCAGAAAGCACTGAAGCCTCCTGGGACAGTGGGTATATTTAGTCATTGATAATGAAATCCTTGTTTTCGCAATATTTAGGAGCTCTCCCGGCTAGAATCAGGGCAGCTAGCTATTTTTCTTTGTTAAGGAAAGAACTTTAGGTTTACAACTGCGCTCCTTTGGCCTTTGCTTTGAAAGGTCACCCCTGAAAGGCAGCCAGCAGAGGGAGAGGGTGGGGGAGGAGCTGGCTGGTGGAGTTTGGTTTGGTTTTTTGTTTTTTTATGACTTTTGCAGGCATGTTTTAAAGGAAAGGGCCCTGGAGTACAAAGGACGCTTCCAACTGGGGTCCCTGTAGTTAAAACATACCACAGGGAATACTTTCAGGCACTTGATAAAATGATGAATGGACCTGGAATGGAATGAGGCCAGATGGCAGCTGGAGGGGAGGGGGGCGTGCAGAATTGCAAGTGGCAGAATCCTGACGCTCACACTGTCACTCTGAAGGAGTGTCCTTGAAGGCACTGAGAAATGGGGGCAGCCATCCCAACAGCCTTTTCTCAATGCATTTCCTCACCTGCATTCCGTTCATAGTCTCCGATGAATCGTTTCGTGAGGAACCGGACCACCAACGCTGTTAATTCAGAAAAGAGGACAGACTGATAGTTAACCCACTAAGTTAGATGGGTCTCCACCCCGCCCCCCAGCTGGAAAACAACTCTTCCAAAGGAAGTCACAGCCGGCCACCGAGGTAAATTCCTATCCTTGACCCCCTCTGCCAGACACAAGCCAGGTGAATTACGGCGCTGCCAGTGGGGAGGGTCTTGTGGCCCAGCTGGGTTCCAAAGGGTTGGGAGAGCTAGGCCACACCTACGCCTTCCAACAAACAGAAGGACCTCTTCCTAACCTTATGGAACTCCAGGACCGGTTACCGTCACTAACTCCCTGCTCTGCCCCAGCGCTGCTAGAGGGTCAAAGCCCCAAAGTTCTACTCTGGCCCGAAAGTCGGCGGGCCACTCTGAGCCCAGAGACCCTCTTAGGTGGAAGCAGGGGCAAGAAAGGGAGGAGGATCCCGCTGCAACGCCCACCTCTCCCCGCTCCAGTCCGGGCGGAGGGTCTCCCACGTCCCGCCCCTCCACCCAGCGGGTTCCAGGCTTGTACTCACCGGTCTTGCCCACGCCGCTGGCCCCCACCACAGCGATCTTGACGAGCCGGCGCCCGGCGGCCCCCAGGCAGCAGTCGGCAGCGGTGCTGCCCGAGGCGGGGTACTCGGCGATGGTGCACATGTTCTGGATGAGGCGCATCGCCGCTGCGGCCGGGCTGCACCGCGCGGGGAGGGAAGTGAGGACAGAAGATGGACGGACGGCTCGCTCTGCGCCGAAAGGGTGACCCGGTCCGACGTCCCGCGACCACGAAGACGAGAAAGCGTTCGGGAGAGCGAAGAGAAGAACGGTTCTGCAACTCCGGCTCGCGACTGGGATCCCAGCCGCCCGCGCGCAGGTTTTCTCTGGCCCAGGCCACGCCTCCACCCCCAGCGGCCAATCCCCGAGCGCTCTGCTCGAGGCCCCGCCCTCGGCTTGCGCAACGTAGCTGCGCCCCCGAAAGGAGCCACGAGCGAGTGCGGGGCCCCGTGAGGCCCGCCCGTGGTAAATAGGGCAGCCAGCGCGAGGTTGGCAACGTGCGGGACCCAGCCAGCTCCCGCTGCGCTAGCACGCGCCCCTAGTAGTGGCTACGGGAGCTCAGATCTGCGTGGGGGGGGGGGGATCTGTCCGTATCTGCTGGGTCTCACGTCCACGTGAGGAAGAGACCTGTCATGTCTGCCGGGTCTCAGATCCGCGATGAGTTTAGGGACACCCATCTACTGGACCTTCATAGGGCATGCTAGGCATTCTCTGTCGGGTCCTGGGTCCCCTAGCCTCCCTGACTATTGCCCACATCCAACTGGCTTCTCCACTCTGCCTCTAAGGAACCAGGTGGGGAACCCCACAGGCCTAGGCTCACTACCCTGAGGCTCTGTTCTGTGCTCTGCTCGTGCACTGGAGATTTTAATGCACTGAGCTGGCTACAACCAAAGTATTATGCTGGATTATACATTTTCCCCATCATTGTATTCATAAACAAAGACACCCGTACCTCCCTTAACTGTGGCGTCTGTCTTTGGGGCAAAATATCCATTTTGCTGTAGTTCTTGCCGACAGTGCAAGCTCATAAAAGCACACACACCATGGAAAGCTGCACCCCTAAGGGGCAAAGCCAAGCCAAAAGTCACTAGGACAAGCTTCCTTCTCTCACCCAGTCACTCCTCCTCCCAGAGCTGTGAAACAGAGAGAAAACAATTACGGCAGCTCTGGGTGGGACTCACTGGGGAGCAGACTCCACATTTAGTCTGGTCATAAGGCAGGGATTAGTTAAAAGTGGCTTGACACCAAGGAAGATGAGGGGCCCAGCACTCATAAAATGCCTAGCACCCCAGTGTGCTCGTCAGAGCAAACTATAGTCAAAGCCCAGCTTCAGCAACCTTCTGCCTTATCACCGCTGCCGCCCCTTTACAACCCTCGGGCCCTTTTATCTTGGTGACTGAGATAGCCAAGCCTGTGGCTTTTTGTACGTCCCTTATTAAAAGGTAGAAATGTAAGAGCTCATTCCAGTATCAACACAGTTGCTCATTTAATCACCTTCCACTCCGGAGTTCATTTACTAGGTGTTTGAATAGGATTTACCATCGTACTCTGGTCAGACTGTGATGAACTATCTATTAACAGCCTGAAGGGGGAACGAAAAAGATAATGCCGAATTGCCTCGCTAAGTCTTCTAGGATGAAGAACCTAATCAGTAGGGCACACAGGCTGAACAATAACCAGCCCAAGGCTGCCTTCGAGGGAGAACGCTGGAGTGAAGTCCGCTGTCTGAGTCCGGGAGAAAAGGCATGTCCAGTGTGCATCGTGTCTTTCTGTGTGGTTTAAATCAAACTTTAGTTTTGCCAGTCTATAAGATCAAGCTTAGTAAAGCTACAATTACAGGTACCAAGCACCTTTCAGTCCCTGGCCCCCCAGCCTACACTTCTATAGTGTTTACACGGGAAATAATTACATAGTGTACAGTATTTGTTCGGCTGCTTTTCACATCCCCACAGACATGATAAAACCTTCTCAAAGGGAATTTTGCTTTGAATCATTTTAGCTTCTGTTGTTTCATTTCCGTTTACCACAAGACTAACCAAACCTGTGATTTTTCTGTCTGCATCATGAAGGCTGAATTTAGTGTTCTTACTTTAAGTCAAAATGAACTGGCTGCACGTTAAACAGAGCTGAGGGAAATGAAGAAAAGAAGGGGCGTTAGTAAAAAAATCTACCCAGGAGCCCCCACCTGCATCTGGTTAACCTCAGATCATAACACTTAGTTATTACTTCTTGGAAATCCAAATTAGTAGGGGGATAAAGGAGGGAGGACCAGGGAGGAGACATGGTATCTATTTTATTCCAGACTATAAGAAAGGAATTTCACTTTTTACATCTAATATTAGCAAGGAAGTGATCATACCCGTGATCCCTTCACTCCAAAGCCTAAAGGCAGGAGGACCCTACGCTATTACTATGAGGCGCCATACTCACTGCTGCTCCATAAACCACCCCAAACCAGTCCTCAGTCCTTATCCAGACACAACTGCACAGACCTTTCTCGGAGTCTCTCAAGGTGACACAGTCGGATGACAGCCGAGCCCAGTATCATATGGACATTCTGGAGGGGCATCCAAGATGGCTTCTTCATTTCAGACATTTCCGCTAGAAAGGTGGGAAGAGCTAGGCATAGCTCAGGCTGTCTCATAACACAATGCCTTCTCACAAGTGAACACTCTTAAGACAGCCTATAGACCCCAGTATCGTAAAGCCTGTACACGCAATCTGGCAAAGCATTGCTCTGTTATATGTGCTAATGGTCCAGCACACAGAACTCACCCAGACCGGAGTGGGATGAGGAGGAACGTTGGTCCCACCTTTGGATGGAAACTGTGCCAAAGAATCTGCGGCCATCTTCCTTAAAAACTGAAAGAACACCGCCAAGACAGGGTAAGCAAGTCCTCAGTAGTTCCTGCTTCACAAATAGACTGGGCCAGAAGGCTGAAGATGATGCTCCCACATTATAGAGAGTTTTGGGTGGCTCTTCAGGCAGCAAACTGTCTCTGTTAATTTTTATATATTTGGAGGCTGCCATCATGCTCTTCCTGTTTATTCAGGTAATTAAATTTACTCCTTCTCAAGTCTCTGGTGGGGTTGAAGACCAGATAGTTTAGTTTCACAATTAAGCTTAGTTGTTTAGGAATTAAGAAGATGCTTTTAGGTTTAGATAGATGTTTTAGGTTGATAGATATAAGATATATTCAAGATTAATTTAGGTTCAGAATTTTAGACTCACTAAGATAAAAAAATATTTTCTTCAAGGTTACCAAATACATTTAGTCTAGACATTGTATATGTAAGTCTTACCTATTGGTTTTTATAATTGTTTCATAATGTTCTACTGTATATTATATAAAGATGGCATTTTTCTTTAGATAGAGAAGGGGAATTGTTGGGAGTTGGTCTAATGTATTCTGATGCTAATTACTGTCCCCCAAGGTCTGGTTGCAGCCCAAATGGGAGACACTTATGTACCCCAAAATGATTTTTGTATTCTTGCTGCCCCCTTTGACCAATAAAAAGCTAATACCTGGGCAGAGCCCGGAAGGAGGTGGGTGTGGCAAAGGTTTGAGGGCTGGGGGAGTGAAGGATCTTGGGAAGGAGAAGGGTGAGGCCACAGAGGAAGAGGAGAAGGAAGGAGGCTGCCTCCTTCAGTGAGGTGGAGGAAGAAGCACATGGCTGGCATGGATGGACGATTTGGCCCAGATGAAGAACATTAGCAAGTATTTTGGGATTCTGGATGAGAGGTAGCTTCATAGAAATTATTAGGAGCAGATGGCATGGGATTGGGGCAGGGAGATATGGGTGGTTTAGAGGGTTAATATCTGCTCTTCCCCAGGTAAACCAAGGCTATTTTAAAGTAAAAGAGAGAAGAAAGCCTCACATACACCCTCACAAAGATCACACAGCCCGTTATGGACCGAACCACAAACCTGTGGGTGATCAGTGCTATTTAAAACCAACCAAATGAGGGCTGGAGGGATAGCTCAGTTGGCAAAGTGTTTCGTAAGCAAGCGAGAAGACCTGAGTTCAATCCCTAGCACCCATGTGAAAGAAAGAAAGAAAGAAAGAAAGAAAGAAAGAAAGAAAGAAAGAAAGAAAGAAAGAAAGAAAAAGAAAGAAAGAGAAAGAAAGAAAAAGAAAGCCAAACCCAGGCATCATGACACGCCTCTTCAACCCAGGCCCTCGAAAGATGAAAGCAGGAGGAGCTCCGTCACGGGCCTTGCTGGCCAAATGGTCCAACAGAATCAGTTTTATGTCCAGTGAGAAATTGTGTCTGAAAAAATGAGATGGGAAATGTTTGAAGAAGACAACCAACATAGACTTCTGGCCTCCACGGGCACTCCAACACATGTGCATGCACCCAACCACATGTACCAGCACACGAATACATGCATACACAAATAACCTGAAAATGTTGCCAAGTGATGTGCTCTCTCTCTCTCTCTCTCTCTCTCTCTCTCTCTCTCTCTCTCTCTCTCTCTCTCTCTCTCTCTCTCTCCCTCCCTCCCTCCCTCCCTCCCTCCCTCCCTCCCTCTCTCTCTCTCTCTCTCTCTCTCTCTCTCTCTCTCTCTCTCTCTCTCTCTCCTCCCCCATATCTCTTTTTCCTAAATAAAGATAAGAGAATGAGAGATTGAAATATGAGAGATGTGGGGAGTAAAGACAGAAATATTTTGCTACATTTTGATTTTGTCTCCTCATCTGGAGTTTCTATCAGTGGCTTTGATCTCTAAAGTCAGTCTTTGATCTGGAGCTTCCAGAGGTAATTCGTTGTCTGGAAGTCCTTGGGATCCAGAATGTAAATTTCATAAATATTCACTTAACATCTGGGCTGTGAGTCTGGCAGGCGCTGTGCTGGAGCGTGGGCTTACTTTGGTGAGTGCAATTACGTTTGGCGTGGGAAATGGAGATACAGCTAAGCAATTTCAATACAATGTGAGAGAACGAGGTGGTGAAAAGAGGCTCAGGTTTCTTTAGTGAGACTAAAGATGGAGACTCGGAATAGGACATTATCACAGCCTAGCAGGGCTGTCACAGGTATGTGTTATCGACCAGCCTGCCTGCATGCATATATGGGCATGTATGTGGCAAGGGGACCGGGAGCTGGTTTGGAAGCAGCCAGGGATGCCCACACCGCACACACTAATGGGAATAAGAGAAGCTGTTGTGATCCCCTTCTTCCAGGCATAAACCTGTTCCCGTGGAAGAAGGGGACCACAACAGCTTCTCTTATTCCCATTAGCGTGTGCGGTGTGGGCAGCCACATGAGTGATGCTTTGCCCATATCACCAAGGGTGGCTTCCAAATTGTTGTGTGTCAAAGCACTCTTTGCCAAAAGTTGAATTTTAATTTAATTATTTATTTCGAGGCTTGTTTCAACTCTATCACCTATGTGGATGCAGCAAATAGACACATATTTGACTAGTGTAATGTAAATGGGATTTAACAGATTTTAGGAGAGAGAGAGAAAACATCCTGTTTTCACTGTGGAGAGGGCTGCAGTCAAGCACTTGGAGATGAGCCTACAATCTCTCTCTCTCTCTCTCTCTCTCTCTCTCTCTCTCTCTCTCTCTCTCTCTCTCTCTCTCCCTCAGTCCCTCCCTCTCTCCTTCCTTCCCCCTCCTCCCACCCCCTTCCTCCCTTCTTCCCCCTCTCTTTCCCATTCTCCCTCTTTTATTCTAACCTAATGCTATTTTTGTTTTGTTTTGTTGTTGTTGTTGTTTGGTTTTTTGAGACAGGGTTTCTCTGTGTGTAGCCTTGGCTGTCCTGAACTCACTTTGTAGACCAGGCTGGCCTCGAACTCACAGTGATCCGCCTGCCTCTGCTTCTCGAGTGCTGGGATTAAAGGCATGCGCCACCACGCCCGGCCCCTAAAGCTATTTTTAAAAAGAAAATTTAGGGAAGATACGGAGGTGAGCATAGTCAGAATACAAGTCATATGTGAGTAAAAATGTCTTTATAAACTCCATCACTGTGTATAATGGAGTACAGTCAATAATATACAATATATTACATATATTATTTATATCCACCAGAAAGGAATCTAGAAATCCCATTTTCTCTTATTGGGGTGAAAAGGGTGCTACTGGGCATCAGTCCAACTCCTGACCCTGGTTTGGATTCCCTTCTCCTTTGCTTAACACTCCACCTAAGAGATTTTCCAGTCAAATCCCCAGTTCTAGCTCCTCCTGGCATCCATAGCAGCGTGCCCACACTGACTTGGCACCTTCTTGCCTGTAGCCTCCTCCTAGAAAGACAGACCTTGGCGTGCTCACCAGCTCTCGGGATGTCTGGCTACTTTTGACTTTCATTTTCACATTGCTTGGGAAATACTGCGACCCAAGAATGGAGGCTCTCTGTGACATGGAATCCTGACAGAACTGCAAGTGTGTGTGTGGGGAGGTCTCCAGCACTAAGGCTGAGACAGCCTGACTTGCAATCAGAGTTTATTTATTCAAATATTTTAACTCAAGTGAACCATGGCTCTGAAACGGTGCCTGGATTAAGGAGGTCAGACAGTTTATTCTGCCACATTGGAGTTTTCTGGGAGCGGTTTGAGTAAGCAAATAGGGACAGAAGGGACACAATGAAGCAGGACTTGGGGGGGGGCAGGGGATTTGACTCCATGATTCCACCAAGTATGTGCAGGTGCACGCGGGCCTGTGCCGTCCACACTGGGAGTTGTGCCAGCCTAGCACACAGCGAGATATCAGTGGGAACCGTCCCCTTTAAGATCCCAATCTTCCTTTTGATTTAATCACAACAGCAGAATTCCCTAGAGTGAAAAAACAAATGAGGGACCAAGGCAAAGGGGGGGGGTCAGTTAAATAAAAGGAGAACTGCCCCTACACGCATACACATGTGTGTGCACCTCGTCCCAGAAAAGTGTAGCTTTGTGTGTGTGTGGGGGGGCACTAAATTCTTAAATTCTGGGGAGTAAGACTGGCCTCATGGAGGCCCATGATTCGGTTGGTTTCTATGGCAGCAGAGAACCTCCATTTCCTCTTCTGTGTTCTGACTCCAGCCTCTGGGCGCACTGTCGGATTTTGTCTCTCTTCTGGGAGATTTCCTCTTCCTCTTCAATCTAATGCTCAGATGGATGGCAGATAGAAGTCATTCTTTTCACTTAGGCATCTGAGACTTGTCTTCCACCCGGCACGACTTCTGCCATCGTTAGCACAAGTCATTTTTTTTCTCTTCTGGGAACAGAGAACATCCGTTTGACAAGCAGTCTGATGATAACAGTTGAGAAGAAGCTCAGGTTTTAAACATTACTGCTGGGGACAGCGAGTTCCCACTGTGCTTTCACGGGGAGAGGGAGGAGGAGTTCCAAGGCTGTTGGGAGTTGTTGAGTACTGGGAACTGACCGGACTACACTAACTGCTCACAGAGAGTGCCAGTGGCCTTCACTGAGTGTGCCCATCCACCCTTATCATTTATTTAGAAGATTATGAAACAAAAAGAAATGAGTGTCAGCCTTGGGCCCGTGGGAACAAGAACTTCAAGATACTCTACAGGATTTTATGATCAGAACACACACATAGGCAGAAAGAGGCAGAAAGACCCAGACAATTGAGGTGATTGTTGAACATACTCTGTTGGCTTTGCATTCCTGAGTCGATTGGACATACCTGTGTGGACATACTCCTCCTGGCCCTGGAAGTACAAACCACCTAAAGACATTTTAGGTATTCTTGTTGGCTTTGCACAGGAGCCAATGTCCTCCCATCAAACCCTCAGCTCCTAAGCACAAACAGACTAAGCCAAAAGGAGATGGAAGCATTCTGTATCTGCTTGAAAGCCAGGGAAAGAGCAAGCACTATGCAGCCCATTTCTCATGTCATGTGGAGAACGAGCAACTGAGCTGTCTTTGAGGTTCAAGCCACTAACCCTCAATGCATTATCACATATGCATCCATACCAATCCAATCCCTCATTCACGCCCCTGCCTCTGTCCATTCCAACGTGCCTTAACGCTCACGGGCCATAGCATGAAGTCACAGTATGAGCTAATATCCCAATTAACAGGGACCCAGGAGTTACCTAGTTGGTGACAATGCAAATGGAGATGTGACAAGTTTGAAATTCAGACGCCGCCACAAGGAAACACGTTCCTTCTACCTCGTCCATGGGCATTCAGGCTTTTCACCAGGATGTTCTCATTACGAATGCATTTTTCTCCTGATTACAAAAGAAAGTGCATAGCGGACGAGAAGAATGTGGCAGGATGGTTTTTTAGGAAACGTACGAATGACTCATGCACTCGGATTTAACAAGAGCACTGGCTTCTATATAAAGAAACGAGTTAACTGCAGAATAGAAGCTGAACACAGCTGAGCAGCTGGGAGAAAGAACTGTACATTCTGGGGAGTACGGAGCTTAGTCTGCTGGGCTAGCCCTGCCAGGAGCTTTGGGTGCAGCTCATTGTCAATTATTATTGATTCCCTGGGAATTTAAGCTATCTCCCTTAGACCTTAAGCATGACAAGGTAGGAAAACTCCAGGACTGTCCAAGCTGATTCTTAAGTTACCCTCAAAGCAAGCAACAACCAGATATTTGTTTCTAATGAAGGTATAACCCCACTTGCCAACTGGAATATGTATTTGTAACTTCATGAGACGTGCGTTATGGCTGATTTGGGTATCGCAGACATGCCTGATATCTAAGGGAGACCATTGTATAAAAGAGACTGAAAAAAATATACAAGTTTAACATTCTTATATTTTCATGATGAGAGTGGAACAGGCAGCCATTTCTCAAGCCTTCTGTCAGCAGTTGAGAGGGAGTTATTTATAACTTGTCAAATTCTCTCCCTGGTACTCATGACCTGGGCTTAGATGAGGAGATAGAAGGAAAGCCCGTGCAAAAGCCTTTTTTGTATTCAGTGGCCAAAGTTGCAGTGCAGCCAAGAGTCAAGGCATCCCTCTGTCCTCTGTCCCCAAGCAAAAGATAGGATGGTTGCTTTTGGATAGCTATTGCATTGGCCTGTCAAGCAGACCTTTTGTGACTTTAGGGCCGTCTTCTTGCAGATGCAGCACATGCCAGCTTTAGAACACTAGGAAGAACCATGTTTGGATTGTTAGACAACTCAGCAGAGGTCCTAGAAGTTTCTCAACAGCTATGCCAGCACAGGGAGCCTCTGCAGCTTCTCCTTCACGTAAAGAAGTAGCTTGAACCACAGCCCTCCTTTATGGCATAACTTACCTTTGTCTGTCCTCTGTCCACAGTTGGGGTCCAGCCCCAGAGCTGCTTAGATTCATGGTCCGAACTTGCTACCCCTCTGGCCTTCAGCACCTGCAGTTCCAGGACACCTCATATACTCCCTCAATCCCTTAGACACTGAAGACTCTTACACGAAATGGCATAGTATGTGCATGTACCCTACATGTATCTTCTCATCTCTAGATTACTTAGAAGCCCAAAAAGATGATCAATGCAGTATTATTATTTAGGCAATAGTGATAAAAAAGAGACCTGCATATCTTCAGCACAGGCATAGTTCCCCCTGAGTATTTTCAATTCTTGGTTACATGAGCCCTCAGCTGCAGAGGATTCCACTCAGCTCTTCACTGTGTACCACACTCTGTTTGGTCTCTCACCATCAGCTCTAGGCTCTAGAATGTAAGCTTTATGAGTTCAGTGCTCTCCCCAAAGCCTCGGAGCCACATACTATCAAATAATGGGTATATTTATGAGTGGATGGATGGATCTGTACATTTGAGTATACTGAGGAAAAGAGACATCAGACAGAGTCAGAGGAAGTTAGGCTCCCAGGAATGGGTGACAGGTAAGAAGGAGAGGAATGAGAAACAGATAGAGACTGGCTTTGAAGGTGAGTCAGGCCCCCAGGCCGCTCCAGTCACTTACGCAGCCCCGGCTCTCTCTGCTGTCACTCCGGAAGGAGGGAGAGGGTGGCCCCGAGGCCTATAGAGATTGTAAGAATCCTGACGGTAGCCAGCTTGGGCCTCAGGGAGGGAGATCTAGGTCATTGGCGCAGAATGGGAGGTAAAAAGAAGGGAATGGCAAGACAGTGGAGAAAACAGGCAGGCAGGAAGCACCTGCTGCTGCTGCTGCAGCAAAAATCCAAAGGAGTAGAGGGAAGTAGACACCAGGAGCAGAGAGTGCATGGTTTTCCACAGGGGGGGAAAAGACGCTCAGAAAGGAGGGCATTCCAGACGGCCAAGCGGTGAGTAGTTTATATAGAATTAAAATAGGTAAGGAGTCAAGAATGCCCACCAGGAGGCCATCCAAAGAGCCACAGTAGTAACCAGTGCCTTCCCGCAGGCCAGGCACTGTGCCCCCACAGGAGAAGAGCCTCTCCTGCAAAGGCAGGCTGGGATCAGGCTTTCCTGCTGGACTGCCAGCTCACAGGCCAGGGACCGCACTGGGCTTTTCCCATCTGTAGTCTCCATTCCTAACAGCTGCCTGGTACACCCGAGACCCTCAGTAAACAGCGGCAGATGACAAGTGCTTTTCACTTTATCACTCTCTGCCCTGTGCTTTCTCCTGGGTGTCTTGTCCTATGCCCGCCTCTCTCTGCAGCAGTACCCCATCAGCTGACCAGAGGCCATATGCCAAAGCTGCTCCACGGACTCCAGGCTTATTGACCCATGACACCTTCACAACAAAACCCACAGACAAGGGCAATGTTCATAAGATGTTCTCCCTGTTAATGGATCAGAAATCTAGGCCACAAGAGTTAGGCAGTCTACCTAAGGTGACACAGCTAAGACACGGCGAGGCAGCAACTTTTGACCGCAGACAGTTTGGCTCCAGTGACTTACAGCTCAGAACTTGTTGCCCGCCTCTCAATAGACGCCACTGTCTAGCTTCCCAGGGCAGAGTGTCCTTTATCCTCCACCTTATCACCTCTTTTTATCTTTTCTTCAGCTCAGGGGCTGGAGAAGGTATGTATTTGGAATGGAATGTGTGATATGCAAGGATAAAAAGAGAGTAAGTTAGGAAAAAGGCAGGAGACTCTGTGTGTGTGTGTGTGTGTGTGTGTGTGTGTGTGTGTGTGTGTGTGTCTGTGTCTGTGTCTGTGTTAGGGAGCAGCTGTTTTTAAAAAAATGACTTCTTTATATATTTCCTCCTTGAGTTATGTGGACCCAAAATAGAGTGTTGAGCCATATTATTTTTGCTGATCAAGGCTCATAGTATACATACTTTAGCACAGGCTAGACCTGAGGAGATGGAGCAATCAATAGAGAATTTGCCTGCAAACAGGAAGGTCTGTCTAGAAAACCTGCGAGTTCCAAGCCAGTGGGGGACCCTGCCTCAAACAAGATGGACAGTATTTCTGAGGAACGATACCAACACTGACCTTTCTCTTCCACACACATATGTAAACATACATATAAGCACACACAGATGCCAGGCATTGTGGCACATGCCTTTAATCCCAGCACTCTTGGAGGCAGAAGCAAGTGGATAACTGTGAGTTTGAGGCCATCCTGGTCTACAAGGTGAGTCCAGGGACATCCAATTTTGCACAGAGAGACCCTGTTTCAGAAAGGAAAGCAAAGCAAAACAAAACAAAACAAAAAGACCAAACACACACAGAAACATAAAGTTTAGGGCAAGCTTCATAAAGATTATAATCTCTTTTATGTAATTTAGTTCCTCCTTTTGTGCTGAAAACCCAAGATCTGAAAAGTCAAAGCTGCAGGTTGCTGAGGACCACAATTCAATTTAATCCAACTCCTAGCCAGGCACTCAACAAGGTGCTTAAAAAGGGAAAGGCGGCATTACTTTATTTCTTGTTTTGCTGCTTGTCACCTTCTGTCCTTCCATTACATAATGCCAGCCCCATTCAGAAGAGAACAATACTTCACAATAGGGCTGGTGCCCGATGACGTGGAGCACACTTGCTGTACACTGGTGGCTATTGACAACTACCACCACTCCACTTGAGGCTTTAACCATCAACAGAGCATTTGATTGCTTCATATGTCCTGCCCATGTGACAAGTATGTATAGGCAATAGGCTCCAGCAGTGATGTTGAGGACAGAATTCTATTTCTATTTCTTTGGGGGCAGAAAGTTCATTTCCTGGCAAACATGTTTTTCTACAAGCGTCTTGTCAATATGATTCTCCAGAATTGAAAGGTTGATGATTTCTTCAAATATTAAAAAAAAAAAAATAATTTCCCCAAAATATTATGTATTTAACCATGATGGAGAGACAGGAAAGCTTCTGTATTTAAATCACCACCTGCCTGGTATGCTCAATATGCAGGTTGCTGAAAGACAAACAAGCAAGCAAGAATTTGACAGGCCACTTGTGCCTGGGGAATTTACAGTCTGAGGAAGGCAAGACCGCCATAAGGAAGAACCAATGGTACACACTGTAATTCATAAAGCATCAAAGGGAAGGAGAGAGATGAGGGCCATTAAGTACTGGAGTGGCCATAGGATGCTTCTTCAAGGAGCTAGGAAGTGAACTGAGGGCTGGAAAGACGGCTCAGTGGTCGAGAGCGTGTGCTGCTCTTCCAGGGACACTAGTCCTAGGACCCATGATAGAGAGCTCACAACTACTGTAAATCCCCCTCTAGTGTCTAACACTCTCTTCTGGCCTCCACAGCCACCTGAACACATACGGCATACATTCACACAGACATACATGCACATAGGCATAAATAAAAATAAATCTTTTTTAAAAAAATCAAACTGGACCCTGAAGGGTTGCTAAGGTTTGGGTGGAAGGATGTATTTGGAAGACGGGTGGGTGGGGGCATTTTGGTAGTGAGTGGCAGAGACAGCACTGACAGGAATTTTATTAGATGGAGTGGGATAGTTGGACCCAATACCTACAATATTCCTCAGTTATGGAAGGACCTAGAGGCAAGCAGTTCAGACTCGAGCCCTGGTGCTTACCCAGACACAGTTGGAAACCCCAAGGTTCCAACCCATGGGAAAGGCCTCATCCTTCTGGGGCAAATGAGCAAGACAGATCCACTTCAGAATCTTCTAGAAGTACGGGGCATTGTGGAGCACGCCTTTAACCCCAGCACTCAGGAGTCAGAGGGAGGCTGATCTCTATGGGCTCAAAGCCAGCCTGGTCTACATAGTGAGTTCCAGGCCAGCCAGGACTACATAGTCAAAGCCTATATCAAAACAAAAAAAAAGTCTGCTGGAAGTAGAAGGTCTAAAGGGCCAAACACAGCCAGAAAAGAAGCACTGTGGCCTTGACCAGCATTATGCTCCTGGAGAAACATAAAATAACATGTATTCACTGTGAATAAGGCATCAACGACAGACCAAGGCAATGATGCTACCCAAACATAACTGTGATGTTTAAGGCTGTGACACAGCATTTCCCAAGGGCCCTCATGCTGCATCATAACATGATGGGAAAACGGGAAGTCAAGCAGGCACACGCAAAGGAGCCGCAGGAAGAGCACAGGCTCGCTTTGTGGCAGCCAGCTGTTGCGGTCACTCATCGATCCGGACAGTGAGAACTCCTGTGGGATAGAGCCCATCTCTCATCACTACCCAATTCTCCTTTCAAGCTCCCTCCTCCTCCAAGTGCGCAATGCCACCACACCTGAAACCCAGTCAACAGGAGCTGCAAAGGGCACAAAGCGCAGCGGCGCTCCAGAAACAGACATCCCGTGTGGGAGCCCACAGAAGCAAGGAGAGACGGGATGAGAAGGGAAGGGACCAGACCTGGATGACCACAAATCGGAAGGAAGACAGCAAGGGGAGGAGCTTTACAGAACTGTCTCTTTGAGCAGATTGTATCCACGAGCTAAAATTAGTGTAAAAAACTTGTCCACCTAGGGAGTAGATAGACATGGGAATAAAATTAATCCAGAGGCTAGTTACAAGTCCGGGCAATGTCTTTGGGGTGCCAGCCATGTGCTAGGGTTATGTTAGGAGTAGACAGGCTGGGATAGACAGCTCACAGACAGGGGGAGCTCTGCATCACATGGAGAGAAAGCACATTCATTCATTCAGGATCTCCTTGATGGACTCATTCATTCCGTCTTTTATTTTTTCATGTGCCTGTCTATTCATAAAATCGCGAAATTGCCCAGTCCCACGTGCCCTCATTTAAACTGTTTTCCCTATAAAGGGCTGCTCTGGCGCACCGTGTTAACTAGACATGAGCAGAGCTTGTGGAGCCTTGTTTCCGAGTTGCCCAGAGCACAGGGCATAGGCATCAGGTACTGTTATGATACAGTTGAATACAGGTTCAACTCAGTCCAAGGCTAAGAGACAGCCGACAGGCAAAGTTGAGAGGTAGAGAAGTACAGAAGATAAAAAAACCAAAAAAACCAAAAAAACAAAAAAACAAAGAATGAGAGGGACACGCACAAGGTCCCCCGACTTGGCAGCCACCCGGGACCTGGCCAGTACTTATGTAGACAGTTCATCCCCATCCCTCAGCTCAGAGCAGACATGATGGGAGCTGACGAGGGCTTTCATGTCAGCAGGGAGCTAGGAACCGCGGTGCAGTTAGATGCAGAGGGTTTACAATGCATCCTCTATAAGCACCTGCATCCATGCCATCCATGAGGAAAGGTTGACCCTTTGGGCGACTGACTGGACATCTGAGGTGACTGAGAATCAGAACCGCGTGTGAAGGAATATGTAAATAAGTTACTGTGCTCCCTCTAGAAGGCCGGTGATGGAACAATTTGAAACCTGTGAGGACACCTTCCTCTTGACCTCATTCCACACTTACTTGGGTGAGAAAGGTGAAATCAGTAAAAAAAAAAATTTTTTTTTTTTAGATTGCCTTGCCCCAATTTTTGCACTAGTTTGTCTTTTTTTTTTTTTTTTTTTTTTTTTTTTGTCTCATTGTGAGCATGACTTATGGAACATGATCTAATACTTACAGCCCTGCTGCCCAGCGAGCACAGGGTGCTGAGGGAAAGTCAATATTAATGTCACATCAGTGGCTTCATGGCATTAAGCTGTCCATAACATCACAGCAGATGTCTAGTTGCTTACATCTTGAATAGAAGTTTCCATGGGAAGGATGAATCGGTGACCATCTCTGCTCTCTGTTGCCTCTCATTCAAACTTAAAGGCCTAAATCCTAGGTCATTGCTGGAGATGGCATCAGGCACAGTGTCAGTCTTTGATACTCGACACAATTGCACGGTGCCATTAGCTAAGTGAGGAGGCTGACGGGAGCGATTTTCATTCTACCGAGTGGACAAATGGCTTTCTAGGCAAGGTAGGAATGGAATCTCTTTTCAAATGAAACGAGATACTTCTAGGGGTGTGCTGGGAGTGACAGAAACCTATTAGAGGTGACTTAGGGGACTCTGTGGGCTTATTGAATGGGAAAAGTTAAAAGTACATTTGTTGGTTTCGAACATGGCTGTGACTACAGACCACAGTGACATCTATAGGTCCACAGGCCCTTGGACTGCTCATTTTTCATCTGTCTTTTCTGGAAGCTCCAGTACTGAATCAGGCTCAGAGACAGCATCTGCAGCTCAAAGAGAAGGCACCCACCCCCCTTTCCCAGTTGCTCCACCACCCAAAGTTTCAGAATCAATTTGATTAGCTCTGATTGGGGGTATGTACATTCCCAAACATGACCAATTTGTGCCCAGTCTTGGAGAGGAGCAGATGAGGGATGCTCTACTGACGCACTTGGACTAGGAATGAGAACAAGATGCTTATACATGAGAAATGGATGCCAGGCAGGGAAAAGAAGAGATCTCCAACTTACATCCCCTCCACATGTAAGTGAACGCTATGGTTCAAAAGTGAAGTGTCCTCTGTAGGCTCCTGTATCTCAGCATGTGGTCCCCAAAGGGTAGAACCTTGCTAGAAGAAGTAGACCAATGGGGGATGATGGCCTTGAGTGTTATAGCCCAGACCAATATCCTTCTGGTCTTTGCTTCTTGTTCCCAGAGATGTGAGGAAACCAGGAGTCCAAAGTCCAACAAGCTTTCTGCACCATGATAGACTGTATCCCCTCAAACTGTGAGCCCAGATAAATTTTTCCTCAACCTACTTTTGTCTCCGAAACTAGAAAAGTAACTGAAACAGCAGGGTACCCAGTCCTATAGGATTTAGGGGAGCTCTTCACATCTCATGTTCACAGATACTGTGTTTTTCTGGAAAGTGTGTGTGTGTGTGTGTGTGTGTGTGTGTGTGTGTGTGTGTGTGTGTGTGTAATGCAATTTAGCAGGCATTCCTTAAAGGATATGCATCTGCAGAGGCTGCACTCGACACTTTCTGGAGTTGGGTGGAGATGCTTGTGCCTTCAGGTCTGAGTTCCACCTCTAACACCCCTTCTCATATGATCATTGCATCAGCTAATTTTCCTGAAATTCAATTTCTGCCCTTGATGAGACAAAATTGCAGGATGATTCCTAACTCTATGATGGGGGAGGCCATGAATACTTGGAATGATAAAAAAGGATTTAATGGATTATTAGTGGGAATAATTATAACTATAATTTACTAAGCCCTTCCTGGGAGTGGGGTAATATGTACAAGGTTCATATTATTTATGTTTTAGTGTTGAGGAAAAAGAAGTCCCAGAGGAGCCAAGGAACCAGCCACAGTCATCTTGCTAGTAAGAAGCAGAGCTAGGACTTGAGCTCAAGTCTTTTTGGCTTGAGTCTGGAGCCTCCCTGTCACAACTCCACTCTTGTAAGGACTTATATTCCAATGTTGGGTAAAGTTCTTGTAGCTGCCACTGCTTACTAGAGCCACCAGCACCGCTTTGGGCCATGGTTTGCCCAAAGAATGGCCTCTGCCACCATAAAATCCAGGACTTCTGACTCTAACATTTTGGTCATTTCTTCAAGAAAAAAAAAAAGTACTTGTTAAATGTATGTGCACTATGTGTATGCCTGGTGCTCAAGAAGGCCAAGAGAAGCCATCAGATCCTCTGGAACTGGGTTAAGGACCGTTGTGAGTCTCTGTGTGGGTGCTGGGAGCTGACCCTGAGTCCTCTGCAAGAACATCAAAGACCCCTGATGTCTAATTCATCTCCCCACCCCCTTTCAAACAAACTTTAATATTAATTTTTGCAAGTGCTACCTCCATCTTCCTCATTCACCCCATCCATCTCATCATCAGTCATCTCCACTACCACCATGTCTCATCTTTGCCAGGGCTGCCACCAAAACCGCCATAACTACTAAAACATTTGCCAACCAGCAAGGTGGACACCATTGACCAAATCTCATCCAACACCGAAGAGCCCACTGGTTGATAGCCAACCCCAACTTACTCACTGTTTCTTCACTCAGCCTGTGGTTGCCATTGTGAGTAACAGTTGTATCCACAGAGGCTTCTTCACTGAAGGTCACCAAACTATGTTGTCCTCAGAACCTTCATCTCTGTGAGACCTTCCTGATGTTCAAACTGACCTCTTGGAAGACATTCTTTGGTGTGTTTCTTAGCCAAGACCTTTACCCAGCTGAATTTTCCTCTGCTGCTGCCCTCTTGAGATGGCCTTCATCATCTGTGAATAAAGGCCCCTTTAGGGGTCGCAACAGATACCCTGCATATCAGATATTCACATTACAACTCATAACAGTAGCAAAACTACAGTTATAAAGTTGCAACACAGATGATTTTGCAGTTGAGGTCACCACAACACGAGGAGCTACATTAAAGGGCCACAGCATTTGGAAAGTTGAGAAGCACTGACCTAAGGTTTCCTGTTCATCCACCTTGTGTGGCTTTACATCTGTGGCTGCTTCTATTTCGTCCACAGTGACACAGCTGCGCCACTTCCATCGTTACAATCTCCACTTACTTTCTCAACTACTACCATGTGGATTGGGAACAAATTCCTGACACTTGGTAGGCATTCCTGGTGGCTCATAATGGCTCTACCGCCTCCAATTGGCCATCTCCAAGCTCAAGGATCCATCCAATGAGCAACCTTCCCAAACGTCTGATTTCCACATTTAAAACAAACATGATAGTAACACTTGCAGATATCATAAACAAAGAATAATCTCTGCCTTGTACAAAGGAACACACAAACAAAACAAAAGGAACTCAGCAAGGCAAATTTCTTTTTGCTAAAAGGATGTTTTGGAACCAAAACCAGGCTATCGAGCACACCAGGGCAGAAAGTTTACCTGGTTTTTATTCTAACTCAGGTGATAATGACTATTTCTTTTCCCTATTGGCTGGGGTCCGACCTCCCAGTTTTTCAAGACTGGCTAGTTTTAAGAGAAATGAAGGAAAGAAGAAAGGGGTCGGCTGTCCCAGGTCATCAAGTTGAGGGTGGGGAAGGGAGCTTTGTATAAACAAGAGGTTTTTACAAGGTGGGGGAGGGGTGTAGAATATGGTCCTTAGAGTGCAAGTGCCTTCAATAGAAAAGTGAACAAACAAAGCACATTTCTCCATATGCTGTGACAGAAAGGAGCTAGCCAGAACCCAGATCCTCAAAGGTGCCTACTTTAGGCTCCAAGTCAAGGGACTGGTGAGAGAATTTTACATCTTTTCCCATCAGCCCCATACCACAGTAACTACTTTTCTATTGTGACCAAGGCAACATAGACAAAAGTGTTCCTTTGGGCTTACGTTTCCAGAAAGTTAGAATCCAGGACAGATGAGCAAAGGCATGGCAACTGGACTAGCAGCTGAGAGTTCACATCTTAAACATAAACAGGGTCAGGCGTAGTGGCGCACACCTTTAATCCCAGCACTCAGGAGGCAGAGGCAGGTGGTTCGCTTTGAGTTCGAGGCCAGCATGGTCTACAAAGTGAGTCCAAGACAACAAAGGATACACAGAGAAACCCTGTCTCGAAAAACCAAAACCAAACAAATGAACAAAAACCCTCACATAAACAGGAAGCAACTTAAAAATGGCACAAGTCTCTAAACTACTCAAAAAGCCTACTTCCTCCAACAAGACCACACCCCCTGAGGCCTCCCAAAGCATTCACATGCCTGAGGAAGTGAGAGACATTTCTCACTCAAACCACCACAAGCATACACATTCGTGCCTTGCTGAACTCACATCCATTAGCTTGCATGCTCTGGAATGATTGTTTCATACTCGTCATTAAGCCTTTGGCTTTGAGGTTGTTAATTACTTTTACTATACAGTTTCACTAGAACTGATTCTTTCTAAGCCAATCGCAATTACCAATATAAATGGGAAACTGGAGCAGTGAAGAGGAAATACCTCCAAATTCTAAGGAAAGCACAAGCACACAGTCATGCTTAGGTTATGGAATGGTATCTGCTCCCTTCACTAAAGTGACAGTGTTAAGGTTAAGGGTTAAGAGGGTGGACTCCTAGGGCTGGAGCTCAGCTGGTAGAGTATTGGTCTAGTATAAAGGAAACCTTGGGTCTCATCTCCAGCACTACATAAAATCAGGCTCGGTAGCTCAAACTGTATTGGAGGTGGACGCAGGAGGGTCAGAAGTTCAAGGTCATCTTCAGATTGATGAGGAGTTCAAAGCAAGCCTGGAGCTATAGGAGGACTTAGCTCAAAAAATAAAATAAAACAGGAGTCGGAGACAGGAAGGAGTCAAAGGCTTAGCACAACGAACAACTGTATCTTTTTCTTAGACTGACAGAAAAATATCCCCAGGACAACGAAGGGTCCCACACTTTGAACACAACATAAAAGCAAGAAAACATATTCTCGATATGAATGAATGAGGCTGAGTGTGGCAGACACTATTGCCTGTCTGCTCCAATAGCCAATCAGTTCCCTGGTCTTGGTGCATCTCCAGTGAGCTATCACTTCCTGTTCTTGCTTCCCAAGGACTGGCTGAAAACACTCTTCCAGCCAGCAAGACAGAGCAAGTGGACATCAGTTGAGGCAAGGTTTTTAGCTTCTGCAGCCAGTACTGTCCTACTAAAAGACAAGACCAGTGTGGGTACACTGAGGCAAGGAGGAGGTAGGCATGTGGGAAGCTGTGGCATTTCTCATCCAATTGCTTTATTCACTCAGTCCCCACACGGGAAAGGTGTTAGGGACATAGAGTGATGGTTAAGAAGTAAATAAAGCTGGCTGCAGGGCTGGGTCTCAGTCCTCTTCACCAGTCTGCAGGTCTAGACAGAATGGGACGAGTAGTTTTGTGTTCTGCCTGGAAGCAGACTAAGCAGAGGAAGAGAGATGAAGAGGTGGAAGTTCCATGCAAAGAAGAGATTCTTGATTCGGGCTGACGGTCCTTGAAGTGAGAGGGCTGGGTCAGAAGGAGTACTCGGCTTGATGGATGTTACCCACCAGGGCCGCAGGATGACTTGGGTTAAACTACTAAAGGCTGTGAGTTGGGAAAGCCTAAAGCTGCTAGTGTGAGGGACGAGGTGTGAGGCTGAGTCTAAATTGGGACGCAGATGACATGAATTATCACAGAGATTATCAGATTATGATAAGAACGCCAAGGCCCACTAGGCAACAGGGGTGGGGGGGGTGGGGGGGCAAAGAATCCATGCTATTTGAACTAAGATAACGGACTTAAGGCCAGAACCGCCATTATCCTAGGCTTCTATTGCCTGAGCATTTGCCTATTGGGGGAATCCCTATAGCTCAAGGCTTATTCTTTTCTTTCTTCCCTATGCCCTGGGGAAGGCTCCATGCAGAAAGTCTCAAAGAACCCAGACATGCCAGACAAGGCAGGCAGAAGA